>NW_027175231.1:0-600000 GCF_028021215.1 Eschrichtius robustus
TGATGATGCATAAAACAAGGGTTTCAAATTCGCTCACATACCGTTCCATACACCCAATATGTAATAGACAAGACCTACTCCTTGCTCAGTGAACTGGACTCAACACCCCCTATTCACCGCACAAGAATATATGTGACTAGTAAGAATCTTAAAACCTATGTATTGATATCTGTCTGGAAGTGTGTCAAGTGGGTGTAAAGCCGCATAAAACACAGCCATGAAAAGCAGCTAAACCCCATTATAAAAATAAATTACTTTTAAAAACCCGTAAAACAAAGACAGTGAAAGAGAGAGAAATTCTTACAAAATTCGTTCAGAGGCTGTGATGCAACCTGGATTGACCATATCTAGACCCACAGCTGGATGAGACATAAGGGTGGACACTCTTGGGGCTGAGAGGTTGGGTGAGGTTGGGTGAGCAAACGCAGACCCTTTAAAGTAATACTGCGTGGTACCCATCCCATGGGTCCAAATCTCCAGGTTCAAGGGCATCTTCCTACATCGAAAACATGCATGAGAAACCCAGAAGATGGTACACCGTGTGATTTTGAAAGGTTTCTGAAACGCACCTCATTTCTCATCTCCTTGTGCTCAGTTTCGCCATTCCAGCTACTTTACTAGCAATCTCCCTACTTGGAGAATCAGCACCTTTAACCTCCTGTTCCCTACAGGTTGCAATTTGTCCTGAGGACGAACGGGAAGAGGGGCAACCAATGAGAGACTAGATCTAGGTGTTGGGACAGGCACAGGTCACTCTATTTTCCCAACAGGAAGAAGAATTAACCACAGGCTCAGCCTGCCGCCCAGAAGCAGAATAGGGCCTGAGGCAATCCCGCGCTTTTGCGGCCAGCTCCCAAAAAAGACAGTTGAAAAATGGAGCTCAGGGAAACTGCAATTCACAAACCCGCAGAGTTATAAATGATAACTCTCATCCACAGATATATTGAGGGAAGGCAACGAAGAGGATTTGAAAGCAAGGCAGAATTGCAGGAAACAGATTTCAGGAGGTAGATACGAATCGCCTTTAAAGCACATGAAAAGCGGCAAAACGTCGACAATGATGCCCTTGGACAAAAAGGGCGTATGCGTTTTTTCCTGAATATATTCAGGAAAAAACGCATACGCCCTTTTTGGCCAACCAAGCAACCTGGAAAGGCAAATCAGCGCTACAAAGAAGTCTCGCTTCCCATCGGTCAAAAGGGCCATGCTGCAAAAAGTGTCAAACCCAGAAATCCAGGACAGGCCATGGAGAAATGGCAGCCTTGCTACACTGATGGGCGGGATGTAAATTGCCAACAGCCACTCTGGAGAAGTGTACGTTGTGTCCTGAAACATGGAAAAAAAACAGCTTAGGGAGCATAGGGCACGTCCACTCATAGGCGTATAAATTGGAAAAACTAAAAATCAGCAAGACACAGGCACCGGAAAGTTAGGGCTGCTCTGTTGACAAGAACCTCCACTTCATGACACCTTAAATATCCCAGGAAAGAGAAAAATGGATAAAGAAGTTGTGGTCCTTATGTACAATGGAATATCACTCAGACATGAAATCAATGTTATAAGGCTAGTAGAAGCAAGATGAGTGGAGTTAGGTACGACCATTCTAAGTGAAATAAGTCACACAGAAAAAGACACTTATCATAAGCTATCACTTATAGAGGGAATGTAAAAACCGCTACACTTGAACTGAATTACAAAACAGAACAGAGTCACACGTTTAGAAAACACACTATAGCTGCTTAACAGGAAAGGTGAGGTGGGATGATGCATAAAACAAGGGTTTCAAATTCGCTCACATACCGTTCCATACACCCAATATGTAATAGACAAGACCTACTCCTTGCTCAGTGAACTGGACTCAACACCCCCTATTCACCGCACAAGAATATATGTGACTAGTAAGAATCTTAAAACCTATGTATTGATATCTGTCTGGAAGTGAGTCAAGTGGGTGTAAAGCCGCATAAACACAGCCATGAAAAGCAGCTAAACCCCATTATAAAAATAAATTACTTTTAAAAACCCGTAAAACAAAGACAGTGAAAGAGAGAGAAATTCTTACAAAATTCGTTCAGAGGCTGTGATGCAACCTGGATTGACCATATCTAGACCCACAGCTGGATGAGACATAAGGGTGGACACTCTTGGGGCTGAGAGGTTGGGTGAGGTTGGGTGAGCAAACGCAGACCCTTTAAAGTAATACTGCGTGGTACCCATCCCATGGGTCCCAAATCTCCAGTTTCAAGGGAATCTTCCTACATCGAAAACATGCATGAGAAACCCAGAAGATGGTACACCGTGTGATTTTGAAAGGTTTCTAAAACGCACCTCATTTCTCATCTCCTTGTGCTCGGTTTCGCCATTCCAGCTACTTTACTAGCAATCTCCCTACTTGGAGAATCAGCACCTTTAACCTCCTGTTCCCTACAGGTTGCAATTTGTCCTGAGGATGAACGGGAAGAGGGGCAACCAATGAGAGACTAGATCTAGGTGTTGGGACAGGCACAGGTCACTCTATTTTCCCAACAGGAAGAAGAATTAACCACAGGCTCAGCCTGCCGCCCGGAACCAGAATAGGGCCTGAGGCAATCCCGCGCTTTTGCGGCCAGCTCCCAAAAAAGACATTGAAAAATGGACCTCAGGGAAACTGCAATTCACAAACCCACAGAGTTATAAATGATAACTCTCATCCACAGATATATTGAGGGAAGGCAACGAAGAGGATTTGAAAGCAAGGCAGAATTGCAGGAAACAGATTTCAGGAGGTAGATACGAATCGCCTTTAAAGCACATGAAAAGCGGCAAAACGTCGACAATGATGCCCTTGTCCAAAAAGGGCGTATGCGTTTTTTCCTGAATATATTCAGGAAAAAACGCATACGCCCTTTTTGGCCAACCAAGCAACCTGGAAAGGCAAATCAGCGCTACAAAGAAGTCTCGCTTCCCATCGGTGAAAAGGGCCATGCTGCAAAAAGTGTCAAAACCAGAAATGCAGGACAGGCCATGGAGAAATGGCAGCCTTGCTACACTGATGGGCGGGATGTAAATTGCCAACAACCACTCTGGAGAAGTGTACGTTGTGTCCTGAAACATCGAAAATAAAACAGCTTAGGGAGCATAGGGCACGTCCACTCATGGGCGTATAAATTGGAAAAACTAAAAATCAGCAAGACACAGGCACCGGAAAGTTTAGGGCTGCTCTGTTGACAAGAACCTCCACTTCATGACACCTTAAATATCCCAGGAAAGAGAAAAATGGATAAACAAGTTGTGGTCCTTATGTACAATGGAATATCACTCAGACATGAAATCAATGTCATAAGGCTAGTAGAAGCAAGATGAGTGGAGTTAGGTACGACGATTCTAAGTGAAATAAGTCACACAGAAAAAGACACTTATCATAAGCTATCACTTATAGAGGGAATGTAAAAACCGCTACACTTGAACTGAATTACAAAACAGAACAGAGTCACACGTTTAGAAAACACACTATGGCTGCTTAACGGGAATGGTGAGGTGGGGTGATGCATAAAACAAGGGTTTCAAATTCGCTCAGATACCGTTCCATACACCCAATATGTAATAGACAAGACCTACTCCTTGCTCAGTGAACTGGACTCAACACCCCCTATTCCCCGCACAAGAATATATGTGACTAGTAAGAATCTTAAAACCTATGTATTGATATCTGTCTGGAAGTGAGTCAAGTGGGTGTAAAGCCGCATAAACACAACCATGAAAAGCAGATAAACCCCATTATAAAAATAAATTACTTTTAAAAACCCGTAAAACAAAGACAGTGAAAGAGAGAGAAATTCTTACAAAATTCGTTCAGAGGCTGTGATGCAACCTGGATTGACCATATCTACACCCACACCTGGATGAGACATAAGGGTGGACACTCTTGGGGCTGAGAGGTTGGGTGAGGTTGGGTGAGCAAACGCAGACCCTTTAAAGTAATACTGCGTGGTACCCATCCCATGGGTCCCAAATCTCCAGGTTCAAGGGCATCTTCCTACATCGAAAACATGCATGAGAAACCCAGAAGATGGTACACCGTGTGATTTTGAAAGGTTTCTGAAACGCACCTCATTTCTCATCTCCTTGTGCTCGGTTTCGCCATTCCAGCTACTTTACTAGCAATCTCCCTACTTGGAGAATCAGCACCTTTAACCTCCTGTTCCCTACAGGTTGCAATTTGTCCTGAGGACGAACGGGAAGAGGGGCAACCAATGAGAGACTAGATCTAGGTGTTGGGACAGGCACAGGTCACTCTATTTTCCCAACAGGAAGAAGAATTAACCACAGGCTCAGCCTGCCGCCCAGAAGCAGAATAGGGCCTGAGGCAATCCCGCGCTTTTGCGGCCAGCTCCCAAAAAAGACAGTTGAAAAATGGAGCTCAGGGAAACTGCAATTCACAAACCCGCAGAGTTATAAATGATAACTCTCATCCACAGATATATTGAGGGAAGGCAACGAAGAGGATTTGAAAGCAAGGCAGAATTGCAGGAAACAGATTTCAGGAGGTAGATACGAATCGCCTTTAAAGCACATGAAAAGCGGCAAAACGTCGACAATGATGCCCTTGGCCAAAAAGGCGTATGCGTTTTTTCCTGAATATATTCAGGAAAAAACGCATACGCCCTTTTTGGCCAACCAAGCAACCTGGAAAGGCAAATCAGCGCTACAAAGAAGTCTCGCTTCCCATCGGTCAAAAGGGCCATGCTGCAAAAAGTGTCAAAACCAGAAATGCAGGACAGGCCATGGAGAAATGACAGCCTTGCTACACTGATGGGCGGGATGTAAATTGCCAACACCCACTCTGGAGAAGTGTACGTTGTGTCCTGAAACATTTCGAAAAAAAACAGCTTAGGGAGCATAGGGCACGTCCACTCATGGGCGTATAAATTGGAAAAATTAAAAATCAGCAAGACACAGGCACCGGAAAGTTTAGGGCTGCTCTGTTGACAAGAACCTCCACTTCATGACACCTTAAATATCCCAGGAAAGAGAAAAATGGATAAAGAAGTTGTGGTCCTTATGTACAATGGAATATCACTCAGACATGAAATCAATGACATAAGGCTAGTAGAAGCAAGATGAGTCGAGTTAGGTACGACGATTCTAAGTGAAATAAGTCACACAGAAAAAGACACTTATCATAAGCTATCACTTATAGAGGGAATGTAAAAACCGCTACACTTGAACTGAATTACAAAACAGAACAGAGTCACACGTTTAGAAAACACACTATAGCTGCTTAACAGGAAAGGTGAGGTGGGGTGATGCATAAAACAAGGGTTTCAAATTCGCTCACATACCGTTCCATACACCCAATATGTAATAGACAAGACCTACTCCTTGCTCAGTGAACTGGACTCAACACCCCCTATTCCCCGCACAAGAATATATGTGACTAGTAAGAATCTTAAAACCTATGTATTGATATCTGTCTGGAAGTGAGTCAAGTGGGTGTAAAGCCGCATAAACACAGCCATGAAAGGCAGCTAAACCCCATTATAAAAATAAATTACTTTTAAAAACCCGTAAAACAAAGACAGTGAAAGAGAGAGAAATTCTTACAAAATTCGTTCAGAGGCTGTGATGCAACCTGGATTGACCATATCTAGACCCACACCTGGATGAGACATAAGGGTGGACACTGTTGGGGCTGAGAGGTTGGGTGAGGTTGGGTGAGCAAACGCAGACCCTTTAAAGTAATACTGCGTGGTACCCATCCCATGGGTCCCAAATCTCCAGTTCAAGGGCATCTTCCTACATCGAAAACATGCATGAGAAACCCAGAAGATGGTACACCGTGTGATTTTGAAAGGTTTCTAAAACGCACCTCATTTCTCATCTCCTTGTGCTCGGTTTCGTCATTCCAGCTATTTTACTAGCAATCTCCCTACTTGGAGAATCAGCACCTTTAACCTCCTGTTCCCTACAGGTTGCAATTTGTCCTGAGGATGAACGGGAAGAGGGGCAACCAATGAGAGACTAGATCTAGGTGTTGGGACAGGCACAGGTCACTCTATTTTCCCAACAGGAAGAAGAATTAACCACAGGCTCAGCCTGCCGCCCAGAAGCAGAATAGGGCCTGAGGCAATCCCGCGCTTTTGCGGCCAGCTCCCAAAAAAGACAGTTGAAAAATGGAGCTCAGGGAAACTGCAATTCACAAACCTGCAGAGTTATAAATGATAACTCTCATCCACAGATATATTGAGGGAAGGCAACGAAGAGGATTTGAAAGCAAGGCAGAATTGCAGGAAACAGATTTCAGGAGGTAGATACGAATCGCCTTTAAAGCACATGAAAAGCGGCAAAACGTCGACAATGATGCCCTTGGCCAAAAGGGCGTATGCGTTTTTTCCTGAATATATTCAGGAAAAAACGCATATGCCCTTTTTGGCCAACCAAGCAACCTGGAAAGGCAAATCAGCGCTACAAAGAAGTCTCGCTTCCCATCGGTGAAAAGGGGCCATGCTGCAAAAAGTGTCAAACCCAGAAATCCAGGACAGGCCATGGAGAAATGGCAGCCTTGCTACACTGATGGGCGGGATGTAAATTGCCAACAGCCACTCTGGAGAAGTGTACGTTGTGTCCTGAAACATGGAAAAAAAACAGCTTAGGGAGCATAGGGCACGTCCACTCATGGGCGTATAAATTGGAAAAACTAAAAATCAGCAAGACACAGGCACCGGAAAGTTTAGGGCTGCTCTGTTGACAAGAACCTCCACTTCATGACACCTTAAATATCCCAGGAAAGAGAAAAATGGATAAAGAAGTTGTGGTCCTTATGTACAATGGAATATCACTCAGACATGAAATCAACGTTATAAGGCTAGTAGAAGCAAGATGAGTGGAGTTAGGTACGACCATTCTAAGTGAAATAAGTCACACAGAAAAAGACACTTATCATAAGCTATCACTTATAGAGGGAATGTAAAAACCGCTACACTTGAACTGAATTACAAAACAGAACTGAGTCACACGTTTAGAAAACACACTATAGCTGCTTAACAGGAAAGGTGAGGTGGGATGATGCATAAAACAAGGGTTTCAAATTCGCTCACATACCGTTCCATACACCAATATGTAATAGACAAGACCTACTCCTTGCTCAGTGAACTGGACTCAACACCCCCTATTCACCGCACAAGAATATATGTGACTAGTAAGAATCTTAAAACCTATGTATTGATATCTGTCTGGAAGTGAGTCAAGTGGGTGTAAAGCCGCATAAACACAGCCATGAAAAGCAGCTAAACCCCATTATAAAAATAAATTACTTTTAAAAACCCGTAAAACAAAGACAGTGAAAGAGAGAGAAATTCTTACAAAATTCGTTCAGAGGCTGTGATGCAACCTGGATTGACCATATCTAGACCCACAGCTGGATGAGACATAAGGGTGGACACTCTTGGGGCTGAGAGGTTGGGTGAGGTTGGGTGAGCAAACGCAGACCCTTTAAAGTAATACTGCGTGGTACCCATCCCATGGGTCCCAAATCTCCAGGTTCAAGGGCATCTTCCTACATCGAAAACATGCATGAGAAACCCAGAAGATGGTACACCGTGTGATTTTGAAAGGTTTCTGAAACGCACCTCATTTCTCATCTCCTTGTGCTCGGTTTCGCCATTCCAGCTACTTTACTAGCAATCTCCCTACTTGGAGAATCAGCACCTTTAACCTCCTGTTCCCTACAGGTTGCAATTTGTCCTGAGGACGAACGGGAAGAGGGGCAACCAATGAGAGACTAGATCTAGGTGTTGGGACAGGCACAGGTCACTCTATTTTCCCAACAGGAAGAAGAATTAACCACAGGCTCAGCCTGCCGCCCAGAAGCAGAATAGGGCCTGAGGCAATCCCGCGCTTTTGCGGCCAGCTCCCAAAAAAGACAGTTGAAAAATGGAGCTCAGGGAAACTGCAATTCACAAACCCGCAGAGTTATAAATGATAACTCTCATCCACAGATATATTGAGGGAAGGCAACGAAGAGGATTTGAAAGCAAGGCAGAATTGCAGGAAACAGATTTCAGGAGGTAGATACGAATCGCCTTTAAAGCACATGAAAAGCGGCAAAACGTCGACAATGATGCCCTTGGCCAAAAAGGGCGTATGCGTTTTTTCCTGAATATATTCAGGAAAAAACGCATACGCCCTTTTTGGCCAACCAAGCAACCTGGAAAGGCAAATCAGCGCTACAAAGAAGTCTCGCTTCCCATCGGTCAAAAGGGCCATGCTGCAAAAAGTGTCAAAACCAGAAATGCAGGACAGGCCATGGAGAAATGACAGCCTTGCTACACTGATGGGCGGGATGTAAATTGCCAACACCCACTCTGGAGAAGTGTACGTTGTGTCCTGAAACATCGAAAAAATACAGCTTAGGGAGCATAGGGCACGTCCACTCATGGGCGTATAAATTGGAAAAATTAAAAATCAGCAAGACACAGGCACCGGAAAGTTTAGGGCTGCTCTGTTGACAAGAACCTCCACTTCATGACACCTTAAATATCCCAGGAAAGAGAAAAATGGATAAAGAAGTTGTGGTCCTTATGTACAATGGAATATCACTCAGACATGAAATCAATGACATAAGGCTAGTAGAAGCAAGATGAGTCGAGTTAGGTACGACGATTCTAAGTGAAATAAGTCACACAGAAAAAGACACTTATCATAAGCTATCACTTATAGAGGGAATGTAAAAACCGCTACACTTGAACTGAATTACAAAACAGAACAGAGTCACACGTTTAGAAAACACACTATAGCTGCTTAACAGGAAAGGTGAGGTGGGGTGATGCATAAAACAAGGGTTTCAAATTCGCTCACATACCGTTCCATACACCCAATATGTAATAGACAAGACCTACTCCTTGCTCAGTGAACTGGACTCAACACCCCCTATTCCCCGCACAAGAATATATGTGACTAGGAAGAATCTTAAAACCTATGTATTGATATCTGTCTGGAAGTGAGTCAAGTGGGTGTAAAGCCGCATAAACACAGCCATGAAAGGCAGCTAAACCCCATTATAAAAATAAATTACTTTTAAAAACCCGTAAAACAAAGACAGTGAAAGAGAGAGAAATTCTTACAAAATTCGTTCAGAGGCTGTGATGCAACCTGGATTGACCATATCTAGACCCACACCTGGATGAGACATAAGGGTGGACACTGTTGGGGCTGAGAGGTGGGTGAGGTTGGGTGAGCAAACGCAGACCCTTTAAAGTAATACTGCGTGGTACCCATCCCATGGGTCCCAAATCTCCAGGTTCAAGGGCATCTTCCTACATCGAAAACATGCATGAGAAACCCAGAAGATGGTACACCGTGTGATTTTGAAGGTTTCTAAAACGCACCTCATTTCTCATCTCCTTGTGCTCGGTTTCGTCATTCCAGCTATTTTACTAGCAATCTCCCTACTTGGAGAATCAGCACCTTTAACCTCCTGTTCCCTACAGGTTGCAATTTGTCCTGAGGATGAACGGGAAGAGGGGCAACCAATGAGAGACTAGATCTAGGTGTTGGGACAGGCACAGGTCACTCTATTTTCCCAACAGGAAGAAGAATTAACCACAGGCTCAGCCTGCCGCCCAGAAGCAGAATAGGGCCTGAGGCAATCCCGCGCTTTTGCGGCCAGCTCCCAAAAAAGACAGTTGAAAAATGGAGCTCAGGGAAAACTGCAATTCACAAACCCGCAGAGTTATAAATGATAACTCTCATCCACAGATATATTGAGGGAAGGCAACGAAGAGGATTTGAAAGCAAGGCAGAATTGCAGGAAACAGATTTCAGGAGGTAGATACGAATCGCCTTTAAAGCACATGAAAAGCGGCAAAACGTTCGACAATGATGCCCTTGGCCAAAAAGGGCGTATGCGTTTTTTCCTGAATATATTCAGGAAAAAACGCATACGCCCTTTTTGGCCAACCAAGCAACCTGGAAAGGCAAATCAGCGCTACAAAGAAGTCTCGCTTCCCATCGGTCAAAAGGGCCATGCTGCAAAAAGTGTCAAACCCAGAAATCCAGGACAGGCCATGGAGAAATGGCAGCCTTGCTACACTGATGGGCGGGATGTAAATTGCCAACAGCCACTCTGGAGAAGTGTACGTTGTGTCCTGAAACATGGAAAAAAAACAGCTTAGGGAGCATAGGGCACGTCCACTCATAGGCGTATAAATTGGAAAAACTAAAAATCAGCAAGACACAGGCACCGGAAAGTTTAGGGCTGCTCTGTTGACAAGAACCTCCACTTCATGACACCTTAAATATCCCAGGAAAGAGAAAAATGGATAAAGAAGTTGTGGTCCTTATGTACAATGGAATATCACTCAGACATGAAATCAATGTTATAAGGCTAGTAGAAACAAGATGAGTGGAGTTAGGTACGACCATTCTAAGTGAAATAAGTCACACAGAAAAAGACACTTATCATAAGCTATCACTTATAGAGGGAATGTAAAAACCGCTACACTTGAACTGAATTACAAAACAGAACAGAGTCACACGTTTAGAAAACACACTATAGCTGCTTAACAGGAAAGGTGAGGTGGGATGATGCATAAAACAAGGGTTTCAAATTCGCTCACATACCGTTCCATACACCCAATATGTAATAGACAAGACCTACTCCTTGCTCAGTGAACTGGACTCAACACCCCCTATTCCCCGCACAAGAATATATGTGACTAGTAAGAATCTTAAAACCTATGTATTGATATCTGTCTGGAAGTGAGTCAAGTGGGTGTAAAGCCGCATAAACACAGCCATGAAAAGCAGCTAAACCCCATTATAAAAATAAATTACTTTTAAAAACCCGTAAAACAAAGACAGTGAAAGAGAGAGAAATTCTTACAAAATTCGTTCAGAGGCTGTGATGCAACCTGGATTGACCATATCTAGACCCACAGCTGGATGAGACATAAGGGTGGACACTCTTGGGGCTGAGAGGTTGGGTGAGGTTGGGTGAGCAAACGCAGACCCTTTAAAGTAATACTGCGTGGTACCCATCCCATGGGTCCCAAATCTCCAGTTTCAAGGGAATCTTCCTACATCGAAAACATGCATGAGAAACCCAGAAGATGGTACACCGTGTGATTTTGAAAGGTTTCTAAAACGCACCTCATTTCTCATCTCCTTGTGCTCGGTTTCGCCATTCCAGCTACTTTACTAGCAATCTCCCTACTTGGAGAATCAGCACCTTTAACCTCCTGTTCCCTACAGGTTGCAATTTGTCCTGAGGATGAACGGGAAGAGGGGCAACCAATGAGAGACTAGATCTAGGTGTTGGGACAGGCACAGGTCACTCTATTTTCCCAACAGGAAGAAGAATTAACCACAGGCTCAGCCTGCCGCCCGGAACCAGAATAGGGCCTGAGGCAATCCCGCGCTTTTGCGGCCAGCTCCCAAAAAAGACATTGAAAAATGGACCTCAGGGAAACTGCAATTCACAAACCCACAGAGTTATAAATGATAACTCTCATCCACAGATATATTGAGGGAAGGCAACGAAGAGGATTTGAAAGCAAGGCAGAATTGCAGGAAACAGATTTCAGGAGGTAGATACGAATCGCCTTTAAAGCACATGAAAAGCGGCAAAACGTCGACAATGATGCCCTTGTCCAAAAAGGGCGTATGCGTTTTTTCCTGAATATATTCAGGAAAAAACGCATACGCCCTTTTTGGCCAACCAAGCAACCTGGAAAGGCAAATCAGCGCTACAAAGAAGTCTCGCTTCCCATCGGTGAAAAGGGCCATGCTGCAAAAAGTGTCAAAACCAGAAATGCAGGACAGGCCATGGAGAAATGGCAGCCTTGCTACACTGATGGGCGGGATGTAAATTGCCAACAACCACTCTGGAGAAGTGTACGTTGTGTCCTGAAACATCGAAAAAAAACAGCTTAGGGAGCATAGGGCACGTCCACTCATGGGCGTATAAATTGGAAAAACTAAAAATCAGCAAGACACAGGCACCGGAAAGTTTAGGGCTGCTCTGTTGACAAGAACCTCCACTTCATGACACCTTAAATATCCCAGGAAAGAGAAAAATGGATAAAGAAGTTGTGGTCCTTATGTACAATGGAATATCACTCAGACATGAAATCAATGTCATAAGGCTAGTAGAAGCAAGATGAGTGGAGTTAGGTACGACGATTCTAAGTGAAATAAGTCACACAGAAAAAGACACTTATCATAAGCTATCACTTATAGAGGGAATGTAAAAACCGCTACACTTGAACTGAATTACAAAACAGAACAGAGTCACACGTTTAGAAAACACACTATGGCTGCTTAACGGGAATGGTGAGGTGGGGTGATGCATAAAACAAGGGTTTCAAATTCGCTCAGATACCGTTCCATACACCCAATATGTAATAGACAAGACCTACTCCTTGCTCAGTGAACTGGACTCAACACCCCCTATTCCCCGCACAAGAATATATGTGACTAGTAAGAATCTTAAAACCTATGTATTGATATCTGTCTGGAAGTGAGTCAAGTGGGTGTAAAGCCGCATAAACACAACCATGAAAAGCAGCTAAACCCCATTATAAAAATAAATTACTTTTAAAAACCCGTAAAACAAAGACAGTGAAAGAGAGAGAAATTCTTACAAAATTCGTTCAGAGGCTGTGATGCAACCTGGATTGACCATATCTAGACCCACAGCTGGATGAGACATAAGGGTGGACACTCTTGGGGCTGAGAGGTTGGGTGAGGTTGGGTGAGCAAACACAGACCCTTTAAAGTAATACTGCGTGGTACCCATCCCATGGGTCCCAAATCTCCAGGTTCAAGGGCATCTTCCTACATCGAAAACATGCATGAGAAACCCAGAAGATGGTACACCGTGTGATTTTGAAAGGTTTCTGAAACGCACCTCATTTCTCATCTCCTTGTGCTCGGTTTCGCCATTCCAGCTACTTTACTAGCAATCTCCCTACTTGGAGAATCAGCACCTTTAACCTCCTGTTCCCTACAGGTTGCAATTTGTCCTGAGGACGAACGGGAAGAGGGGCAACCAATGAGAGACTAGATCTAGGTGTTGGGACAGGCACAGGTCACTCTATTTTCCCAACAGGAAGAAGAATTAACCACAGGCTCAGCCTGCCGCCCAGAAGCAGAATAGGGCCTGAGGCAATCCCGCGCTTTTGCGGCCAGCTCCCAAAAAAGACAGTTGAAAAATGGAGCTCAGGGAAACTGCAATTCACAAACCCGCAGAGTTATAAATGATAACTCTCATCCACAGATATATTGAGGGAAGGCAACGAAGAGGATTTGAAAGCAAGGCAGAATTGCAGGAAACAGATTTCAGGAGGTAGATACGAATCGCCTTTAAAGCACATGAAAAGCGGCAAAACGTCGACAATGATGCCCTTGGCCAAAAAGGGCGTATGCGTTTTTTCCTGAATATATTCAGGAAAAAACGCATACGCCCTTTTTGGCCAACCAAGCAACCTGGAAAGGCAAATCAGCGCTACAAAGAAGTCTCGCTTCCCATCGGTCAAAAGGGCCATGCTGCAAAAAGTGTCAAAACCAGAAATGCAGGACAGGCCATGGAGAAATGACAGCCTTGCTACACTGATGGGCGGGATGTAAATTGCCAACACCCACTCTGGAGAAGTGTACGTTGTGTCCTGAAACATCGAAAAAATACAGCTTAGGGAGCATAGGGCACGTCCACTCATGGGCGTATAAATTGGAAAAATTAAAAATCAGCAAGACACAGGCACCGGAAAGTTTAGGGCTGCTCTGTTGACAAGAACCTCCACTTCATGACACCTTAAATATCCCAGGAAAGAGAAAAATGGATAAAGAAGTTGTGGTCCTTATGTACAATGGAATATCACTCAGACATGAAATCAATGACATAAGGCTAGTAGAAGCAAGATGAGTCGAGTTAGGTACGACGATTCTAAGTGAAATAAGTCACACAGAAAAAGACACTTATCATAAGCTATCACTTATAGAGGGAATGTAAAAACCGCTACACTTGAACTGAATTACAAAACAGAACAGAGTCACACGTTTAGAAAACACACTATAGCTGCTTAACAGGAAAGGTGAGGTGGGGTGATGCATAAAACAAGGGTTTCAAATTCGCTCACATACCGTTCCATACACCCAATATGTAATAGACAAGACCTACTCCTTGCTCAGTGAACTGGACTCAACACCCCCTATTCCCCGCACAAGAATATATGTGACTAGTAAGAATCTTAAAACCTATGTATTGATATCTGTCTGGAAGTGAGTCAAGTGGGTGTAAAGCCGCATAAACACAGCCATGAAAGGCAGCTAAACCCCATTATAAAAATAAATTACTTTTAAAAACCCGTAAAACAAAGACAGTGAAAGAGAGAGAAATTCTTACAAAATTCGTTCAGAGGCTGTGATGCAACCTGGATTGACCATATCTAGACCCACACCTGGATGAGACATAAGGGTGGACACTGTTGGGGCTGAGAGGTTGGGTGAGGTTGGGTGAGCAAACGCAGACCCTTTAAAGTAATACTGCGTGGTACCCATCCCATGGGTCCCAAATCTCCAGGTTCAAGGGCATCTTCCTACATCGAAAACATGCATGAGAAACCCAGAAGATGGTACACCGTGTGATTTTGAAAGGTTTCTAAAACGCACCTCATTTCTCATCTCCTTGTGCTCGGTTTCGTCATTCCAGCTATTTTACTAGCAATCTCCCTACTTGGAGAATCAGCACCTTTAACCTCCTGTTCCCTACAGGTTGCAATTTGTCCTGAGGATGAACGGGAAGAGGGGCAACCAATGAGAGACTAGATCTAGGTGTTGGGACAGGCACAGGTCACTCTATTTTCCCAACAGGAAGAAGAATTAACCACAGGCTCAGCCTGCCGCCCAGAAGCAGAATAGGGCCTGAGGCAATCCCGCGCTTTTGCGGCCAGCTCCCAAAAAAGACAGTTGAAAAATGGAGCTCAGGGAAACTGCAATTCACAAACCCGCAGAGTTATAAATGATAACTCTCATCCACAGATATATTGAGGGAAGGCAACGAAGAGGATTTGAAAGCAAGGCAGAATTGCAGGAAACAGATTTCAGGAGGTAGATACGAATCGCCTTTAAAGCACATGAAAAGCGGCAAAACGTCGACAATGATGCCGTTGGCCAAAAAGGGCGTATGCGTTTTTTCCTGAATATATTCAGGAAAAAACGCATACGCCCTTTTTGGCCAACCAAGCAACCTGGAAAGGCAAATCAGCGCTACAAAGAAGTCTCGCTTCCCATCGGTCAAAAGGGCCATGCTGCAAAAAGTGTCAAACCCAGAAATCCAGGACAGGCCATGGAGAAATGGCAGCCTTGCTACACTGATGGGCGGGATGTAAATTGCCAACAGCCACTCTGGAGAAGTGTACGTTGTGTCCTGAAACATGGAAAAAAAACAGCTTAGGGAGCATAGGGCACGTCCACTCATAGGCGTATAAATTGGAAAAACTAAAAATCAGCAAGACACAGGCACCGGAAAGTTTAGGGCTGCTCTGTTGACAAGAACCTCCACTTCATGACACCTTAAATATCCCAGGAAAGAGAAAAATGGATAAAGAAGTTGTGGTCCTTATGTACAATGGAATATCACTCAGACATGAAATCAATGTTATAAGGCTAGTAGAAACAAGATGAGTGGAGTTAGGTACGACCATTCTAAGTGAAATAAGTCACACAGAAAAAGACACTTATCATAAGCTATCACTTATAGAGGGAATGTAAAAACCGCTACACTTGAACTGAATTACAAAACAGAACAGAGTCACACGTTTAGAAAACACACTATAGCTGCTTAACAGGAAAGGTGAGGTGGGATGATGCATAAAACAAGGGTTTCAAATTCACTCACATACCTTTCCATACACCCAATATGTAATAGACAAGACCTACTCCTTGCTCAGTGAACTGGACTCAACACCCCCTATTCCCCGCACAAGAATATATGTGACTAGTAAGAATCTTAAAACCTATGTATTGATATCTGTCTGGAAGTGAGTCAAGTGGGTGTAAAGCCGCATAAACACAGCCATGAAAAGCAGCTAAACCCCATTATAAAAATAAATTACTTTTAAAAACCCGTAAAACAAAGACAGTGAAAGAGAGAGAAATTCTTACAAAATTCGTTCAGAGGCTGTGATGCAACCTGGATTGACCATATCTAGACCCACAGCTGGATGAGACATAAGGGTGGACACTCTTGGGGCTGAGAGGTTGGGTGAGGTTGGGTGAGCAAACGCAGACCCTTTAAAGTAATACTGCGTGGTACCCATCCCATGGGTCCCAAATCTCCAGTTTCAAGGGAATCTTCCTACATCGAAAACATGCATGAGAAACCCAGAAGATGGTACACCGTGTGATTTTGAAAGGTTTCTAAAACGCACCTCATTTCTCATCTCCTTGTGCTCGGTTTCGCCATTCCAGCTACTTTACTAGCAATCTCCCTACTTGGAGAATCAGCACCTTTAACCTCCTGTTCCCTACAGGTTGCAATTTGTCCTGAGGATGAACGGGAAGAGGGGCAACCAATGAGAGACTAGATCTAGGTGTTGGGACAGGCACAGGTCACTCTATTTTCCCAACAGGAAGAAGAATTAACCACAGGCTCAGCCTGCCGCCCGGAACCAGAATAGGGCCTGAGGCAATCCCGCGCTTTTGCGGCCAGCTCCCAAAAAAGACATTGAAAAATGGACCTCAGGGAAACTGCAATTCACAAACCCACAGAGTTATAAATGATAACTCTCATCCACAGATATATTGAGGGAAGGCAACGAAGAGGATTTGAAAGCAAGGCAGAATTGCAGGAAACAGATTTCAGGAGGTAGATACGAATCGCCTTTAAAGCACATGAAAAGCGGCAAAACGTCGACAATGATGCCCTTGTCCAAAAAGGGCGTATGCGTTTTTTCCTGAATATATTCAGGAAAAAACGCATACGCCCTTTTTGGCCAACCAAGCAACCTGGAAAGGCAAATCAGCGCTACAAAGAAGTCTCGCTTCCCATCGGTGAAAAGGGCCATGCTGCAAAAAGTGTCAAAACCAGAAATGCAGGACAGGCCATGGAGAAATGGCAGCCTTGCTACACTGATGGGCGGGATGTAAATTGCCAACAACCACTCTGGAGAAGTGTACGTTGTGTCCTGAAACATCGAAAAAAAACAGCTTAGGGAGCATAGGGCACGTCCACTCATGGGCGTATAAATTGGAAAAACTAAAAATCAGCAAGACACAGGCACCGGAAAGTTTAGGGCTGCTCTGTTGACAAGAACCTCCACTTCATGACACCTTAAATATCCCAGGAAAGAGAAAAATGGATAAACAAGTTGTGGTCCTTATGTACAATGGAATATCACTCAGACATGAAATCAATGTCATAAGGCTAGTAGAAGCAAGATGAGTGGAGTTAGGTACGACGATTCTAAGTGAAATAAGTCACACAGAAAAAGACACTTATCATAAGCTATCACTTATAGAGGGAATGTAAAAACCGCTACACTTGAACTGAATTACAAAACAGAACAGAGTCACACGTTTAGAAAACACACTATGGCTGCTTAACGGGAATGGTGAGGTGGGGTGATGCATAAAACAAGGGTTTCAAATTCGCTCAGATACCGTTCCATACACCCAATATGTAATAGACAAGACCTACTCCTTGCTCAGTGAACTGGACTCAACACCCCCTATTCCCCGCACAAGAATATATGTGACTAGTAAGAATCTTAAAACCTATGTATTGATATCTGTCTGGAAGTGAGTCAAGTGGGTGTAAAGCCGCATAAACACAACCATGAAAAGCAGATAAACCCCATTATAAAAATAAATTACTTTTAAAAACCCGTAAAACAAAGACAGTGAAAGAGAGAGAAATTCTTACAAAATTCGTTCAGAGGCTGTGATGCAACCTGGATTGACCATATCTACACCCACACCTGGATGAGACATAAGGGTGGACACTCTTGGGGCTGAGAGGTTGGGTGAGGTTGGGTGAGCAAACGCAGACCCTTTAAAGTAATACTGCGTGGTACCCATCCCATGGGTCCCAAATCTCCAGGTTCAAGGGCATCTTCCTACATCGAAAACATGCATGAGAAACCCAGAAGATGGTACACCGTGTGATTTTGAAAGGTTTCTGAAACGCACCTCATTTCTCATCTCCTTGTGCTCGGTTTCGCCATTCCAGCTACTTTACTAGCAATCTCCCTACTTGGAGAATCAGCACCTTTAACCTCCTGTTCCCTACAGGTTGCAATTTGTCCTGAGGACGAACGGGAAGAGGGGCAACCAATGAGAGACTAGATCTAGGTGTTGGGACAGGCACAGGTCACTCTATTTTCCCAACAGGAAGAAGAATTAACCACAGGCTCAGCCTGCCGCCCAGAAGCAGAATAGGGCCTGAGGCAATCCCGCGCTTTTGCGGCCAGCTCCCAAAAAAGACAGTTGAAAAATGGAGCTCAGGGAAACTGCAATTCACAAACCCGCAGAGTTATAAATGATAACTCTCATCCACAGATATATTGAGGGAAGGCAACGAAGAGGATTTGAAAGCAAGGCAGAATTGCAGGAAACAGATTTCAGGAGGTAGATACGAATCGCCTTTAAAGCACATGAAAAGCGGCAAAACGTCGACAATGATGCCCTTGGCCAAAAAGGGCGTATGCGTTTTTTCCTGAATATATTCAGGAAAAAACGCATACGCCCTTTTTGGCCAACCAAGCAACCTGGAAAGGCAAATCAGCGCTACAAAGAAGTCTCGCTTCCCATCGGTGAAAAGGGCCATGCTGCAAAAAGTGTCAAAACCAGAAATGCAGGACAGGCCATGGAGAAATGGCAGCCTTGCTACACTGATGGGCGGGATGTAAATTGCCAACAACCACTCTGGAGAAGTGTACGTTGTGTCCTGAAACATCGAAAAAAAACAGCTTAGGGAGCATAGGGCACGTCCACTCATGGGCGTATAAATTGGAAAAACTAAAAATCAGCAAGACACAGGCACCGGAAAGTTTAGGGCTGCTCTGTTGACAAGAACCTCCACTTCATGACACCTTAAATATCCCAGGAAAGAGAAAAATGGATAAACAAGTTGTGGTCCTTATGTACAATGGAATATCACTCAGACATGAAATCAATGTCATAAGGCTAGTAGAAGCAAGATGAGTGGAGTTAGGTACGACGATTCTAAGTGAAATAAGTCACACAGAAAAAGACACTTATCATAAGCTATCACTTATAGAGGGAATGTAAAAACCGCTACACTTGAACTGAATTACAAAACAGAACAGAGTCACACGTTTAGAAAACACACTATGGCTGCTTAACGGGAATGGTGAGGTGGGGTGATGCATAAAACAAGGGTTTCAAATTCGCTCAGATACCGTTCCATACACCCAATATGTAATAGACAAGACCTACTCCTTGCTCAGTGAACTGGACTCAACACCCCCTATTCCCCGCACAAGAATATATGTGACTAGTAAGAATCTTAAAACCTATGTATTGATATCTGTCTGGAAGTGAGTCAAGTGGGTGTAAAGCCGCATAAACACAACCATGAAAAGCAGATAAACCCCATTATAAAAATAAATTACTTTTAAAAACCCGTAAAACAAAGACAGTGAAAGAGAGAGAAATTCTTACAAAATTCGTTCAGAGGCTGTGATGCAACCTGGATTGACCATATCTACACCCACAACTGGATGAGACATAAGGGTGGACACTCTTGGGGCTGAGAGGTTGGGTGAGGTTGGGTGAGCAAACGCAGACCCTTTAAAGTAATACTGCGTGGTACCCATCCCATGGGTCCCAAATCTCCAGGTTCAAGGGCATCTTCCTACATCGAAAACATGCATGAGAAACCCAGAAGATGGTACACCGTGTGATTTTGAAAGGTTTCTGAAACGCACCTCATTTCTCATCTCCTTGTGCTCGGTTTCGCCATTCCAGCTACTTTACTAGCAATCTCCCTACTTGGAGAATCAGCACCTTTAACCTCCTGTTCCCTACAGGTTGCAATTTGTCCTGAGGACGAACGGGAAGAGGGGCAACCAATGAGAGACTAGATCTAGGTGTTGGGACAGGCACAGGTCACTCTATTTTCCCAACAGGAAGAAGAATTAACCACAGGCTCAGCCTGCCGCCCAGAAGCAGAATAGGGCCTGAGGCAATCCCGCGCTTTTGCGGCCAGCTCCCAAAAAAGACAGTTGAAAAATGGAGCTCAGGGAAACTGCAATTCACAAACCCGCAGAGTTATAAATGATAACTCTCATCCACAGATATATTGAGGGAAGGCAACGAAGAGGATTTGAAAGCAAGGCAGAATTGCAGGAAACAGATTTCAGGAGGTAGATACGAATCGCCTTTAAAGCACATGAAAAGCGGCAAAACGTCGACAATGATGCCCTTGGCCAAAAAGGGCGTATGCGTTTTTTCCTGAATATATTCAGGAAAAAACGCATACGCCCTTTTTGGCCAACCAAGCAACCTGGAAAGGCAAATCAGCGCTACAAAGAAGTCTCGCTTCCCATCGGTCAAAAGGGCCATGCTGCAAAAAGTGTCAAAACCAGAAATGCAGGACAGGCCATGGAGAAATGACAGCCTTGCTACACTGATGGGCGGGATGTAAATTGCCAACACCCACTCTGGAGAAGTGTACGTTGTGTCCTGAAACATCGAAAAAAAACAGCTTAGGGAGCATAGGGCACGTCCACTCATGGGCGTATAAATTGGAAAAATTAAAAATCAGCAAGACACAGGCACCGGAAAGTTTAGGGCTGCTCTGTTGACAAGAACCTCCACTTCATGACACCTTAAATATCCCAGGAAAGAGAAAAATGGATAAAGAAGTTGTGGTCCTTATGTACAATGGAATATCACTCAGACATGAAATCAATGACATAAGGCTAGTAGAAGCAAGATGAGTCGAGTTAGGTACGACGATTCTAAGTGAAATAAGTCACACAGAAAAAGACACTTATCATAAGCTATCACTTATAGAGGGAATGTAAAAACCGCTACACTTGAACTGAATTACAAAACAGAACAGAGTCACACGTTTAGAAAACACACTATAGCTGCTTAACAGGAAAGGTGAGGTGGGGTGATGCATAAAACAAGGGTTTCAAATTCGCTCACATACCGTTCCATACCCCCAATATGTAATAGACAAGACCTACTCCTTGCTCAGTGAACTGGACTCAACACCCCCTATTCACCGCACAAGAATATATGTGACTAGTAAGAATCTTAAAACCTATGTATTGATATCTGTCTGGAAGTGAGTCAAGTGGGTGTAAAGCCGCATAAACACAGCCATGAAAAGCAGCTAAACCCCATTATAAAAATAAATTACTTTTAAAAACCCGTAAAACAAAGACAGTGAAAGAGAGAGAAATTCTTACAAAATTCGTTCAGAGGCTGTGATGCAACCTGGATTGACCATATCTAGACCCACAGCTGGATGAGACATAAGGGTGGACACTCTTGGGGCTGAGAGGTTGGGTGAGGTTGGGTGAGCAAACGCAGACCCTTTAAAGTAATACTGCGTGGTACCCATCCCATGGGTCCCAAATCTCCAGGTTCAAGGGCATCTTCCTACATCGAAAACATGCATGAGAAACCCAGAAGATGGTACACCGTGTGATTTTGAAAGGTTTCTGAAACGCACCTCATTTCTCATCTCCTTGTGCTCGGTTTCGCCATTCCAGCTACTTTACTAGCAATCTCCCTACTTGGAGAATCAGCACCTTTAACCTCCTGTTCCCTACAGGTTGCAATTTGTCCTGAGGACGAACGGGAAGAGGGGCAACCAATGAGAGACTAGATCTAGGTGTTGGGACAGGCACAGGTCACTCTATTTTCCCAACAGGAAGAAGAATTAACCACAGGCTCAGCCTGCCGCCCAGAAGCAGAATAGGGCCTGAGGCAATCCCGCGCTTTTGCGGCCAGCTCCCAAAAAAGACAGTTGAAAAATGGAGCTCAGGGAAACTGCAATTCACAAACCCGCAGAGTTATAAATGATAACTCTCATCCACAGATATATTGAGGGAAGGCAACGAAGAGGATTTGAAAGCAAGGCAGAATTGCAGGAAACAGATTTCAGGAGGTAGATACGAATCGCCTTTAAAGCACATGAAAAGCGGCAAAACGTCGACAATGATGCCCTTGGCCAAAAAGGGCGTATGCGTTTTTTCCTGAATATATTCAGGAAAAAACGCATACGCCCTTTTTGGCCAACCAAGCAACCTGGAAAGGCAAATCAGCGCTACAAAGAAGTCTCGCTTCCCATCGGTCAAAAGGGCCATGCTGCAAAAAGTGTCAAAACCAGAAATGCAGGACAGGCCATGGAGAAATGACAGCCTTGCTACACTGATGGGCGGGATGTAAATTGCCAACACCCACTCTGGAGAAGTGTACGTTGTGTCCTGAAACATCGAAAAAAAACAGCTTAGGGAGCATAGGGCACGTCCACTCATGGGCGTATAAATTGGAAAAATTAAAAATCAGCAAGACACAGGCACCGGAAAGTTTAGGGCTGCTCTGTTGACAAGAACCTCCACTTCATGACACCTTAAATATCCCAGGAAAGAGAAAAATGGATAAAGAAGTTGTGGTCCTTATGTACAATGGAATATCACTCAGACATGAAATCAATGACATAAGGCTAGTAGAAGCAAGATGAGTCGAGTTAGGTACGACGATTCTAAGTGAAATAAGTCACACAGAAAAAGACACTTATCATAAGCTATCACTTATAGAGGGAATGTAAAAACCGCTACACTTGAACTGAATTACAAAACAGAACAGAGTCACACGTTTAGAAAACACACTATAGCTGCTTAACAGGAAAGGTGAGGTGGGGTGATGCATAAAACAAGGGTTTCAAATTCGCTCACATACCGTTCCATACACCCAATATGTAATAGACAAGACCTACTCCTTGCTCAGTGAACTGGACTCAACACCCCCTATTCCCCGCACAAGAATATATGTGACTAGTAAGAATCTTAAAACCTATGTATTGATATCTGTCTGGAAGTGAGTCAAGTGGGTGTAAAGCCGCATAAACACAGCCATGAAAGGCAGCTAAACCCCATTATAAAAATAAATTACTTTTAAAAACCCGTAAAACAAAGACAGTGAAAGAGAGAGAAATTCTTACAAAATTCGTTCAGAGGCTGTGATGCAACCTGGATTGACCATATCTAGACCCACACCTGGATGAGACATAAGGGTGGACACTGTTGGGGCTGAGAGGTTGGGTGAGGTTGGGTGAGCAAACGCAGACCCTTTAAAGTAATACTGCGTGGTACCCATCCCATGGGTCCCAAATCTCCAGGTTCAAGGGCATCTTCCTACATCGAAAACATGCATGAGAAACCCAGAAGATGGTACACCGTGTGATTTTGAAAGGTTTCTAAAACGCACCTCATTTCTCATCTCCTTGTGCTCGGTTTCGTCATTCCAGCTATTTTACTAGCAATCTCCCTACTTGGAGAATCAGCACCTTTAACCTCCTGTTCCCTACAGGTTGCAATTTGTCCTGAGGATGAACGGGAAGAGGGGCAACCAATGAGAGACTAGATCTAGGTGTTGGGACAGGCACAGGTCACTCTATTTTCCCAACAGGAAGAAGAATTAACCACAGGCTCAGCCTGCCGCCCAGAAGCAGAATAGGGCCTGAGGCAATCCCGCGCTTTTGCGGCCAGCTCCCAAAAAAGACAGTTGAAAAATGGAGCTCAGGGAAACTGCAATTCACAAACCCGCAGAGTTATAAATGATAACTCTCATCCACAGATATATTGAGGGAAGGCAACGAAGAGGATTTGAAAGCAAGGCAGAATTGCAGGAAACAGATTTCAGGAGGTAGATACGAATCGCCTTTAAAGCACATGAAAAGCGGCAAAACGTCGACAATGATGCCCTTGGCCAAAAAGGGCGTATGCGTTTTTTCCTGAATATATTCAGGAAAAAACGCATACGCCCTTTTTGGCCAACCAAGCAACCTGGAAAGGCAAATCAGCGCTACAAAGAAGTCTCGCTTCCCATCGGTCAAAAGGGCCATGCTGCAAAAAGTGTCAAACCCAGAAATCCAGGACAGGCCATGGAGAAATGGCAGCCTTGCTACACTGATGGGCGGGATGTAAATTGCCAACAGCCACTCTGGAGAAGTGTACGTTGTGTCCTGAAACATGGAAAAAAAACAGCTTAGGGAGCATAGGGCACGTCCACTCATAGGCGTATAAATTGGAAAAACTAAAAATCAGCAAGACACAGGCACCGGAAAGTTTAGGGCTGCTCTGTTGACAAGAACCTCCACTTCATGACACCTTAAATATCCCAGGAAAGAGAAAAATGGATAAAGAAGTTGTGGTCCTTATGTACAATGGAATATCACTCAGACATGAAATCAATGTTATAAGGCTAGTAGAAACAAGATGAGTGGAGTTAGGTACGACCATTCTAAGTGAAATAAGTCACACAGAAAAAGACACTTATCATAAGCTATCACTTATAGAGGGAATGTAAAAACCGCTACACTTGAACTGAATTACAAAACAGAACAGAGTCACACGTTTAGAAAACACACTATAGCTGCTTAACAGGAAAGGTGAGGTGGGATGATGCATAAAACAAGGGTTTCAAATTCGCTCACATACCGTTCCATACACCCAATATGTAATAGACAAGACCTACTCCTTGCTCAGTGAACTGGACTCAACACCCCCTATTCACCGCACAAGAATATATGTGACTAGTAAGAATCTTAAAACCTATGTATTGATATCTGTCTGGAAGTGAGTCAAGTGGGTGTAAAGCCGCATAAACACAGCCATGAAAAGCAGCTAAACCCCAGTATAAAAATAAATTACTTTTAAAAACCCGTAAAACAAAGACAGTGAAAGAGAGAGAAATTCTTACAAAATTCGTTCAGAGGCTGTGATGCAACCTGGATTGACCATATCTAGACCCACAGCTGGATGAGACATAAGGGTGGACACTCTTGGGGCTGAGAGGTTGGGTGAGGTTGGGTGAGCAAACGCAGACCCTTTAAAGTAATACTGCGTGGTACCCATCCCATGGGTCCCAAATCTCCAGTTTCAAGGGAATCTTCCTACATCGAAAACATGCATGAGAAACCCAGAAGATGGTACACCGTGTGATTTTGAAAGGTTTCTAAAACGCACCTCATTTCTCATCTCCTTGTGCTCGGTTTCGCCATTCCAGCTACTTTACTAGCAATCTCCCTACTTGGAGAATCAGCACCTTTAACCTCCTGTTCCCTACAGGTTGCAATTTGTCCTGAGGATGAACGGGAAGAGGGGCAACCAATGAGAGACTAGATCTAGGTGTTGGGACAGGCACAGGTCACTCTATTTTCCCAACAGGAAGAAGAATTAACCACAGGCTCAGCCTGCCGCCCGGAACCAGAATAGGGCCTGAGGCAATCCCGCGCTTTTGCGGCCAGCTCCCAAAAAAGACATTGAAAAATGGACCTCAGGGAAACTGCAATTCACAAACCCACAGAGTTATAAATGATAACTCTCATCCACAGATATATTGAGGGAAGGCAACGAAGAGGATTTGAAAGCAAGGCAGAATTGCAGGAAACAGATTTCAGGAGGTAGATACGAATCGCCTTTAAAGCACATGAAAAGCGGCAAAACGTCGACAATGATGCCCTTGGCCAAAAAGGGCGTATGCGTTTTTTCCTGAATATATTCAGGAAAAAACGCATACGCCCTTTTTGGCCAACCAAGCAACCTGGAAAGGCAAATCAGCGCTACAAAGAAGTCTCGCTTCCCATCGGTCAAAAGGGCCATGCTGCAAAAAGTGTCAAAACCAGAAATGCAGGACAGGCCATGGAGAAATGGCAGCCTTGCTACACTGATGGGCGGGATGTAAATTGCCAACAACCACTCTGGAGAAGTGTACGTTGTGTCCTGAAACATCGAAAAAAAACAGCTTAGGGAGCATAGGGCACGTCCACTCATGGGCGTATAAATTGGAAAAACTAAAAATCAGCAAGACACAGGCACCGGAAAGTTTAGGGCTGCTCTGTTGACAAGAACCTCCACTTCATGACACCTTAAATATCCCAGGAAAGAGAAAAATGGATAAACAAGTTGTGGTCCTTATGTACAATGGAATATCACTCAGACATGAAATCAATGTCATAAGGCTAGTAGAAGCAAGATGAGTGGAGTTAGGTACGACGATTCTAAGTGAAATAAGTCACACAGAAAAAGACACTTATCATAAGCTATCACTTATAGAGGGAATGTAAAAACCGCTACACTTGAACTGAATTACAAAACAGAACTGAGTCACACGTTTAGAAAACACACTATGGCTGCTTAACGGGAATGGTGAGGTGGGGTGATGCATAAAACAAGGGTTTCAAATTCGCTCAGATACCGTTCCATACACCCAATATGTAATAGACAAGACCTACTCCTTGCTCAGTGAACTGGACTCAACACCCCCTATTCCCCGCACAAGAATATATGTGACTAGTAAGAATCTTAAAACCTATGTATTGATATCTGTCTGGAAGTGAGTCAAGTGGGTGTAAAGCCGCATAAACACAACCATGAAAAGCAGATAAACCCCATTATAAAAATAAATTACTTTTAAAAACCCGTAAAACAAAGACAGTGAAAGAGAGAGAAATTCTTACAAAATTCGTTCAGAGGCTGTGATGCAACCTGGATTGACCATATCTACACCCACACCTGGATGAGACATAAGGGAGGACACTCTTGGGGCTGAGAGGTTGGGTGAGGTTGGGTGAGCAAACGCAGACCCTTTAAAGTAATACTGCGTGGTACCCATCACATGGGTCCCAAATCTCCAGGTTCAAGGGCATCTTCCTACATCGAAAACATGCATGAGAAACCCAGAAGATGGTACACCGTGTGATTTTGAAAGGTTTCTAAAACGCACCTCATTTCTCATCTCCTTGTGCTCGGTTTCGCCATTCCAGCTACTTTACTAGCAATCTCCCTACTTGGAGAATCAGCACCTTATCCTCCTGTTCCCTACAGGTTGCAATTTGTCCTGAGGATGAACGGGAAGAGGGGCAACCAATGAGAGACTAGATCTAGGTGTTGGGACAGGCACAGGTCACTCTATTTTCCCAACAGGAAGAAGAATTAACCACAGGCTCAGCCTGCCGCCCGGAACCAGAATAGGGCCTGAGGCAATCCCGCGCTTTTGCGGCCAGCTCCCAAAAAAGACATTGAAAAATGGACCTCAGGGAAACTGCAATTCACAAACCCACAGAGTTATAAATGATAACTCTCATCCACAGATATATTGAGGGAAGGCAACGAAGAGGATTTGAAAGCAAGGCAGAATTGCAGGAAACAGATTTCAGGAGGTAGATACGAATCGCCTTTAAAGCACATGAA
This sequence comes from Eschrichtius robustus, assembly GCF_028021215.1. Classification (NCBI taxonomy): domain Eukaryota; kingdom Metazoa; phylum Chordata; class Mammalia; order Artiodactyla; family Eschrichtiidae; genus Eschrichtius; species Eschrichtius robustus. Next base: position 27,432 of record NW_027175231.1, read on the forward strand.
AAGCGGCAAAACGTCGACAATGATGCCCTTGGCCAAAAAGGGCGTATGCGTTTTTTCTTGAATATATTCAGGAAAAAACGCATACGCCCTTTTTGGCCAACCAAGCAACCTGGAAAGGCAAATCAGCGCTACAAAGAAGTCTCGCTTCCCATCGGTGAAAAGGGCCATGCTGCAAAAAGTGTCAAAACCAGAAATGCAGGACAGGCCATGGAGAAATGGCAGCCTTGCTACACTGATGGGCGGGATGTAAATTGCCAACAACCACTCTGGAGAAGTGTACGTTGTGTCCTGAAACATCGAAAAAAAACAGCTTAGGGAGCATAGGGCACGTCCACTCATGGGCGTATAAATTGGAAAAACTAAAAATCAGCAAGACACAGGCACCGGAAAGTTTAGGGCTGCTCTGTTGACAAGAACCTCCACTTCATGACACCTTAAATATCCCAGGAAAGAGAAAAATGGATAAAGAAGTTGTGGTCCTTATGTACAATGGAATATCACTCAGACATGAAATCAATGTCATAAGGCTAGTAGAAGCAAGATGAGTGGAGTTAGGTACGACGATTCTAAGTCAAATAAGTCACACAGAAAAAGACACTTATCATAAGCTATCACTTATAGAGGGAATGTAAAAACCGCTACACTTGAACTGAATTAAAAAACAGAACAGAGTCACACGTTTAGAAAACACACTATGGCTGCTTAACGGGAATGGTGAGGTGGGGTGATGCATAAAACAAGGGTTTCAAATTCGCTCAGATACCGTTCCATACACCCAATATGTAATAGACAAGACCTACTCCTTGCTCAGTGAACTGGACTCAACACCCCCTATTCCCCGCACAAGAATATATGTGACTAGTAAGAATCTTAAAACCTATGTATTGATATCTGTCTGGAAGTGAGTCAAGTGGGTGTAAAGCCGCATAAACACAACCATGAAAAGCAGCTAAACCCCATTATAAAAATAAATTACTTTTAAAAACCCGTAAAACAAAGACAGTGAAAGAGAGAGAAATTCTTACAAAATTCGTTCAGAGGCTGTGATGCAACCTGGATTGACCATATCTACACCCACACCTGGATGAGACATAAGGGTGGACACTCTTGGGGCTGAGAGGTTGGGTGAGGTTGGGTGAGCAAACGCAGACCCTTTAAAGTAATACTGCGTGGTACCCATCCCATGGGTCCCAAATCTCCAGGTTCAAGGGCATCTTCCTACATCGAAAACATGCATGAGAAACCCAGAAGATGGTACACCGTTTGATTTTGAAAGGTTTCTAAAACGCACCTCATTTCTCATCTCCTTGTGCTCGGTTTCGCCATTCCAGCTACTTTACTAGCAATCTCCCTACTTGGAGAATCAGCACCTTTAACCTCCTGTTCCCTACAGGTTGCAATTTGTCCTGAGGACGAACGGGAAGAGGGGCAACCAATGAGAGACTAGATCTAGGTGTTGGGACAGGCACAGGTCACTCTATTTTCCCAACAGGAAGAAGAATTAACCACAGGCTCAGCCTGCCGCCCAGAAGCAGAATAGGGCCTGAGGCAATCCCGCGCTTTTGTGGCCAGCTCCCAAAAAAGACAGTTGAAAAATGGAGCTCAGGGAAACTGCAATTCACAAACCCGCAGAGTTATAAATGATAACTCTCATCCACAGATATATTGAGGGAAGGCAACGAAGAGGATTTGAAAGCAAGGCAGAATTGCAGGAAACAGATTTCAGGAGGTAGATACGAATCGCCTTTAAAGCACATGAAAAGCGGCAAAAGGTCGACAATGATGCCCTTGGCCAAAAAGGGCGTATGCGTTTTTTCCTGAATATATTCAGGAAAAAACACATACGCCCTTTTTGGCCAACCAAGCAACCTGGAAAGGCAAATCAGCGCTACAAAGAAGTCTCGCTTCCCATCGGTGAAAAGGGCCATGCTGCAAAAAGTGTCAAAACCAGAAATGCAGGACAGGCCATGGAGAAATGGCAGCCTTGCTACACTGATGGGCGGGATGTAAATTGCCAACAGCCACTCTGGAGAAGTGTACGTTGTGTCCTGAAACATCGAAAAAAAACAGCTTAGGGAGCATAGGGCACGTCCACTCATGGGCGTATAAATTGGAAAAACTAAAAATCAGCAAGACACAGGCACCGGAAAGTTTAGGGCTGCTCTGTTGACAAGAACCTCCACTTCATGACACCTTAAATATCCCAGGAAAGAGAAAAATGGATAAAGAAGTTGTGGTCCTTATGTACAATGGAATATCACTCACACATGAAATCAATGTCATAAGGCTAGTAGAAGCAAGATGAGTGGAGTTAGGTACGACGATTCTAAGTGAAATAAGTCACACAGAAAAAGACACTTATCATAAGCTATCACTTATAGAGGGAATGTAAAAACCGCTACACTTGAACTGAATTACAAAACAGAACAGAGTCACACGTTTAGAAAACACACTATGGCTGCTTAACGGGAATGGTGAGGTGGGGTGATGCATAAAACAAGGGTTTCAAATTCGCTCAGATACCGTTCCATACACCCAATATGTAATAGACAAGACCTACTCCTTGCTCAGTGAACTGGACTCAACACCCCCTATTCCCCGCACAAGAATATATGTGACTAGTAAGAATCTTAAAACCTATGTATTGATATCTGTCTGGAAGTGAGTCAAGTGGGTGTAAAGCCGCATAAACACAACCATGAAAAGCAGCTAAACCCCATTATAAAAATGAATTACTTTTAAAAACCCGTAAAAAAAGATAGTGAAAGAGAGAGAAATTCTTACAAAATTCGTTCAGAGGCTGTGATGCAACCTGGATTGACCATATCTAGACCCACAGCTGGATGAGACATAAGGGTGGACACTCTTGGGGCTGAGAGGTTGGGTGAGGTTGGGTGAGCAAACGCAGACCCTTTAAAGTAATACTGCGTGGTACCCATCCCATGGGTCCCAAATCTCCAGTTTCAAGGGAATCTTCCTACATCGAAAACATGCATGAGAAACCCAGAAGATGGTACACCGTGTGATTTTGAAAGGTTTCTAAAACGCACCTCATTTCTCATCTCCTTGTGCTCGGTTTTGCCATTCCAGCTACTCTACTAGCAATCTCCCTACTTGGAGAATCAGCACCTTTAACCTCCTGTTCCCTACAGGTTGCAATTTGTCCTGAGGATGAACGGGAAGAGGGGCAACCAATGAGAGACTAGATCTAGGTGTTGGGACAGGCACAGGTCACTCTATTTTCCCAACAGGAAGAAGAATTAACCACAGGCTCAGCCTGCCGCCCGGAACCAGAATAAGCCCTGAGGCAATCCCGCGCTTTTGTGGCCAGCTCCCAAAAAAGACAGTTGAAAAATGGAGCTCAGGGAAACTGCAATTCACAAACCCGCAGAGTTATAAATGATAACTCTCATCCACAGATATATTGAGGGAAGGCAACGAAGAGGATTTGAAAGCAAGGCAGAATTGCAGGAAACAGATTTCAGGAGGTAGATACGAATCGCTTTAAAGCACATGAAAAGCGGCAAAACGTCGACAATGATGCCCTTGGCCAAAAAGGGCGTATGCGTTTTTTCCTGAATATATTCAGGAAAAAACGCATACGCCCTTTTTGGCCAACCAAGCAACCTGGAAAGGCAAATCAGCGCTACAAAGAAGTCTCGCTTCCCATCGGTCAAAAGGGCGATGCTGCAAAATGTGTCAAAACCAGAAATGCAGGACAGGCCATGGAGAAATGGCAGCCTTGCTACACTGATGGGCGGGATGTAAATTGCCAACACCCACTCTGGAGAAGTGTACATTGTGTCCTGAAACATGGAAAAAAAACAGCTTAGGGAGCATAGGGCACGTCCACTCATGGGCGTATAAATTGGAAAAACTAAAAATCAGCAAGACACAGGCACCGGAAAGTTTAGGGCTGCTCTGTTGACAAGAACCTCCACTTCATGACACCTTAAATATCCCAGGAAAGAGAAAAATGGATAAACAAGTTGTGGTCCTTATGTACAATGGAATATCACTCAGACATGAAATCAATGTCATAAGGCTAGTAGAAGCAAGATGAGTGGAGTTAGGTACGACGATTCTAAGTGAAATAAGTCACACAGAAAAAGACACTTATCATAAGCTATCACTTATAGAGGGAATGTAAAAACCGCTACACTTGAACTGAATTACAAAACAGAACAGAGTCACACGTTTAGAAAACACACTATAGCTGCTTAACAGGAAAGGTGAGGTGGGGTGATGCATAAAACAAGGGTTTCAAATTCGCTCAGATACCGTTCCATACACCCAATATGTAATAGACAAGACCTACTCCTTGCTCAGTGAACTGGACTCAACACCCCCTATTCCCCGCACAAGAATATATGTGACTAGTAAGAATCTTAAAACCTATGTATTGATATCTGTCTGGAAGTGAGTCAAGTGGGTGTAAAGCCGCATAAACACGGCCATGAAAGGCAGCTAAACCCCATTATAAAAATAAATTACTTTTAGAAATCCGTAAAACAAAGACAGTGAAAGAGAGAGAAATTCTTACAAAATTCGTTCAGAGGCTGTGATGCAACCTGGATTGACCATATCTAGACCCACACCTGGATGAGACATAAGGGTGGACACTCTTGGGGCTGAGAGTTTGGGTGAGGTTGGGTGAGAAAACGCAGACCCTTTAAAGTAATACTGCGTGGTACCCATCCCATGGGTCCCAAATCTCCAGGTTCAAGGGCATCTTCCTACATCGAAAACATGCATGAGAAACCCAGAAGATGGTACACCGTGTGATTTTTAAAGGTTTCTAAAACGCACCTCATTTCTCATCTCCTTGTGCTCGGTTTCGCCATTCCAGCTACTTTACTAGCAATCTCCCTACTTGGAGAATCAGCACCTTATCCTCCTTTCCCTACAGGTTGCAATTTGTCCTGAGGATGAACGGGAAGAGGGGCAACCAATGAGAGACTAGATCTAGGTGTTGGGACAGGCACAGGTCAGTCTATTTTTCCAACAGGAAGAAGAATTAACCACAGGCTCAGCCTGCCGCCCAGAAGCAGAATAGGGCCTGAGGCAATCCCGCGCTTTTGTGGCCAGCTCCAAAAAAGACAGTTGAAAAATGGACCTCAGGGAAACTGCAATTCACAAACCCGCAGAGTTATAAATGATAACTCTCATCCACAGATATATTGAGGGAAGGCAACGAAGAGGATTTGAAAGCAAGGCAGAATTGCAGGAAACAGATTTCAGGAGGTAGATACGAATCGCCTTTAAAGCACATGAAAAGCGGCAAAACGGCGACAATGATGCCCTTGGCCAAAAAGGGCGTATGCGTTTTTTCCTGAATATATTCAGGAAAAAACGCATACGCCCTTTTTGGCCAACCAAGCAACCTGGAAAGGCAAATCAGCGCTACAAAGAAGTCTCGCTTCCCATCGGTCAAAAGGGCGATGCTGCAAAATGTGTCAAAACCAGAAATGCAGGACAGGCCATGGAGAAATGGCAGCCTTGCTACACTGATGGGCGGGATGTAAATTGCCAACACCCACTCTGGAGAAGTGTACATTGTGTCCTGAAACATGGAAAAAAAACAGCTTAGGGAGCATAGGGCACGTCCACTCATGGGCGTATAAATTGGAAAAACTAAAAATCAGCAAGACACAGGCACCGGAAAGTTTAGGGCTGCTCTGTTGACAAGAACCTCCACTTCATGACACCTTAAATATCCCAGGAAAGAGAAAAATGGATAAACAAGTTGTGGTCCTTATGTACAATGGAACATCACTCAGACATGAAATCAATGTCATAAGGCTAGTAGAAGCAAGATGAGTGGAGTTAGGTACGACGATTCTAAGTGAAATAAGTCACACAGAAAAAGACACTTATCATAAGCTATCACTTATAGAGGGAATGTAAAAACCGCTACACTTGAACTGAATTACAAAACAGAACAGAGTCACACGTTTAGAAAACACACTATAGCTGCTTAACAGGAAATGTGAGGTGGGGTGATGCATAAAACAAGGGTTTCAAATTCGCTCAGATACCGTTCCATACACCCAATATGTAATAGACAAGACCTACTCCTTGCTCAGTGAACTGGACTCAACACCCCCTATTCCCCGCACAAGAATATATGTGACTAGTAAGAATCTTAAAACCTATGTATTGATATCTGTCTGGAAGTGAGTCAAGTGGGTGTAAAGCCGCATAAACACGGCCATGAAAGGCAGCTAAACCCCATTATAAAAATAAATTACTTTTAGAAATCCGTAAAACAAAGACAGTGAAAGAGAGAGAAATTCTTACAAAATTCGTTCAGAGGCTGTGATGCAACCTGGATTGACCATATCTAGACCCACACCTGGATGAGACATAAGGGTGGACACTCTTGGGGCTGAGAGGTTGGGTGAGGTTGGGTGAGAAAACGCAGACCCTTTAAAGTAATACTGCGTGGTACCCATCCCATGGGTCCCAAATCTCCAGGTTCAAGGGCATCTTCCTACATCGAAAACATGCATGAGAAACCCAGAAGATGGTACACCGTGTGATTTTTAAAGGTTTCTAAAACGCACCTCATTTCTCATCTCCTTGTGCTCGGTTTCGCCATTCCAGCTACTTTACTAGCAATCTCCCTACTTGGAGAATCAGCACCTTATCCTCCTGTTCCCTACAGGTTGCAATTTGTCCTGAGGATGAACGGGAAGAGGGGCAACCAATGAGAGACTAGATCTAGGTGTTGGGACAGGCACAGGTCAGTCTATTTTTCCAACAGGAAGAAGAATTAACCACAGGCTCAGCCTGCCGCCCAGAAGCAGAATAGGGCCTGAGGCAATCCCGCGCTTTTGTGGCCAGCTCCAAAAAAGACAGTTGAAAAATGGACCTCAGGGAAACTGCAATTCACAAACCCGCAGAGTTATAAATGATAACTCTCATCCACAGATATATTGAGGGAAGGCAACGAAGAGGATTTGAAAGCAAGGCAGAATTGCAGGAAACAGATTTCAGGAGGTAGATACGAATCGCCTTTAAAGCACATGAAAAGCGGCAAAACGGCGACAATGATGCCCTTGGCCAAAAAGGGCGTATGCGTTTTTTCCTGAATATATTCAGGAAAAAACGCATACGCCCTTTTTGGCCAACCAAGCAACCTGGAAAGGCAAATCAGCGCTACAAAGAAGTCTCGCTTCCCTTCGGTCAAAAGGGCCATGCTGCAAAAAGTGTCAAAACCAGAAATGCAGGACAGGCCATGGAGAAATGGCAGCCTTGCTACACTGATGGGCGGGATGTAAATTGCCAACAACCACTCTGGAGAAGTGTACGTTGTGTCCTGAAACACCGAAAAAAAACAGCTTAGGGAGCATAGGGCACGTCCACTCATGGGCGTATAAATTGGAAAAACTAAAAATCAGCAAGACACAGGCACCGGAAAGTATAGGGCTGCTCTGTTGACAAGAACCTCCACTTCATGACACCTTAAATATCCCAGGAAAGAGAAAAATGGATAAAGAAGTTGTGGTCCTTATGTACAATGGAATATCACTCAGACATGAAATCAATGTTATAAGGCTAGTAGAAGCAAGATGAGTGGAGTTAGGTACGACGATTCTAAGTGAAATAAGTCACACAGTAAAAGACACTTATCATAAGCTATCACTTATAGAGGGAATGTAAAAACCGCTACACTTGAACTGAATTACAAAACAGAACAGAGTCACACGTTCAGAAAACACACTATAGCTGCTTAACAGGAAAGGTGAGGTGGGGTGATGCATAAAACAAGGGTTTCAAATTCGCTCAGATACCGTTCCATACACACAATATGTAATAGACAAGACCTACTCCTTGCTCAGTGAACTGGACTCAACACCCCCTATTCACCGCACAAGAATATATGTGACTAGTAAGAATCTTAAAACCTATGTATTGATATCTGTCTGGAAGTGAGTCAAGTGGGTGTAAAGCCGCATAAACACAGCCATGAAAGGCAGCTAAACCCCATTATAAAAATAAATTACTTTTAAAAACCCATAAAACAAAGACAGTGAAAGAGAGAGAAATTCTTACAAAATTCGTTCAGAGGCTGTGATGCAACCTGGATTGACCATATCTAGACCCACAGCTGGATGAGACATAAGGGTGGACACTCTTGGGGCTGAGAGTTTGGGTGAGGTTGGGTGAGAAAACGCAGACCCTTTAAAGTAATACTGCGTGGTACCCATCCCATGGGTCCCAAATCTCCAGGTTCAAGGGCATCTTCCTACATCGAAAACATGCATGAGAAACCCAGAAGATGGTACACCGTGTGATTTTGAAACGTTTCTAAAACGCACCTCATTTCTCATCTCCTTGTGCTCGGTTTCGCCATTCCAGCTACTTTACTAGCAATCCCCCTACTTGGAGAATCAGCACCTTATCCTCCTGTTCCCTACAGGTTGCAATTTGTCCTGAGGATGAACGGGAAGAGGGGCAACCAATGAGAGAATAGATCTAGGTGTTGGGACAGGCACAGGTCACTCTATTTTCCCAACAGGAAGAAGAATTAACCACAGGCTCAGCCTGCCGCCCAGAAGCAGAATAGGGCCTGAGGCAATCCCGCACTTTTGCGGCCAGCTCCCAAAAAAGACAGTTGAAAAATGGAGCTCAGGGAAACTGCAATTCACAAACCCGCAGAGTTATAAATGATAACTCTCATCCACAGATATATTGAGGGAAGGCAACGAAGAGGATTTGAAAGCAAGGCAGAATTGCAGGAAACAGATTTCAGGAGGTAGATACGAATCGCCTTTAAAGCACATGAAAAGCGGCAAAACGTCGACAATGATGCCCTTGGCCAAAAAGGGCGTATGCGTTTTTTCCTGAATATATTCAGGAAAAAACGCATACGCCCTTTTTGGCCAACCAAGCAACCTGGAAAGGCAAATCAGCGCTACAAAGAAGTCTCGCTTCCCTTCGGACAAAAGGGCCATGCTGCAAAAAGTGTCAAAACCAGAAATGCAGGACAGGCCATGGAGAAATGGCAGCCTTGCTACACTGATGGGCGGGATGTAAATTGCCAACAACCACTCTGGAGAAGTGTACGTTGTGTCCTGAAACATCGAAAAAAAACAGCTTAGGGAGCATAGGGCACGTCCACTCATGGGCGTATAAATTGGAAAAACTAAAAATCAGCAAGACACAGGCACCCGATAGTTTAGGGCTGCTCTGTTGACAAGAACCTCTACTTCATGACACCTTAAATATCCCAGGAAAGAGAAAAATGGATAAAGAAGTTGTGGTCCTTATGTACAATGGAATATCACTCAGACATGAAATCAATGTCATAAGGCTAGTAGAAGCAAGATGAGTGGAGTTAGGTACGACGATTCTAAGTGAAATAAGTCACACAGAAAAAGACACTTATCATAAGCTATCACTTATAGAGGGAATGTAAAAACCGCTACACTTGAACTGAATTACAAAACAGAACTGAGTCACACGTTTAGAAAACACACTATAGCTGCTTAACAGGAAAGGTGAGGTGGGGTGATGCATAAAACAAGGGTTTCAAATTGGCTCAGATACCGTTCCATACACCCAATATGTAATAGACAAGACCTACTCCTTGCTCAGTGAACTGGACTCAACACCCCCTATTCCCCGCACAAGAATATATGTGACTAGTAAGAATCTTAAAACCTATGTATTGATATCTGTCTGGAAGTGAGTCAAGTGGGTGTAAAGCCGCATAAACACAGCCGTGAAAAGCAGCTAAACCCCATTATAAAAATAAATTACTTTTAAAAACCCGTAAAACAAAGACACTGAAAGAGAGAGAAATTCTTACAAAATTCGTTCAGAGGCTGTGATGCAACCTGGATTGACCATATCTAGACCCACACCTGGATGAGACATAAGGGTGGACACTCTTGGGGCTGAGAGGTTGGGCGAGGTTGGGTGAGAAAACGCAGACCCTTTAAAGTAATACTGCGTGGTACCCATCCCATGGGTCCCAAATCTCCAGGTTCAAGGGCATCTTCCTACATCGAAAACATGCATGAGAAACCCAGAAGATGGTACACCGTGTGATTTTGAAAGGTTTCTAAAACGCACCTCATTTCTCATCTCCTTGTGCTCGGTTTCGCCATTCCAGCTACTTTACTAGCAATCTCCCTACTTGGAGAATCAGCACCTTTAACCTCCTGTTCCCTACAGGTTGCAATTTGTCCTGAGGACGAACGGGAAGAGGGGCAACCAATGAGAGACTAGATCTAGGTGTTGGGACAGGCACAGGTCACTCTATTTTCCCAACAGGAAGAAGAATTAACCACAGGCTCAGCCTGCCGCCCAGAAGCAGAATAGGGCCTGAGGCAATCCCGCGCTTTTGCGGCCAGCTCCCAAAAAAGACATTTGAAAAATGGAGCTCAGGGAAACTGCAATTCACAAACCCGCAGAGTTATAAATGATAACTCTCATCCACAGATATATTGAGGGAAGGCAACGAAGAGGATTTGAAAGCAAGGCAGAATTGCAGGAAACAGATTTCAGGAGGTAGATACGAATCGCCTTTAAAGCACATGAAAAGCGGCAAAAGGTCGACAATGATGCCCTTGGCCAAAAAGGGCGTATGCGTTTTTTCCTGAATATATTCAGGAAAAAACGCATACGCCCTTTTTGGCCAACCAAGCAACCTGGAAGGGCAAATCAGCGCTACAAAGAAGTCTCGCTTCCCATCGGTGAAAAGGGCCATGCTGCAAAAAGTGTCAAAACCAGAAATGCAGGACAGGCCATGGAGAAATGGCAGCCTTGCTACACTGATGGGCGGGATGTAAATTGCCAACAGCCACTCTGGAATAGTGTACGTTGTGTCCTGAAACATCGAAAAAAAACAGCTTAGGGAGCATAGGGCACGTCCACTCATGGGCGTATAAATTGGAAAAACTAAAAATCAGCAAGACACAGGCACCGGAAAGTTTAGGGCTGCTCTGTTGACAAGAACCTCCACTTCATGACACCTTAAATATCCCAGGAAAGAGAAAAATGGATAAAGAAGTTGTGGTCCTTATGTACAATGGAATATCACTCAGACATGAAATCAATGTCATAAGGCTAGTAGAAGCAAGATGAGTGGAGTTAGGTACGACGATTCTAAGTGAAATAAGTCACACAGAAAAAGACACTTATCATAAGCTATCACTTATAGAGGGAATGTAAAAACCGCTACACTTGAACTGAATTACAAAACAGAACTGAGTCACACGTTTAGAAAACACACTATAGCTGCTTAACAGGAAATGTGAGGTGGGGTGATGCATAAAACAAGGGTTTCAAATTGGCTCAGATACCGTTCCATACACCCAATATGTAATAGACAAGACCTACTCCTTGCTCAGTGAACTGGACTCAACACCCCCTATTCCCCGCACAAGAATATATGTGACTAGTAAGAATCTTAAAACCTATGTATTGATATCTGTCTGGAAGTGAGTCAAGTGGGTGTAAAGCCGCATAAACACAGCCGTGAAAAGCAGCTAAACCCCATTATAAAAATAAATTACTTTTAAAAACCCGTAAAACAAAGACACTGAAAGAGAGAGAAATTCTTACAAAATTCGTTCAGAGGCTGTGATGCAACCTGGATTGACCATATCTACACCCACACCTGGATGAGACATAAGGGAGGACACTCTTGGGGCTGAGAGGTTGGGTGAGGTTGGGTGAGCAAACGCAGACCCTTTAAAGTAATACTGCGTGGTACCCATCACATGGGTCCCAAATCTCCAGGTTCAAGGGCATCTTCCTACATCGAAAACATGCATGAGAAACCCAGAAGATGGTACACCGTGTGATTTTGAAAGGTTTCTAAAACGCACCTCATTTCTCATCTCCTTGTGCTCGGTTTCGCCATTCCAGCTACTTTACTAGCAATCTCCCTACTTGGAGAATCAGCACCTTATCCTCCTGTTCCCTACAGGTTGCAATTTGTCCTGAGGATGAACGGGAAGAGGGGCAACCAATGAGAGACTAGATCTAGGTGTTGGGACAGGCACAGGTCACTCTATTTTCCCAACAGGAAGAAGAATTAACCACAGGCTCAGCCTGCCGCCCAGAAGCAGAATAGGGCCTGAGACAATCCCGCGCTTTTGCGGCCAGCTCCCAAAAAAGACAGTTGAAAAATGGAGCTCAGGGAAACTGCAATTCACAAACCCGCAGAGTTATAAATGATAACTCTCATCCACAGATATATTGAGGGAAGGCAACGAAGAGGATTTGAAAGCAAGGCAGAATTGCAGGAAACAGATTTCAGGAGGTAGATACGAATCGCCTTTAAAGCACATGAAAAGCGGCAAAACGTCGACAATGATGCCCTTGGCCAAAAAGGGCGTATGCGTTTTTTCCTGAATATATTCAGGAAAAAACGCATACGCCCTTTTTGGCCAACCAAGCAACCTGGAAAGGCAAATCAGCGCTACAAAGAAGTCTCGCTTCCCATCGGTCAAAAGGGCCATGCTGCAAAAAGTGTCAAACCCAGAAATCCAGGACAGGCCATGGAGAAATGGCAGCCTTGCTACACTGATGGGCGGGATGTAAATTGCCAACAGCCACTCTGGAGAAGTGTACGTTGTGTCCTGAAACATGGAAAAAAAACAGCTTAGGGAGCATAGGGCACGTCCACTCATAGGCGTATAAATTGGAAAAACTAAAAATCAGCAAGACACAGGCACCGGAAAGTTTAGGGCTGCTCTGTTGACAAGAACCTCCACTTCATGACACCTTAAATATCCCAGGAAAGAGAAAAATGGATAAAGAAGTTGTGGTCCTTATGTACAATGGAATATCACTCAGACATGAAATCAATGTTATAAGGCTAGTAGAAGCAAGATGAGTGGAGTTAGGTACGACCATTCTAAGTGAAATAAGTCACACAGAAAAAGACACTTATCATAAGCTATCACTTATAGAGGGAATGTAAAAACCGCTACACTTGAACTGAATTACAAAACAGAACAGAGTCACACGTTTAGAAAACACACTATAGCTGCTTAACAGGAAAGGTGAGGTGGGATGATGCATAAAACAAGGGTTTCAAATTCGCTCACATACCGTTCCATACACCCAATATGTAATAGACAAGACCTACTCCTTGCTCAGTGAACTGGACTCAACACCCCCTATTCACCGCACAAGAATATATGTGACTAGTAAGAATCTTAAAACCTATGTATTGATATCTGTCTGGAAGTGAGTCAAGTGGGTGTAAAGCCGCATAAACACAGCCATGAAAAGCAGCTAAACCCCATTATAAAAATAAATTACTTTTAAAAACCCGTAAAACAAAGACAGTGAAAGAGAGAGAAATTCTTACAAAATTCGTTCAGAGGCTGTGATGCAACCTGGATTGACCATATCTAGACCCACAGCTGGATGAGACATAAGGGTGGACACTCTTGGGGCTGAGAGGTTGGGTGAGGTTGGGTGAGCAAATGCAGACCCTTTAAAGTAATACTGCGTGGTACCCATCCCATGGGTCCCAAATCTCCAGTTTAAAGGGAATCTTCCTACATCGAAAACATGCATGAGAAACCCAGAAGATGGTACACCGTGTGATTTTGAAAGGTTTCTAAAACGCACCTCATTTCTCATCTCCTTGTGCTCGGTTTCGCCATTCCAGCTACTTTACTAGCAATCTCCCTACTTGGAGAATCAGCACCTTTAACCTCCTGTTCCCTACAGGTTGCAATTTGTCCTGAGGATGAACGGGAAGAGGGGCAACCAATGAGAGACTAGATCTAGGTGTTGGGACAGGCACAGGTCACTCTATTTTCCCAACAGGAAGAAGAATTAACCACAGGCTCAGCCTGCCGCCCGGAACCAGAATAGGGCCTGAGGCAATCCTGCGCTTTTGCGGCCAGCTCCCAAAAAAGACATTGAAAAATGGACCTCAGGGAAACTGCAATTCACAAACCCACAGAGTTATAAATGATAACTCTCATCCACAGATATATTGAGGGAAGGCAACGAAGAGGATTTGAAAGCAAGGCAGAATTGCAGGAAACAGATTTCAGGAGGTAGATACGAATCGCCTTTAAAGCACATGAAAAGCGGCAAAACGTCGACAATGATGCCCTTGGCCAAAAAGGGCGTATGCGTTTTTTCCTGAATATATTCAGGAAAAAACGCATACGCCCTTTTTGGCCAACCAAGCAACCTGGAAAGGCAAATCAGCGCTACAAAGAAGTCTCGCTTCCCATCGGTGAAAAGGGCCATGCTGCAAAAAGTGTCAAAACCAGAAATGCAGGACAGGCCATGGAGAAATGGCAGCCTTGCTACACTGATGGGCGGGATGTAAATTGCCAACAACCACTCTGGAGAAGTGTACGTTGTGTCCTGAAACATCGAAAAAAAACAGCTTAGGGAGCATAGGGCACGTCCACTCATGGGCGTATAAATTGGAAAAACTAAAAATCAGCAAGACACAGGCACCGGAAAGTTTAGGGCTGCTCTGTTGACAAGAACCTCCACTTCATGACACCTTAAATAACCCAGGAAAGAGAAAAATGGATAAACAAGTTGTGGTCCTTATGTACAATGGAATATCACTCAGACATGAAATCAATGTCATAAGGCTAGTAGAAGCAAGATGAGTGGAGTTAGGTACGACGATTCTAAGTGAAATAAGTCACACAGAAAAAGACACTTATCATAAGCTATCACTTATAGAGGGAATGTAAAAACCGCTACACTTGAACTGAATTACAAAACAGAACAGAGTCACACGTTTAGAAAACACACTATGGCTGCTTAACGGGAATGGTGAGGTGGGGTGATGCATAAAACAAGGGTTTCAAATTCGCTCAGATACCGTTCCATACACCCAATATGTAATAGACAAGACCTACTCCTTGCTCAGTGAACTGGACTCAACACCCCCTATTCCCCGCACAAGAATATATGTGACTAGTAAGAATCTTAAAACCTATGTATTGATATCTGTCTGGAAGTGAGTCAAGTGGGTGTAAAGCCGCATAAACACAACCATGAAAAGCAGATAAACCCCATTATAAAAATAAATTACTTTTAAAAACCCGTAAAACAAAGACAGTGAAAGAGAGAGAAATTCTTACAAAATTCGTTCAGAGGCTGTGATGCAACCTGGATTGACCATATCTACACCCACACCTGGATGAGACATAAGGGAGGACACTCTTGGGGCTGAGAGGTTGGGTGAGGTTGGGTGAGCAAACGCAGACCCTTTAAAGTAATACTGCGTGGTACCCATCACATGGGTCCCAAATCTCCAGGTTCAAGGACATCTTCCTACATCGAAAACATGCATGAGAAACCCAGAAGATGGTACACCGTGTGATTTTGAAAGGTTTCTAAAACGCACCTCATTTCTAATCTCCTTGTGCTCGGTTTCGCCATTCCAGCTACTTTACTAGCAATCTCCCTATTGGAGAATCAGCACCTTTAACCTCCTGTTCCCTACAGGTTGCAATTTGTCCTGAGGACGAACGGGAAGAGGGGCAACCAATGAGAGACTAGATCTAGGTGTTGGGACAGGCACAGGTCACTCTATTTTCCCAACAGGAAGAAGAATTAACCACAGGCTCAGCCTGCCGCCCGGAACCAGAATAGGGCCTGAGGCAATCCTGCGCTTTTGCGGCCAGCTCCCAAAAAAGACATTGAAAAATGGACCTCAGGGAAACTGCAATTCACAAACCCACAGAGTTATAAATGATAACTCTCATCCACAGATATATTGAGGGAAGGCAACGAAGAGGATTTGAAAGCAAGGCAGAATTGCAGGAAACAGATTTCAGGAGGTAGATACGAATCGCCTTTAAAGCACATGAAAAGCGGCAAAACGTCGACAATGATGCCCTTGGCCAAAAAGGGCGTATGCGTTTTTTCCTGAATATATTCAGGAAAAAACGCATACGCCCTTTTTGGCCAACCAAGCAACCTGGAAAGGCAAATCAGCGCTACAAAGAAGTCTCGCTTCCCATCGGTGAAAAGGGCCATGCTGCAAAAAGTGTCAAAACCAGAAATGCAGGACAGGCCATGGAGAAATGGCAGCCTTGCTACACTGATGGGCGGGATGTAAATTGCCAACAACCACTCTGGAGAAGTGTACGTTGTGTCCTGAAACATCGAAAAAAAACAGCTTAGGGAGCATAGGGCACGTCCACTCATGGGCGTATAAATTGGAAAAACTAAAAATCAGCAAGACACAGGCACCGGAAAGTTTAGGGCTGCTCTGTTGACAAGAACCTCCACTTCATGACACCTTAAATAACCCAGGAAAGAGAAAAATGGATAAACAAGTTGTGGTCCTTATGTACAATGGAATATCACTCAGACATGAAATCAATGTCATAAGGCTAGTAGAAGCAAGATGAGTGGAGTTAGGTACGACGATTCTAAGTGAAATAAGTCACACAGAAAAAGACACTTATCATAAGCTATCACTTATAGAGGGAATGTAAAAACCGCTACACTTGAACTGAATTACAAAACAGAACAGAGTCACACGTTTAGAAAACACACTATGGCTGCTTAACGGGAATGGTGAGGTGGGGTGATGCATAAAACAAGGGTTTCAAATTCGCTCAGATACCGTTCCATACACCCAATATGTAATAGACAAGACCTACTCCTTGCTCAGTGAACTGGACTCAACACCCCCTATTCCCCGCACAAGAATATATGTGACTAGTAAGAATCTTAAAACCTATGTATTGATATCTGTCTGGAAGTGAGTCAAGTGGGTGTAAAGCCGCATAAACACAACCATGAAAAGCAGATAAACCCCATTATAAAAATAAATTACTTTTAAAAACCCGTAAAACAAAGACAGTGAAAGAGAGAGAAATTCTTACAAAATTCGTTCAGAGGCTGTGATGCAACCTGGATTGACCATATCTAGACCCACACCTGGATGAGACATAAGGGAGGACACTCTTGGGGCTGAGAGGTTGGGTGAGGTTGGGTGAGCAAACGCAGACCCTTTAAAGTAATACTGCGTGGTACCCATCACATGGGTCCCAAATCTCCAGGTTCAAGGACATCTTCCTACATCGAAAACATGCATGAGAAACCCAGAAGATGGTACACCGTGTGATTTTGAAAGGTTTCTAAAACGCACCTCATTTCTAATCTCCTTGTGCTCGGTTTCGCCATTCCAGCTACTTTACTAGCAATCTCCCTATTGGAGAATCAGCACCTTTAACCTCCTGTTCCCTACAGGTTGCAATTTGTCCTGAGGACGAACGGGAAGAGGGGCAACCAATGAGAGACTAGATCTAGGTGTTGGGACAGGCACAGGTCACTCTATTTTCCCAACAGGAAGAAGAATTAACCACAGGCTCAGCCTGCCGCCCAGAAGCAGAATAGGGCCTGAGGCAATCCCGCGCTTTTGCGGCCAGCTCCCAAAAAAGACAGTTGAAAAATGGACCTCAGGGAAACTGCAATTCACAAACCCGCAGAGTTATAAATGATAACTCTCATCCACAGATATAATGAGGGAAGGCAACGAAGAGGATTTGAAAGCAAGGCAGAATTGCAGGAAACAGATTTCAGGAGGTAGATACGAATCGCCTTTAAAGCACATGAAAAGCGGCAAAACGTCGACAATGATGCCCTTGGCCAAAAAGGGCGTATGCGTTTTTTCCTGAATATATTCAGGAAAAAACGCATACGCCCTTTTTGGCCAACCAAGCAACCTGGAAAGGCAAATCAGCGCTACAAAGAAGTCTCGCTTCCCATCGGTGAAAAGGGCCATGCTGCAAAAAGTGTCAAAACCAGAAATGCAGGACAGGCCATGGAGAAATGGCAGCCTTGCTACACTGATGGGCGGGATGTAAATTGCCAACAACCACTCTGGAGAAGTGTACGTTGTGTCCTGAAACATCGAAAAAAAACAGCTTAGGGAGCATAGGGCACGTCCACTCATGGGCGTATAAATTGGAAAAACTAAAAATCAGCAAGACACAGGCACCGGAAAGTTTAGGGCTGCTCTGTTGACAAGAACCTCCACTTCATGACACCTTAAATATCCCAGGAAAGAGAAAAATGGATAAACAAGTTGTGGTCCTTATGTACAATGGAATATCACTCAGACATGAAATCAATGTCATAAGGCTAGTAGAAGCAAGATGAGTGGAGTTAGGTACGACGATTCTAAGTGAAATAAGTCACACAGAAAAAGACACTTATCATAAGCTATCACTTATAGAGGGAATGTAAAAACCGCTACACTTGAACTGAATTACAAAACAGAACAGAGTCACACGTTTAGAAAACACACTATGGCTGCTTAACGGGAATGGTGAGGTGGGGTGATGCATAAAACAAGGGTTTCAAATTCGCTCAGATACCGTTCCATACACCCAATATGTAATAGACAAGACCTACTCCTTGCTCAGTGAACTGGACTCAACACCCCCTATTCACCACACAAGAATATATGTGACTAGTAAGAATCTTAAAACCTATGTATTGATATCTCTCTGGAAGTGAGTCAAGTGGGTGTAAAGCCGCATAAACACAGCCATGAAAAGCAGCTAAACCCCATTATAAAAATAAATTACTTTTAAAAACCCATAAAACAAAGACAGTGAAAGAGAGAGAAATTCTTACAAAATTCGTTCAGAGGCTGTGATGCAACCTGGATTGACCATATCAAGACACACAGCTGGATGAGACATAAGGGTGGACACTCTTGGGGCTGAGAGGTTGGGTGAGGTTGGGTGAGAAAACGCAGACCCTTTAAAGTAATACTGCGTGGTACCCATCCCATGGGTCCCAAATCTCCAGGTTCAACGGCATCTTCCTACATCGAAAACATGCATGAGAAACCCAGAAGATGGTACACCGTGTGATTTTGAAAGGTTTCTAAAACGCACCTCATTTCTCATCTCCTTGTGCTCGGTTTCGCCATTCCAGCTACTTTACTAGCAATCTCCCTACTTGGAGAATCAGCACCTTTAACCTCCTGTTCCCTACAGGTTGCAATTTGTCCTGAGGATGAACGGGAAGAGGGGCAACCAATGAGAGACTAGATCTAGGTGTTGGGACAGGCACAGGTCACTCTATTTTCCCAACAGGAAGAAGAATTAACCACAGGCTCAGCCTGCCGCCCGGAACCAGAATAGGGCCTGAGGCAATCCCGCGCTTTTGCGGCCAGCTCCCAAAAAAGACAGTTGAAAAATGGAGCTCAGGGAAACTGCAATTCACAAACCCGCAGAGTTATAAATGATAACTCTCATCCACAGATATATTGAGGGAAGGCAACGAAGAGGATTTGAAAGCAAGGCAGAATTGCAGGAAACAGATTTCAGGAGGTAGATACGAATCGCCTTTAAAGCACATGAAAAGCGGCAAAACGTCGACAATGATGCCCTTGGCCAAAAAGGGCGTATGCGTTTTTTCCTGAATATATTCAGGAAAAAACGCATACGCCCTTTTTGGCCAACCAAGCAACCTGGAAAGGCAAATCAGCGCTACAAAGAAGTCTCGCTTCCCATCGGTCAAAAGGGCCATGCTGCAAAAAGTGTCAAACCCAGAAATCCAGGACAGGCCATGGAGAAATGGCAGCCTTGCTACACTGATGGGCGGGA
The DNA here is from genome assembly GCF_028021215.1 of Eschrichtius robustus. Classification (NCBI taxonomy): domain Eukaryota; kingdom Metazoa; phylum Chordata; class Mammalia; order Artiodactyla; family Eschrichtiidae; genus Eschrichtius; species Eschrichtius robustus. Next base: position 47,024 of record NW_027175231.1, read on the forward strand.
TGTAAATTGCCAACAGCCACTCTGGAGAAGTGTACGTTGTGTCCTGAAACATGGAAAAAAAACAGCTTAGGGAGCATAGGGCACGTCCACTCATAGGCGTATAAATTGGAAAAACTAAAAATCAGCAAGACACAGGCACCGGAAAGTTTAGGGCTGCTCTGTTGACAAGAACCTCCACTTCATGACACCTTAAATATCCCAGGAAAGAGAAAAATGGATAAAGAAGTTGTGGTCCTTATGTACAATGGAATATCACTCAGACATGAAATCAATGTTATAAGGCTAGTAGAAGCAAGATGAGTGGAGTTAGGTACGACCATTCTAAGTGAAATAAGTCACACAGAAAAAGACACTTATCATAAGCTATCACTTATAGAGGGAATGTAAAAACCGCTACACTTGAACTGAATTACAAAACAGAACAGAGTCACACGTTTAGAAAACACACTATAGCTGCTTAACAGGAAAGGTGAGGTGGGATGATGCATAAAACAAGGGTTTCAAATTCGCTCACATACCGTTCCATACACCCAATATGTAATAGACAAGACCTACTCCTTGCTCAGTGAACTGGACTCAACACCCCCTATTCACCGCACAAGAATATATGTGACTAGTAAGAATCTTAAAACCTATGTATTGATATCTGTCTGGAAGTGAGTCAAGTGGGTGTAAAGCCGCATAAACACAGCCATGAAAAGCAGCTAAACCCCATTATAAAAATAAATTACTTTTAAAAACCCGTAAAACAAAGACAGTGAAAGAGAGAGAAATTCTTACAAAATTCGTTCAGAGGCTGTGATGCAACCTGGATTGACCATATCTAGACCCACAGCTGGATGAGACATAAGGGTGGACACTCTTGGGGCTGAGAGGTTGGGTGAGGTTGGGTGAGCAAATGCAGACCCTTTAAAGTAATACTGCGTGGTACCCATCCCATGGGTCCCAAATCTCCAGTTTAAAGGGAATCTTCCTACATCGAAAACATGCATGAGAAACCCAGAAGATGGTACACCGTGTGATTTTGAAAGGTTTCTAAAACGCACCTCATTTCTCATCTCCTTGTGCTCGGTTTCGCCATTCCAGCTACTTTACTAGCAATCTCCCTACTTGGAGAATCAGCACCTTTAACCTCCTGTTCCCTACAGGTTGCAATTTGTCCTGAGGATGAACGGGAAGAGGGGCAACCAATGAGAGACTAGATCTAGGTGTTGGGACAGGCACAGGTCACTCTATTTTCCCAACAGGAAGAAGAATTAACCACAGGCTCAGCCTGCCGCCCGGAACCAGAATAGGGCCTGAGGCAATCCCGCGCTTTTGCGGCCAGCTCCCAAAAAAGACATTGAAAAATGGACCTCAGGGAAACTGCAATTCACAAACCCACAGAGTTATAAATGATAACTCTCATCCACAGATATATTGAGGGAAGGCAACGAAGAGGATTTGAAAGCAAGGCAGAATTGCAGGAAACAGATTTCAGGAGGTAGATACGAATCGCCTTTAAAGCACATGAAAAGCGGCAAAACGTCGACAATGATGCCCTTGGCCAAAAAGGGCGTATGCGTTTTTTCCTGAATATATTCAGGAAAAAACGCATACGCCCTTTTTGGCCAACCAAGCAACCTGGAAAGGCAAATCAGCGCTACAAAGAAGTCTCGCTTCCCATCGGTGAAAAGGGCCATGCTGCAAAAAGTGTCAAAACCAGAAATGCAGGACAGGCCATGGAGAAATGGCAGCCTTGCTACACTGATGGGCGGGATGTAAATTGCCAACAACCACTCTGGAGAAGTGTACGTTGTGTCCTGAAACATCGAAAAAAAACAGCTTAGGGAGCATAGGGCACGTCCACTCATGGGCGTATAAATTGGAAAAACTAAAAATCAGCAAGACACAGGCACCGGAAAGTTTAGGGCTGCTCTGTTGACAAGAACCTCCACTTCATGACACCTTAAATATCCCAGGAAAGAGAAAAATGGATAAACAAGTTGTGGTCCTTATGTACAATGGAATATCACTCAGACATGAAATCAATGTCATAAGGCTAGTAGAAGCAAGATGAGTGGAGTTAGGTACGACGATTCTAAGTGAAATAAGTCACACAGAAAAAGACACTTATCATAAGCTATCACTTATAGAGGGAATGTAAAAACCGCTACACTTGAACTGAATTACAAAACAGAACAGAGTCACACGTTTAGAAAACACACTATGGCTGCTTAACGGGAATGGTGAGGTGGGGTGATGCATAAAACAAGGGTTTCAAATTCGCTCAGATACCGTTCCATACACCCAATATGTAATAGACAAGACCTACTCCTTGCTCAGTGAACTGGACTCAACACCCCCTATTCCCCGCACAAGAATATATGTGACTAGTAAGAATCTTAAAACCTATGTATTGATATCTGTCTGGAAGTGAGTCAAGTGGGTGTAAAGCCGCATAAACACAACCATGAAAAGCAGATAAACCCCATTATAAAAATAAATTACTTTTAAAAACCCGTAAAACAAAGACAGTGAAAGAGAGAGAAATTCTTACAAAATTCGTTCAGAGGCTGTGATGCAACCTGGATTGACCATATCTACACCCACACCTGGATGAGACATAAGGGAGGACACTCTTGGGGCTGAGAGGTTGGGTGAGGTTGGGTGAGCAAACGCAGACCCTTTAAAGTAATACTGCGTGGTACCCATCCCATGGGTCCCAAATCTCCAGGTTCAAGGACATCTTCCTACATCGAAAACATGCATGAGAAACCCAGAAGATGGTACACCGTGTGATTTTGAAAGGTTTCTAAAACGCACCTCATTTCTAATCTCCTTGTGCTCGGTTTCGCCATTCCAGCTACTTTACTAGCAATCTCCCTATTGGAGAATCAGCACCTTTAACCTCCTGTTCCCTACAGGTTGCAATTTGTCCTGAGGACGAACGGGAAGAGGGGCAACCAATGAGAGACTAGATCTAGGTGTTGGGACAGGCACAGGTCACTCTATTTTCCCAACAGGAAGAAGAATTAACCACAGGCTCAGCCTGCCGCCCAGAAGCAGAATAGGGCCTGAGGCAATCCCGCGCTTTTGCGGCCAGCTCCCAAAAAAGACAGTTGAAAAATGGACCTCAGGGAAACTGCAATTCACAAACCCGCAGAGTTATAAATGATAACTCTCATCCACAGATATAATGAGGGAAGGCAACGAAGAGGATTTGAAAGCAAGGCAGAATTGCAGGAAACAGATTTCAGGAGGTAGATACGAATCGCCTTTAAAGCACATGAAAAGCGGCAAAACGTCGACAATGATGCCCTTGGCCAAAAAGGGCGTATGCGTTTTTTCCTGAATATATTCAGGAAAAAACGCATACGCCCTTTTTGGCCAACCAAGCAACCTGGAAAGGCAAATCAGCGCTACAAAGAAGTCTCGCTTCCCATCGGTGAAAAGGGCCATGCTGCAAAAAGTGTCAAAACCAGAAATGCAGGACAGGCCATGGAGAAATGGCAGCCTTGCTACACTGATGGGCGGGATGTAAATTGCCAACAACCACTCTGGAGAAGTGTACGTTGTGTCCTGAAACATCGAAAAAAAACAGCTTAGGGAGCATAGGGCACGTCCACTCATGGGCGTATAAATTGGAAAAACTAAAAATCAGCAAGACACAGGCACCGGAAAGTTTAGGGCTGCTCTGTTGACAAGAACCTCCACTTCATGACACCTTAAATATCCCAGGAAAGAGAAAAATGGATAAAGAAGTTGTGGTCCTTATGTACAAAGGAATATCACTCAGACATGAAATCAATGTCATAAGGCTAGTAGAAGCAAGATGAGTGGAGTTAGGTACGACGATTCTAAGTGAAATAAGTCACACAGAAAAAGACACTTATCATAAGCTATCACTTATAGAGGGAATGTAAAAACCGCTACACTTGAACTGAATTACAAAACAGAACAGAGTCACACGTTTAGAAAACACACTATGGCTGCTTAACGGGAATGGTGAGGTGGGGTGATGCATAAAACAAGGGTTTCAAATTCGCTCAGATACCGTTCCATACACCCAATATGTAATAGACAAGACCTACTCCTTGCTCAGTGAACTGGACACAACACCCCCTATTCCCCGCACAAGAATATATGTGACTAGTAAGAATCTTAAAACCTATGTATTGATATCTGTCTGGAAGTGAGTCAAGTGGGTGTAAAGCCGCATAAACACAACCATGAAAAGCAGCTAAACCCCATTATAAAAATAAATTACTTTTAAAAACCCGTAAAACAAAGACAGTGAAAGAGAGAGAAATTCTTACAAAATTCGTTCAGAGGCTGTGATGCAACCTGGATTGACCATATCTACACCCACACCTGGATGAGACATAAGGGTGGACACTCTTGGGGCTGAGAGGTTGGGTGAGGTTGGGTGAGCAAACGCAGACCCTTTAAAGTAATACTGCGTGGTACCCATCCCATGGGTCCCAAATCTCCAGGTTCAAGGGCATCTTCCTACATCGAAAACATGCATGAGAAACCCAGAAGATGGTACACCGTGTGATTTTGAAAGGTTTCTGAAACGCACCTCATTTCTCATCTCCTTGTGCTCGGTTTCGCCATTCCAGCTACTTTACTAGCAATCTCCCTACTTGGAGAATCAGCACCTTTAACCTCCTGTTCCCTACAGGTTGCAATTTGTCCTGAGGACGAACGGGAAGAGGGGCAACCAATGAGAGACTAGATCTAGGTGTTGGGACAGGCACAGGTCACTCTATTTTCCCAACAGGAAGAAGAATTAACCACAGGCTCAGCCTGCCGCCCAGAAGCAGAATAGGGCCTGAGGCAATCCCGCGCTTTTGTGGCCAGCTCCCAAAAAAGACAGTTGAAAAATGGAGCTCAGGGAAACTGCAATTCACAAACCCGCAGAGTTATAAATGATAACTCTCATCCACAGATATATTGAGGGAAGGCAACGAAGAGGATTTGAAAGCAAGGCAGAATTGCAGGAAACAGATTTCAGGAGGTAGATACGAATCGCCTTTAAAGCACATGAAAAGCGGCAAAAGGTCGACAATGATGCCCTTGGCCAAAAAGGGCGTATGCGTTTTTTCCTGAATATATTCAGGAAAAAACACATACGCCCTTTTTGGCCAACCAAGCAACCTGGAAAGGCAAATCAGCGCTACAAAGAAGTCTCGCTTCCCATCGGTGAAAAGGGCCATGCTGCAAAAAGTGTCAAAACCAGAAATGCAGGACAGGCCATGGAGAAATGGCAGCCTTGCTACACTGATGGGCGGGATGTAAATTGCCAACAGCCACTCTGGAGAAGTGTACGTTGTGTCCTGAAACATCGAAAAAAAACAGCTTAGGGAGCATAGGGCACGTCCACTCATGGGCGTATAAATTGGAAAAACTAAAAATCAGCAAGACACAGGCACCGAAAAGTTTAGGGCTGCTCTGTTGACAAGAACCTCCACTTCATGACACCTTAAATATCCCAGGAAAGAGAAAAATGGATAAAGAAGTTGTGGTCCTTATGTACAATGGAATATCACTCACACATGAAATCAATGTCATAAGGCTAGTAGAAGCAAGATGAGTGGAGTTAGGTACGACGATTCTAAGTGAAATAAGTCACACAGAAAAAGACACTTATCATAAGCTATCACTTATAGAGGGAATGTAAAAACCGCTACACTTGAACTGAATTACAAAACAGAACAGAGTCACACGTTTAGAAAACACACTATGGCTGCTTAACGGGAATGGTGAGGTGGGGTGATGCATAAAACAAGGGTTTCAAATTCGCTCAGATACCGTTCCATACACCCAATATGTAATAGACAAGACCTACTCCTTGCTCAGCGAACTGGACTCAACACCACCTATTCCCCGCACAAGAATATATGTGACTAGTAAGAATCTTAAAACCTATGTATTGATATCTGTCTGGAAGTGAGTCAAGTGGGTGTAAAGCCGCATAAACACAACCATGAAAAGCAGCTAAACCCCATTATAAAAATGAATTACTTTTAAAAACCCGTAAAAAAAGATAGTGAAAGAGAGAGAAATTCTTACAAAATTCGTTCAGAGGCTGTGATGCAACCTGGATTGACCATATCTAGACCCACAGCTGGATGAGACATAAGGGTGGACACTCTTGGGGCTGAGAGGTTGGGTGAGGTTGGGTGAGCAAACGCAGACCCTTTAAAGTAATACTGCGTGGTACCCATCCCATGGGTCCCAAATCTCCAGTTTCAAGGGAATCTTCCTACATCGAAAACATGCATGAGAAACCCAGAAGATGGTACACCGTGTGATTTTGAAAGGTTTCTAAAACGCACCTCATTTCTCATCTCCTTGTGCTCGGTTTTGCCATTCCAGCTACTCTACTAGCAATCTCCCTACTTGGAGAATCAGCACCTTTAACCTCCTGTTCCCTACAGGTTGCAATTTGTCCTGAGGATGAACGGGAAGAGGGGCAACCAATGAGAGACTAGATCTAGGTGTTGGGACAGGCACAGGTCACTCTATTTTCCCAACAGGAAGAAGAATTAACCACAGGCTCAGCCTGCCGCCCGGAACCAGAATAGGCCCTGAGGCAATCCCGCGCTTTTGTGGCCAGCTCCCAAAAAAGACAGTTGAAAAATGGAGCTCAGGGAAACTGCAATTCACAAACCCGCAGAGTTATAAATGATAACTCTCATCCACAGATATATTGAGGGAAGGCAACGAAGAGGATTTGAAAGCAAGGCAGAATTGCAGGAAACAGATTTCAGGAGGTAGATACGAATCGCTTTAAAGCACATGAAAAGCGGCAAAACGTCGACAATGATGCCCTTGGCCAAAAAGGGCGTATGCGTTTTTTCCTGAATATATTTAGGAAAAAACGCATACGCCCTTTTTGGCCAACCAAGCAACCTGGAAAGGCAAATCAGCGCTACAAAGAAGTCTCGCTTCCCATCGGTCAAAAGGGCGATGCTGCAAAATGTGTCAAAACCAGAAATGCAGGACAGGCCATGGAGAAATGGCAGCCTTGCTACACTGATGGGCGGGATGTAAATTGCCAACACCCACTCTGGAGAAGTGTACGTTGTGTCCTGAAACATGGAAAAAAAACAGCTTAGGGAGCATAGGGCACGACCACTCATGGGCGTATAAATTGGAAAACTAAAAATCAGCAAGACACAGGCACCGGAAAGTTTAGGGCTGCTCTGTTGACAAGAACCTCCACTTCATGACACCTTAAATATCCCAGGAAAGAGAAAAATGGATAAAGAAGTTGTGGTCCTTATGTACAATGGAATATCACTCAGACATGAAATCAATGTCATAAGGCTAGTAGAAGCAAGATGAGTGGAGTTAGGTACGACGATTCTAAGTGAAATAAGTCACACAGAAAAAGACACTTATCATAAGCTATCACTTATAGAGGGAATGTAAAAACCGCTACACTTGAACTGAATTACAAAACAGAACAGAGTCACACGTTTAGAAAACACACTATAGCTGCTTAACAGGAAAGGTGAGGTGGGGTGATGCATAAAACAAGGGTTTCAAATTCGCTCAGATACCGTTCCATACACCCAATATGTAATAGACAAGACCTACTCCTTGCTCAGTGAACTGGACTCAACACCCCCTATTCCCCGCACAAGAATATATGTGACTAGTAAGAATCTTAAAACCTATGTATTGATATCTGTCTGGAAGTGAGTCAAGTGGGTGTAAAGCCGCATAAACACGGCCATGAAAGGCAGCTAAACCCCATTATAAAAATAAATTACTTTTAGAAATCCGTAAAACAAAGACAGTGAAAGAGAGAGAAATTCTTACAAAATTCGTTCAGAGGCTGTGATGCAACCTGGATTGACCATATCTAGACCCACACCTGGATGAGACATAAGGGTGGACACTCTTGGGGTTGAGAGGTTGGGTGAGGTTGGGTGAGCAAACGCAGACCCTTTAAAGTAATACTGCGTGGTACCCATCCCATGGGTCCCAAATCTCCAGGTTCAAGGGCATCTTCCTACATCGAAAACATGCATGAGAAACCCAGAAGATGGTACACCGTGTGATTTTGAAAGGTTTCTAAAACGCACCTCATTTCTCATCTCCTTGTGCTCGGTTTCGCCATTCCAGCTACTTTACTAGCAATCTCCCTACTTGGAGAATCAGCACCTTATCCTCCTGTTCCCTACAGGTTGCAATTTGTCCTGAGGATGAACGGGAAGAGGGGCAACCAATGAGAGACTAGATCTAGGTGTTGGGACAGGCACAGGTCAGTCTATTTTTCCAACAGGAAGAAGAATTAACCACAGGCTCAGCCTGCCGCCCAGAAGCAGAATAGGGCCTGAGGCAATCCCGCGCTTTTGTGGCCAGCTCCAAAAAAGACAGTTGAAAAATGGACCTCAGGGAAACTGCAATTCACAAACCCGCAGAGTTATAAATGATAACTCTCATCCACAGATATATTGAGGGAAGGCAACGAAGAGGATTTGAAAGCAAGGCAGAATTGCAGGAAACAGATTTCAGGAGGTAGATACGAATCGCCTTTAAAGCACATGAAAAGCGGCAAAACGTCGACAATGATGCCCTTGGCCAAAAAGGGCGTATGCGTTTTTTCCTGAATATATTCAGGAAAAAACGCATACGCCCTTTTTGGCCAACCAAGCAACCTGGAAAGGCAAATCAGCGCTACAAAGAAGTCTCGCTTCCCTTCGGTCAAAAGGGCCATGCTGCAAAAAGTGTCAAAACCAGAAATGCAGGACAGGCCATGGAGAAATGGCAGCCTTGCTACACTGATGGGCGGGATGTAAATTGCCAACAACCACTCTGGAGAAGTGTACGTTGTGTCCTGAAACATCGAAAAAAAACAGCTTAGGGAGCATAGGGCACGTCCACTCATGGGCGTATAAATTGGAAAAACTAAAAATCAGCAAGACACAGGCACCGGAAAGTATAGGGCTGCTCTGTTGACAAGAACCTCCACTTCATGACACCTTAAATATCCCAGGAAAGAGAAAAATGGATAAAGAAGTTGTGGTCCTTATGTACAATGGAATATCACTCAGACATGAAATCAATGTTATAAGGCTAGTAGAAGCAAGATGAGTGGAGTTAGGTACGACGATTCTAAGTGAAATAAGTCACACAGTAAAAGACACTTATCATAAGCTATCACTTATAGAGGGAATGTAAAAACCGCTACACTTGAACTGAATTACAAAACAGAACAGAGTCACACGTTTAGAAAACACACTATAGCTGCTTAACAGGAAAGGTGAGGTGGGGTGATGCATAAAACAAGGGTTTCAAATTCGCTCAGATACCGTTCCATACACACAATATGTAATAGACAAGACCTACTCCTTGCTCAGTGAACTGGACTCAACACCCCCTATTCACCGCACAAGAATATATGTGACTAGTAAGAATCTTAAAACCTATGTATTGATATCTGTCTGGAAGTGAGTCAAGTGGGTGTAAAGCCGCATAAACACAGCCATGAAAGGCAGCTAAACCCCATTATAAAAATAAATTACTTTTAAAAACCCATAAAACAAAGACAGTGAAAGAGAGAGAAATTCTTACAAAATTCGTTCAGAGGCTGTGATGCAACCTGGATTGACCATATCTAGACCCACAGCTGGATGAGACATAAGGGTGGACACTCTTGGGGCTGAGAGTTTGGGTGAGGTTGGGTGAGAAAACGCAGACCCTTTAAAGTAATACTGCGTGGTACCCATCCCATGGGTCCCAAATCTCCAGGTTCAAGGGCATCTTCCTACATCGAAAACATGCATGAGAAACCCAGAAGATGGTACACCGTGTGATTTTGAAACGTTTCTAAAACGCACCTCATTTCTCATCTCCTTGTGCTCGGTTTCGCCATTCCAGCTACTTTACTAGCAATCTCCCTACTTGGAGAATCAGCACCTTATCCTCCTGTTCCCTACAGGTTGCAATTTGTCCTGAGGATGAACGGGAAGAGGGGCAACCAATGAGAGAATAGATCTAGGTGTTGGGACAGGCACAGGTCACTCTATTTTCCCAACAGGAAGAAGAATTAACCACAGGCTCAGCCTGCCGCCCAGAAGCAGAATAGGGCCTGAGGCAATCCCGCACTTTTGCGGCCAGCTCCCAAAAAAGACAGTTGAAAAATGGACCTCAGGGAAACTGCAATTCACAAACCCGCAGAGTTATAAATGATAACTCTCATCCACAGATATATTGAGGGAAGGCAACGAAGAGGATTTGAAAGCAAGGCAGAATTGCAGGAAACAGATTTCAGGAGGTAGATACGAATCGCCTTTAAAGCACATGAAAAGCGGCAAAACGTCGACAATGATGCCCTTGGCCAAAAAGGGCGTATGCGTTTTTTCCTGAATATATTCAGGAAAAAACGCATACGCCCTTTTTGGCCAACCAAGCAACCTGGAAAGGCAAATCAGCGCTACAAAGAAGTCTCGCTTCCCTTCGGACAAAAGGGCCATGCTGCAAAAAGTGTCAAAACCAGAAATGCAGGACAGGCCATGGAGAAATGGCAGCCTTGCTACACTGATGGGCGCGATGTAAATTGCCAACAGCCACTCTGGAGAAGTATACGTTGTGTCCTGAAACATCGAAAAAAAACAGCTTAGGGAGCATAGGGCACGTCCACTCATGGGCGTATAAATTGGAAAAACTAAAAATCAGCAAGACACAGGCACCCGATAGTTTAGGGCTGCTCTGTTGACAAGAACCTCTACTTCATGACACCTTAAATATCCCAGGAAAGAGAAAAATGGATAAAGAAGTTGTGGTCCTTATGTACAATGGAATATCACTCAGACATGAAATCAATGTCATAAGGCTAGTAGAAGCAAGATGAGTGGAGTTAGGTACGACGATTCTAAGTGAAATAAGTCACACAGAAAAAGACACTTATCATAAGCTATCACTTATAGAGGGAATGTAAAAACCGCTACACTTGAACTGAATTACAAAACAGAACTGAGTCACACGTTTAGAAAACACACTATAGCTGCTTAACAGGAAAGGTGAGGTGGGGTGATGCATAAAACAAGGGTTTCAAATTGGCTCAGATACCGTTCCATACACCCAATATGTAATAGACAAGACCTACTCCTTGCTCAGTGAACTGGACTCAACACCCCCTATTCCCCGCACAAGAATATATGTGACTAGTAAGAATCTTAATACCTATGTATTGATATCTGTCTGGAAGTGAGTCAAGTGGGTGTAAAGCCGCATAAACACAGCCGTGAAAAGCAGCTAAACCCCATTATAAAAATAAATTACTTTTAAAAACCCGTAAAACAAAGACACTGAAAGAGAGAGAAATTCTTACAAAATTCGTTCAGAGGCTGTGATGCAACCTGGATTGACCATATCTAGACCCACACCTGGATGAGACATAAGGGTGGACACTCTTGGGGCTGAGAGGTTGGGCGAGGTTGGGTGAGAAAACGCAGACCCTTTAAAGTAATACTGCGTGGTACCCATCCCATGGGTCCCAAATCTCCAGGTTCAAGGGCATCTTCCTACATCGAAAACATGCATGAGAAACCCAGAAGATGGTACACCGTGTGATTTTGAAAGGTTTCTAAAACGCACCTCATTTCTCATCTCCTTGTGCTCGGTTTCGCCATTCCAGCTACTTTACTAGCAATCTCCCTACTTGGAGAATCAGCACCTTTAACCTCCTGTTCCCTACAGGTTGCAATTTGTCCTGAGGACGAACGGGAAGAGGGGCAACCAATGAGAGACTAGATCTAGGTTTTGGGACAGGCACAGGTCACTCTATTTTCCCAACAGGAAGAAGAATTAACCACAGGCTCAGCCTGCCGCCCAGAAGCAGAATAGGGCCTGAGGCAATCCCGCGCTTTTGCGGCCAGCTCCCAAAAAAGACATTTGAAAAATGGAGCTCAGGGAAACTGCAATTCACAAACCCGCAGAGTTATAAATGATAACTCTCATCCACAGATATATTGAGGGAAGGCAACGAAGAGGATTTGAAAGCAAGGCAGAATTGCAGGAAACAGATTTCAGGAGGTAGATACGAATCGCCTTTAAAGCACATGAAAAGCGGCAAAAGGTCGACAATGATGACCTTGGCCAAAAAGGGCGTATGCGTTTTTTCCTGAATATATTCAGGAAAAAACGCATACGCCCTTTTTGGCCAACCAAGCAACCTGGAAAGGCAAATCAGCGCTACAAAGAAGTCTCGCTTCCCATCGGTGAAAAGGGCCATGCTGCAAAAAGTGTCAAAACCAGAAATGCAGGACAGGCCATGGAGAAATGGCAGCCTTGCTACACTGATGGGCGGGATGTAAATTGCCAACAGCCACTCTGGAGAAGTGTACGTTGTGTCCTGAAACATCGAAAAAAAACAGCTTAGGGAGCATAGGGCACGTCCACTCATGGGCGTATAAATTGGAAAAACTAAAAATCAGCAAGACACAGGCACCGGAAAGTTTAGGGCTGCTCTGTTGACAAGAACCTCCACTTCATGACACCTTAAATATCCCAGGAAAGAGAAAAATGGATAAAGAAGTTGTGGTCCTTATGTACAATGGAATATCACTCAGACATGAAATCAATGTCATAAGGCTAGTAGAAGCAAGATGAGTGGAGTTAGGTACGACGATTCTAAGTGAAATAAGTCACACAGAAAAAGACACTTATCATAAGCTATCACTTATAGAGGGAATGTAAAAACCGCTACACTTGAACTGAATTACAAAACAGAACAGAGTCACACGTTTAGAAAACACACTATGGCTGCTTAACGGGAATGGTGAGGTGGGATGATGCATAAAACAAGGGTTTCAAATTCGCTCAGATACCGTTCCATACACCCAATATGTAATAGACAAGACCTACTCCTTGCTCAGTGAACTGGACTCAACACCCCCTATTCACCACACAAGAATATATGTGACTAGTAAGAATCTTAAAACCTATGTATTGATATCTCTCTGGAAGTGAGTCAAGTGGGTGTAAAGCCGCATAAACACAGCCATGAAAAGCAGCTAAACCCCATTATAAAAATAAATTACATTTAAAAACCCATAAAACAAAGACAGTGAAAGAGAGAGAAATTCTTACAAAATTCGTTCAGAGGCTGTGATGCAACCTGGATTGACCATATCAAGACACACAGCTGGATGAGACATAAGGGTGGACACTCTTGGGGCTGAGAGGTTGGGTGAGGTTGGGTGAGAAAACACAGACCCTTTAAAGTAATACTGCGTGGTACCCATCCCATGGGTCCCAAATCTCCAGGTTCAACGGCATCTTCCTACATCGAAAACATGCATGAGAAACCCAGAAGATGGTACACCCTGTGATTTTGAAAGGTTTCTAAAACGCACCTCATTTCTCATCTCCTTGTGCTCGGTTTCGCCATTCCAGCTACTTTACTAGCAATCTCCCTACTTGGAGAATCAGCACCTTTAACCTCCTGTTCCCTACAGGTTGCAATTTGTCCTGAGGATGAACGGGAAGAGGGGCAACCAATGAGAGACTAGATCTAGGTGTTGGGACAGGCACAGGTCACTCTATTTTCCCAACAGGAAGAAGAATTAACCACAGGCTCAGCCTGCCGCCCGGAACCAGAATAGGGCCTGAGGCAATCCCGCGCTTTTGTGGCCAGCTCCCAAAAAAGACAGTTGAAAAATGGAGCTCAGGGAAACTGCAATTCACAAACCCGCAGAGTTATAAATGATAACTGTCATCCACAGATATATTGAGGGAAGGCAACGAAGAGGATTTGAAAGCAAGGCAGAATTGCAGGAAACAGATTTCAGGAGGTAGATACGAATCGCTTTAAAGCACATGAAAAGCGGCAAAACGTCGACAATGATGCCCTTGGCCAAAAAGGGCGTATGCGTTTTTTCCTGAATATATTCAGGAAAAAACGCATACGCCCTTTTTGGCCAACCAAGCAACCTGGAAAGGCAAATCAGCGCTACAAAGAAGTCTCGCTTCCCATCGGTCAAAAGGGCGATGCTGCAAAAAGTGTCAAAACCAGAAATGCAGGACAGGCCATGGAGAAATGGCAGCCTTGCTACACTGATGGGCGGGATGTAAATTGCCAACACCCACTCTGGAGAAGTGTACGTTGTGTCCTGAAACTTTGAAAAAAAACAGCTTAGGGAGCATAGGGCACGTCCACTCATGGGCGTATAAATTGGAAAAACTAAAAATCAGCAAGACACAGGCACCGGAAAGTTTAGGGCTGCTCTGTTGACAAGAACCTCCACTTCATGACACCTTAAATATCCCAGGAAAGAGAAAAATGGATAAAGAAGTTGTGGTCCTTATGTACAATGGAATATCACTCAGACATGAAATCAATGTCATAAGGCTAGTAGAAGCAAGATGAGTGGAGTTAGGTACGACGATTCTAAGTGAAATAAGTCACACAGAAAAAGACACTTATCATAAGCTATCACTTATAGAGGGAATGTAAAAACCGCTACACTTGAACTGAATTACAAAACAGAACAGAGTCACACGTTTAGAAAACACACTATAGCTGCTTAACAGGAAAGGTGAGGTGGGGTGATGCATAAAACAAGGGTTTCAAATTCGCTCACATACCGTTCCATACACCCAATATGTAATAGACAAGACATACTCCTTGCTCAGTGAACTGGACTCAACACCCCCTATTCCCCGCACAAGAATATATGTGACTAGTAAGAATCTTAAAACCTATGTATTGATATCTGTCTGGAAGTGAGTCAAGTGGGTGTAAAGCCGCATAAACACAGCCATGAAAGGCAGCTAAACCCCATTATAAAAATAAATTACTTTTAAAAACCCATAAAACAAAGACAGTGAAAGAGAGAGAAATTCTTACAAAATTCGTTCAGAGGCTGTGATGCAACCTGGATTGACCATATCTAGACCCACAGCTGGATGAGACATAAGGGTGGACACTCTTGGGGCTGAGAGGTTGGGTGAGGTTGGGTGAGAAAACGCAGACCCTTTAAAGTAATACTGCGTGGTACCCATCCCATGGGTCCCAAATCTCCAGGTTCAAGGGCATCTTCCTACATCGAAAACATGCATGAGAAACCCAGAAGATGGTACACCGTGTGATTTTGAAAGGTTTCTAAAACGCACCTCATTTCTCATCTCCTTGTGCTCGGTTTCGCCATTCCAGCTACTTTACTAGCAATCTCCCTACTTGGAGAATCAGCACCTTATCCTCCTGTTCCCTACAGGTTGCAATTTGTCCTGAGGATGAACGGGAAGAGGGGCAACCAATGAGAGAATAGATCTAGGTGTTGGGACAGGCACAGGTCACTCTATTTTCCCAACAGGAAGAAGAATTAACCACAGGCTCAGCCTGCCGCCCAGAAGCAGAATAGGGCCTGAGGCAATCCCGCGCTTTTGCGGCCAGCTCCCAAAAAAGACAGTTGAAAAATGGACCTCAGGGAAACTGCAATTCACAAACCCGCAGAGTTATAAATGATAACTCTCATCCACAGATATATTGAGGGAAGGCAACGAAGAGGATTTGAAAGCAAGGCAGAATTGCAGGAAACAGATTTCAGGAGGTAGATACGAATCACCTTTAAAGCACATGAAAAGCGGCAAAACGTCGACAATGATGCCCTTGGCCAAAAAGGGCGTATGCGTTTTTTCCTGAATATATTCAGGAAAAAACGCATACGCCCTTTTTGGCCAACCAAGCAACCTGGAAAGGCAAATCAGCGCTACAAAGAAGTCTCGCTTCCCTTCGGACAAAAGGGCCATGCTGCAAAAAGTGTCAAAACCAGAAATGCAGGACAGGCCATGGAGAAATGGCAGCCTTGCTACACTGATGGGCGCGATGTAAATTGCCAACAGCCACTCTGGAGAAGTATACGTTGTGTCCTGAAACATCGAAAAAAAACAGCTTAGGGAGCATAGGGCACGTCCACTCATGGGCGTATAAATTGGAAAAACTAAAAATCAGCAATACACAGGCACCCGAAAGTTTAGGGCTGCTCTGTTGACAAGAACCTCCACTTCATGACACCTTAAATATCCCAGGAAAGAGAAAAATGGATAAAGAAGTTGTGGTCCTTATGTACAATGGAATATCACTCAGACAAGAAATCAATGTCATAAGGCTAGTAGAAGCAAGATGAGTGGAGTTAGGTACGACGATTCTAAGTGAAATAAGTCACACAGAAAAAGACACTTATCATAAGCTATCACTTATAGAGGGAATGTAAAAACCGCTACACTTGAACTGAATTACAAAACAGAACTGAGTCACACGTTTAGAAAACATACTATAGCTGCTTAACAGGAAAGGTGAGGTGGGGTGATGCATAAAACAAGGGTTTCAAATTGGCTCAGATACCGTTCCATACACCCAATATGTAATAGACAAGACCTACTCCTTGCTCAGTGAACTGGACTCAACACCCCCTATTCCCCGCACAAGAATATATGTGACTAGTAAGAATCTTAAAACCTATGTATTGATATCTGTCTGGAAGTGAGTCAAGTGGGTGTAAAGCCGCATAAACACAGCCGTGAAAAGCAGCTAAACCCCATTATAAAAATAAATTACTTTTAAAAACCCGTAAAACAAAGACACTGAAAGAGAGAGAAATTCTTACAAAATTCGTTCAGAGGCTGTGATGCAACCTGGATTGACCATATCTAGACCCACACCTGGATGAGACATAAGGGTGGACACTCTTGGGGCTGAGAGGTTGGGTGAGGTTGGGTGAGAAAACGCAGACCCTTTAAAGTAATACTGCGTGGTACCCATCCCATGGGTCCCAAATCTCCAGGTTCAAGGGCATCTTCCTACATCGAAAACATGCATGAGAAACCCAGAAGATGGTACACCGTGTGATTTTGAAAGGTTTCTAAAACGCACCTCATTTCTCATCTCCTTGTGCTCGGTTTCGCCATTCCAGCTACTTTACTAGCAATCTCCCTACTTGGAGAATCAGCACCTTTAACCTCCTGTTCCCTACAGGTTGCAATTTGTCCTGAGGACGAACGGGAAGAGGGGCAACCAATGAGAGACTAGATCTAGGTGTTGGGACAGGCACAGGTCACTCTATTTTCCCAACAGGAAGAAGAATTAACCACAGGCTCAGCCTGCCGCCCAGAAGCAGAATAGGGCCTGAGGCAATCCCGCGCTTTTGCGGCCAGCTCCCAAAAAAGACATTTGAAAAATGGAGCTCAGGGAAACTGCAATTCACAAACCCGCAGAGTTATAAATGATAACTCTCATCCACAGATATATTGAGGGAAGGCAACGAAGAGGATTTGAAAGCAAGGCAGAATTGCAGGAAACAGATTTCAGGAGGTAGATACGAATCGCCTTTAAAGCACATGAAAAGCGGCAAAAGGTCGACAATGATGCCCTTGGCCAAAAAGGGCGTATGCGTTTTTTCCTGAATATATTCAGGAAAAAACGCATACGCCCTTTTTGGCCAACCAAGCAACCTGGAAAGGCAAATCAGCGCTACAAAGAAGTCTCGCTTCCCATCGTTGAAAAGGGCCATGCTGCAAAAAGTGTCAAAACCAGAAATGCAGGACAGGCCATGGAGAAATGGCAGCCTTGCTACACTGATGGGCGGGATGTAAATTGCCAACAGCCACTCTGGAGAAGTGTACGTTGTGTCCTGAAACATCGAAAAAAAACAGCTTAGGGAGCATAGGGCACGTCCACTCATGGGCGTATAAATTGGAAAAACTAAAAATCAGCAAGACACAGGCACCGGAAAGTTTAGGGCTGCTCTGTTGACAAGAACCTCCACTTCATGACACCTTAAATATCCCAGGAAAGAGAAAAATGGATAAAGAAGTTGTGGTCCTTATGTACAATGGAATATCTCTCAGACATGAAATCAATGTCATAAGGCTAGTAGAAGCAAGATGAGTGGAGTTAGGTACGACGATTCTAAGTGAAATAAGTCACACAGAAAAAGACACTTATCATAAGCTATCACTTATAGAGGGAATGTAAAAACCGCTACACTTGAACTGAATTACAAAACAGAACAGAGTCACACGTTTAGAAAACACACTATGGCTGCTTAACGGGAATGGTGAGGTGGGGTGATGCATAAAACAAGGGTTTCAAATTCGCTCAGATACCGTTCCATACACCCAATATGTAATAGACAAGACCTACTCCTTGCTCAGTGAACTGGACTCAACACCCCCTATTCACCACACAAGAATATATGTGACTAGTAAGAATCTTAAAACCTATGTATTGATATCTCTCTGGAAGTGAGTCAAGAGGGTGTAAAGCCGCATAAACACAGCCATGAAAAGCAGCTAAACCCCATTATAAAAATAAATTACTTTTAAAAACCCATAAAACAAAGACAGTGAAAGAGAGAGAAATTCTTACAAAATTCGTTCAGAGGCTGTGATGCAACCTGGATTGACCATATCAAGACCCACAGCTGGATGAGACATAAGGGTGGACACTCTTGGGGCTGAGAGGTTGGGTGTGGTTGGGTGAGCAAACGCAGACCCTTTAAAGTAATACTGCATGGTACCCATCCCATGGGTCCCAAATCTCCAGGTTCAAGGGCATCTTCCTACATCGAAAACATGCATGAGAAACCCAGAAGATGGTACACCTTGTGATTTTGAAAGGTTTCTAAAACGCACCTCATTTCTCATCTCCTTGTGCTCGGTTTCGCCATTCCAGCTACTTTACTAGCAATCTCCCTACTTGGAGAATCAGCACCTTTAACCTCCTGTTCCCTACAGGTTGCAATTTGTCCTGAGGACGAACGGGAAGAGGGGCAACCAATGAGAGACTAGATCTAGGTGTTGGGACAGGCACAGGTCACTCTATTTTCCCAACAGGAAGAAGAATTAACCACAGGCTCAGCCTGCCGCCCAGAAGCAGAATAGGGCCTGAGGCAATCCCGCGCTTTTGCGGCCAGCTCCCAAAAAAGACAGTTGAAAAATGGACCTCAGGGAAACTGCAATTCACAAACCCGCAGAGTTATAAATGATAACTCTCATCCACAGATATATTGAGGGAAGGCAACGAAGAGGTTTTGAAAGCAAGGCAGAATTGCAGGAAACAGATTTCAGGAGGTAGATACGAATCGCCTTTAAAGCACATGAAAAGCGGCAAAACGTCGACAATGATGCCCTTGGCCAAAAAGGGCGTATGCGTTTTTTCCTGAATATATTCAGGAAAAAACGCATACGCCCTTTTTGGCCAACCAAGCAACCTGGAAAGGCAAATCAGCGCTACAAAGAAGTCTCGCTTCCCATCGGTGAAAAGGGCCATGCTGCAAAAAGTGTCAAAACCAGAAATGCAGGACAGGCCATGGAGAAATGGCAGCCTTGCTACACTGATGGGCGGGATGTAAATTGCCAACAACCACTCTGGAGAAGTGTACGTTGTGTCCTGAAACATCGAAAAAAAACAGCTTAGGGAGCATAGGGCACGTCCACTCATGGGCGTATAAATTGGGAAAACTAAAAATCAGCAAGACACAGGCACCGGAAAGTTTAGGGCTGCTCTGTTGACAAGAACCTCCACTTCATGACACCTTAAATATCCCAGGAAAGAGAAAAATGGATAAACAAGTTGTGGTCCTTATGTACAATGGAATATCACTCAGACATGAAATCAATGTCATAAGGCTAGTAGAAGCAAGATGAGTGGAGTTAGGTACGACGATTCTAAGTGAAATAAGTCACACAGAAAAAGACACTTATCATAAGCTATCACTTATAGAGGGAATGTAAAAACCGCTACACTTGAACTGAATTACAAAACAGAACAGAGTCACACGTTTAGAAAACACACTATGGCTGCTTAACGGGAATGGTGAGGTGGGGTGATGCATAAAACAAGGGTTTCAAATTCGCTCAGATACCGTTCCATACACCCAATATGTAATAGACAAGACCTACTCCTTGCTCAGTGAACTGGACTCAACACCCCCTATTCCCCACACAAGAATATATGTGACTAGTAAGAATCTTAAAACCTATGTATTGATATCTGTCTGGAAGTGAGTCAAGTGGGTGTAAAGCCGCATAAACACAACCATGAAAAGCAGCTAAACCCCATTATAAAAATAAATTACTTTTAAAAACCCGTAAAACAAAGACAGTGAAAGAGAGAGAAATTCTTTCAAAATTCGTTCAGAGGCTGTGATGCAACCTGGATTGACCATATCTACACCCACACCTGGATGAGACATAAGGGTGGACACTCTTGGGGCTGAGAGGTTGGGTGAGGTTGGGTGAGCAAACGCAGACCCTTTAAAGTAATACTGCGTGGTACCCATCCCATGGGTCCCAAATCTCCAGGTTCAAGGGCATCTTCCTACATCGAAAACATGCATGAGAAACCCAGAAGATGGTACACCGTGTGATTTTGAAACGTTTCTAAAACGCACCTCATTTCTCATCTCCTTGTGCTCGGTTTCGCCATTCCAGCTACTTTACTAGCAATCTCCCTACTTGGAGAATCAGCACCTTTAACCTCCTGTTCCCTACAGGTTGCAATTTGTCCTGAGGACGAACGGGAAGAGGGGGAACCAATGAGAGACTAGATCTAGGTGTTGGGACAGGCACAGGTCACTCTATTTTCCCAACAGGAAGAAGAATTAACCACAGGCTCAGCCTGCCGCCCAGAAGCAGAATAGGGCCTGAGGCAATCCCGCGCTTTTGCGGCCAGCTCCCAAAAAAGACAGTTGAAAAATGGAGCTCAGGGAAACTGCAATTCACAAACCCGCAGAGTTATAAATGATAACTCTCATCCACAGATATATTGAGGGAAGGCAACGAAGAGGATTTGAAAGCAAGGCAGAATTGCAGGAAACAGATTTCAGGAGGTAGATACGAATCGCCATTAAAGCACATGAAAAGCGGCAAAACGTCGACAATGATGCCCTTGGCCAAAAAGGGCGTATGCGTTTTTTCCTGAATATATTCAGGAAAAAACGCATACGCCCTTTTTGGCCAACCAAGCAACCTGGAAAGGCAAATCAGCGCTACAAAGAAGTCTCGCTTCCCATCGGTGAAAAGGGCCATGCTGCAAAAAGTGTCAAAACCAGAAATGCAGGACAGGCCATGGAGAAATGGCAGCCTTGCTACACTGATGGGCGGGATGTAAATTGCCAACAACCACTCTGGAGAAGTATACGTTGTGTCCTGAAACATCGAAAAAAAACAGCTTAGGGAGCATAGGGCACGTCCACTCATGGGCGTATAAATTGGAAAAACTAAAAATCAGCAAGACACAGGCACCGGAAAGTTTAGGGCTGCTCTGTTGACAAGAACCTCCACTTCATGACACCTTAAATATCCCAGGAAAGAGAAAAATGGATAAAGAAGTTGTGTTCCTTATGTACAATGGAATATCACTCAGACATGAAATCAATATCATAAGGCTAGTAGAAGCAAGATGAGTGGAGTTAGGTACGACGATTCTAAGTGAATTAAGTCACACAGAAAAAGACACTTATCATAAGCTATCACTTATAGAGGGAATGTAAAAACCGCTACACTTGAACTGAATTACAAAACAGAACAGAGTCACACGTTTAGAAAACACACTATAGCTGCTTAACGGGAAAGGTGAGGTGGGGTGATGCATAAAACAAGGGTTTCAAATTGGCTCAGATACCGTTCCATACACCCAATATGTAATAGAAAAGACCTACTCCTTGCTCAGTGAACTGGACTCAACACCCCCTATTCCCCGCACAAGAATATATGTGACTAGTAAGAATCTTAAAACCTATGTATTGATATCTGTCTGGAAGTGAGTCAAGTGGGTGTAAAGCCGCATAAACACAGCCATGAAAGGCAGCTAAACCCCATTATAAAAATAAATTACTTTTAAAAACCCGTAAAACAAAGACAGTGAAAGAGAGAGAAATTCTTACAAAATTCGTTCAGAGGCTGTGATGCAACCTGGATTGACCATATCTAGACCCACACCTGGATGAGACATAAGGGTGGACACTCTTGGGGCTGAGAGGTTGGGTGAGGTTGGGTGAGAAAACGCAGACCCTTTAAAGTAATACTGCGTGGTACCCATCCCATGGGTCCCAAATCTCCAGGTTCAAGGGCATCTTCCTACATCGAAAACATGCATGAGAAACCCAGAAGATGGTACACCGTGTGATTTTGAAAGGTTTCTAAAACGCACCTCATTTCTCATCTCCTTGTGCTCGGTTTCGCCATTCCAGCTACTTTACTAGCAATCTCCCTACTTGGAGAATCAGCACCTTATCCTCCTGTTCCCTACAGGTTGCAATTTGTCCTGAGGATGAACGGGAAGAGGGGCAACCAATGAGAGACTAGATCTAGGTGTTGGGACAGGCACAGGTCACTCTATTTTCCCAACAGGAAGAAGAATTAACCACAGGCTCAGCCTGCCGCCCAGAAGCAGAATAGGGCCTGAGGCAATCCCGCGCTTTTGCGGCCAGCTCCCAAAAAAGACATTTGAAAAATGGAGCTCAGGGAAACTGCAATTCACAAACCCGCAGAGTTATAAATGATAACTCTCATCCACAGATATATTGAGGGAAGGCAACGAAGAGGATTTGAAAGCAAGGCAGAATTGCAGGAAACAGATTTCAGGAGGTAGATACGAATCGCCTTTAAAGCACATGAAAAGCGGCAAAAGGTCGACAATGATGCCCTTGGCCAAAAAGGGCGTATGCGTTTTTTCCTGAATATATTCAGGAAAAAACACATACGCCCTTTTTGGCCAACCAAGCAACCTGGAAAGGCAAATCAGCGCTACAAAGAAGTCTCGCTTCCCATCGGTGAAAAGGGCCATGCTGCAAAAAGTGTCAAAACCAGAAATGCAGGACAGGCCATGGAGAAATGGCAGCCTTGCTACACTGATGGGCGGGATGTAAATTGCCAACAGCCACTCTGGAGAAGTGTACGTTGTGTCCTGAAACATCGAAAAAAAACAGCTTAGGGAGCATAGGGCACGTCCACTCATGGGCGTATAAATTGGAAAAACTAAAAATCAGCAAGACACAGGCACCCGAAAGTTTAGGGCTGCTCTGTTGACAAGAACCTCCACTTCATGACACCTTAAATATCCCAGGAAAGAGAAAAATGGATAAAGAAGTTGTGGTCCTTATGTACAATGGAATATCACTCAGACATGAAATCAATGTCTCATAAGGCTAGTAGAAGCAAGATGAGTGGAGTTAGGTACGACGATTCTAAGTGAAATAAGTCACACAGAAAAAGACACTTATCATAAGCTATCACTTATAGAGGGAATGTAAAAACCGCTACACTTGAACTGAATTACAAAACAGAACAGAGTCACACGTTTAGAAAACACACTATGGCTGCTTAACGGGAATGGTGAGGTGGGGTGATGCA
Organism: Eschrichtius robustus; assembly: GCF_028021215.1. Taxonomy (NCBI): domain Eukaryota; kingdom Metazoa; phylum Chordata; class Mammalia; order Artiodactyla; family Eschrichtiidae; genus Eschrichtius; species Eschrichtius robustus. The sequence goes on from NW_027175231.1 coordinate 70,382, forward strand.
TAAAACAAGGGTTTCAAATTCGCTCAGATACCGTTCCATACACCCAATATGTAATAGACAAGACCTACTCCTTGCTCAGTGAACTGGACTCAACACCCCCTATTCCCCGCACAAGAATATATGTGACTAGTAAGAATCTTAAAACCTATGTATTGATATCTGTCTGGAAGTGAGTCAAGTGGTTGTAAAGCCGCATAAACACAACCATGAAAAGCAGCTAAACCCCATTATAAAAATAAATTACTTTTAAAAACCCGTAAAACAAAGACAGTGAAAGAGAGAGAAATTCTTTCAAAATTCGTTCAGAGGCTGTGATGCAACCTGGATTGACCATATCTACACCCACACCTGGATGAGACATAAGGGTGGACACTCTTGGGGCTGAGAGGTTGGGTGAGGTTGGGTGAGCAAACGCAGACCCTTTAAAGTAATACTGCGTGGTACCCATCACATGGGTCCCAAATCTCCAGGTTCAAGGACATCTTCCTACATCGAAAACATGCATGAGAAACCCAGAAGATGGTACACCGTGTGATTTTGAAACGTTTCTAAAACGCACCTCATTTCTCATCTCCTTGTGCTCGGTTTCGCCATTCCAGCTACTTTACTAGCAATCTCCCTACTTGGAGAATCAGCACCTTTAACCTCCTGTTCCCTACAGGTTGCAATTTGTCCTGAGGACGAACGGGAAGAGGGGGAACCGATGAGAGACAAGATCTAGGTGTTGGGACAGGCACAGGTCACTCTATTTTCCCAACAGGAAGAAGAATTAACCACAGGCTCAGCCTGCCGCCCAGAAGCAGAATAGGGCCTGAGGCAATCCCGCGCTTTTGCGGCCAGCTCCCAAAAAAGACAGTTGAAAAATGGACCTCAGGGAAACTGCAATTCACAAACCCGCAGAGTTATAAATGATAACTCTCATCCACAGATATATTGAGGGAAGGCAACGAAGAGGATTTGAAAGCAAGGCAGAATTGCAGGAAACAGATTTCAGGAGGTAGATACGAATCGCCTTTAAAGCACAAGAAAAGCGGCAAAACGTCGACAATGATGCCCTTGGCCAAAAAGGGCGTATGCGTTTTTTCCTGAATATATTCAGGAAAAAACGCATACGCCCTTTTTGGCCAACCAAGCAACCTGGAAAGGCAAATCAGCGCTACAAAGAAGTCTCGCTTCCCTTCGGACAAAAGGGCCATGCTGCAAAATGTGTCAAAACCAGAAATGCAGGACAGGCCATGGAGAAATGGCAGCCTTGCTACACTGATGGGCGGGATGTAAATTGCCAACAGCCACTCTGGAGAAGTATACGTTGTGTCCTGAAACATCGAAAAAAAACAGCTTAGGGAGCATAGGGCACGTCCACTCATGGGCGTATAAATTGGAAAAACTAAAAATCAGCAAGACACAGGCACCGGAAAGTTTAGGGCTGCTCTGTTGACAAGAACCTCCACTTCATGACACCTTAAATATCCCAGGAAAGAGAAAAATGGATAAAGAAGTTGTGGTCCTTATGTACAATGGAATATCACTCAGACATGAAATCAATGTCATAAGGTTAGTAGAAGCAAGATGAGTGGAGTTAGGTACGACGATTCTAAGTGAAATAAGTCACACAGAAAAAGACACTTATCATAAGCTATCACTTATAGAGGGAATGTAAAAACCGCTACACTTGAACTGAATTACAAAACAGAACAGAGTCACACGTTTAGAAAACACACTATGGCTGCTTAACGGGAATGGTGAGGTGGGGTGATGCATAAAACAAGGGTTTCAAATTCGCTCAGATACCGTTCCATACACCCAATATGTAATAGACAAGACCTACTCCTTGCTCAGTGAACTGGACTCAACACCCCCTATTCACCACACAAGAATATATGTGACTAGTAAGAATCTTAAAACCTATGTATTGATATCTCTCTGGAAGTGAGTCAAGTGGGTGTAAAGCCGCATAAACACAGCCATGAAAAGCAGCTAAACCCCATTATAAAAATAAATTACTTTTAAAAACCCATAAAACAAAGACAGTGAAAGAGAGAGAAATTCTTACAAAATTCGTTCAGAGGCTGTGATGCAACCTGGATTGACCATATCAAGACCCACAGCTGGATGAGACATAAGGGTGGACACTCTTGGGGCTGAGAGGTTGGGTGTGGTTGGGTGAGCAAACGCAGACCCTTTAAAGTAATACTGCGTGGTACCCATCCCATGGGTCCCAAATCTCCAGGTTCAAGGGCATCTTCCTACATCGAAAACATGCATGAGAAACCCAGAAGATGGTACACCGTGTGATTTTGAAAGGTTTCTAAAACGCACCTCATTTCTCATCTCCTTGTGCTCGGGTTCGCCATTCCAGCTACTTTACTAGCAATCTCCCTACTTGGAGAATCAGCACCTTTAACCTCCTGTTCCCTACAGGTTGCAATTTGTCCTGAGGACGAACGGGAAGAGGGGCAACCAATGAGAGACTAGATCTAGGTGTTGGGACAGGCACAGGTCACTCTATTTTCCCAACAGGAAGAAGAATTAACCACAGGCTCAGCCTGCCGCCCAGAAGCAGAATAGGGCCTGAGGCAATCCCGCGCTTTTGAGGCCAGCTCCCAAAAAAGACAGTTGAAAAATGGACCTCAGGGAAACTGCAATTCACAAACCCGCAGAGTTATAAATGATAACTCTCATCCACAGATATATTGAGGGAAGGCAACGAAGAGGATTTGAAAGCAAGGCAGAATTGCAGGAAACAGATTTCAGGAGGTAGATACGAATCGCCTTTAAAGCACATGAAAAGCGGCAAAACGTCGACAATGATGCCCTTGGCCAAAAAGGGCGTATGCGTTTTTTCCTGAATATATTCAGGAAAAAACGCATACGCCCTTTTTGGCCAACCAAGCAACCTGGAAAGGCAAATCAGCGCTACAAAGAAGTCTCGCTTCCCATCGGTGAAAAGGGCCATGCTGCAAAAAGTGTCAAAACCAGAAATGCAGGACAGGCCATGGAGAAATGGCAGCCTTGCTACACTGATGGGCGGGATGTAAATTGCCAACAACCACTCTGGAGAAGTGTACGTTGTGTCCTGAAACATCGAAAAAAAACAGCTTAGGGAGCATAGGGCACGTCCACTCATGGGCGTATAAATTGGAAAAACTAAAAATCAGCAAGACACAGGCACCGGAAAGTTTAGGGCTGCTCTGTTGACAAGAACCTCCACTTCATGACACCTTAAATATCCCAGGAAAGAGAAAAATGGATAAACAAGTTGCGGTCCTTATGTACAATGGAATATCACTCAGACATGAAATCAATGTCATAAGGCTAGTAGAAGCAAGATGAGTGGAGTTAGGTACGACGATTCTAAGTGAATTAAGTCACACAGAAAAAGACACTTATCATAAGCTATTACTTATAGAGGGAATGTAAAAACCGCTACACTTGAACTGAATTACAAAACAGAACAGAGTCACACGTTTAGAAAACACACTATGGCTGCTTAACGGGAATGGTGAGGTGGGGTGATGCATAAAACAAGGGTTTCAAATTCGCTCAGATACCGTTCCATACACCCAATATGTAATAGACAAGACCTACTCCTTGCTCAGTGAACTGGACTCAACACCCCCTATTCCCCGCACAAGAATATATGTGACTAGTAAGAATCTTAAAACCTATGTATTGATATCTGTCTGGAAGTGAGTCAAGTGGGTGTAAAGCCGCATAAACACAGCCATGAAAGGCAGCTAAACCCCATTATAAAAATAAATTACTTTTAAAAACCCATAAAACAAAGACAGTGAAAGAGAGAGAAATTCTTACAAAATTCGTTCAGAGGCTGTGATGCAACCTGGATTGACCATATCTAGACCCACAGCTGGATGAGACATAAGGGTGGACACTCTTGGGGCTGAGAGGTTGGGTGAGGTTGGGTGAGAAAACGCAGACCCTTTAAAGTAATACTGCGTGGTACCCATCCCATGGGTCCCAAATCTCCAGGTTCAAGGGCATCTTCCTACATCGAAAACATGCATGAGAAACCCAGAAGATGGTACACCGTGTGATTTTGAAAGGTTTCTAAAACGCACCTCATTTCTCATCTCCTTGTGCTCGATTTCGCCATTCCAGCTACTTTACTAGCAATCTCCCTACTTGGAGAATCAGCACCTTTAACCTCCTGTTCCCTACAGGTTGCAATTTGTCCTGAGGACGAACGGGAAGAGGGGCAACCAATGAGAGACTAGATCTAGGTGTTGGGACAGGCACAGGTCACTCTATTTTCCCAACAGGAAGAAGAATTAACCACAGGCTCAGCCTGCCGCCCAGAAGCAGAATAGGGCCTGAGGCAATCCCGCGCTTTTGCGGCCAGCTCCCAAAAAAACATTTGAAAAATGGAGCTCAGGGAAACTGCAATTCACAAACCCGCAGAGTTATAAATGATAACTCTCATCCACAGATATATTGAGGGAAGGCAACGAAGAGGATTTGAAAGCAAGGCAGAATTGCAGGAAACAGATTTCAGGAGGTAGATACGAATCGCCTTTAAAGCACATGAAAAGCGGCAAAAGGTCGACAATGATGCCCTTGGCCAAAAAGGGCGTATGCGTTTTTTCCTGAATATATTCAGGAAAAAACACATACGCCCTTCTTGGCCAACCAAGCAACCTGGAAAGGCAAATCAGCGCTACAAAGAAGTCTCGCTTCCCATCGGTGAAAAGGGCCATGCTGCAAAAAGTGTCAAAACCAGAAATGCAGGACAGGCCATGGAGAAATGGCAGCCTTGCTACACTGATGGGCGGGATGTAAATTGCCAACAGCCACTCTGGAGAAGTGTACGTTGTGTCCTGAAACATGGAAAAAAAACAGCTTAGGGAGCATAGGGCACGTCCACTCATGGGCGTATAAATTGGAAAAACTAAAAATCAGCAAGACACAGGCACCCGAAAGTTTAGGGCTGCTCTGTTGACAAGAACCTCCACTTCATGACACCTTAAATATCCCAGGAAAGAGAAAAATGGATAAAGAAGTTGTGGTCCTTATGTACAATGGAATATCACTCAGACATGAAATCAATATCATAAGGCTAGTAGAAGCAAGATGAGTGGAGTTAGGTACGACGATTCTAAGTGAAATAAGTCACACAGAAAAAGACACTTATCATAAGCTATCACTTATAGAGGGAATGTAAAAACCGCTACACTTGAACTGAATTACAAAACAGAACAGAGTCACACGTTTAGAAAACACACTATAGCTGCTTAACAGGAAAGGTGAGGTGGGGTGATGCATAAAACAAGGGTTTCAAATTGGCTCAGATACCGTTCCATACACCCAATATGTAATAGACAAGACCTACTCCTTGCTCAGTGAACTGGACTCAACACCCCCTATTCCCCGCACAAGAATATATGTGACTAGTAAGAATCTTAAAACCTATGTATTGATATCTGTCTGGAAGTGAGTCAAGTGGGTGTAAAGCCGCATAAACACAGCCATGAAAGGCAGCTAAACCCCATTATAAAAATAAATTACTTTTAAAAACCCGTAAAACAAAGACAGTGAAAGAGAGAGAAATTCTTACAAATTTCGTTCAGAGGCTGTGATGCAACCTGGATTGACCATATCTAGACCCACACCTGGATGAGACATAAGGGTGGACACTCTTGGGGCTGAGAGGTTGGGTGAGGTTGGGTGAGAAAACGCAGACCCTTTAAAGTAATACTGCGTGGTACCCATCCCATGGGTCCCAAATCTCCAGGTTCAAGGGCATCTTCCTACATCGAAAACATGCATGAGAAACCCAGAAGATGGTACACCGTGTGATTTTGAAAGGTTTCTAAAACGCACCTCATTTCTCATCTCCTTGTGCTCGGTTTCGCCATTCCAGCTACTTTACTAGCAATCTCCCTACTTGGAGAATCAGCACCTTATCCTCCTGTTCCCTACAGGTTGCAATTTGTCCTGAGGATGAACGGGAAGAGGGGCAACCAATGAGAGAATAGATCTAGGTGTTGGGACAGGCACAGGTCACTCTATTTTCCCAACAGGAAGAAGAATTAACCACAGGCTCAGCCTGCCTCCCAGAAGCAGAATAGGGCCTGAGGCAATCCCGCGCTTTTGCGGCCAGCTCCCAAAAAAGACATTTGAAAAATGGAGCTCAGGGAAACTGCAATTCACAAACCCGCAGAGTTATAAATGATAACTCTCATCCACAGATATATTGAGGGAAGGCAACGAAGAGGATTTGAAAGCAAGGCAGAATTGCAGGAAACAGATTTCAGGAGGTAGATACGAATCGCCTTTAAAGCACATGAAAAGCGGCAAAAGGTCGACAATGATGCCCTTGGCCAAAAAGGGCGTATGCGTTTTTTCCTGAATATATTCAGGAAAAAACACATACGCCCTTTTTGGCCAACCAAGCAACCTGGAAAGGCAAATCAGCGCTACAAAGAAGTCTCGCTTCCCATCGGTGAAAAGTGCCATGCTGCAAAAAGTGTCAAAACCAGAAATGCAGGACAGGCCATGGAGAAATGGCAGCCTTGCTACACTGATGGGCGGGATGTAAATTGCCAACAGCCACTCTGGAGAAGTGTACGTTGTGTCCTGAAACATGGAAAAAAAACAGCTTAGGGAGCATAGGGCACGTCCACTCATGGGCGTATAAATTGGAAAAACTAAAAATCAGCAAGACACAGGCACCGGAAAGTTTAGGGCTGCTCTGTTGACAAGAACCTCCACTTCATGACACCTTAAATATCCCAGGAAAGAGAAAAATGGATAAAGAAGTTGTGGTCCTTATGTACAATGGAATATCACTCAGACATGAAATCAATGTCTCATAAGGCTAGTAGAAGCAAGATGAGTGGAGTTAGGTACGACGATTCTAAGTGAAATAAGTCACACAGAAAAAGACACTTATCATAAGCTATCACTTATAGAGGGAATGTAAAAACCGCTACACTTGAACTGAATTACAAAACAGAACAGAGTCACACGTTTAGAAAACACACTATGGCTGCTTAACGGGAATGTTGAGGTGGGGTGATGCATAAAACAAGGGTTTCAAATTCGCTCAGATACCGTTCCATACACCCAATATGTAATAGACAAGACCTACTCCTTGCTCAGTGAACTGGACTCAACACCCCCTATTCACCACACAAGAATATATGTGACTAGTAAGAATCTTAAAACCTATGTATTGATATCTCTCTGGAAGTGAGTCAAGTGGGTGCAAAGCCGCATAAACACAGCCATGAAAAGCAGCTAAACCCCATTATAAAAATAAATTACTTTTAAAAACCCATAAAACAAAGACAGTGAAAGAGAGAGAAATTCTTACAAAATTCGTTCAGAGGCTGTGATGCAACCTGGATTGACCATATCAAGACCCACAGCTGGATGAGACATAAGGGTGGACACTCTTGGGGCTGAGAGGTTGGGTGTGGTTGGGTGAGCAAACGCAGACCCTTTAAAGTAATACTGCGTGGTACCCATCCCATGGGTCCCAAATCTCCAGGTTCAAGGGCATCTTCCTACATCGAAAACATGCATGAGAAACCCAGAAGATGGTACACCGTGTGATTTTGAAAGGTTTCTAAAACGCACCTCATTTCTCATCTCCTTGTGCTCGGTTTCGCCATTCCAGCTACTTTACTAGCAATCTCCCTACTTGGAGAATCAGCACCTTTAACCTCCTGTTCCCTACAGGTTGCAATTTGTCCTGAGGACGAACGGGAAGAGGGGCAACCAATGAGAGACTAGATCTAGGTGTTGGGACAGGCACAGGTCACTCTATTTTCCCAACAGGAAGAAGAATTAACCACAGGCTCAGCCTGCCGCCCAGAAGCAGAATAGGGCCTGAGGCAATCCCGCGCTTTTGAGGCCAGCTCCCAAAAAAGACAGTTGAAAAATGGACCTCAGGGAAACTGCAATTCACAAACCCGCAGAGTTATAAATGATAACTCTCATCCACAGATATATTGAGGGAAGGCAACGAAGAGGATTTGAAAGCAAGGCAGAATTGCAGGAAACAGATTTCAGGAGGTAGATACGAATCGCCTTTAAAGCACATGAAAAGCGGCAAAACGTCGACAATGATGCCCTTGGCCAAAAAGGGCGTATGCGTTTTTTCCTGAATATATTCAGGAAAAAACGCATACGCCCTTTTTGGCCAACCAAGCAACCTGGAAAGGCAAATCAGCGCTACAAAGAAGTCTCGCTTCCCATCGGTGAAAAGGGCCATGCTGCAAAAAGTGTCAAAACCAGAAATGCAGGACAGGCCATGGAGAAATGGCAGCCTTGCTACACTGATGGGCGGGATGTAAATTGCCAACAACCACTCTGGAGAAGTGTACGTTGTGTCCTGAAACATCGAAAAAAAACAGCTTAGGGAGCATAGGGCACGTCCACTCATGGGCGTATAAATTGGAAAAACTAAAAATCAGCAAGACACAGGCACCGGAAAGTTTAGGGCTGCTCTGTTGACAAGAACCTCCACTTCATGACACCTTAAATATCCCAGGAAAGAGAAAAATGGATAAACAAGTTGTGGTCCTTATGTACAATGGAATATCACTCAGACATGAAATCAATGTCATAAGGCTAGTAGAAGCAAGATGAGTGGAGTTAGGTACGACGATTCTAAGTGAAATAAGTCACACAGAAAAAGACACTTATCATAAGCTATCACTTATAGAGGGAATGTAAAAACCGCTACACTTGAACTGAATTACAAAACAGAACAGAGTCACACGTTTAGAAAACACACTATGGCTGCTTAACGGGAATGGTGAGGTGGGGTGATGCATAAAACAAGGGTTTCAAATTCGCTCAGATACCGTTCCATACACCCAATATGTAATAGACAAGACCTACTCCTTGCTCAGTGAACTGGACTCAACACCTCCTATTCCCCGCACAAGAATATATGTGACTAGTAAGAATCTTAAAACCTATGTATTGATATCTGTCTGGAAGTGAGTCAAGTGGGTGTAAAGCCGCATAAACACAACCATGAAAAGCAGCTAAACCCCATTATAAAAATAAATTACTTTTAAAAACCCGTAAAACAAAGACAGTGAAAGAGAGAGAAATTCTTACAAAATTCGTTCAGAGGCTGTGATGCAACCTGGATTGACCATATCAAGACCCACAGCTGGATGAGACATAAGGGTGGACACTCTTGGGGCTGAGAGGTTGGGTGTGGTTGGGTGAGCAAACGCAGACCCTTTAAAGTAATACTGCGTGGTACCCATCCCATGGGTCCCAAATCTCCAGGTTCAAGGGCATCTTCCTACATCGAAAACATGCATGAGAAACCCAGAAGATGGTACACCGTGTGATTTTGAAAGGTTTCTAAAACGCACCTCATTTCTCATCTCCTTGTGCTCGGTTTCGCCATTCCAGCTACTTTACTAGCAATCTCCCTACTTGGAGAATCAGCACCTTTAACCTCCTGTTCCCTACAGGTTGCAATTTGTCCTGAGGACGAACGGGAAGAGGGGCAACCAATGAGAGACTAGATCTAGGTGTTGGGACAGGCACAGGTCACTCTATTTTCCCAACAGGAAGAAGAATTAACCACAGGCTCAGCCTGCCGCCCAGAAGCAGAATAGGGCCTGAGGCAATCCCGCGCTTTTGAGGCCAGCTCCCAAAAAAGACAGTTGAAAAATGGACCTCAGGGAAACTGCAATTCACAAACCCGCAGAGTTATAAATGATAACTCTCATCCACAGATATATTGAGGGAAGGCAACGAAGAGGATTTGAAAGCAAGGCAGAATTGCAGGAAACAGATTTCAGGAGGTAGATACGAATCGCCTTTAAAGCACATGAAAAGCGGCAAAAGGTCGACAATGATGCCCTTGGCCAAAAAGGGCGTATGCGTTTTTTCCTGAATATATTCAGGAAAAAACACATACGCCCTTTTTGGCCAACCAAGCAACCTGGAAAGGCAAATCAGCGCTACAAAGAAGTCTCGCTTCCCATCGGTGAAAAGTGCCATGCTGCAAAAAGTGTCAAAACCAGAAATGCAGGACAGGCCATGGAGAAATGGCAGCCTTGCTACACTGATGGGCGGGATGTAAATTGCCAACAGCCACTCTGGAGAAGTGTACGTTGTGTCCTGAAACATGGAAAAAAAACAGCTTAGGGAGCATAGGGCACGTCCACTCATGGGCGTATAAATTGGAAAAACTAAAAATCAGCAAGACACAGGCACCGGAAAGTTTAGGGCTGCTCTGTTGACAAGAACCTCCACTTCATGACACCTTAAATATCCCAGGAAAGAGAAAAATGGATAAAGAAGTTGTGGTCCTTATGTACAATGGAATATCACTCAGACATGAAATCAATGTCTCATAAGGCTAGTAGAAGCAAGATGAGTGGAGTTAGGTACGACGATTCTAAGTGAAATAAGTCACACAGAAAAAGACACTTATCATAAGCTATCACTTATAGAGGGAATGTAAAAACCGCTACACTTGAACTGAATTACAAAACAGAACAGAGTCACACGTTTAGAAAACACACTATGGCTGCTTAACGGGAATGTTGAGGTGGGGTGATGCATAAAACAAGGGTTTCAAATTCGCTCAGATACCGTTCCATACACCCAATATGTAATAGACAAGACCTACTCCTTGCTCAGTGAACTGGACTCAACACCCCCTATTCACCACACAAGAATATATGTGACTAGTAAGAATCTTAAAACCTATGTATTGATATCTCTCTGGAAGTGAGTCAAGTGGGTGCAAAGCCGCATAAACACAGCCATGAAAAGCAGCTAAACCCCATTATAAAAATAAATTACTTTTAAAAACCCATAAAACAAAGACAGTGAAAGAGAGAGAAATTCTTACAAAATTCGTTCAGAGGCTGTGATGCAACCTGGATTGACCATATCAAGACCCACAGCTGGATGAGACATAAGGGTGGACACTCTTGGGGCTGAGAGGTTGGGTGTGGTTGGGTGAGCAAACGCAGACCCTTTAAAGTAATACTGCGTGGTACCCATCCCATGGGTCCCAAATCTCCAGGTTCAAGGGCATCTTCCTACATCGAAAACATGCATGAGAAACCCAGAAGATGGTACACCGTGTGATTTTGAAAGGTTTCTAAAACGCACCTCATTTCTCATCTCCTTGTGCTCGGTTTCGCCATTCCAGCTACTTTACTAGCAATCTCCCTACTTGGAGAATCAGCACCTTTAACCTCCTGTTCCCTACAGGTTGCAATTTGTCCTGAGGACGAACGGGAAGAGGGGCAACCAATGAGAGACTAGATCTAGGTGTTGGGACAGGCACAGGTCACTCTATTTTCCCAACAGGAAGAAGAATTAACCACAGGCTCAGCCTGCCGCCCAGAAGCAGAATAGGGCCTGAGGCAATCCCGCGCTTTTGAGGCCAGCTCCCAAAAAAGACAGTTGAAAAATGGACCTCAGGGAAACTGCAATTCACAAACCCGCAGAGTTATAAATGATAACTCTCATCCACAGATATATTGAGGGAAGGCAACGAAGAGGATTTGAAAGCAAGGCAGAATTGCAGGAAACAGATTTCAGGAGGTAGATACGAATCGCCTTTAAAGCACATGAAAAGCGGCAAAACGTCGACAATGATGCCCTTGGCCAAAAAGGGCGTATGCGTTTTTTCCTGAATATATTCAGGAAAAAACGCATACGCCCTTTTTGGCCAACCAAGCAACCTGGAAAGGCAAATCAGCGCTACAAAGAAGTCTCGCTTCCCATCGGTGAAAAGGGCCATGCTGCAAAAAGTGTCAAAACCAGAAATGCAGGACAGGCCATGGAGAAATGGCAGCCTTGCTACACTGATGGGCGGGATGTAAATTGCCAACAACCACTCTGGAGAAGTGTACGTTGTGTCCTGAAACATCGAAAAAAAACAGCTTAGGGAGCATAGGGCACGTCCACTCATGGGCGTATAAATTGGAAAAACTAAAAATCAGCAAGACACAGGCACCGGAAAGTTTAGGGCTGCTCTGTTGACAAGAACCTCCACTTCATGACACCTTAAATATCCCAGGAAAGAGAAAAATGGATAAACAAGTTGTGGTCCTTATGTACAATGGAATATCACTCAGACATGAAATCAATGTCATAAGGCTAGTAGAAGCAAGATGAGTGGAGTTAGGTACGACGATTCTAAGTGAAATAAGTCACACAGAAAAAGACACTTATCATAAGCTATCACTTATAGAGGGAATGTAAAAACCGCTACACTTGAACTGAATTACAAAACAGAACAGAGTCACACGTTTAGAAAACACACTATGGCTGCTTAACGGGAATGGTGAGGTGGGGTGATGCATAAAACAAGGGTTTCAAATTCGCTCAGATACCGTTCCATACACCCAATATGTAATAGACAAGACCTACTCCTTGCTCAGTGAACTGGACTCAACACCTCCTATTCCCCGCACAAGAATATATGTGACTAGTAAGAATCTTAAAACCTATGTATTGATATCTGTCTGGAAGTGAGTCAAGTGGGTGTAAAGCCGCATAAACACAACCATGAAAAGCAGCTAAACCCCATTATAAAAATAAATTACTTTTAAAAACCCGTAAAACAAAGACAGTGAAAGAGAGAGAAATTCTTACAAAATTCGTTCAGAGGCTGTGATGCAACCTGGATTGACCATATCTACACCCACTCCTGGATGAGACATAAGGGTGGACACTCTTGGGGCTGAGAGGTTGGGTGAGGTTGGGTGAGAAAACGCAGACCCTTTAAAGTAATACTGCGTGGTACCCATCCCATGGGTCCCAAATCTCCAGGTTCAAGGGCATCTTCCTACATCGAAAACATGCATGAGAAACCCAGAAGATGGTACACCGTGTGATTTTGAAAGGTTTCTAAAACGCACCTCATTTCTCATCTCCTTGTGCTCGGTTTCGCCATTCCAGCTACTTTACTAGCAATCTCCCTACTTGGAGAATCAGCACCTTTAACCTCCTGTTCCCTACAGGTTGCAATTTGTCCTGAGGACGAACGGGAAGAGGGGCAACCAATGAGAGACTAGATCTAGGTGTTGGGACAGGCACAGGTCACTCTATTTTCCCAACAGGAAGAAGAATTAACCACAGGCTCAGCCTGCCGCCCAGAAGCAGAATAGGGCCTGAGGCAATCCCGTGCTTTTGCGGCCAGCTCCCAAAAAAGACATTTGAAAAATGGAGCTCAGGGAAACTGCAATTCACAAACCCGCAGAGTTATAAATGATAACTCTCATCCACAGATATATTGAGGGAAGGCAACGAAGAGGATTTGAAAGCAAGGCAGAATTGCAGGAAACAGATTTCAGGAGGTAGATACGAATCGCCTTTAAAGCACATGAAAAGCGGCAAAAGGTCGACAATGATGCCCTTGGCCAAAAAGGGCGTATGCGTTTTTTCCTGAATATATTCAGGAAAAAACACATACGCCCTTCTTGGCCAACCAAGCAACCTGGAAAGGCAAATCAGCGCTACAAAGAAGTCTCGCTTCCCATCGGTGAAAAGGGCCATGCTGCAAAAAGTGTCAAAACCAGAAATGCAGGACAGGCCATGGAGAAATGGCAGCCTTGCTACACTGATGGGCGGGATGTAAATTGCCAACAGCCACTCTGGAGAAGTGTACGTTGTGTCCTGAAACATCGAAAAAAAACAGCTTAGGGAGCATAGGGCACGTCCACTCATGGGCGTATAAATTGGAAAAACTAAAAATCAGCAAGACACAGGCACCCGAAAGTTTAGGGCTGCTCTGTTGACAAGAACCTCCACTTCATGACACCTTAAATATCCCAGGAAAGAGAAAAATGGATAAAGAAGTTGTGGTCCTTATGTACAATGGAATATCACTCAGACATGAAATCAATATCATAAGGCTAGTAGAATCAAGATGAGTGGAGTTAGGTACGACGATTCTAAGTGAAATAAGTCACACAGAAAAAGACACTTATCATAAGCTATCACTTATAGAGGGAATGTAAAAACCGCTACACTTGAACTGAATTACAAAACAGAACAGAGTCACACGTTTAGAAAACACACTATAGCTGCTTAACAGGAAAGGTGAGGTGGGGTGATGCATAAAACAAGGGTTTCAAATTGGCTCAGATACCGTTCCATACACCCAATATGTAATAGACAAGACCTACTCCTTGCTCAGTGAACTGGACTCAACACCCCCTATTCCCCGCACAAGAATATATGTGACTAGTAAGAATCTTAAAACCTATGTATTGATATCTGTCTGGAAGTGAGTCAAGTGGGTGTAAAGCCGCATAAACACAGCCATGAAAGGCAGCTAAACCCCATTATAAAAATAAATTACTTTTAAAAACCCGTAAAACAAAGACAGTGAAAGAGAGAGAAATTCTTAGAAAATTCGTTCAGAGGCTGTGATGCAACCTGGATTGACCATATCTAGACCCACACCTGGATGAGACATAAGGGTGGACACTCTTGGGGCTGAGAGGTTGGGTGAGGTTGGGTGAGAAAACGCAGACCCTTTAAAGTAATACTGCGTGGTACCCATCCCATGGGTCCCAAATCTCCAGGTTCAAGGGCATCTTCCTACATCGAAAACATGCATGAGAAACCCAGAAGATGGTACACCGTGTGATTTTGAAAGGTTACTAAAACGCACCTCATTTCTCATCTCCTTGTGCTCGGTTTCGCCATTCCAGCTACTTTGCTAGCAATCTCCCTACTTGGAGAATCAGCACCTTTAACCTCCTGTTCCCTACAGGTTGCAATTTGTCCTGAGGACGAACGGGAAGAGGGGCAACCAATGAGAGACTAGATCTAGGTGTTGGGACAGGCACAGGTCACTCTATTTTCCCAACAGGAAGAAGAATTAACCACAGGCTCAGCCTGCCGCCCAGAAGCAGAATAGGGCCTGAGGCAATCCCGCGCTTTTGCGGCCAGCTCCCAAAAAAGACATTTGAAAAATGGAGCTCAGGGAAACTGCAATTCACAAACACGCAGAGTTATAAATGATAACTCTCATCCACAGATATATTGAGGGAAGGCAACGAAGAGGATTTGAAAGCAAGGCAGAATTGCAGGAAACAGATTTCAGGAGGTAGATACGAATCCCCTTTAAAGCACATGAAAAGCGGCAAAAGGTCGACAATGATGCCCTTGGCCAAAAAGGGCGTATGCGTTTTTTCCTGAATATATTCAGGAAAAAACACATACGCCCTTTTTGGCCAACCAAGCAACCTGGAAAGGCAAATCAGCGCTACAAAGAAGTCTCGCTTCCCATCGGTGAAAAGGGCCATGCTGCAAAAAGTGTCAAAACCAGAAATGCAGGACAGGCCATGGAGAAATGGCAGCCTTGCTACACTGATGGGCGGGATGTAAATTGCCAACAGCCACTCTGGAGAAGTGTACGTTGTGTCCTGAAACATCGAAAAAAAACAGCTTAGGGAGCATAGGGCACGTCCACTCATGGGCGTATAAATTGGAAAAACTAAAAATCAGCAAGACACAGGCACCGGAAAGTTTAGGGCTGCTCTGTTGACAAGAACCTCCACTTCATGACACCTTAAATATCCCAGGAAAGAGAAAAATGGATAAAGAAGTTGTGGTCCTTATGTACAATGGAATATCACTCAGACATGAAATCAATGTCTCATAAGGCTAGTAGAAGCAAGATGAGTGGAGTTAGGTACGACGATTCTAAGTGAAATAAGTCACACAGAAAAAGACACTTATCATAAGCTATCACTTATAGTTGGAATGTAAAAACCGCTACACTTGAACTGAATTACAAAACAGAACAGAGTCACACGTTTAGAAAACACACTATGGCTGCTTAACGGGAATGGTGAGGTGGGGTGATGCATAAAACAAGGGTTTCAAATTCGCTCAGATACCGTTCCATACACCCAATATGTAATAGACAAGACCTACTCCTTGCTCAGTGAACTGGACTCAACACCCCCTATTCACCACACAAGAATATATGTGACTAGTAAGAATCTTAAAACCTATGTATTGATATCACTCTGGAAGTGAGTCAAGTGGGTGTAAAGCCGCATAAACACAGCCATGAAAAGCAGCTAAACCCCATTATAAAAATAAATTACTTTTAAAAACCCATAAAACAAAGACAGTGAAAGAGAGAGAAATTCTTACAAAATTCGTTCAGAGGCTGTGATGCAACCTGGATTGACCATATCAAGACCCACAGCTGGATGAGACATAAGGGTGGACACTCTTGGGGCTGAGAGGTTGGGTGTGGTTGGGTGAGCAAACGCAGACCCTTTAAAGTAATACTGCGTGGTACCCATCCCATGGGTCCCAAATCTCCAGGTTCAAGGGCATCTTCCTACATCGAAAACATGCATGAGAAACCCAGAAGATGGTACACCGTGTGATTTTGAAAGGTTTCTAAAACGCACCTCATTTCTCATCTCCTTGTGCTCGGTTTCGCCATTCCAGCTACTTTACTAGCAATCTCCCTACTTGGAGAATCAGCACCTTTAACCTCCTGTTCCCTACAGGTTGCAATTTGTCCTGAGGACGAACGGGAAGAGGGGCAACCAATGAGAGACTAGATCTAGGTGTTGGGACAGGCACAGGTCACTCTATTTTCCCAACAGGAAGAAGAATTAACCACAGGCTCAGCCTGCCGCCCAGAAGCAGAATAGGGCCTGAGGCAATCCCGCGCTTTTGAGGCCAGCTCCCAAAAAAGACAGTTGAAAAATGGACCTCAGGGAAACTGCAATTCACAAACCCGCAGAGTTATAAATGATAACTCTCATCCACAGATATATTGAGGGAAGGCAACGAAGAGGATTTGAAAGCAAGGCAGAATTGCAGGAAACAGATTTCAGGAGGTAGATACGAATCGCCTTTAAAGCACATGAAAAGCGGCAAAACGTCGACAATGATGCCCTTGGCCAAAAAGGGCGTATGCGTTTTTTCCTGAATATATTCAGGAAAAAACGCATACGCCCTTTTTGGCCAACCAAGCAACCTGGAAAGGCAAATCAGCGCTACAAAGAAGTCTCGCTTCCCATCGGTGAAAAGGGCCATGCTGCAAAAAGTGTCAAAACCAGAAATGCAGGACAGGCCATGGAGAAATGGCAGCCTTGCTACACTGATGGGCGGGATGTAAATTGCCAACAACCACTCTGGAGAAGTGTACGTTGTGTCCTGAAACATCGAAAAAAACAGCTTAGTGAGCATAGGGCACGTCCACTCATGGGCGTATAAATTGGAAAAACTAAAAATCAGCAAGACACAGGCACCGGAAAGTTTAGGGCTGCTCTGTTGACAAGAACCTCCACTTCATGACACCTTAAATATCCCAGGAAAGAGAAAAATGGATAAAGAAGTTGTGGTCCTTATGTACAATGGAATATCACTCAGACATGAAATCAATGTCATAAGGCTAGTAGAAGCAAGATGAGTGGAGTTAGGTACGACGATTCTAAGTGAAATAAGTCACACAGAAAAAGACACTTATCATAAGCTATCACTTATAGAGGGAATGTAAAAACCGCTACACTTGAACTGAATTACAAAACAGAACAGAGTCACACGTTTAGAAAACACACTATGGCTGCTTAACGGGAATGGTGAGGTGGGGTGATGCATAAAACAAGGGTTTCAAATTCGCTCAGATACCGTTCCATACACCCAATATGTAATAGACAAGACCTACTCCTTGCTCAGTGAACTGGACTCAACACCCCCTATTCCCCGCACAAGAATATATGTGACTAGTAAGAATCTTAAAACCTATGTATTGATATCTGTCTGGAAGTGAGTCAAGTGGGTGTAAAGCCGCATAAACACAACCATGAAAAGCAGCTAAACCCCATTATAAAAATAAATTACTTTTAAAAACCCGTAAAACAAAGACAGTGAAAGAGAGAGAAATTCTTACAAAATTCGTTCAGAGGCTGTGATGCAACCTGGATTGACCATATCTACACCCACTCCTGGATGAGACATAAGGGTGGACACTCTTGGGGCTGAGAGGTTGGGTGAGGTTGGGTGAGAAAACGCAGACCCTTTAAAGTAATACTGCGTGGTACCCATCCCATGGGTCCCAAATCTCCAGGTTCAAGGGCATCTTCCTACATCGAAAACATGCATGAGAAACCCAGAAGATGGTACACCGTGTGATTTTGAAAGATTTCTAAAACGCACCTCATTTCTCATCTCCTTGTGCTCGGTTTCGCCATTCCAGCTACTTTACTAGCAATCTCCCTACTTGGAGAATCAGCACCTTTAACCTCCTGTTCCCTACAGGTTGCAATTTGTCCTGAGGACGAACGGGAAGAGGGGCAACCAATGAGAGACTAGATCTAGGTGTTGGGACAGGCACAGGTCACTCTATTTTCCCAACAGGAAGAAGAATTAACCACAGGCTCAGCCTGCCGCCCAGAAGCAGAATAGGGCCTGAGGCAATCCCGCGCTTTTGCGGCCAGCTCCCAAAAAAGACATTTGAAAAATGGAGCTCAGGGAAACTGCAATTCACAAACCCGCAGAGTTATAAATGATAACTCTCATCCACAGATATATTGAGGGAAGGCAACGAAGAGGATTTGAAAGCAAGGCAGAATTGCAGGAAACAGATTTCAGGAGGTAGATACGAATCGCCTTTAAAGCACATGAAAAGCGGCAAAAGGTCGACAATGATGCCCTTGGCCAAAAAGGGCGTATGCGTTTTTTCCTGAATATATTCAGGAAAAAAACACATACGCCCTTCTTGGCCAACCAAGCAACCTGGAAAGGCAAATCAGCGCAACAAAGAAGTCTCGCTTCCCATCGGTCAAAAGGGCCATGCTGCAAAAAGTGTCAAAACCAGAAATGCAGGACAGGCCATGGAGAAATGGCAGCCTTGCTACACTGATGGGCGGGATGTAAATTGCCAACAGCCACTCTGGAGAAGTGTACGTTGTGTCCTGAAACATCGAAAAAAAACAGCTTAGGGAGCATAGGGCACGTCCACTCATGGGCGTATAAATTGGAAAAACTAAAAATCAGCAAGACACAGGCACCCGAAAGTTTAGGGCTGCTCTGTTGACAAGAACCTCCACTTCATGACACCTTAAATATCCCAGGAAAGAGAAAAATGGATAAAGAAGTTGTGGTCCTTATGTACAATGGAATATCACTCAGACATGAAATCAATATCATAAGGCTAGTAGAAGCAAGATGAGTGGAGTTAGGTACGACGATTCTAAGTGAAATAAGTCACACAGAAAAAGACACTTATCATAAGCTATCACTTATAGAGGGAATGTAAAAACCACTACACTTGAACTGAATTACAAAACAGAACAGAGTCACACGTTTAGAAAACACACTATAGCTGCTTAACAGGAAAGGTGAGGTGGGGTGATGCATAAAACAAGGGTTTCAAATTGGCTCAGATACCGTTCCATACACCCAATATGTAATAGACAAGACCTACTCCTTGCTCAGTGAACTGGACTCAACACCCCCTATTCCCCGCACAAGAATATATGTGACTAGTAAGAATCTTAAAACCTATGTATTGATATCTGTCTGGAAGTGAGTCAAGTGGGTGTAAAGCCGCATAAACACAGCCATGAAAGGCAGCTAAACCCCATTATAAAAATAAATTACTTTTAAAAACCCGTAAAACAAAGACAGTGAAAGAGAGAGAAATTCTTACAAAATTCGTTCAGAGGCTGTGATGCAACCTGGATTGACCATATCTAGACCCACACCTGGATGAGACATAAGGGTGGACACTCTTGGGGCTGAGAGGTTGGGTGAGGTTGGGTGAGAAAACGCAGACCCTTTAAAGTAATACTGCGTGGTACCCATCCCATGGGTCCCAAATCTCCAGGTTCAAGGGCATCTTCCTACATCGAAAACATGCATGAGAAACCCAGAAGATGGTACACCGTGTGATTTTGAAAGGTTTCTAAAACGCACCTCATTTCTCATCTCCTTGTGCTCGGTTTCGCCATTCCAGCTACTTTACTAGCAATCTCCCTACTTGGAGAATCAGCACCTTTAACCTCCTGTTCCCTACAGGTTGCAATTTGTCCTGAGGACGAACGGGAAGAGGGGCAACCAATGAGAGACTAGATCTAGGTGTTGGGACAGGCACAGGTCACTCTATTTTCCCAACAGGAAGAAGAATTAACCACAGGCTCAGCCTGCCGCCCAGAAGCAGAATAGGGCCTGAGGCAATCGCGCGCTTTTGCGGCCAGCTCCCAAAAAAGACATTTGAAAAATGGAGCTCAGGGAAACTGCAATTCACAAACCCGCAGAGTTATAAATGATAACTCTCATCCACAGATATATTGAGGGAAGGCAACGAAGAGGATTTGAAAGCAAGGCAGAATTGCAGGAAACAGATTTCAGGAGGTAGATACGAATCGCCTTTAAAGCACATGAAAAGCGGCAAAAGGTCGACAATGATGCCCTTGGCCAAAAAGGGCGTATGCGTTTTTTCCTGAATATATTCAGGAAAAAACACATACGCCCTTTTTGGCCAACCAAGCAACCTGGAAAGGCAAATCAGCGCTACAAAGAAGTCTCGCTTCCCATCGGTGAAAAGGGCCATGCTGCAAAAAGTGTCAAAACCAGAAATGCAGGACAGGCCATGGAGAAATGGCAGCCTTGCTACACTGATGGGCGGGATGTAAATTGCCAACAGCCACTCTGGAGAAGTGTACGTTGTGTCCTGAAACATCGAAAAAAAACAGCTTAGGGAGCATAGGGCACGTCCACTCATGGGCGTATAAATTGGAAAAACTAAAAATCAGCAAGACAAAGGCACCGGAAAGTTTAGGGCTGCTCTGTTGACAAGAACCTCCACTTCATGACACCTTAAATATCCCAGGAAAGAGAAAAATGGATAAAGAAGTTGTGGTCCTTATGTACAATGGAATATCACTCAGACATGAAATCAATGTCATAAGGCTAGTAGAAGCAAGATGAGTGGAGTTAGGTACGACGATTCTAAGTGAAATAAGTCACACAGAAAAAGACACTTATCATAAGCTATCACTTATAGAGGGAATGTAAAAACCGCTACACTTGAACTGAATTACAAAACAGAACAGAGTCACACGTTTAGAAAACACACTATGGCTGCTTAACGGGAATGGTGAGGTGGGGTGATGCATAAAACAAGGGTTTCAAATTCGCTCAGATACCGTTCCATACACCCAATATGTAATAGACAAGACCTACTCCTTGCTCAGTGAACTGGACTCAACACCTCCTATTCCCCGCACAAGAATATATGTGACTAGTAAGAATCTTAAAACCTATGTATTGATATCTGTCTGGAAGTGAGTCAAGTGGGTGTAAAGCCGCATAAACACAACCATGAAAAGCAGCTAAACCCCATTATAAAAATAAATTACTTTTAAAAACCCGTAAAACAAAGACAGTGAAAGAGAGAGAAATTCTTACAAAATTCGTTCAGAGGCTGTGATGCAACCTGGATTGACCATATCTACACCCACTCCTGGATGAGACATAAGGGTGGACACTCTTGGGGCTGAGAGGTTGGGTGAGGTTGGGTGAGAAAACGCAGACCCTTTAAAGTAATACTGCGTGGTACCCATCCCATGGGTCCCAAATCTCCAGGTTCAAGGGCATCTTCCTACATCGAAAACATGCATGAGAAACCCAGAAGATGGTACACCGTGTGATTTTGAAAGGTTTCTAAAACGCACCTCATTTCTCATCTCCTTGTGCTCGGTTTCGCCATTCCAGCTACTTTACTAGCAATCTCCCTACTTGGAGAATCAGCACCTTTAACCTCCTGTTCCCTACAGGTTGCAATTTGTCCTGAGGACGAACGGGAAGAGGGGCAACCAATGAGAGACTAGATCTAGGTGTTGGGACAGGCACAGGTCACTCTATTTTCCCAACAGGAAGAAGAATTAACCACAGGCTCAGCCTGCCGCCCAGAAGCAGAATAGGGCCTGAGGCAATCCCGTGCTTTTGCGGCCAGCTCCCAAAAAAGACAGTTGAAAAATGGAGCTCAGGGAAACTGCAATTCACAAACCCGCAGAGTTATAAATGATAACTCTCATCCACAGATATATTGAGGGAAGGCAACGAAGAGGATTTGAAAGCAAGGCAGAATTGCAGGAAACAGATTTCAGGAGGTAGATACGAATCGCCTTTAAAGCACATGAAAAGCGGCAAAAGGTCGACAATGATGCCCTTGGCCAAAAAGGGCGTATGCGTTTTTTCCTGAATATATTCAGGAAAAAACACATACGCCCTTCTTGGCCAACCAAGCAACCTGGAAAGGCAAATCAGCGCTACAAAGAAGTCTCGCTTCCCATCGGTCAAAAGGGCCATGCTGCAAAAAGTGTCAAAACCAGAAATGCAGGACAGGCCATGGAGAAATGGCAGCCTTGCTACACTGATGGGCGGGATGTAAATTGCCAACAGCCACTCTGGAGAAGTGTACGTTGTGTCCTGAAACATCGAAAAAAAACAGCTTAGGGAGCATAGGGCACGTCCACTCATGGGCGTATAAATTGGAAAAACTAAAAATCAGCAAGACACAGGCACCCGAAAGTTTAGGGCTGCTCTGTTGACAAGAACCTCCACTTCATGACACCTTAAATATCCCAGGAAAGAGAAAAATGGATAAAGAAGTTGTGGTCCTTATGTACAATGGAATATCACTCAGACATGAAATCAATATCATAAGGCTAGTAGAAGCAAGATGAGTGGAGTTAGGTACGACGATTCTAAGTGAAATAAGTCACACAGAAAAAGACACTTATCATAAGCTATCACTTATAGAGGGAATGTAAAAACCGCTACACTTGAACTGAATTACAAAACAGAACAGAGTCACACGTTTAGAAAACACACTATAGCTGCTTAACAGGAAAGGTGAGGTGGGGTGATGCATAAAACAAGGGTTTCAAATTGGCTCAGATACCGTTCCATACACCCAATATGTAATAGACAAGACCTACTCCTTGCTCAGTGAACTGGACTCAACACCCCCTATTCCCCGCACAAGAATATATGTGACTAGTAAGAATCTTAAAACCTATGTATTGATATCTGTCTGGAAGTGAGTCAAGTGGGTGTAAAGCCGCATAAACACAGCCATGAAAGGCAGCTAAACCCCATTATAAAAATAAATTACTTTTAAAAACCCGTAAAACAAAGACAGTGAAAGAGAGAGAAATTCTTACAAAATTCGTTCAGAGGCTGTGATGCAACCTGGATTGACCATATCTAGACCCACACCTGGATGAGACATAAGGGTGGACACTCTTGGGGCTGAGAGGTTGGGTGAGGTTGGGTGAGAAAACGCAGACCCTTTAAAGTAATACTGCGTGGTACCCATCCCATGGGTCCCAAATCTCCAGGTTCAAGGGCATCTTCCTACATCGAAAACATGCATGAGAAACCCAGAAGATGGTACACCGTGTGATTTTGAAAGGTTTCTAAAACGCACCTCATTTCTCATCTCCTTGTGCTCGGTTTCGCCATTCCAGCTACTTTACTAGCAATCTCCCTACTTGGAGAATCAGCACCTTTAACCTCCTGTTCCCTACAGGTTGCAATTTGTCCTGAGGACGAACGGGAAGAGGGGCAACCAATGAGAGACTAGATCTAGGTGTTGGGACAGGCACAGGTCACTCTATTTTCCCAACAGGAAGAAGAATTAACCACAGGCTCAGCCTGCCGCCCAGAAGCAGAATAGGGCCTGAGGCAATCGCGCGCTTTTGCGGCCAGCTCCCAAAAAAGACATTTGAAAAATGGAGCTCAGGGAAACTGCAATTCACAAACCCGCAGAGTTATAAATGATAACTCTCATCCACAGATATATTGAGGGAAGGCAACGAAGAGGATTTGAAAGCAAGGCAGAATTGCAGGAAACAGATTTCAGGAGGTAGATACGAATCGCCTTTAAAGCACATGAAAAGCGGCAAAAGGTCGACAATGATGCCCTTGGCCAAAAAGGGCGTATGCGTTTTTTCCTGAATATATTCAGGAAAAAACACATACGCCCTTTTTGGCCAACCAAGCAACCTGGAAAGGCAAATCAGCGCTACAAAGAAGTCTCGCTTCCCATCGGTCAAAAGGGCCATGCTGCAAAAAGTGTCAAAACCAGAAATGCAGGACAGGCCATGGAGAAATGGCAGCCTTGCTACACTGATGGGCGGGATGTAAATTGCCAACAGCCACTCTGGAGAAGTGTACGTTGTGTCCTGAAACATCGAAAAAAAACAGCTTAGGGAGCATAGGGCACGTCCACTCATGGGCGTATAAATTGGAAAAACTAAAAATCAGCAAGACAAAGGCACCGGAAAGTTTAGGGCTGCTCTGTTTACAAGAACCTCCACTTCATGACACCTTAAATATCCCAGGAAAGAGAAAAATGGATAAAGAAGTTGTGGTCCTTATGTACAATGGAATATCACTCAGACATGAAATCAATGTCATAAGGCTAGTAGAAGCAAGATGAGTGGAGTTAGGTACGACGATTCTAAGTGAAATAAGTCACACAGAAAAAGACACTTATCATAAGCTATCACTTATAGATGGAATGTAAAAACCGCTACACTTGAACTGAATTACAAAACAGAAAAGAGTCACACGTTTAGAAAACACACTATGGCTGCTTAACGGGAATGGTGAGGTGGGGTGATGCATAAAACAAGGGTTTCAAATTCGCTCAGATACCGTTCCATACACCCAATATGTAATAGACAAGACCTACTCCTTGCTCAGTGAACTGGACTCAACACCCCCTATTCACCACACAAGAATATATGTGACTAGTAAGAATCTTAAAACCTATGTATTGATATCTCTCTGGAAGTGAGTCAAGTGGGTGTAAAGCCACATAAACACAGCCATGAAAAGCAGCTAAACCCCATTATAAAAATAAATTACTTTTAAAAACCCATAAAACAAAGACAGTGAAAGAGAGAGAAATTCTTACAAAATTCGTTCAGAGGCTGTGATGCAACCTGGATTGACCATATCAAGACCCACAGCTGGATGAGACATAAGGGTGGACACTCTTGGGGCTGAGAGGTTGGGTGTGGTTGGGTGAGCAAACGCAGACCCTTTAAAGTAATACTGCGTGGTACCCATCCCATGGGTCCCAAATCTCCAGGTTCAAGGGCATCTTCCTACATCGAAAACATGCATGAGAAACCCAGAAGATGGTACACCGTGTGATTTTGAAAGGTTTCTAAAACGCACCTCATTTCTCATCTCCTTGTGCTCGGTTTCGCCATTCCAGCTACTTTACTAGCAATCTCCCTACTTGGAGAATCAGCACCTTTAACCTCCTGTTCCCTACAGGTTGCAATTTGTCCTGAGGACGAACCGGAAGAGGGGCAACCAATGAGAGACTAGATCTAGGTGTTGGGACAGGCACAGGTCACTCTATTTTCCCAACAGGAAGAAGAATTAACCACAGGCTCAGCCTGCCGCCCAGAAGCAGAATAGGGCCTGAGGCAATCCCGCGCTTTTGAGGCCAGCTCCCAAAAAAGACAGTTGAAAAATGGACCTCAGGGAAACTGCAATTCACAAACCCGCAGAGTTATAAATGATAACTCTCATCCACAGATATATTGAGGGAAGGCAACGAAGAGGATTTGAAAGCAAGGCAGAATTGCAGGAAACAGATTTCAGGAGGTAGATACGAATCGCCTTTAAAGCACATGAAAAGCGGCAAAACGTCGACAATGATGCCCTTGGCCAAAAAGGGCGTATGCGTTTTTTCCTGAATATATTCAGGAAAAAACGCATACGCCCTTTTTGGCCAACCAAGCAACCTGGAAAGGCAAATCAGCGCTACAAAGAAGTCTCGCTTCCCATCGGTGAAAAGGGCCATGCTGCAAAAAGTGTCAAAACCAGAAATGCAGGACAGGCCATGGAGAAATGGCAGCCTTGCTACACTGATGGGCGGGATGTAAATTGCCAACAACCACTCTGGAGTAGTGTACGTTGTGTCCTGAAACATCGAAAAAAAACAGCTTAGGGAGCATAGGGCACGTCCACTCATGGGCGTATAAATTGGAAAAACTAAAAATCAGCAAGACACAGGCACCGGAAAGTTTAGGGCTGCTCTGTTGACAAGAACCTCCACTTCATGACACCTTAAATATCCCAGGAAAGAGAAAAATGGATAAAGAAGTTGTGGTCCTTATGTACAATGGAATATCACTCAGACATGAAATCAATGTCATAAGGCTAGTAGAAGCAAGATGAGTGGAGTTAGGTACGACGATTCTAAGTGAAATAAGTCACACAGAAAAAGACACTTATCATAAGCTATCACTTATAGAGGGAATGTAAAAACCGCTACACTTGAACTGAATTACAAAACAGAACAGAGTCACACGTTTAGAAAACACACTATGGCTGCTTAACGGGAATGGTGAGGTGGGGTGATGCATAAAACAAGGGTTTCAAATTCGCTCAGATACCGTTCCATACACCCAATATGTAATAGACAAGACCTACTCCTTGCTCAGTGAACTGGACTCAACACCCCCTATTCCCCGCACAAGAATATATGTGACTAGTAAGAATCTTAAAACCTATGTATTGATATCTGTCTGGAAGTGAGTCAAGTGGGTGTAAAGCCGCATAAACACAACCATGAAAAGCAGCTAAACCCCATTATAAAAATAAATTACTTTTAAAAACCCGTAAAACAAAGACAGTGAAAGAGAGAGAAATTCTTACAAAATTTGTTCAGAGGCTGTGATGCAACCTGGATTGACCATATCTACACCCACACCTGGATGAGACATAAGGGTGGACACTCTTGGGGCTGAGAGGTTGGGTGAGGTTGGGTGAGCAAACGCAGACCCTTTAAAGTAATACTGCGTGGTACCCATCCCATGGGTCCCAAATCTCCAGGTTCAAGGGCATCTTCCTACATCGAAAACATGCATGAGAAACCCAGAAGATGGTACACCGTGTGATTTTGAAAGGTTTCTAAAACGCACCTCATTTCTCATCTCCTTGTGCTCGGTTTCGCCATTCCAGCTACTTTACTAGCAATCTCCCTACTTGGAGAATCAGCACCTTTAACCTCCTGTTCCCTACAGGTTGCAATTTGTCCTGAGGACGAACGGGAAGAGGGGCAACCAATGAGAGACTAGATCTAGGTGTTGGGACAGGCACAGGTCACTCTATTTTCCCAACAGGAAGAAGAATTAACCACAGGCTCAGCCTGCCGCCCAGAAGCAGAATAGGGCCTGAGGCAATCCCGCACTTTTGCGGCCAGCTCCCAAAAAAGACATTTGAAAAATGGAGCTCAGGGAAACTGCAATTCACAAACACGCAGAGTTATAAATGATAACTCTCATCCACAGATATATTGAGGGAAGGCAACGAAGAGGATTTGAAAGCAAGGCAGAATTGCAGGAAACAGATTTCAGGAGGTAGATACGAATCGCCTTTAAAGCACATGAAAAGCGGCAAAAGGTCGACAATGATGCCCTTGGCCAAAAAGGGCGTATGCGTTTTTTCCTGAATATATTCAGGAAAAAACACATACGCCCTTTTTGGCCAACCAAGCAACCTGGAAAGGCAAATCAGCGCTACAAAGAAGTCTCGCTTCCCATCGGTGAAAAGGGCCATGCTGCAAAAAGTGTCAAAACCAGAAATGCAGGACAGGCCATGGAGAAATGGCAGCCTTGCTACACTGATGGGCGGGATGTAAATTGCCAACAGCCACTCTGGAGAAGTGTACGTTGTGTCCTGAAACATCGAAAAAAAACAGCTTAGGGAGCATAGGGCACGTCCACTCATGGGCGTATAAATTGGAAAAACTAAAAATCAGCAAGACACAGGCACCGGGTAGTTTAGGGCTGCTCTGTTGACAAGAACCTCCACTTCATGACACCTTAAATATCCCAGGAAAGAGAAAAATGGATAAAGAAGTTGTGGTCCTTATGTACAATGGAATATCACTCAGACATGAAATCAATGTCATAAGGCTAGTAGAAGCAAGATGAGTGGAGTTAGGTACGACAATTCTAAGTGAAATAAGTCACACAGAAAAAGACACTTATCATAAGCTATCACTTATAGAGGGAATGTAAAAACCGCTACACTTGAACTGAATTACAAAACAGAACAGAGTCACACGTTTAGAAAACACACTATGGCTGCTTAACGGGAATGGTGAGGTGGGGTGATGCATAAAACAAGGGTTTCAAATTCGCTCAGATACCGTTCCATACACCCAATATGTAATAGACAAGACCTACTCCTTGCTCAGTGAACTGGACTCAACACCCCCTATTCACCACACAAGAATATATGTGACTAGTAAGAATCTTAAAACCTATGTATTGATATCTGTCTGGAAGTGAGTCAAGTGGGTGTAAAGCCGCATAAACACAGCCATGAAAAGCAGCTAAACCCCATTATAAAAATAAATTACTTTTAAAAACCGGTAAAACAAAGACAGTGAAAGAGAGAGAAATTCTTACAAAATTCGTTCAGAGGCTGTGATGCAACCTGGATTGACCATATCAAGACCCACAGCTGGATGAGACATAAGGGTGGACACTCTTGGGGCTGAGAGGTTGGGTGTGGTTGGGTGAGCAAACGCAGACCCTTTAAAGTAATACTGCGTGGTACCCATCCCATGGGTCCCAAATCTCCAGGTTCAAGGGCATCTTCCTACATCGAAAACATGCATGAGAAACCCAGAAGATGGTACACCGTGTGATTTTGAAAGGTTTCTAAAACGCACCTCATTTCTCATCTCCTTGTGCTCGGTTTCGCCATTCCAGCTACTTTACTAGCAATCTCCCTACTTGGAGAATCAGCACCTTTAACCTCCTGTTCCCTACAGGTTGCAATTTGTCCTGAGGACGAACGGGAAGAGGGGCAACCAATGAGAGACTAGATCTAGGTTTTGGGACAGGCACAGGTCACTCTATTTTCCCAACAGGAAGAAGAATTAACCACAGGCTCAGCCTGCCGCCCAGAAGCAGAATAGGGCCTGAGGCAATCCCGCGCTTTTGCGGCCAGCTCCCAAAAAAGACATTTGAAAAATGGAGCTCAGGGAAACTGCAATTCACAAACCCGCAGAATTATAAATGATAACTCTCATCCACAGATATATTGAGGGAAGGCAACGAAGAGGATTTGAAAGCAAGGCAGAATTGCAGGAAACAGATTTCAGGAGGTAGATACGAATCGCCTTTAAAGCACATGAAAAGCGGCAAAAGGTCGACAATGATGCCCTTGGCCAAAAAGGGCGTATGCGTTTTTTCCTGAATATATTCAGGAAAAAACACATACGCCCTTCTTGGCCAACCAAGCAACCTGGAAAGGCAAATCAGCGCTACAAAGAAGTCTCGCTTCCCATCGGTGAAAAGGGCCATGCTGCAAAAAGTGTCAAAACCAGAAATGCAGGACAGGCCATGGAGAAATGGCAGCCTTGCTACACTGATGGGCGGGATGTAAATTGCCAACAGCCACTCTGGAGAAGTGTACGTTGTGTCCTGAAACATCGAAAAAAAACAGCTTAGGGAGCATAGGGCACGTCCACTCATGGGCGTATAAATTGGAAAAACTAAAAATCAGCAAGACACAGGCACCCGAAAGTTTAGGGCTGCTCTGTTGACAAGAACCTCCACTTCATGACACCTTAAATATCCCAGGAAAGAGAAAAATGGATAAAGAAGTTGTGGTCCTTATGTACAATGGAATATCACTCAGACATGAAATCAATATCATAAGGCTAGTAGAAGCAAGATGAGTGGAGTTAGGTACGACGATTCTAAGTGAAATAAGTCACACAGAAAAAGACACTTATCATAAGCTATCACTTATAGAGGGAATGTAAAAACCGCTACACTTGAACTGAATTACAAAACAGAACAGAGTCACACGTTTAGAAAACACACTATAGCTGCTTAACAGGAAAGGTGAGGTGGGGTGATGCATAAAACAAGGGTTTCAAATTGGCTCAGATACCGTTCCATACACCCAATATGTAATAGACAAGACCTACTCCTTGCTCAGTGAACTGGACTCAACACCCCCTATTCCCCGCACAAGAATATATGTGACTAGTAAGAATCTTAAAACCTATGTATTGATATCTGTCTGGAAGTGAGTCAAGTGGGTGTAAAGCCGCATAAACACAGCCATGAAAGGCAGCTAAACCCCATTATAAAAATAAATTACTTTTAAAAACCCGTAAAACAAAGACAGTGAAAGAGAGAGAAATTCTTACAAAATTCGTTCAGAGGCTGTGATGCAACCTGGATTGACCATATCTACACCCACACCTGGATGAGACATAAGGGTGGACACTCTTGGGGCTGAGAGGTTGGGTGAGGTTGGGTGAGAAAACGCAGACCCTTTAAAGTAATACTGCGTGGTACCCATCCCATGGGTCCCAAATCTCCAGGTTCAAGGGCATCTTCCTACATCGAAAACATGCATGAGAAACCCAGAATATGGTACACCGTGTGATTTTGAAAGGTTTCTAAAACGCACCTCATTTCTCATCTCCTTGTGCTCGGTTTCGCCATTCCAGCTACTTTACTAGCAATCTCCCTACTTGGAGAATCAGCACCTTTAACCTCCTGTTCCCTACAGGTTGCAATTTGTCCTGAGGACGAACGGGAAGAGGGGTAACCAATGAGAGACTAGATCTAGGTGTTGGGACAGGCACAGGTCACTCTATTTTCCCAACAGGAAGAAGAATTAACCACAGCCTCAGCCTGCCGCCCAGAAGCAGAATAGGGCCTGAGGCAATCCCGCGCTTTTGCGGCCAGCTCCCAAAAAAGACATTTGAAAAATGGAGCTCAGGGAAACTGCAATTCACAAACCCGCAGAGTTATAAATGATAACTCTCATCCACAGATATATTGAGGGAAGGCAACGAAGAGGATTTGAAAGCAAGGCAGAATTGCAGGAAACAGATTTCAGGAGGTAGATACGAATCGCCTTTAAAGCACATGAAAAGCGGTAAAAGGTCGACAATGATGCCCTTGGCCAAAAAGGGCGTATGCGTTTTTTCCTGAATATATTCAGGAAAAAACACATACGCCCTTTTTGGCCAACCAAGCAACCTGGAAAGGCAAATCAGCGCTACAAAGAAGTCTCGCTTCCCATCGGTGAAAAGGGCCATGCTGCAGAAAGTGTCAAAACCAGAAATGCAGGACAGGCCATGGAGAAATGGCAGCCTTGCTACACTGATGGGCGGGATGTAAATTGCCAACAGCCACTCTGGAGAAGTGTACGTTGTGTCCTGAAACATCGAAAAAAAACAGCTTAGGGAGCATAGGGCACGTCCACTCATGGGCGTATAAATTGGAAAAACTAAAAATCAGCAAGACACAGGCACCGGAAAGTTTAGGGCTGCTCTGTTGACAAGAACCTCCACTTCATGACACCTTAAATATCCCAGGAAAGAGAAAAATGGATAAAGAAGTTGTGGTCCTTATGTACAATGGAATATCACTCAGACATGAAATCAATGTCATAAGGCTAGTAGAAGCAAGATGAGTGGAGTTAGGTACGACGATTCTAAGTGAAATAAGTCACACAGAAAAAGACACTTATCAGAAGCTATCACTTATAGATGGAATGTAAAAACCGCTACACTTGAACTGAATTACAAAACAGAACAGAGTCACACGTTTAGAAAACACACTATGGCTGCTTAACGGGAATGGTGAGGTGGGGTGATGCATAAAACAAGGGTTTCAAATTCGCTCAGATACCGTTCCATACACCCAATATGTAATAGACAAGACCTACTCCTTGCTCAGTGAACTGGACTCAACACCCCCTATTCACCACACAAGAATATATGTGACTAGTAAGAATCTTAAAACCTATGTATTGATATCTGTCTGGAAGTGAGTCAAGTGGGTGTAAAGCCGCATAAACACAGCCATGAAAAGCAGCTAAACCCCATTATAAAAATAAATTACTTTTAAAAACCCGTAAAACAAAGACAGTGAAAGAGAGAGAAATTCTTACAAAATTCGTTCAGAGGCTGTGATGCAACCTGGATTGACCATATCAAGACCCACAGCTGGATGAGACATAAGGTTGGACACTCTTGGGGCTGAGAGGTTGGGTGTGGTTGGGTGAGCAAACGCAGACCCTTTAAAGTAATACTGCGTGGTACCCATCCCATGGGTCCCAAATCTCCATGTTCAAGGGCATCTTCCTACATCGAAAACATGCATGAGAAACCCAGAAGATGGTACACCGTGTGATTTTGAAAGGTTTCTAAAACGCACCTCATTTCTCATCTCCTTGTGCTCGGTTTTGCCATTCCAGCTACTTTACTAGCAATCTCCCTACTTGGAGAATCAGCACCTTTAACCTCCTGTTCCCTACAGGTTGCAATTTGTCCTGAGGACGAACGGGAAGTGGGGCAACCAATGAGAGACTAGATCTAGGTTTTGGGACAGGCACAGGTCACTCTATTTTCCCAACAGGAAGAAGAATTAACCACAGGCTCAGCCTGCCGCCCAGAAGCAGAATAGGGCCTGAGGCAATCCCGCGCTTTTGCGGCCAGCTCCCAAAAAAGACATTTGAAAAATGGAGCTCAGGGAAACTGCAATTCACAAACCCGCAGAATTATAAATGATAACTCTCATCCACAGATATATTGAGGGAAGGCAACGAAGAGGATTTGAAAGCAAGGCAGAATTGCAGGAAACAGATTTCAGGAGGTAGATACGAATCGCCTTTAAAGCACATGAAAAGCGGCAAAAGGTCGACAATGATGCCCTTGGACAAAAAGGGCGTATGCGTTTTTTCCTGAATATATTCAGGAAAAAACACATACGCCCTTCTTGGCCAACCAAGCAACCTGGAAAGGCAAATCAGCGCTACAAAGAAGTCTCGCTTCCCATCGGTGAAAAGGGCCATGCTGCAAAAAGTGTCAAAACCAGAAATGCAGGACAGGCCATGGAGAAATGGCAGCCTTGCTACACTGATGGGCGGGATGTAAATTGCCAACAGCCACTCTGGAGAAGTGTACGTTGTGTCCTGAAACATCGAAAAAAAACAGCTTAGGGAGCATAGGGCACGTCCACTCATGGGCGTATAAATTGGAAAAACTAAAAATCAGCAAGACACAGGCACCCGAAAGTTTAGGGCTGCTCTGTTGACAAGAACCTCCACTTCATGACACCTTAAATATCCCAGGAAAGAGAAAAATGGATAAAGAAGTTGTGGTCCTTATGTACAATGGAATATCACTCAGACATGAAATCAATATCATAAGGCTAGTAGAAGCAAGATGAGTGGAGTTAGGTACGACGATTCTAAGTGAAATAAGTCACACAGAAAAAGACACTTATCATAAGCTATCACTTATAGAGGGAATGTAAAAACCGCTACACTTGAACTGAATTACAAAACAGAACAGAGTCACACGTTTAGAAAACACACTATAGCTGCTTAACAGGAAAGGTGAGGTGGGGTGATGCATAAAACAAGGGTTTCAAATTGGCTCAGATACCGTTCCATACACCCAATATGTAATAGACAAGACCTACTCCTTGCTCAGTGAACTGGACTCAACACCCCCTATTCCCCGCACAAGAATATATGTGACTAGTAAGAATCTTAAAACCTATGTATTGATATCTGTCTGGAAGTGAGTCAAGTGGGTGTAAAGCCGCATAAACACAGCCATGAAAGGCAGCTAAACCCCATTATAAAAATAAATTACTTTTAAAAACCCGTAAAACAAAGACAGTGAAAGAGAGAGAAATTCTTACAAAATTCGTTCAGAGGCTGTGATGCAACCTGGATTGACCATATCTACACCCACACCTGGATGAGACATAAGGGTGGACACTCTTGGGGCTGAGAGGTTGGGTGAGGTTGGGTGAGAAAACGCAGACCCTTTAAAGTAATACTGCGTGGTACCCATCCCATGGGTCCCAAATCTCCAGGTTCAAGGGCATCTTCCTACATCGAAAACATGCATGAGAAACCCAGAATATGGTACACCGTGTGATTTTGAAAGGTTTCTAAAACGCACCTCATTTCTCATCTCCTTGTGCTCGGTTTCGCCATTCCAGCTACTTTACTAGCAATCTCCCTACTTGGAGAATCAGCACCTTTAACCTCCTGTTCCCTACAGGTTGCAATTTGTCCTGAGGACGAACGGGAAGAGGGGCAACCAATGAGAGACTAGATCTAGGTGTTGGGACAGGCACAGGTCACTCTATTTTCCCAACAGGAAGAAGAATTAACCACAGCCTCAGCCTGCCGCCCAGAAGCAGAATAGGGCCTGAGGCAATCCCGCGCTTTTGCGGCCAGCTCCCAAAAAAGACATTTGAAAAATGGAGCTCAGGGAAACTGCAATTCACAAACCCGCAGAGTTATAAATGATAACTCTCATCCACAGATATATTGAGGGAAGGCAACGAAGAGGATTTGAAAGCAAGGCAGAATTGCAGGAAACAGATTTCAGGAGGTAGATACGAATCGCCTTTAAAGCACATGAAAAGCGGTAAAAGGTCGACAATGATGCCCTTGGACAAAAAGGGCGTATGCGTTTTTTCCTGAATATATTCAGGAAAAAACACATACGCCCTTTTTGGCCAACCAAGCAACCTGGAAAGGCAAATCAGCGCTACAAAGAAGTCTCGCTTCCCATCGGTGAAAAGGGCCATGCTGCAAAAAGTGTCAAAACCAGAAATGCAGGACAGGCCATGGAGAAATGGCAGCCTTGCTACACTGATGGGCGGGATGTAAATTGCCAACAGCCACTCTGGAGAAGTGTACGTTGTGTCCTGAAACATCGAAAAAAAACAGCTTAGGGAGCATAGGGCACGTCCACTCATGGGCGTATAAATTGGAAAAACTAAAAATCAGCAAGACACAGGCACCGGAAAGTTTAGGGCTGCTCTGTTGACAAGAACCTCCACTTCATGACACCTTAAATATCCCAGGAAAGAGAAAAATGGATAAAGAAGTTGTGGTCCTTATGTACAATGGAATATCACTCAGACATGAAATCAATGTCATAAGGCTAGTAGAAGCAAGATGAGTGGAGTTAGGTACGACGATTCTAAGTGAAATAAGTCACACAGAAAAAGACACTTATCAGAAGCTATCACTTATAGATGGAATGTAAAAACCGCTACACTTGAACTGAATTACAAAACAGAACAGAGTCACACGTTTAGAAAACACACTATGGCTGCTTAACGGGAATGGTGAGGTGGGGTGATGCATAAAACAAGGGTTTCAAATTCGCTCAGATACCGTTCCATACACCCAATATGTAATAGACAAGACCTACTCCTTGCTCAGTGAACTGGACTCAACACCCCCTATTCACCACACAAGAATATATGTGACTAGTAAGAATCTTAAATCCTATGTATTGATATCTCTCTGGAAGTGAGTCAAGTGGGTGTAAAGCCGCATAAACACAGCCATGAAAAGCAGCTAAACCCCATTATAAAAATAAATTACTTTTAAAAACCCATAAAACAAAGACAGTGAAAGAGAGAGAAATTCTTACAAAATTCGTTCAGAGGCTGTGATGCAACCTGGATTGACCATATCAAGACCCACAGCTGGATGAGGCATAAGGGTGGACACTCTTGGGGCTGAGAGGTTGGGTGTGGTTGGGTGAGCAAACGCAGACCCTTTAAAGTAATACTGCGTGGTACCCATCCCATGGGTCCCAAATCTCCAGGTTCAAGGGCATCTTCCTACATCGAAAACATGCATGAGAAACCCAGAAGATGGTACACCGTGTGATTTTGAAAGGTTTCTAAAACGCACCTCATTTCTCATCTCCTTGTGCTCGGTTTCGCCATTCCAGCTACTTTACTAGCAATCTCCCTACTTGGAGAATCAGCACCTTTAACCTCCTGTTCCCTACAGGCTGCAATTTGTCCTGAGGACGAACCGGAAGAGGGGCAACCAATGAGAGACTAGATCTAGGTGTTGGGACAGGCACAGGTCACTCTATTTTCCCAACAGGAAGAAGAATTAACCACAGGCTCAGCCTGCCGCCCAGAAGCAGAATAGGGCCTGAGGCAATCCCGCGCTTTTGAGGCCAGCTCCCAAAAAAGACAGTTGAAAAATGGACCTCAGGGAAACTGCAATTCACAAACCCGCAGAGTTATAAATGATAACTCTCATCCACAGATATATTGAGGGAAGGCAACGAAGAGGATTTGAAAGCAAGGCAGAATTGCAGGAAACAGATTTCAGGAGGTAGATACGAATCACCTTTAAAGCACATGAAAAGCGGCAAAACGTCGACAATGATGCCCTTGGCCAAAAAGGGCGTATGCGTTTTTTCCTGAATATATTCAGGAAAAAACGCATACGCCCTTTTTGGCCAACCAAGCAACCTGGAAAGGCAAATCAGCGCTACAAAGAAGTCTCGCTTCCCATCGGTGAAAAGGGCCATGCTGCAAAAAGTGTCAAAACCAGAAATGCAGGACAGGCCATGGAGAAATGGCAGCCTTGCTACACTGATGGGCGGGATGTAAATTGCCAACAACCACTCTGGAGAAGTGTACGTTGTGTCCTGAAACATCGAAAAAAAACAGCTTAGGGAGCATAGGGCACGTCCACTCATGGGCGTATAAATTGGAAAAACTAAAAATCAGCAAGACACAGGCACCGGAAAGTTTAGGGCTGCTCTGTTGACAAGAACCTCCACTTCATGACACCTTAAATATCCCAGGAAAGAGAAAAATGGATAAAGAAGTTGTGGTCCTTATGTACAATGGAATATCACTCAGACATGAAATCAATGTCATAAGGCTAGTAGAAGCAAGATGAGTGGAGTTAGGTACGACGATTCTAAGTGAAATAAGTCACACAGAAAAAGACACTTATCATAAGCTATCACTTATAGAGGGAATGTAAAAACCGCTACACTTGAACTGAATTACAAAACAGAACAGAGTCACACGTTTAGAAAACACACTATGGCTGCTTAACGGGAATGGTGAGGTGGGGTGATGCATAAAACAAGGGTTTCAAATTCGCTCAGATACCGTTCCATACACCCAATATGTAATAGACAAGACCTACTCCTTGCTCAGTGAACTGGATTCAACACCCCCTATTCCCCGCACAAGAATATATGTGACTAGTAAGAATCTTAAAACCTATGTATTGATATCTGTCTGGAAGTGAGTCAAGTGGGTGTAAAGCCGCATAAACACAACCATGAAAAGCAGCTAAACCCCATTATAAAAATAAATTACTTTTAAAAACCCGTAAAACAAAGACAGTGAAAGAGAGAGAAATTCTTACAAAATTCGTTCAGAGGCTGTGATGCAACCTGGATTGACCATATCTACACCCACACCTGGATGAGACATAAGGGTGGACACTCTTGGGGCTGAGAGGTTGGGTGAGGTTGGGTGAGCAAACGCAGACCCTTTAAAGTAATACTGCGTGGTACCCATCCCATGGGTCCCAAATCTCCATGTTCAAGGGCATCTTCCTACATCGAAAACATGCATGAGAAACCCAGAAGATGGTACACCGTGTGATTTTGAAAGGTTTCTAAAACGCACCTCATTTCTCATCTCCTTGTGCTCGGTTTCGCCATTCCAGCTACTTTACTAGCAATCTCCCTACTTGGAGAATCAGCACCTTTAACCTCCTGTTCCCTACAGGTTGCAATTTGTCCTGAGGACGAACGGGAAGAGGGGCAACCAATGAGAGACTAGATCTAGGTGTTGGAACAGGCACAGGTCACTCTATTTTCCCAACAGGAAGAAGAATTAACCACAGGCTCAGCCTGCCGCCCAGAAGCAGAATAGGGCCTGAGGCAATCCCGCGCTTTTGCGGCCAGCTCCCAAAAAAGACATTTGAAAAATGGAGCTCAGGGAAACTGCAATTCACAAACCCGCAGAGTTATAAATGATAACTCTCATCCACAGATATATTGAGGGAAGGCAACGAAGAGGATTTGAAAGCAAGGCAGAATTGCAGGAAACAGATTTCAGGAGGTAGATACGAATCGCCTTTAAAGCACATGAAAAGCGGCAAAACGTCGACAATGATGCCCTTGGCCAAAAAGGGCGTATGCGTTTTTTCCTGAATATATTCAGGAAAAAACGCATACGCCCTTTTTGGCCAACCAAGCAACCTGGAAAGGAAAATCAGCGCTACAAAGAAGTCTCGCTTCCCATCGGTGAAAAGGGCCATGCTGCAAAAAGTGTCAAAACCAGAAATGCAGGACAGGCCATGGAGAAATGGCAGCCTTGCTACACTGATGGGCGGGATGTAAATTGCCAACAACCACTCTGGAGAAGTGTACGTTGTGTCCTGAAACATCGAAAAAAAACAGCTTAGGGAGCATAGGGCACGTCCACTCATGGGCGTATAAATTGGAAAAACTAAAAATCAGCAAGACACAGGCACCGGAAAGTTTAGGGCTGCTCTGTTGACAAGAACCTCCACTTCATGACACCTTAAATATCCCAGGAAAGAGAAAAATGGATAAAGAAGTTGTGGTCCTTATGTACAATGGAATATCACTCAGACATGAAATCAATGTCATAAGGCTAGTAGAAGCAAGATGAGTGGAGTTAGGTACGACGATTCTAAGTGAAATAAGTCACACAGAAAAAGACACTTATCATAAGCTATCACTTATAGAGGGAATGTAAAAACCGCTACACTTGAACTGAATTACAAAACAGAACAGAGTCACACGTTTAGAAAACACACTATGGCTGCTTAACGGGAAAGGTGAGGTGGGGTGATGCATAAAACAAGGGTTTCAAATTCGCTCAGATACCGTTCCATACACCCAATATGTAATAGACAAGACCTACTCCTTGCTCAGTGAACTGGACTCAACACCCCCTATTCCCCGCACAAGAATATATGTGACTAGTAAGAATCTTAAAACCTATGTATTGATATCTGTCTGGAAGTGAGTCAAGTGGGTGTAAAGCCGCATAAACACAACCATGAAAAGCAGCTAAACCCCATTATAAAAATAAATTACTTTTAAAAACCCGTAAAACAAAGACAGTGAAAGAGAGAGAAATTCTTACAAAATTCGTTCAGAGGCTGTGATGCAACCTGGATTGACCATATCTACACCCACTCCTGGATGAGACATAAGGGTGGACACTCTTGGGGCTGAGAGGTTGGGTGAGGTTGGGTGAGAAAACGCAGACCCTTTAAAGTAATACTGCGTGGTACCCATCCCATGGGTCCCAAATCTCCAGGTTCAAGGGCATCTTCCTACATCGAATACATGCATGAGAAACCCAGAAGATGGTACACCGTGTGATTTTGAAAGGTTTCTAAAACGCACCTCATTTCTCATCTCCTTGTGCTCGGTTTCGCCATTCCAGCTACTTTACTAGCAATCTCCCTACTTGGAGAATCAGCACCTTTAACCTCCTGTTCCCTACAGGCTGCAATTTGTCCTGAGGACGAACCGGAAGAGGGGCAACCAATGAGAGACTAGATCTAGGTGTTGGGACAGGCACAGGTCACTCTATTTTCCCAACAGGAAGAAGAATTAACCACAGGCTCAGCCTACCGCCCAGAAGCAGAATAGGGCCTGAGGCAATCCCGCGCTTTTGAGGCCAGCTCCCAAAAAAGACAGTTGAAAAATGGACCTCAGGGAAACTGCAATTCACAAACCCGCAGAGTTATAAATGATAACTCTCATCCACAGATATATTGAGGGAAGGCAACGAAGAGGATTTGAAAGCAAGGCAGAATTGCAGGAAACAGATTTCAGGAGGTAGATACGAATCGCCTTTAAAGCACATGAAAAGCGGCAAAACGTCGACAATGATGCCCTTGGCCAAAAAGGGCGTATGCGTTTTTTCCTGAATATATTCAGGAAAAAACGCATACGCCCTTTTTGGCCAACCAAGCAACCTGGAAAGGCAAATCAGCGCTACAAAGAAGTCTCGCTTCCCATCGGTGAAAAGGGCCATGCTGCAAAAAGTGTCAAAACCAGAAATGCAGGACAGGCCATGGAGAAATGGCAGCCTTGCTACACTGATGGGCGGGATGTAAATTGCCAACAACCACTCTGGAGAAGTGTACGTTGTGTCCTGAAACATCGAAAAAAAACAGCTTAGGGAGCATAGGGCACGTCCACTCATGGGCGTATAAATTGGAAAAACTAAAAATCAGCAAGACACAGGCACCGGAAAGTTTAGGGCTGCTCTGTTGACAAGAACCTCCACTTCATGACACCTTAAATATCCCAGGAAAGAGAAAAATGGATAAAGAAGTTGTGGTCCTTATGTACAATGGAATATCACTCAGACATGAAATCAATGTCATAAGGCTAGTAGAAGCAAGATGAGTGGAGTTAGGTATGACGATTCTAAGTGAAATAAGTCACACAGAAAAAGACACTTATCAGAAGCTATCACTTATAGATGGAATGTAAAAACCGCTACACTTGAACTGAATTACAAAACAGAACAGAGTCACACGTTTAGAAAACACACTATGGCTGCTTAACGGGAATGGTGAGGTGGGGTGATGCATAAAACAAGGGTTTCAAATTCGCTCAGATACCGTTCCATACACCCAATATGTAATAGACAAGACCTACTCCTTGCTCAGTGAACTGGACTCAACACCCCCTATTCACCACACAAGAATATATGTGACTAGTAAGAATCTTAAATCCTATGTATTGATATCTCTCTGGAAGTGAGTCAAGTGGGTGTAAAGCCGCATAAACACAGCCATGAAAAGCAGCTAAACCCCATTATAAAAATAAATTACTTTTAAAAACCCATAAAACAAAGACAGTGAAAGAGAGAGAAATTCTTACAAAATTCGTTCAGAGGCTGTGATGCAACCTGGATTGACCATATCAAGACCCACAGCTGGATGAGACATAAGGGTGGACACTCTTGGGGCTGAGAGGTTGGGTGTGGTTGGGTGAGCAAACGCAGACCCTTTAAAGTAATACTGCGTGGTACCCATCCCATGGGTCCCAAATCTCCAGGTTCAAGGGCATCTTCCTACATCGAAAACATGCATGAGAAACCCAGAAGATGGTACACCGTGTGATTTTGAAAGGTTTCTAAAACGCACCTCATTTCTCATCTCCTTGTGCTCGGTTTCGCCATTCCAGCTACTTTACTAGCAATCTCCCTACTTGGAGAATCAGCACCTTTAACCTCCTGTTCCCTACAGGCTGCAATTTGTCCTGAGGACGAACCGGAAGAGGGGCAACCAATGAGAGACTAGATCTAGGTGTTGGGACAGGCACAGGTCACTCTATTTTCCCAACAGGAAGAAGAATTAACCACAGGCTCAGCCTGCCGCCCAGAAGCAGAATAGGGCCTGAGGCAATCCCGCGCTTTTGAGGCCAGCTCCCAAAAAAGACAGTTGAAAAATGGACCTCAGGGAAACTGCAATTCACAAACCCGCAGAGTTATAAATGATAACTCTCATCCACAGATATATTGAGGGAAGGCAACGAAGAGGATTTGAAAGCAAGGCAGAATTGCAGGAAACAGATTTCAGGAGGTAGATACGAATCGCCTTTAAAGCACATGAAAAGCGGCAAAACGTCGACAATGATGCCCTTGGCCAAAAAGGGCGTATGCGTTTTTTCCTGAATATATTCAGGAAAAAA
Organism: Eschrichtius robustus; assembly: GCF_028021215.1. Lineage (NCBI taxonomy): Eukaryota > Metazoa > Chordata > Mammalia > Artiodactyla > Eschrichtiidae > Eschrichtius > Eschrichtius robustus. The sequence goes on from NW_027175231.1 coordinate 111,972, forward strand.
CGCATACGCCCTTTTTGGCCAACCAAGCAACCTGGAAAGGCAAATCAGCGCTACAAAGAAGTCTCGCTTCCCATCGGTGAAAAGGGCCATGCTGCAAAAAGTGTCAAAACCAGAAATGCAGGACAGGCCATGGAGAAATGGCAGCCTTGCTACACTGATGGGCGGGATGTAAATTGCCAACAGCCACTCTGGAGAAGTGTACGTTGTGTCCTGAAACATCGAAAAAAAACAGCTTAGGGAGCATAGGGCACGTCCACTCATGGGCGTATAAATTGGAAAAACTAAAAATCAGCAAGACACAGGCACCGGAAAGTTTAGGGCTGCTCTGTTGACAAGAACCTCCACTTCATGACACCTTAAATATCCCAGGAAAGAGAAAAATGGATAAAGAAGTTGTGGTCCTTATGTACAATGGAATATCACTCAGACATGAAATCAATGTCATAAGGCTAGTAGAAGCAAGATGAGTGGAGTTAGGTACGACGATTCTAAGTGAAATAAGTCACACAGAAAAAGACACTTATCATAAGCTATCACTTATAGAGGGAATGTAAAAACCGCTACACTTGAACTGAATTACAAAACAGAACAGAGTCACACGTTTAGAAAACACACTATGGCTGCTTAACGGGAATGGTGAGGTGGGGTGATGCATAAAACAAGGGTTTCAAATTCGCTCAGATACCGTTCCATACACCCAATATGTAATAGACAAGACCTACTCCTTGCTCAGTGAACTGGACTCAACACCCCCTATTCCCCGCACAAGAATATATGTGACTAGTAAGAATCTTAAAACCTATGTATTGATATCTGTCTGGAAGTGAGTCAAGTGGGTGTAAAGCCGCATAAACACAACCATGAAAAGCAGCTAAACCCCATTATAAAAATAAATTACTTTTAAAAACCCGTAAAACAAAGACAGTGAAAGAGAGAGAAATTCTTACAAAATTCGTTCAGAGGCTGTGATGCAACCTGGATTGACCATATCTACACCCACACCTGGATGAGACATAAGGGTGGACACTCTTGGGGCTGAGAGGTTGGGTGAGGTTGGGTGAGCAAACGCAGACCCTTTAAAGTAATACTGCGTGGTACCCATCCCATGGGTCCCAAATCTCCAGGTTCAAGGGCATCTTCCTACATCGAAAACATGCATGAGAAACCCAGAAGATGGTACACCGTGTGATTTTGAAAGGTTTCTAAAACGCACCACATTTCTCATCTCCTTGTGCTCGGTTTCGCCATTCCAGCTACTTTACTAGCAATCTCCCTACTTGGAGAATCAGCACCTTTAACCTCCTGTTCCCTACAGGTTGCAATTTGTCCTGAGGACGAACGGGAAGAGGGGCAACCAATGAGAGACTAGATCTAGGTGTTGGAACTGGCACAGGTCACTCTATTTTCCCAACAGGAAGAAGAATTAACCACAGGCTCAGCCTGCCGCCCAGAAGCAGAATAGGGCCTGAGGCAATCCCGCGCTTTTGCGGCCAGCTCCCAAAAAAGACATTTGAAAAATGGAGCTCAGGGAAACTGCAATTCACAAACCCGCAGAGTTATAAATGATAACTCTCATCCACAGATATATTGAGGGAAGGCAACGAAGAGGATTTGAAAGCAACGCAGAATTGCAGGAAACAGATTTCAGGAGGTAGATACGAATCGCCTTTAAAGCACATGAAAAGCGGCAAAACGTCGACAATGATGCCCTTGGCCAAAAAGGGCGTATGCGTTTTTTCCTGAATATATTCAGGAAAAAACGCATACGCCCTTTTTGGCCAACCAAGCAACCTGGAAAGGCAAATCAGCGCTACAAAGAAGTCTCGCTTCCCATCGGTGAAAAGGGCCATGCTGCAAAAAGTGTCAAAACCAGAAATGCAGGACAGGCCATGGAGAAATGGCAGCCTTGCTACACTGATGGGCGGGATGTAAATTGCCAACAACCACTCTGGAGAAGTGTACGTTGTGTCCTGAAACATCGAAAAAAAACAGCTTAGGGAGCATAGGGCACGTCCACTCATGGGCGTATAAATTGGAAAAACTAAAAATCAGCAAGACACAGGCACCGGAAAGTTTAGGGCTGCTCTGTTGACAAGAACCTCCACTTCATGACACCTTAAATATCCCAGGAAAGAGAAAAATGGATAAAGAAGTTGTGGTCCTTATGTACAATGGAATATCACTCAGACATGAAATCAATGTCATAAGGCTAGTAGAAGCAAGATGAGTGGAGTTAGGTACGACGATTCTAAGTGAAATAAGTCACACAGAAAAAGACACTTATCATAAGCTATCACTTATAGAGGGAATGTAAAAACCGCTACACTTGAACTGAATTACAAAACAGAACAGAGTCACACGTTTAGAAAACACACTATGGCTGCTTAACGGGAAAGGTGAGGTGGGGTGATGCATAAAACAAGGGTTTCAAATTCGCTCAGATACCGTTCCATACACCCAATATGTAATAGACAAGACCTACTCCTTGCTCAGTGAACTGGACTCAACACCCCCTATTCCCCGCACAAGAATATATGTGACTAGTAAGAATCTTAATACCTATGTATTGATATCTGTCTGGAAGTGAGGCAAGTGGGTGTAAAGCCGCATAAACACAACCATGAAAAGCAGCTAAACCCCATTATAAAAATAAATTACTTTTAAAAACCCGTAAAACAAAGACAGTGAAAGAGAGAGAAATTCTTACAAAATTCGTTCAGAGGCTGTGATGCAACCTGGATTGACCATATCTACACCCACTCCTGGATGAGACATAAGGGTGGACACTCTTGGGGCTGAGAGGTTGGGTGAGGTTGGGTGAGAAAACGCAGACCCTTTAAAGTAATACTGCGTGGTACCCATCCCATGGGTCCCAAATCTCCAGGTTCAAGGGCATCTTCCTACATCGAATACATGCATGAGAAACCCAGAAGATGGTACACCGTGTGATTTTGAAAGGTTTCTAAAACGCACCTCATTTCTCATCTCCTTGTGCTCGGTTTCGCCATTCCAGCTACTTTACTAGCAATCTCCCTACTTGGAGAATCAGCACCTTTAACCTCCTGTTCCCTACAGGCTGCAATTTGTCCTGAGGACGAACCGGAAGAGGGGCAACCAATGAGAGACTAGATCTAGGTGTTGGGACAGGCACAGGTCACTCTATTTTCCCAACAGGAAGAAGAATTAACCACAGGCTCAGCCTGCCGCCCAGAAGCAGAAGAGGGCCTGAGGCAATCCCGCGCTTTTGCGGCCAGCTCCCAAAAAAGACAGTTGAAAAATGGAGCTCAGGGAAACTGCAATTCACAAACCCGCAGAGTTATAAATGATAACTCTCATCCACAGATATATTGAGGGAAGGCAACGAAGAGGATTTGAAAGCAAGGCAGAATTGCAGGAAACAGATTTCAGGAGGTAGATACGAATCGCCTTTAAAGCACATGAAAAGCGGCAAAAGGTCGACAATGATGCCCTTGGCCAAAAAGGGCGTATGCGTTTTTTCCTGAATATATTCAGGAAAAAACACATACGCCCTTCTTGGCCAACCAAGCAACCTGGAAAGGCAAATCAGCGCTACAAAGAAGTCTCGCTTCCCATCGGTGAAAAGGGCCATGCTGCAAAAAGTGTCAAAACCAGAAATGCAGGACAGGCCATGGAGAAATGGCAGCCTTGCTACACTGATGGGCGGGATGTAAATTGCCAACAGCCACTCTGGAGAAGTGTACGTTGTGTCCTGAAACATCGAAAAAAAACAGCTTAGGGAGCATAGGGCACGTCCACTCATGGGCGTATAAATTGGAAAAACTAAAAATCAGCAAGACACAGGCACCCGAAAGTTTAGGGCTGCTCTGTTGACAAGAACCTCCACTTCATGACACCTTAAATATCCCAGGAAAGAGAAAAATGGATAAAGAAGTTGTGGTCCTTATGTACAATGGAATATCACTCAGACATGAAATCAATATCATAAGGCTAGTAGAAGCAAGATGAGTGGAGTTAGGTATGACGATTCTAAGTGAAATAAGTCACACAGAAAAAGACACTTATCATAAGCTATCACTTATAGAGGGAATGTAAAAACCGCTACACTTGAACTGAATTACAAAACAGAACAGAGTCACACGTTTAGAAAACACACTATAGCTGCTTAACAGGAAAGGTGAGGTGGGGTGATGCATAAAACAAGGGTTTCAAATTCGCTCACATACCGTTCCATACACCCAATATGTAATAGACAAGACCTACTCCTTGCTCAGTGAACTGGACTCAACACCCCCTATTCACCACACAAGAATATATGTGACTAGTAAGAATCTTAAATCCTATGTATTGATATCTCTCTGGAAGTGAGTCAAGTGGGTGTAAAGCCGCATAAACACAACCATGAAAAGCAGCTAAACCCCATTATAAAAATAAATTACTTTTAAAAACCCGTAAAACAAAGACAGTGAAAGAGAGAGAAATTCTTACAAAATTCGTTCAGAGGCTGTGATGCAACCTGGATTGACCATATCTACACCCACACCTGGATGAGACATAAGGGTGGACACTCTTGGGGCTGAGAGGTTGGGTGAGGTTGGGTGAGCAAACGCAGACCCTTTAAAGTAATACTGCGTGGTACCCATCCCATGGGTCCCAAATCTCCAGGTTCAAGGGCATCTTCCTACATCGAAAACATGCATGAGAAACCCAGAAGATGGTACACCGTGTGATTTTGAAAGGTTTCTAAAACGCACCTCATTTCTCATCTCCTTGTGCTCGGTTTCGCCATTCCAGCTACTTTACTAGCAATCTCCCTACTTGGAGAATCAGCACCTTTAACCTCCTGTTCCCTACAGGTTGCAATTTGTCCTGAGGACGAACGGGAAGAGGGGCAACCAATGAGAGACTAGATCTAGGTGTTGGGACAGGCACAGGTCACTCTATTTTCCCAACAGGAAGAAGAATTAACCACAGGCTCAGCCTGCCGCCCAGAAGCAGAATAGGGCCTGAGGCAATCCCGCGCTTTTGCGGCCAGCTCCCAAAAAAGACATTTGAAAAATGGAGCTCAGGGAAACTGCAATTCACAAACCCGCAGAGTTATAAATGATAACTCTCATCCACAGATATATTGAGGGAAGGCAACGAAGAGGATTTGAAAGCAAGGCAGAATTGCAGGAAACAGATTTCAGGAGGTAGATACGAATCGCCTTTAAAGCACATGAAAAGCGGCAAAAGGTCGACAATGATGCCCTTGGCCAAAAAGGGCGTATGCGTTTTTTCCTGAATATATTCAGGAAAAAACACATACGCCCTTTTTGGCCAACCAAGCAACCTGGAAAGGCAAATCAGCGCTACAAAGAAGTCTCGCTTCCCATCGGTGAAAAGGGCCATGCTGCAAAAAGTGTCAAAACCAGAAATGCAGGACAGGCCATGGAGAAATGGCAGCCTTGCTACACTGATGGGCGGGATGTAAATTGCCAACAACCACTCTGGAGAAGTGTACGTTGTGTCCTGAAACATCGAAAAAAAACAGCTTAGGGAGCATAGGGCACGTCCACTCATGGGCGTATAAATTGGAAAAACTAAAAATCAGCAAGACACAGGCACCGGAAAGTTTAGGGCTGCTCTGTTGACAAGAATCTCCACTTCATGACACCTTAAATATCCCAGGAAAGAGAAAAATGGATAAAGAAGTTGTGGTCCTTATGTACAATGGAATATCACTCACACATGAAATCAATGTCATAAGGCTAGTAGAAGCAAGATGAGTGGAGTTAGGTACGACGATTCTAAGTGAAATAAGTCACACAGAAAAAGACACTTATCATAAGCTATCACTTATAGAGGGAATGTAAAAACCGCTACACTTGAACTGAATTACAAAACAGAACAGAGTCACACGTTTAGAAAACACACTATGGCTGCTTAACGGGAATGGTGAGGTGGGGTGATGCATAAAACAAGGGTTTCAAATTCGCTCAGATACCGTTCCATACACCCAATATGTAATAGACAAGACCTACTCCTTGCTCAGTGAACTGGACTCAACACCCCCTATTCACCACACAAGAATATATGTGACTAGTAAGAATCTTAAATCCTATGTATTGATATCTCTCTGGAAGTGAGTCAAGTGGGTGTAAAGCCGCATAAACACAGCCATGAAAAGCAGCTAAACCCCATTATAAAAATAAATTACTTTTAAAAACCCGTAAAACAAAGACAGTGAAAGAGAGAGAAATTCTTACAAAATTCGTTCAGAGGCTGTGATGCAACCTGGATTGACCATATCAAGACCCACACCTGGATGAGACATAAGGGTGGACACTCTTGGGGCTGAGAGGTTGGGTGAGGTTGGGTGAGCAAACGCAGACCCTTTAAAGTAATACTGCGTGGTACCCATCCCATGGGTCCCAAATCTCCAGGTTCAAGGGCATCTTCCTACATCGAAAACATGCATGAGAAACCCAGAAGATGGTACACCGTGTGATTTTGAAAGGTTTCTAAAAGGCACCTCATTTCTCATCTCCTTGTGCTCGGTTTCGCCATTCCAGCTACTTTACTAGCAATCTCCCTACTTGGAGAATCAGCACCTTTAACCTCCTGTTCCCTACAGGTTGCAATTTGTCCTGAGGACGAACCGGAAGAGGGGCAACCAATGAGAGACTAGATCTAGGTGTTGGGACAGGCACAGGTCACTCTATTTTCCCAACAGGAAGAAGAATTAACCACAGGCTCAGCCTGCCGCCCAGAAGCAGAATAGGGCCTGAGGCAATCCCGCGCTTTTGAGGCCAGCTCCCAAAAAAGACAGTTGAAAAATGGACCTCAGGGAAACTGCAATTCACAAACCCGCAGAGTTATAAATGATAACTCTCATCCACAGATATATTGAGGGAAGGCAACGAAGAGGATTTGAAAGCAAGGCAGAATTGCAGGAAACAGATTTCAGGAGGTAGATACGAATCGCCTTTAAAGCACATGAAAAGCGGCAAAAGGTCGACAATGATGCCCTTGGCCAAAAAGTGCGTATGCGTTTTTTCCTGAATATATTCAGGAAAAAACGCATACGCCCTTTTTGGCCAACCAAGCAACCTGGAAAGGCAAATCAGCGCTACAAAGAAGTCTCGCTTCCCATCGGTGAAAAGGGCCATGCTGCAAAAAGTGTCAAAACCAGAAATGCAGGACAGGCCATGGAGAAATGGCAGCCTTGCTACACTGATGGGCGGGATGTAAATTGCCAACAGCCACTCTGGAGAAGTGTACGTTGTGTCCTGAAACATGGAAAAAAAACAGCTTAGGGAGCATAGGGCACGTCCACTCATGGGCGTATAAATTGGAAAAACTAAAAATCAGCAAGACACAGGCACCGGAAAGTTTAGGGCTGCTCTGTTGACAAGAACCTCCACTTCATGACACCTTAAATATCCCAGGAAAGAGAAAAATGGATAAAGAAGTTGTGGTCCTTATGTACAATGGAATATCACTCAGACATGAAATCAATGTCATAAGGCTAGTAGAAGCAAGATGAGTGGAGTTAGGTACGACGATTCTAAGTGAAATAAGTCACACAGAAAAAGACACTTATCATAAGCTATCACTTATAGAGGGAATGTAAAAACCGCTACATTGAACTGAATTACAAAACAGAACAGAGTCACACGTTTAGAAAACACACTATGGCTGCTTAACGGGAATGGTGAGGTGGGGTGATGCATAAAACAAGGGTTTTAAATTCGCTCAGATACCGTTCCATACACCCAATATGTAATAGACAAGACCTACTCCTTGCTCAGTGAACTGGACTCAACACCCCCTATTCACCACACAAGAATATATGTGACTAGTAAGAATCTTAAAACCTATGTATTGATATCTCTCTGGAAGTGAGTCAAGTGTGTGTAAAGCCGCATAAACACAGCCATGAAAAGCAGCTAAACCCCATTATAAAAATAAATTACTTTTAAAAACCCATAAAACAAAGACAGTGAAAGAGAGAGAAATTCTTACAAAATTCGTTCAGAGGCTGTGATGCAACCTGGATTGACCATATCAAGACCCACAGCTGGATGAGACATAAGGGTGGACACTCTTGGGGCTGAGAGGTTGGGTGTGGTTGGGTGAGCAAACGCAGACCCTTTAAAGTAATACTGCGTGGTACCCATCCCATGGGTCCCAAATCTCCAGGTTCAAGGGCATCTTCCTACATCGAAAACATGCATGAGAAACCCAGAAGATGGTACACCGTGTGATTTTGAAAGGTTTCTACAATGCACCTCATTTCTCATCTCCTTGTGCTCGGTTTCGCCATTCCAGCTACTTTACTAGCAATCTCCCTACTTGGAGAATCAGCACCTTTAACCTCCTGTTCCCTACAGGTTGCAATTTGTCCTGAGGACGAACGGGAAGAGGGGCAACCAATGAGAGACTAGATCTAGGTGTTGGGACAGGCACAGGTCACTCTATTTTCCCAAAAGGAAGAAGAATTAACCACAGGCTCAGCCTGCCGCCCAGAAGCAGAATAGGGCCTGAGGCAATCCCGCACTTTTGAGGCCAGCTCCCAAAAAAGACAGTTGAAAAATGGACCTCAGGGAAACTGCAATTCACAAACCCGCAGAGTTATAAATGATAACTCTCATCCACAGATATATTGAGGGAAGGCAACGAAGAGGATTTGAAAGCAAGGCAGAATTGCAGGAAACAGATTTCAGGAGGTAGATACGAATCGCCTTTAAAGCACATGAAAAGCGGCAAAACGTCGACAATGATGCCCTTGGCCAAAAAGGGCGTATGCGTTTTTTCCTGAATATATTCAGGAAAAAACGCATACGCCCTTTTTGGCCAACCAAGCAACCTGGAAAGGCAAATCAGCGCTACAAAGAAGTCTCGCTTCCCATCGGTGAAAAGGGCCATGCTGCAAAAAGTGTCAAAACCAGAAATGCAGGACAGGCCAAGGAGAAATGGCAGCCTTGCTACACTGATGGGCGGGATGTAAATTGCCAACAACCACTCTGGAGAAGTGTACGTTGTGTCCTGAAACATCGAAAAAAAACAGCTTAGGGAGCATAGGGCACGTCCACTCATGGGCGTATAAATTGGAAAAACTAAAAATCAGCAAGACAGAGGCACCGGAAAGTTTAGGGCTGCTCTGTTGACAAGAACCTCCACTTCATGACACCTTAAATATCCCAGGAAAGAGAAAAATGGATAAAGAAGTTGTGGTCCTTATGTACAATGGAATATCACTCAGACATGAAATCAATGTCATAAGGCTAGTAGAAGCAAGATGAGTGGTGTTAGGTACGACGATTCTAAGTGAAATAAGTCACACAGAAAAAGACACTTATCATAAGCTATCACTTATAGAGGGAATGTAAAAACCGCTACACTTGAACTGAATTACAAAACAGAACAGAGTCACACGTTTAGAAAACACACTATGGCTGCTTAACGGGAATGGTGAGGTGGGGTGATGCATAAAACAAGGATTTCAAATTCGCTCAGATACCGTTCCATACACCCAATATGTAATAGACAAGACCTACTCCTTGCTCAGTGAACTGGACTCAACACCCCCTATTCCCCGCACAAGAATATATGTGACTAGTAAGAATCTTAAAACCTATGTATTGATATCTGTCTGGAAATGAGTCAAGTGGGTGTAAAGCCGCATAAACACAACCATGAAAAGCAGCTAAACCCCATTATAAAAATAAATTACTTTTAAAAACCCGTAAAACAAAGACAGTGAAAGAGAGAGACATTCTTACAAAATTCGTTCAGAGGCTGTGATGCAACCTGGATTGACCATATCTACACCCACACCTAGATGAGACATAAGGGTGGACACTCTTGGGGCTGAGAGGTTGGGTGAGGTTGGGTGAGCAAACGCAGACCCTTTAAAGTAATACTGCGTGGTACCCATCCCATGGGTCCCAAATCTCCAGGTTCAAGGGCATCTTCCTACATCGAAAACATGCATGAGAAACCCAGAAGATGGTACACCGTGTGATTTTGAAACGTTTCTAAAACGCACCTCATTTCTCATCTCCTTGTGCTCGGTTTCGCCATTCCAGCTACTTTACTAGCAATCTCCCTACTTGGAGAATCAGCACCTTTAACCTCCTGTTTCCTACAGGTTGCAATTTGTCCTGAGGACGAACGGGAAGAGGGGCAACCAATGAGAGACTAGATCTAGGTGTTGGGACAGGCACAGGTCACTCTATTTTCCCAACAGGAAGAAGAATTAACCACAGGCTCAGCCTGCCGCCCAGAAGCAGAATAGGGCCTGAGGCAATCCCGCGCTTTTGCGGCCAGCTCCCAAAAAAGACAGTTGAAAAATGGAGCTCAGGGAAACTGCAATTCACAAACCCGCAGAGTTATAAATGATAACTCTCATCCACAGATATATTGAGGGAAGGCAACGAAGAGGATTTGAAAGCAAGGCAGAATTGCAGGAAACAGATTTCAGGAGGTAGATACGAATCGCCTTTAAAGCACATGAAAAGCGGCAAAACGTCGACAATGATGCCCTTGGCCAAAAAGGGCGTATGCGTTTTTTCCTGAATATATTCAGGAAAAAACGCATACGCCCTTTTTGGCCAACCAAGCAACCTGGAAAGGCAAATCAGCGCTACAAAGAAGTCTCGCTTCCCATCGGTGAAAAGGGCCATGCTGCAAAAAGTGTCAAAACCAGAAATGCAGGACAGGCCATGGAGAAATGGCAGCCTTGCTACACTGATGGGCGGGATGTAAATTGCCAACAACCACTCTGGAGAAGTGTACGTTGTGTCCTGAAACTTCGAAAAAAAACAGCTTAGGGAGCATAGGGCACGTCCACTCATGGGCGTATAAATTGGAAAAACTAAAAATCAGCAAGTCACAGGCACCCGAAAGTTTAGGGCTGCTCTGTTGACAAGAACCTCCACTTCATGACACCTTAAATATCCCAGGAAAGAGAAAAATGGATAAACAAGTTGTGGTCCTTATGTACAATGGAATATCACTCAGACATGAAATCAATGTCATAAGGCTAGTAGAAGCAAGATGAGTGGAGTTAGGTACGACGATCCTAAGTGAAATAAGTCACACAGAAAAAGACACTTATCATAAGCTATCACTTATAGAGGGAATGTAAAAACCGCTACACTTGAACTGAATTACAAAACAGAACAGAGTCACACGTTTAGAAAACACACTATGGCTGCTTAACGGGAATGGTGAGGTGGGGTGATGCATAAAACAAGGGTTTCAAATTCGCTCAGATACCGTTCCATACACCCAATATGTAATAGACAAGACCTACTCCTTGCTCAGTGAACTGGACTAAACACCCCCTATTCCCCGCACAAGAATATATGTGACTAGTAAGAATCTTAAAACCTATGTATTGATATCTGTCTGGAAGTGAGTCAAGTGGGTGTAAAGCCGCATAAACACAACCATGAAAAGCAGCTAAACCCCATTATAAAAATAAATTACTTTTAAAAACCCGTAAAACAAAGACAGTGAAAGAGAGAGAAATTCTTACAAAATTCGTTCAGAGGCTGTGATGCAACCTGGATTGACCATATCTAGACCCACACCTGGATGAGACATAAGGGTGGACACTCTTGGGGCTGAGAGGTTGGGTGAGGTTGGGTGAGCAAACGCAGACCCTTTAAAGTAATACTGCGTGGTACCCATCCCATGGGTCCCAAATCTCCAGGTTCAAGGGCATCTTCCTACATCGAAAACATGCATGAGAAACCCAGAAGATGGTACACCGTGTGATTTTGAAAGGTTTCTAAAACGCACCTCATTTCTCATCTCCTTGTGCTCGGTTTCGCCATTCCAGCTACTTTACTAGCAATCTCCCTACTTGGAGAATCAGCACCTTTAACCTCCTGTTCCCTACAGGTTGCAATTTGTCCTGAGGACGAACGGGAAGAGGGGCAACCAATGAGAGACTAGATCTAGGTGTTGGGACAGGCACAGGTCACTCTATTTTCCCAACAGGAAGAAGAATTAACCACAGGCTCAGCCTGCCGCCCAGAAGCAGAATAGGGCCTGAGGCAATCCCGCGCTTTTGCGGCCAGCTCCCAAAAAAGACATTTGAAAAATGGAGCTCAGGGAAACTGCAATTCACAAACCCGCAGAGTTATAAATGATAACTCTCATCCACAGATATATTGAGGGAAGGCAACGAAGAGGATTTGAAAGCAAGGCAGAATTGCAGGAAACAGATTTCAGGAGGTAGATACGAATCGCCTTTAAAGCACATGAAAAGCGGCAAAAGGTCGACAATGATGCCCTTGGCCAAAAAGGGCGTATGCGTTTTTTCCTGAATATATTCAGGAAAAAACGCATACGCCCTTTTTGGCCAACCAAGCAACCTGGAAAGGCAAATCAGCGCTACAAAGAAGTCTCGCTTCCCATCGGTGAAAAGGGCCATGCTGCAAAAAGTGTCAAAACCAGAAATGCAGGACAGGCCATGGAGAAATGGCAGCCTTGCTACACTGATGGGCGGGATGTAAATTGCCAACAGCCACTCTGGAGAAGTGTACGTTGTGTCCTGAAACATCGAAAAAAAACAGCTTAGGGAGCATAGGGCACGTCCACTCATGGGCGTATAAATTGGAAAAACTAAAAATCAGCAAGACACAGGCACCAGAAAGTTTAGGGCTGCTCTGTTGACAAGAACCTCCACTTCATGACACCTTAAATATCCCAGGAAAGAGAAAAATGGATAAAGAAGTTGTGGTCCTTATGTACAATGGAATATCACTCAGACATGAAATCAATGTCATAAGGCTAGTAGAAGCAAGATGAGTGGAGTTAGGTACGACGATTCTAAGTGAAATAAGTCACACAGAAAAAGACACTTATCATAAGCTATCACTTATAGAGGGAATATAAAAACCGCTACACTTGAACTGAATTACAAAACAGAACAGAGTCACACGTTTAGAAAACACACTATGGCTGCTTAACGGGAATGGTGAGGTGGGGTGATGCATAAAACAAGGGTTTCAAATTCGCTCAGATACCGTTCCATACACCCAATATGTAATAGACAAGACCTACTCCTTGCTCAGTGAACTGGACTCAACAACCCCTATTCACCACACAAGAATATATGTGACTAGTAAGAATCTTAAAACCTATGTATTGATATCTCTCTGGAAGTGAGTCAAGTGGGTGTAAAGCCGCATAAACACAGCCATGAAAAGCAGCTAAACCCCATTATAAAAATAAATTACTTTTAAAAACCCGTAAAACAAAGACAGTGAAAGAGAGAGAAATTCTTACAAAATTCGTTCAGAGGCTGTGATGCAACCTGGATTGACCATATCAAGACCCACAGCTGCATGAGACATAAGGGTGGACACTCTTGGGGCTGAGAGGTTGGGTGTGGTTGGGTGAGCAAACGCAGACCCTTTAAAGTAATACTGCGTGGTACCCATCCCATGGGTCCCAAATCTCCAGGTTCAAGGGCATCTTCCTACATCGAAAACATGCATGAGAAACCCAGAAGATGGTACACCGTGTGATTTTGAAAGGTTTCTAAAACGCACCTCATTTCTCATCTCCTTGTGCTCGGTTTCGCCATTCCAGCTACTTTACTAGCAATCTCCCTACTTGGAGAATCAGCACCTTTAACCTCCTGTTCCCTACAGGTTGCAATTTGTCCTGAGGACGAACGGGAAGAGGGGCAACCAATGAGAGACTAGATCTAGGTGTTGGGACAGGCACAGGTCACTCTATTTTCCCAACAGGAAGAAGAATTAACCACAGGCTCAGCCTGCCGCCCAGAAGCAGAATAGGGCCTGAGGCAATCCCGCACTTTTGAGGCCAGCTCCCAAAAAAGACAGTTGAAAAATGGACCTCAGGGAAACTGCAATTCACAAACCCGCAGAGTTATAAATGATAACTCTCATCCACAGATATATTGAGGGAAGGCAACGAAGAGGATTTGAAGGCAAGGCAGAATTGCAGGAAACAGATTTCAGGAGGTAGATACGAATCGCCTTTAAAGCACATGAAAAGCGGCAAAACGTCGACAATGATGCCCTTGGCCAAAAAGGGCGTATGCGTTTTTTCCTGAATATATTCAGGAAAAAACGCATACGCCCTTTTTGGCCAACCAAGCAACCTGGAAAGGCAAATCAGCGCTACAAAGAAGTCTCGCTTCCCATCGGTGAAAAGGGCCATGCTGCAAAAAGTGTCAAAACCAGAAATGCAGGACAGGCCATGGAGAAATGGCAGCCTTGCTACACTGATGGGCGGGATGTAAATTGCCAACAACCACTCTGGAGAAGTGTACGTTGTGTCCTGAAACATCGAAAAAAAACAGCTTAGGGAGCATAGGGCACGTCCACTCATGGGCGTATAAATTGAAAAAACTAAAAATCAGCAAGACACAGGCACCGGAAAGTTTAGGGCTGCTCTGTTGACAAGAACCTCCACTTCATGACACCTTAAATATCCCAGGAAAGAGAAAAATGGATAAAGAAGTTGTGGTCCTTATGTACAATGGAATATCACTCAGACATGAAATCAATGTCATAAGGCTAGTAGAAGCAAGATGAGTGGAGTTAGGTACGACGATTCTAAGTGAAATAAGTCACACAGAAAAAGACACTTATCATAAGCTATCACTTATAGAGGGAATGTAAAAACCGCTACACTTGAACTGAATTACAAAACAGAACAGAGTCACACGTTTAGAAAACACACTATGGCTGCTTAACGGGAATGGTGAGGTGGGGTGATGCATAAAACAAGGGTTTCAAATTCGCTCAGATACCGTTCCATACACCCAATATGTAATAGACAAGACCTACTCCTTGCTCAGTGAACTGGACTAAACACCCCCTATTCCCCGCACAAGAATATATGTGACTAGTAAGAATCTTAAAACCTATGTATTGATATCTGTCTGGAAGTGAGTCAAGTGGGTGTAAAGCCGCATAAACACAACCATGAAAAGCAGCTAAACCCCATTATAAAAATAAATTACTTTTAAAAACCCGTAAAACAAAGACAGTGAAAGAGAGAGAAATTCTTACAAAATTCGTTCAGAGGCTGTGATGCAACCTGGATTGACCATATCTAGACCCACACCTGGATGAGACATAAGGGTGGACACTCTTGGGGCTGAGAGGTTGGGTGAGGTTGGGTGAGCAAACGCAGACCCTTTAAAGTAATACTGCGTGGTACCCATCCCATGGGTCCCAAATCTCCAGGTTCAAGGGCATCTTCCTACATCGAAAACATGCATGAGAAACCCAGAAGATGGTACACCGTGTGATTTTGAAAGGTTTCTAAAACGCACCTCATTTCTCATCTCCTTGTGCTCGGTTTCGCCATTCCAGCTACTTTACTAGCAATCTCCCTACTTGGAGAATCAGCACCTTTAACCTCCTGTTCCCTACAGGTTGCAATTTGTCCTGAGGACGAACGGGAAGAGGGGCAACCAATGAGAGACTAGATCTAGGTGTTGGGACAGGCACAGGTCACTCTATTTTCCCAACAGGAAGAAGAATTAACCACAGGCTCAGCCTGCCGCCCAGAAGCAGAATAGGGCCTGAGGCAATCCCGCGCTTTTGCGGCCAGCTCCCAAAAAAGACATTTGAAAAATGGAGCTCAGGGAAACTGCAATTCACAAACCCGCAGAGTTATAAATGATAACTCTCATCCACAGATATATTGAGGGAAGGCAACGAAGAGGATTTGAAAGCAAGGCAGAATTGCAGGAAACAGATTTCAGGAGGTAGATACGAATCGCCTTTAAAGCACATGAAAAGCGGCAAAAGGTCGACAATGATGCCCTTGGCCAAAAAGGGCGTATGCGTTTTTTCCTGAATATATTCAGGAAAAAACGCATACGCCCTTTTTGGCCAACCAAGCAACCTGGAAAGGCAAATCAGCGCTACAAAGAAGTCTCGCTTCCCATCGGTGAAAAGGGCCATGCTGCAAAAAGTGTCAAAACCAGAAATGCAGGACAGGCCATGGAGAAATGGCAGCCTTGCTACACTGATGGGCGGGATGTAAATTGCCAACAGCCACTCTGGAGAAGTGTACGTTGTGTCCTGAAACATCGAAAAAAAACAGCTTAGGGAGCATAGGGCACGTCCACTCATGGGCGTATAAATTGGAAAAACTAAAAATCAGCAAGACACAGGCACCAGAAAGTTTAGGGCTGCTCTGTTGACAAGAACCTCCACTTCATGACACCTTAAATATCCCAGGAAAGAGAAAAATGGATAAAGAAGTTGTGGTCCTTATGTACAATGGAATATCACTCAGACATGAAATCAATGTCATAAGGCTAGTAGAAGCAAGATGAGTGGAGTTAGGTACGACGATTCTAAGTGAAATAAGTCACACAGAAAAAGACACTTATCATAAGCTATCACTTATAGAGGGAATATAAAAACCGCTACACTTGAACTGAATTACAAAACAGAACAGAGTCACACGTTTAGAAAACACACTATGGCTGCTTAACGGGAATGGTGAGGTGGGGTGATGCATAAAACAAGGGTTTCAAATTCGCTCAGATACCGTTCCATACACCCAATATGTAATAGACAAGACCTACTCCTTGCTCAGTGAACTGGACTCAACAACCCCTATTCACCACACAAGAATATATGTGACTAGTAAGAATCTTAAAACCTATGTATTGATATCTCTCTGGAAGTGAGTCAAGTGGGTGTAAAGCCGCATAAACACAGCCATGAAAAGCAGCTAAACCCCATTATAAAAATAAATTACTTTTAAAAACCCGTAAAACAAAGACAGTGAAAGAGAGAGAAATTCTTACAAAATTCGTTCAGAGGCTGTGATGCAACCTGGATTGACCATATCAAGACCCACAGCTGCATGAGACATAAGGGTGGACACTCTTGGGGCTGAGAGGTTGGGTGTGGTTGGGTGAGCAAACGCAGACCCTTTAAAGTAATACTGCGTGGTACCCATCCCATGGGTCCCAAATCTCCAGGTTCAAGGGCATCTTCCTACATCGAAAACATGCATGAGAAACCCAGAAGATGGTACACCGTGTGATTTTGAAAGGTTTCTAAAACGCACCTCATTTCTCATCTCCTTGTGCTCGGTTTCGCCATTCCAGCTACTTTACTAGCAATCTCCCTACTTGGAGAATCAGCACCTTTAACCTCCTGTTCCCTACAGGTTGCAATTTGTCCTGAGGACGAACGGGAAGAGGGGCAACCAATGAGAGACTAGATCTAGGTGTTGGGACAGGCACAGGTCACTCTATTTTCCCAACAGGAAGAAGAATTAACCACAGGCTCAGCCTGCCGCCCAGAAGCAGAATAGGGCCTGAGGCAATCCCGCACTTTTGAGGCCAGCTCCCAAAAAAGACAGTTGAAAAATGGACCTCAGGGAAACTGCAATTCACAAACCCGCAGAGTTATAAATGATAACTCTCATCCACAGATATATTGAGGGAAGGCAACGAAGAGGATTTGAAGGCAAGGCAGAATTGCAGGAAACAGATTTCAGGAGGTAGATACGAATCGCCTTTAAAGCACATGAAAAGCGGCAAAACGTCGACAATGATGCCCTTGGCCAAAAAGGGCGTATGCGTTTTTTCCTGAATATATTCAGGAAAAAACGCATACGCCCTTTTTGGCCAACCAAGCAACCTGGAAAGGCAAATCAGCGCTACAAAGAAGTCTCGCTTCCCATCGGTGAAAAGGGCCATGCTGCAAAAAGTGTCAAAACCAGAAATGCAGGACAGGCCATGGAGAAATGGCAGCCTTGCTACACTGATGGGCGGGATGTAAATTGCCAACAACCACTCTGGAGAAGTGTACGTTGTGTCCTGAAACATCGAAAAAAAACAGCTTAGGGAGCATAGGGCACGTCCACTCATGGGCGTATAAATTGAAAAAACTAAAAATCAGCAAGACACAGGCACCGGAAAGTTTAGGGCTGCTCTGTTGACAAGAACCTCCACTTCATGACACCTTAAATATCCCAGGAAAGAGAAAAATGGATAAAGAAGTTGTGGTCCTTATGTACAATGGAATATCACTCAGACATGAAATCAATGTCATAAGGCTAGTAGAAGCAAGATGAGTGGAGTTAGGTACGACGATTCTAAGTGAAATAAGTCACACAGAAAAAGACACTTATCATAAGCTATCACTTATAGAGGGAATGTAAAAACCGCTACACTTGAACTGAATTACAAAACAGAACAGAGTCACACGTTTAGAAAACACACTATGGCTGCTTAACGGGAATGGTGAGGTGGGGTGATGCATAAAACAAGGGTTTTAAATTCGCTCAGATACCGTTCCATACACCCAATATGTAATAGACAAGACCTACTCCTTGCTCAGTGAACTGGACTCAACACCCCCTATTCACCACACAAGAATATATGTGACTAGTAAGAATCTTAAAACCTATGTATTGATATCTCTCTGGAAGTGAGTCAAGTGGGTGTAAAGCCGCATAAACACAGCCATGAAAAGCAGCTAAACCCCATTATAAAAATAAATTACTTTTAAAAACCCATAAAACAAAGACAGTGAAAGAGAGAGAAATTCTTACAAAATTCGTTCAGAGGCTGTGATGTAACCTGGATTGACCATATCAAGATCCACAGCTGGATGAGACATAAGGGTGGACACTCTTGGGGCTGAGAGGTTGGGTGTGGTTGGGTGAGCAAACGCAGACCCTTTAAAGTAATACTGCGTGGTACCCATCCCATGGGTCCCAAATCTCCAGGTTCAAGGGCATCTTCCTACATCGAAAACATGCATGAGAAACCCAGAAGATGGTACACCGTGTGATTTTGAAAGGTTTCTAAAACGCACCTCATTTCTCATCTCCTTGTGCTCGGTTTCGCCATTCCAGCTACTTTACTAGCAATCTCCCTACTTGGAGAATCAGCACCTTTAACCTCCTGTTCCCTACAGGTTGCAATTTGTCCTGAGGACGAACGGGAAGAGGGGCAACCAATGAGAGACTAGATCTAGGTGTTGGGACAGGCACAGGTCACTCTATTTTCCCAACAGGAAGAAGAATTAACCACAGGCTCAGCCTGCCGCCCAGAAGCAGAATAGGGCCTGAGGCAATCCCGCACTTTTGAGGCCAGCTCCCAAAAAAGACAGTTGAAAAATGGACCTCAGGGAAACTGCAATTCACAAACCCGCAGAGTTATAAATGATAACTCTCATCCACAGATATATTGAGGGAAGGCAACGAAGAGGATTTGAAAGCAAGGCAGAATTGCAGGAAACAGATTTCAGGAGGTAGATACGAATCGCCTTTAAAGCACATGAAAAGCGGCAAAACGTCGACAATGATGCCCTTGGCCAAAAAGGGCTTATGCGTTTTTTCCTGAATATATTCAGGAAAAAACGCATACGCCCTTTTTGGCCAACCAAGCAACCTGGAAAGGCAAATCAGCACTACAAAGAAGTCTCGCTTCCCAACGGTCAAAAGGGCCATGCTGCAAAAAGTGTCAAAACCAGAAATGCAGGACAGGCCATGGAGAAATGGCAGCCTTGCTACACTGATGGGCGGGATGTAAATTGCCAACAGCCACTCTGGAGAAGTATACGTTGTGTCCTGAAACATCGAAAAAAAACAGCTTAGGGAGCATAGGGCACGTCCACTCATGGGCGTATAAATTGGAAAAACTAAAAATCAGCAAGACACAGGCACCGGAAAGTTTAGGGCTGCTCTGTTGACAAGAACCTCCACTTCATGACACCTTAAATATCCCAGGAAAGAGAAAAATGGATAAAGAAGTTGTGGTCCTTATGTACAATGGAATATCACTCAGACATGAAATCAATGTCATAAGGCTAGTAGAAGCAAGATGAGTGGAGTTAGGTACGACGATTCTAAGTGAAATAAGTCACACAGAAAAAGACACTTATCATAAGCTATCACTTATAGAGGGAATGTAAAAACCGCTACACTTGAACTGAATTACAAAACAGAACAGAGTCACACGTTTAGAAAACACACTATGGCTGCTTAACGGGAATGGTGAGGTGGGGTGATGCATAAAACAAGGGTTTTAAATTCGCTCAGATACCGTTCCATACACCCAATATGTAATAGACAAGACCTACTCCTTTCTCAGTGAACTGGACTCAACACCCCCTATTCACCACACAAGAATATATGTGACTAGTAAGAATCTTAAAACCTATGTATTGATATCTCTCTGGAAGTGAGTCAAGTGGGTGTAAAGCCGCATAAACACAGCCATGAAAAGCAGCTAAACCGCATTATAAAAATAAATTACTTTTAAAAACCCATAAAACAAAGACAGTGAAAGAGAGAGAAATTCTTACAAAATTCGTTCAGGGGCTGTGATGCAAACTGGATTGACCATATCAAGACCCACAGCTGGATGAGACATAAGGGTGGACACTCTTGGGGCTGAGAGGTTGGGTGTGGTTGGGTGAGCAAACGCAGACCCTTTAAAGTAATACTGCGTGGTACCCATCCCATGGGTCCCAAATCTCCAGGTTCAAGGGCATCTTCCTACATCGAAAACATGCATGAGAAACCCAGAAGATGGTACACCGTGTGATTTTGAAAGGTTTCTAAAACGCACCTCATTTCTCATCTCCTTGTGCTCGGTTTCGCCATTCCAGCTACTTTACTAGCAATCTCCCTACTTGGAGAATCAGCACCTTTAACCTCCTGTTCCCTACAGGTTGCAATTTGTCCTGAGGATGAACGGGAAGAGGGGCAACCAATGAGAGACTAGATCTAGGTGTTGGGACAGGCACAGGTCACTCTATTTTCCCAACAGGAAGAAGAATTAACCACAGGCTCAGCCTGCCGCCCAGAAGCAGAATAGGGCCTGAGGCAATCCCGCGATTTTGCGGCCAGCTCCCAAAAAAGACAGTTGAAAAATGGACCTCAGGGAAACTGCAATTCACAAACCCGCAGAGTTATAAATGATAACTCTCATCCACAGATATATTGAGGGAAGGCAACGAAGAGGATTTGAAAGCAAGGCAGAATTGCAGGAAACAGATTTCAGGAGGTAGATACGAATCGCCTTTAAAGCACATGAAAAGCGGCAAAACGTCGACAATGATGCCCTTGGCCAAAAAGGGCTTATGCGTTTTTTCCTGAATATATTCAGGAAAAAACGCATACGCCCTTTTTGGCCAACCAAGCAACCTGGAAAGGCAAATCAGCGCTACAAAGAAGTCTCGCTTCCCATCGGTGAAAAGGGCCATGCTGCAAAAAGTGTCAAAACCAGAAATGCAGGACAGGCCATGGAGAAATGGCAGCCTTGCTACACTGATGGGCGGGATGTAAATTGCCAACAGCCACTCTGGAGAAGTATACGTTGTGTCCTGAAACATCGAAAAAAAACAGCTTAGGGAGCATAGGGCACGTCCACTCATGGGCGTATAAATTGGAAAAACTAAAAATCAGCAAGACACAGGCACTGGAAAGTTTAGGGCTGCTCTGTTGACAAGAACCTCCACTTCATGACACCTTAAATATCCCAGGAAAGAGAAAAATGGATAAAGAAGTTGTGGTCCTTATGTACAATGGAATATCACTCAGACATGAAATCAATGTCATAAGGCTAGTAGAAGCAAGATGAGTGGAGTTAGGTACGACGATTCTAAGTGAAATAAGTCACACAGAAAAAGACACTTATCATAAGCTATCACTTATAGAGGGAATGTAAAAACCGCTACACTTGAACTGAATTACAAAACAGAACAGAGTCACACGTTTAGAAAACACACTATAGCTGCTTAACAGGAAAGGTGAGGTGGGGTGATGCATAAAACAAGGGTTTCAAATTCGCTCAGATACTGTTCCATACACCCAATATGTAATAGAAAAGACCTACTCCTTGCTCAGTGAACTGGACTCAACACCCCCTATTCCCCGCACAAGAATATATGTGACTAGTAAGAATCTTAAAACCTATGTATTGATATCTGTCTGGAAGTGAGTCAAGTGGGTGTAAAGCCGCATAAACACAGCCATGAAAGGCAGCTAAACCCCATTATAAAAATAAATTACTTTTAAAAACCCGTAAAACAAAGACAGTGAAAGAGAGAGAAATTCTTACAAAATTCGTTCAGAGGCTGTGATGCAACCTGGATTGACCATATCTAGACCCACAGCTGGATGAGACATAAGGGTGGACACTCTTGGGGTTGAGTGGTTGGGTGAGGTTGGGTGAGCAAACGCAGACCCTTTAAAGTAATACTGCGTGGTACCCATCCCATGGGTCCCAAATCTCCAGGTTCAAGGGCATCTTCCTACATCGAAAACATGCATGAGAAACCTAGATGATGGTACACCGTGTGATTTTGAAAGGTTTCTAAAACGCACCTCATTTCTCATCTCCTTGTGCTCGGTTTCGCCATTCCAGCTACTTTACTAGCAATCTCCCTACTTGTGGAATCAGCACCTTTAACCTCCTGTTCCGTTCAGGTTGCAATTTGTTCTGAGGATGAAAGGGAAGAGGGGCAACCAATGAGAGACTAGATCTAGGTTTTGGGACAGGCCCAGGTCACTGTATTTTCCCATCAGGAAGAAGAATTAACCACAGGCTCAGCCTGCACGCCGGAACCAGAATAGGGCCTGAAGCAATCCTGTGCTTTGCGGCCAGCTCCCAAGAAAGCGAGTTGAAAAATGGAGCTCAGGGGCACTGCAATTCAGAGACCTGCAGAGTTATAAATGATAACTCTTGGCCACAAATATATTGAGGGAAGGCAACCAAGAGGAGTTGAAAGCAAGGCAGAATTGCAGGAAACAGATTTCAGGAGGTAGATTCGAATCACCTTTAAAGCACATGAAAAGTGGCAAAACGTGGACAATGATGCCCTTGGCCCAAAAGGGCGTATGCGTTTTTTCCTGAATATATTCAGGAAAAAACGCATATGCCCTTTTTGGCCAACCAAGCACCCTGGAAAGGCAAATCAGCGCTATAAAGAAGTCTCGCTTCCCATTGGTCAAAGGGTCATGCTGAAAAAAGTGTAAAAACCAGAAAAGCAGGACAGTCCATGTAGAAATCGGAGCCTTGCTATGCTGATGGGCGGGATGTAATTTGCCAACAGCCACTCTGGAGAATTGTACGGTGTGTCCTGAAACATCTAAAAAACACAGCTTAGTGAGCATAGGGCACTTCAACTCATGGGCGTATAAATTGGGAAAACTAAAAATCATCAAGACACAGGCACCCCAAAGTTTAGGGCTGCTCTGTTCCCAAGAACCTCCACTTCGGTACTCCTTAAACATCCCAGGAAGAGGAAAATTGATAAAGAAGTTGTGGTACTTATGTACAATGGAATATCACTCAGCCATGAAATCAATGTCATAAGGCTACTAGCAGCATGATGAGTGGATGTAGGTATGATGATTTTAAGTGAAATAAGTCACATAGAAAAAGACACTTATCAAAGACATCACTTATATAGGGAATGTAAAAATCGCTACACTTAAACTGATTTACAAAACAGAACAGAGTCACACATTTTCAAAACACACTATGGCTGCTTAACGGGAAAGGTGAGGTGGGTGATGCATAAACCCGGGATTTGAAATTAGCACAGATATCACTCCATAAATCAAATATGTAATAGACAAGACCTACTCCTTGCTCAGTGAACTGGACGCAACACCCTCTATTCACCGCACAAGAATATATCTGACTAGTAAGAATCTTAAAACCTATGTATTGATATCTCTCTTTAAGTGAGTCAAGTGGGTGTAAAGCGGGCTAAACACAGCAGTGAAAAGCAGCGAAACCCCATTTTAAAATAAATAACTTTAAAAAACCCAAAAACCTAAGACAGTGATAGAGAGAGGAAATTTTACATAATTCGTTCCTGGGCTGTGATGCAACCTTGTTTGACCATATCTAGACCCACAGCTGGATGAGAAATAAAGCTGGACACTCTTGCAGCTGAAGGTCTCTTTCCCTAGTTACCAGATTGGGGAACGTAAAAAGGCTGCTGCCCTCTGGCCGTTACCTGCAAAAGCAGCTTTAATACCTGTGTTAATGGTCACTTCATATGAACAAGTACTTCAGGGCTGTAAATGAAACCTGCCCTCAAAATGTCTTGAGGGAGGTAATGGCCAAAACTTTTCAAAATGTGACACTTACTTTAAGAAAACAATTTGAAGAACTAAGCTGTAATCACAGTTTGATAAATAAAAAGAGCATGCTTTAAAGATCAATTTCAACAGATTATGGGACACATGCAAATTCAACCACACAGAGGTATCAGCTCGCACCTGTTAGAATAACCAGCAGCAAGCAAACTACAAACAATAAATATTGAAGGCGTTTTGGAGAAATGCATACCCTCAATTTTAAGTGGGACATAACCTGGAAAGAGCCACTAATGAGAACTGAATGGTGGTGCCTTTAAAACGTACACACTGAGCTACCATATGATACAGCAAGCCCACTCCTTGGCCTATAACATAAGGAGATAGAACTGGAAAGACACAGGCAAGCAAATGTGCATTGCAGCAGTATTACAATAACCAAGACATGGAGGCAACCAAAAAGTCCATCAAGAGGTGCGTGGCCAAAGAATAACTGGTACACGTACAGATGGAATATGAGCCAGGGAAAAAAACAAAACAATGTCAATTGCAGCACTGTGTATGATTCTTGAGTTAATCAGGCAAATTGTACTAAGTCAGAAAGCAAAAGACACATATCCTATAATATCACTTATAGGTCTTAGCTAAAAATTGATACCAATGAAGATATTTCCACAGAGAAATGCAATCACAGATTCATTAAACAAACTTAGGGTTCACCAAATGGAAAGGTGTGAGGATTGGATACATTAGGATATTGGGGTTAAGATAGATATAGAAACACATGTGAAATATGTAATCACCAAAGACCTACGTAATACCAAGACAAGACTACTCAACATGGTGTCATAACCTACATGGGAAAATGATCCAAAGAAGAATAGATATATGTATATGTTTAAAAGAACCACATCTTGCACACCTAGAAGAAACAAAACATTTTAATCAAATTTGCTCTGACAAAAAATAAAAATTAAATTAAAAAAAGAACAAGAAGTAATGAGACATAAACTTAAGGGGCTTTTTGCTGGCACATTGCATTCTAATTTACAACCAGAACATGACTTCCATTAAGGCTCTGTCATCACTAATAAAGCAGCTTTATAAGCAATGTTGAAGGTAGCTTAAAAGAAGTCTCACTAATTATTGATAGTAACAAGGAAACAAAGAAAAGTAAAAGTCTCACTGCAAAAAGTATACATAGGGTAAGGATAGTAGATCAAACACTGATTACACTTCTGTAAAGAATAAAAGACAACAGTAGTATGTTTTGTTAAAAAAGAGAGGGCCCAAATAAATCTGAAATGAAAGAGATGATGTTACAACAGACACCACAGAAATACAAAGTATCCTAAGATACACACAGGGTAACTCAGGGCTCAGACTGGACAGAGCCCACTCTCCAGTCCCCTGTACATGACTTACAGGAGCCTCAGGAACTGAGGAGGGGGTCCCTGAGGAGAGGCTCAAGATAGAATATGGTAGGCATTAACATGACTGCATTCATCTTAAACATGCCTGAACTACATTCACACGAGATGATTTTGTCCTGTATGTACATCGGCACCTCTAGCCGGAACTGCAGATCTTTGGCTTCAACACCTCTACTGACAACATTAGCTTCACCTGCTGTGGACCGTCTCCTATAGGATTTCTAGAATCACAAAACATCGAAGCTTCACAGGACCCAGAGTCTGTGCGACTCCACACAGAGTCTCAGAGTCTCAACTCCACTCAGATACTCCACTCTTGGAGGGCACACACAAAGTAGTGTGTACATCAGGACCCAGGGGAAGGAGCAGTGACCCCGTAGGAGAATGACCAGAACTACCTGCTACTTTTAGAGGGTCTCCTGCAGAGGCAGCTGGTGGCTGTGGCTGTG
Organism: Eschrichtius robustus; assembly: GCF_028021215.1. Classification (NCBI taxonomy): domain Eukaryota; kingdom Metazoa; phylum Chordata; class Mammalia; order Artiodactyla; family Eschrichtiidae; genus Eschrichtius; species Eschrichtius robustus. The sequence continues at coordinate 137,911 of NW_027175231.1, forward strand.
GCTCACCGTGAGGACAACGACACTGGCAGCAGAAGTTCTGGGAAATACTCCTTGGTGTGAGCCCTCCCAGAGTCCGCCATTAGCCCCACCAAGAGCAAGGTAGGCTCCAGTGCTGGGTCGCCTCAGGCCAAACAACCAACAGGGAGGGAACCCAGCCCCATGCATCAGCAGACAAGCGGATTCAACTTTTTATTAAAGTTTTATTTAATCCGTAGACAAGCGGATTAAAGCTCTGCCCACCAAAGCAACACCCAGCTCTACCCACCACCAGTCCCTCCCATCAGGAAGCTTGCACAAGTCTCTAAGATAGACTCATCCACCAGAGAGCAGACAGCAGAAGCAAGAAGAACTACAATTCTGCAGCCTGTGGAAGGAAAACCACATTCACAGGAAGATAGATAAAATGAAAAGGCAGAGGACTTTATACCAGATCAAGGAACAAGATAAAACCCCAGAAAAAAAACGAAATGAGGTGGAGATAGGGAACCTTCCAGAAAAAGAATTCAGAATAATGATAGTGAAGTTGAGCCAAGACCTTAGAAAAAGAAAGGAGGCAAAGATCGAGAAGACACAAGAAATGCTTAACAAAGACCTAGAAGAATTAAGGAACAAACACCTAGAAGAATTAAAGAACAAACAAACAGAGGTGAACAATGTAATAACTGAAATGAAAAATACACTAGAAGGAATCAGTAGCAGAATAACTGTGGCAGAAGAACGGATAAGTGGCCTGGAAGACAGAAAGGTGGAAATCACTGCCATGGAACAGAATAAAGAAAAAGAATGAAAATAAATGAAGACACCCCAAGAGTCCTCTGGGACAACATTAAACGCAACAACATTCGCATTATAGGGGTCCCAGAAGGAGAAGAGAGAGAGAAAGGACCCGAGAATATATTTGAAGAGATTATGGTCAAAAACTTCCCTAGCATGGGAAAAGAAATAGCCACCCAAGTCCAGAAGCACAGAGTGTCCCAGGCAGGAGAAACCAAAGGAGAAAAATGACAAGACACATAGTAATCAAATTGACAAAAATTAACGACAAAGAAAAATTATTGAAAGCAGCAAGGGAAAAATGACAAATAACATACAAGGGAAATCCCATAAGGATAACAGCTGATTTCTCAGCAGAAAATCTACAAGCCAGAAGGAAGTGGCATGATAAATTTAAAGTGATGAAAGGGAAGAACCTACAACCAAGGGTACTGCACCCTGCAAAGAGCTCATTCAGATTTGATGGAGAAATCAAAAGCCTTACAGACAAGCAAAAGCTAAGAGAATTCAGCACCATGCAACCAGCTCTACACCAAATGCTAAAAGAACTTCTCTAAGTGGGAAACACAAGAGAAGAAAAGGACCCACCAAGACAAACCCATAACAATTAAGAAAATAGTAGTAGGAACATACATATCGATAATTACCTTAAACGTGAATGCACTAAATGTTCCAACCAAAAGACATAGACTGGCTGAATGGATACAAAAACAAGACCCATATATATGCTGTCTACAAGAGACCCATTTCAGACCTAGGGACACATACAGACTGAAAGTGAGGCGATGGAAAAATATATTCTATGCTAATGAAAATCAAAAGAAAGCTGGAGTAGCAATACTCATATCAGATAAAATAGACTTTAAAATAAAGAATGTTACAAGAGACAAGGAAAGACGCTACATAATGGTCAAGGGATCAAACCAAGAAGAAGACATAACAATTATAAATATATATGTACCCAACATAGGAGCACCTCAATGTATAAGGCAACTGCTAACAGCTATAAAAGAGGAAATCGACAGTAACACAATAATAGCGGGGGACTTTAACAGCTCACTTACACCAGTGGAGATCAGCCAGACAGAAAATTAATAAGGAAACACAAGCTTTAAATGACACAATAGACCAGATAGAGTTCATTGATATTTATAGGACATTCCATCCAAAAACAGCAGATTACACGTTCTTCTCAACTGCACACGGAACATTCTCCAGGATAGATCACATCTTGGGTCACAGATAAAGCCTCAGTAAATTTAAGAAAACTGAAATCATATCAAGCAGCTGTTCCGACCACAATGCTATGAGATTAGAAATCAATTACACGGAAAAAACCGTAAAAAACACAAACACATGGAGGCTAAACAATACGTTACTAAATAACCAAGAGATCACTGAAGAAATCAAAGGGGAAATCAAAAACTACCTAGAGACAAATGACAACAAAAACACGATGACCAAAACCTATGGGATGCAGCAAAAGGGGTTCTAAGAGGGAAGTTTATAGCAATACAAGCCTACCTCAAGAAACAAGAAAAATCTCAAATAAACAATCTAACCTTACACCTAGAGGAAGTAGAGAAAGAAGAACAAAACCCAAAGTTAGTAGAAGGAAAGAAATCCTAAAGATCAGAGCAGAAATAAATGAAATAGAAACAAAGAAAACGGAAGCAAAGATCAACAAAACTAAAAGCTGGTTCTTTGAGAAGATAAGCAAAAATGATCAACCTTTAGCCAGACTCAAGAAAAAGAGGGAGAGGATGCAAATCAACAAAATTAGAAGTGAAAAAGGAGAAGTTACAACAGACACCACAGGAATACAAAGCATCCTAAGAGACTACTACAAGCAACTCTGTGCCAATAAAATGGACAATCTGGAAGAAATGGACAAATTCTTAGAAAGGGATAACCTTCAAAGATTGAACCAGGAAGAAATAGAAAATATGAACAAACCTATCACTAGCAATGAAATTGAAACTGTGATTAAAAATCTTCCAACAAACAAAAGTCCAGAACCAGATGGCATCACAGGTGAATTCTATCAAACATTTAGAGAAGAGCTAACACCCAACCTTCTCAAATTCTTCAAAACAATTGCAGGGGAAGGAACACTCCCAAACTCATTCTATGAGACCACCATCACCCTGATACCAAAATCAGACAGAGATACTACAAGGAAAGAAAATTATAGACCAATATCACTGATGAATATAGATGTAAAAATCCTCAACAAAATACTAGCAAACAGAATCGAACAACAGATTAAAAGGATCATACACCATGATCAAGTGGGGTTTTTCCCAGGGATGCAAGGATTCTTCAATATACACAAATCAATGTGATACACCATATTAACAAATTGTAGAATAAAACCATATGATCATCTCAATAGATGAAGGAAAAGATTTTGAGAAAATTCAACACTCATTTACGATAAAAACTCTGCAGAGTGTGGGCATAGAGGGAAACTACCTCAACATAATAAAGGCCATATATGACAAACCCACAGCAAACAGCATTCTCAATGGTGAAAAACTGAAAGCGTTTCCTCTAAGATCAGAAACAAGACGAGGATGCCCACTCTCACCACTGCTATTCAACATAGTTTTGGAAGTCCTAGCCATGGCAATCAGAGAAGAAAAAGCAATAAAAGGAATACAAAAAGGAAAAGAAGAAGTAAAATTGTCACTGTTTGCAGATGACATGATATCATAGATAGAGAATCCTAAAGACGCCACCAGAAAACCACTGGAGCTAATCAATGAATTTGGTAAAGTTGCAGGATACAAAATTAATGCACAGAAATTGCTTGCATTCCTATACACTAACAATGAAAGATCAGAAAGAGAAATTAAGGAAACAATCCCATTACCACTGCAACAAAAAGAATAAAATACCTAGGAATAAACCTACCTAAGGAAGTAAAAGACCTGTACTCAGAAAACTATAAGACACTGATGAAAGAAATCAAAGATGATATAAACAGATGGAGACATATACCATGTTCTTGGATTAGAAGAATCAATATTGTGAAAATGACTATACTACCCAAAGCAATCTACAGATTCAATGCAATCCCGATCAAAATACCTTTGGCATTTTCTACAGAACAAGAAAAAAAAATCTTAAAATTTATAGGGAGACACAAAAGACCCTGGATAGCCAAAGCAGTCTTGAGGGGGAAAAAAAGAGCTGGAGGAATCAGACTTCCAGACTTCAGACTATATTACAAAGCTACAGAAATCAAGATAATATGGTACTGACACAAAAACAGAAATATAGGTCAATAGAACAGGATAGAAAGCACAGAGATAAACCCACGTACCTATGGTTAACTAATCTATGACAAAGGAGGCAAGGGTATACAATGGAGAAAAGACAGTGTCTTCAGTAAGTGGTGGGGGGAAAACTGGACAGCTACATGTAAAAGAATGAAATTAGTACACTCCCTAACACCATACACAAAAATAACTCAAAATGGATTAGAGACCTAAATATAAGACCAGCCACTATAAAACTCTTAGAAGAAAACATAAGCAGAACAGTCTATGACATAAATCACAGCAAGATCCTTTTTGACCCACCTCCTAGAGAAATGGAAATAAAAACAAAAATTAAAAAATGGGACCAAATGAAACATAAATTCTTTTGCACAGCAAAGGAAAACTTAAGCAAGATGAAAAGACAACCATCAGAATGGGAGAAAATATTTTCAAATGAAGCAAATGGCAAAGGATTAATCTACAAAAAGCAGCTCATGTAGCTCAATATCACAAAACCAAACAACCCAATCCAAAAATGGGCAGAAGACCTAAATAGACATTTCTCCAAAGAAGATATACAGGTTGCCAACAAACACATGAAAGGATGCTGAACATCACTAATCATTGGAGAAATGCAAATCAAAACTACAGTGAGGTATCACCTCACACCAGTCAGAATGGCCATCATCAAAAAATCTACCAACAGTAAATGCTGGAGAGGCATTTATTGGAGAAAAAGGAACCCTCTTGCACTGTTGGTGGGAATGTAAATTGATATAGCCACTAGGGAGAACGGTATGGGGCTTCCTTAAAAACTAAAAATAGAACTACCATACAACCCAGCAAACCCACTCCTGGACATTTACCCTGAGAAAACCATAATTCAAAAAGAGTCATGTACCACAATGTTCACTGTAGCTCTATTTACAATAGCCAGGACATGGAAGCAAACTAAGTGTCCATCAACAGATAAATGGATAAAGAAGATGTGGCACATATATACAATGGAACATTATTCAGCCATAAAAAGAAACGAAATTGAGTTATTTTTAGTGAGGTGGATGGATCTAGAGTCTGTCCTACAGAGTGAAGTAAGTCAGAAAGAGAAAAACAAATACCGTATGCTAACAAATATATATGGAATCTAAAAAAAAAAAAGTTTATGAAGAACCTAGGGGCAGGAAAGGATTAAGGACACAGACGTAGAGAAAGGACTTGAGGACATGGGGAGAGGGAAGGGTAAGCTGGGACAAAGTGAGAGAGTGGTATGGACATATATACACTACCAAATGTAAAATTGATAGCTACTGGGAAGCAGCCACATAGCACAGGGAGATCAGCTCTGTGCTTTGTGACCACCTAAAAGGGTGGGATAAGGGAGTGAGAGGGAGGTGCAAGAGGGAGGGGATATGGTGTTATATGTATACGCATAGCTGATTCACTTTTTTATACAGCAGAAACTAACACACAATTGTAAAGCAATTATACTCCAATAAAGATGTAAAAGAAAAAAAAAAAAAAAGAAAGCCCAGAGATAAACCTACACACCTATGGCCCACTAATCTATGACAAAGGAGGCAAGGGTATACAATGGAGAAAAGACAGTCTCTTCAATAAGTGGTGCTGGGAAAAATGGACAGTTACATGTAAAAGAATGAAATTAGAACACTCCCTAACACCATACACAAAAAATAAACTCCAAATGGATTAGAGACCAAAATGTAAGACCGGACACTATAAAACTCTTAGAGGAAAACATAGGAAGAATACTCTTTGACATAAATCACAGCAAGATCTTTTTTGATCCACCTCCTAGAGTAATGGAATAAAAAAAAAAAACAAAAACAAATGGGAGCAAATGAAACCTAAAAGCTTTTGCAAAGCAAAGGAAACTACAAACAAGACGAAAAGACAACCCTCAGAATGGGAGAAAATATTTGCAAACGAATCAATGGACAAAGGATTAATCTCCAATGTATATAAACAGCTCATGCAGCTCAACAGTAAAAAAACAAACAAACCAATCCAAAAATGGGCAGATGACGTAAATAGACATTTGTCCCAAGAAGACATACAGATGACCAAGAAACACATGAAAAGCTACTCAACATCACTAATTATTAGAGAAATATAAACCAAAACTACAATGAGGTATCACCTCACACGAGTTAGAATGGGCATCATCAGAAAATCTACAAACAACAAATGCTGGAGAGGGTGTGGAGAAAAGGGAACCCTCTTACACTATTTGTGGGAATGTAAATTGATACAGTCACTATGGAGAACAGTATGGAGGTTCCTTAAAAAACTAAAAATAGAATTACCATATGACCCAGCAATCCCACTACTGGCCATATACCCAGAGAAAACCATAATTCAAAAAGACATATTCACCACAATATTCATTGCAGCACTATTTACAATAGCCAGGTCATGGAAGCAACCTAAATGCCCATAGACAGACGAACGGAAAAGATGTGCTACATATATAAAATGGAATATTACTCAGCCATAAAAAGGAATGAAATTGGGTCATTTGTAGAGACGTGGATAGATCTAGAGACTGTCATACAGAGTGAAGTAAGTCAGAAAGAGAAAAACAAATATCGTATATTAACGCATACATGTAGAACCTAGAAAAATGGTAAAGATGAACTGGTTTGCAAGGCAGAAATAGAGACACAGATGTAGAGAACAAATGTATGGACACCAAGGGGGGAAAGTGGCAGGGTGGTGGTGGTGGGATGAATTGCGACCCTGGGATTGACATATATACACTTATATGTATAAAATAGATAACCAATAAGAGCCTGCTGTATAAAAAAATGAATAAAATAAATTCAAAAATTAAAAAATAAATAATACTTAAGAAAATAAAACAGAAAAAAAAGTTCTGTCCTTCCCATAGACGTATTTATATGAATGAATGATTTCCATGCTTATATCCATAAATACAAAAAGAGGAATAAAACTTACTTTGACCCAAAAAAGAAAAAAAAAAAAACTGAACCCACTGGTCATACAGAGGAAAACCCTATCAGCGCACTTGCTCCAGTGGTAAACAATTCTTAAGTTGGTCACAGGTGGGGAATCATCTCCCATGCAGCCAGCAGCCCCCACACAAGGAGCGTCCTCATTGCAAAGCTGGGGGACTGTGAGGAGGCGTCTCTGACTAAACGTGAGCTGAGCCCCAGGCCAGCTGCTGCTGAACTTTTCCCACCGTTCCCAGGTAAAACACCTGAATGTGTGCAAAGACTAAAAACTAGAGGAAGGGGCTTGGAGTCACACCAGCAACAGCACGCAGGCCGACTTGGTGCCTGCAGGCCAGCCAGGATGGTCCTGGCCCCGGGCGCTCGTCTGGAAACTTTCCATTTCCCTGCCTGAGGTACCCCTCCTGTCCCGGCCCCCACTGCTTTTTTCCTTCCTTACCTCTGCCCGGGGAGAAATTCCAGCAGCAAGTATGGGTGACACATCCTCTTCTTTAGCAGGTGGCAGCCCGGCAACTCCTGCAGAAAGTCCAGTAGAGCCCCAGTCACAACGGGCCACTCATAGAGCCGTGGGCCCTACTGCCTCCCACCAGCCCAACCCCGAGACTGCTGATGGGGCAGAGAATATGGCGTCAGGCACAGCTGCAGAAGCTTTTGCTGCCTGGAGGGGTGTTTATATTGACCTCAACCCAGGCACACCTGGGAAGGGCTGGCCGGCCGGGTCAGGCTGCCCAGGTCAGCCAATCCTCGCCCCTCAGGGGCTCAGATTTGCAGAAAATGGGCCTTGCTGCACCGGCCAGATCCGAGGAACAGGTGTAGGGTCCCGAGAGTCAGGATAGATAAGGGGCGGCAGCCCTGGCTTGTTTTCTAATCATTTTATCTGGTCCATGAGTGGGAGACAACTTCAAGAAGACCCTCTGCTAATGAGAGGAACCCAGGAGTCAGGGAGAGGAGGGGTGGTGGGTGGAGACAGAGGCCTGGTGCCCCGGCTGCTGTGGAAGCCCCTGGAAGACCAGGCAGAGGGAGGTCGTACAGAGTGAAGCCTAGGGTCACAGACCTGTTGGAGCTGCTGTTTATTAGTTCAAGCTCTGCTCTGAGGTGCTCTGTGTCAGCTCTGAGTGACAGGTGTGCTGGGGGTGCTCTGCAATGAGGGCTATGTGCACAGTTCCTGTGTGCCCAGCCCTGTCGGGGTACCTGTCCACGGGAGCTCCATATCCAGGGAGGGGCCTGCCCACGAGAGCCCCGTGGGCTGCTGGGTACCTGCCCAGGTGAGCTCCATATCCTGGGAGGGGCCTAACCACCACAGCCCCGTGGGCTGCTGGGTACCTGCCCAGGTGAGCTCCATATCCTGGGAGGGGCCTGACCACCAGAGCCCCATGGGCTGCTGGGGACCTGCCCAGGTGAGCTCCATATCCTGGGAGGGGCCTGACCACCAGAGCCCCATGGGCTGCTGGGGACCTGGTAGAGGACGCCAGGACAGTCAGTGAAGCCACAGAGGATATACATCTAGTAGTTCCTAATTCCTACACCCTGCTGGTCATTCTACCATCCACCAGGACATGGTATTCTGTATTAGACTTCAATGATGCCTTCTTCTGTATTCCATTCGTCCCAGAGTCACAAGAAATTTTGGCTGTGAGTGGCAGGACTCAACATACAACAAAAACAATACTGCTGGGCCGTCCTGCCCCAGGGGTTCAAAAATTCCCACACCATCTTTGGGGAAACGTTAGCTAAAGACCTAAAAGATCTACCTCTGGAGAAGGGAACCCTCCTTCAATATGCAGATGACATTCTGATCACCAGCCCGACTAAGGAGGCCTCTGAACTACCTAGCCAATAAAAGATAGAAGGTGTCCAAGAAAAAGGCTCAAATATCACAAACTAAGGTGACCTTCTTGGGCTTCATTCGCTCAGAAGGTCGGAGAAGCCCACCCCAGGAAAGGGAAGAAGCCATTTGCAGCCTCACCCTTCCTGAAACTAGAAGACAGCTTAGGGGTTCCTGGGGAGACCGGGGTTTGCTGCATCTGGATCCCTAACTACAGTCTAATAGCTGGGCCTCTATATGAAACACTGAAAGGAAAAGATGATGATCCTTTTGAATAGAATCCAGAAGCGGCCTTTCAAGAATGGAAAGAGCAGTCAGTTCAGACCCGTGCCCTGGACCTCCCTAAGTTAGCTAAACCCTTTGACCTTTACATTCCTGGTCCAAGGCGAATCGCCCTTGGAGTATTAGTGCAAAAACTGGGACCACTTGAAATGGAACAATGCAAGAATGCCCTCCAGGCATTGGCCAGCCACCCCATCCGACCAGGATACTGGGGGTATCTAAAAACCTGGAAATCAGCAGCCCACAAGGCCAGCTCCCTCCTAAGGGAAAAGGACGCCACTTGGTGATCCTAACCACCCACCATGCCCTGAAGTTGCAGGGATTGCTCCGTGGGCACAATGACCTCGAGTGAGGAGGCCCTCCAACACCAACCTCCAGAGAGACAACCTGGGGCAATGGGCCCCCATGACGACTCGTGTGACCATCACTTGACCTGGAGCTTCTCTCAGAAAACAACAAGAGTGTGCCCCAAAAGAGCAGACTATTGCTTACAGGACTTACTGCACCCAGAGCGGAGCTAATAAACTTGGTAGGGGAACCGTAAATAACGCTGCCACCATAGAAAAGCCTACAGACACCGCGGTGACGGCGGCCAATGAGACCGGCTGTACTCCTGGCTACTTCAAAAGGCCGTTGACTGAGTGGCCATCATGGTCCTGGATCACCACCGGCCCTGGACTGTCTGGGAGTTGAGCAAGCAGGGCTCTGACACCTGGTGCTGCTTGTACGTTAATTCAGTGGCCTAACTGAAGAAAGCGCAGACTACTGGTCAGAGCATCTAGGCTGGCAGAAACCGTCAGCCTAAGGGGGCCGAACCAATGTGGAGCAGGGTAAAACGGCCCACCCCCCCCCCAGCGTCTCTGCACATCTCTTTCCTGGACCCTTAAAGATCATTAGAATCTATAAAACTTCCAATGCTGGTGCTCAGGCAGACGAGCAGTGAGGGAGGAGGCCTGGGGACAATCAACCTCACATGGAGGCTGCTTGGGAGAAGTCCTCCCCCTCGCCCCGGGTATGAGGACACCCAACTCAGCACGAAGCATTTACAGAAGAGGTGTATGCACCCTCAGCACCCCAAGAATGAGGAATGGGACAAAAGGCAGAGGAGGGCTTTGTCACTGGCAAAGCCCATGAAAAATTCCTGGGAGATGAAAATAGAATCTGGGCAATAAAATAAAGTCTAACCATTTTTTCCTTTGTGCTTTGTCTAATTTCACTTGCTCCTAGGTTTCCACATGCAGAGGTCCCACACCCGACACTTCAGACCCGATTTCCTAGTGCAAAATGGCTGGGCCGACACCTCAGCTCGTGGGGTCCCGTGCAGACTCTGCGACATAGAGCCTGAGCTCCAGCCAACCCGGCCCTCGAGAGCTCTACCCCCTCCCTCCTGCTGACGCTGCCAGGATCTCTACACAGCAGCCCGGCCCACAACCCGCAAGGGAGCACACACTCTCACCTCTCCATTCTCTGATCAAAATATAAAGTTTTCCTTTGCTTCTGAACCAAAGTCAGTCTCGATCTGTTGGCTCCAATGACACTGGGCAGGGAGACCCTTGTTGGGACCCACTCTGCAGGATCAGTAACAGAATTTGAGAACATTGTAACTTCAAAGAACAGATGTGTGAGCCAAACTGTAATTAACATAAAGCAGTGTATAAGGCTCGTGTAAAATAAGATGTTTCTAACACTTCCATTTGATATTTCCATCACTTTATTATAAGCAAGTTCAGTGGAGGGGTTTGTCTTATTTGTCAGGTCAACAGTAGAGAAATGCAGTGATTTCTTTCCAAGGATGGACATCTAATAATCTTGGTTGAAGTTTCAACCTTGTTTTGAATGATTTTCCATTGAAAATGATACCTCTCTTTCAGCTCCTAGATTTCTGAGAAGTATAAAATCTTATATTTTTTTATTACCAAAGGGGAAAGGTGGGAGGAGGGATAAATTAACAGTTTCAGATTAACATATACACACTGCTATGTATAAAATATATCATCAACAAGGAACTACTGTATAACACAGGGAACTATACTCAATATTTTGTAATGACCCCTAAGGGGAAATAATCTGAAAAACAATAGATATCTATATCGACATCATCTATCAACTACAGATAAAATGGAAACTAAAGGAGGCCGATGGTGAGCGTTTCTGAACCTGAAGACTTCAATCATCTAAAGTTCGGACTCTGACTAAGGCCCAAGTCCCTTAAAGAACACACATGTACCAGTAGCTTAAAAATTCCCCAGATTGGAGTTCGGGGAGACACTGATTTGGAAAAATCCCTGGTGTTCTCCTTACATACACGGGACCTTTCCTACAGCTAAAACATGCCTGTGACACCCAGAAGATGGAACACGGTTGGATCAGGGAGATTTTGGAAAAGGCACAAAAACTCCTAATTTCCTGGTTGTTGGGTTCACCCCTCCAGCCTTTTTCCTTAAAATCTCCCCACTTGAGGATGTCAGCACCTTCAACATCCAGTTGCACAAAATTTGGAATTTTTCCAAAGGAAGAAGGGGAAGGAGGAGAAACAAGGAGAGCCAAGCCCTAAATGTTCGGACAGGAACATGTCACTCTACTTTCCAATCAGGAAGAAGAATTAAGCAAAGGCTTAGCCTGCCACCGGGAACCAGAGTAGGGCCAGAAGCAAACCAGCGGTTCTGCGGACAGCTCCCAAAAAAGCGAGTTGAAAAATGGAGGTCAGGGGCACTGCAATTCACAAACCTGCAGAGTTATAAATTATAACTATCGTCCAAAATTATATTGAGGGAAGTCAATGAACAGGATTGGAAAGGAAGGCAGAATTGCAGGAAACAGATTTCAGGAGTCAGATTCGAATAGCCCCTAAAGCACATGAAAAGCGGCCAAACGTCGACAATGATGCACAAGGCCAAAAAGAGCATATGTGTTTTTTTCTGAATAAATTCAGGAAAAAACGCATAGGCCCTCTTTGGCCAACCAAGCAAGCCGGAAATAAAATTCAGCACTACAAAGAAGTCTCACTTCCCATCGGTCAAAAGCGCCTTCCTAAAAAAGTGTAAAAAAAAAATACTGGAGAGGCCAGGGAGGACAGGGAGCATTGTTACACTGATGGTCGGGATGTAAATTGCCAATGGCGACTCTGGAGAAGGGTATGGTATTTCCTAAAACATCTAAAAAACACAGCTAGAGAGAAAGGGGCACATCCATTCATGGGCGTATAAATTGGAAAAATAAAAATCAAAAAGACACAGGCACCCAGAAGTTAAAGGGCTGCTCTGGTTACAAGAACCTCCACTTGTGTACATCTTAAATATCCCAGGGATGAAAAAAATGGTAAAGAAGTTGTGGTCCTTATGTACAATGGAATATCATTCAGCCATGAAATCAATGTCCTAAGGCTAGTAGCAGCATGATGAGTGGATTTAGGTACGACGATTCTAAGTGAAATAAGTCACACAGAAAAACACACTTATCATTAGATATCACTTAGAGAGGGAATGTAAAAACTGATACCCTTGAACTGAATTACAAAACAGAACAGAGTCACACATTTTGAAAACACACTATGGCTGCTTAACGTGAAAGGTGAGGTGGGGTGATGCATAAAACAAGGGTTTCAAATTAGCTCAGATACCGTTCCATAAACCAAATATGTAATAGACAAGACCTACTCCTTCCTCAGTGAACTGGACTCAACACCCCCTATTCACCGCACAAGAATATATGTGACTAGTAAGAATCTTAAAACCTATGTATTGATCTCTCTCTGGAAGAGAGTCAAGTGAGTGTAAAGTGGCATAAACACAGCCGTGAAAAGCAGCTAAACCCCATTTTAAAAATAAATTACCTTTAAAAACCCGTGAAACAAAGACAGGGAAAGAAAGAGAAATTCTTACAAAATTCGTTCAGGGGCTGTGATGCAACCTGGATTGACCATATCTAGACCCACAGGTGATTGAGACATAAAGGTGGGCACTCATGGGGCTGAGACTTTGGGTGAGGTTGGGTGAGCAAACGCAGACCCTTTAAAATAATACTGCGTGGTACCCATCCCATGGGTCCCAAATCTCCAGGTTCAAGGGCATCTTCCTACATCGAAAACATGCATGAGAAACCCAGAAGATGGTACACCGTCTGATCGGGAAAGGCTTCTGAAACGCACCTCATTTCTCATCTCCTTGTGCTAGGGTTCGCCTTTCCAGCCACTTTACTAGGAATCTCCCTACTTGGGGAATAAGCACCTTTAACCTCCTCTTCTCTGCAGGTTGCAATTTGTCCTGAGGATGAACGGGAAGAGGGGGAACCAATGAGAGACTAGATCTAGGTGTTGTGACAGGCACAGGTCACTCTATTTTCCCATCAGGAAGAAGAATTAACCACAGGCTCAGCATGCCCCCCGGAACCAGAATAGGGCCTGAAGCAATCCTGCGCATTTGCGGCCAGCTCCCAAAAAATCCAGTTGAAAAATGGAGCTCAGGGACACTGCAATTCACAAACCTGCAGAGTTATAAATGATAAGTCTCGTACACAAATATATTGAGGGAAGGCAATGAAGAGGATTTGAAAGCAAGGCAGAATTGCAGGAAACAGGTATCAGGAGGTAGATTCGAATCGCCTTTAAAGCACATGAAAAGGGGCAAAACGTGGACAATGATGCCCTTGGCCTAAAAGGGCATATACGTTTTTTCCTGAATATATTCAGGAAAAAACGCATACGCCCTTTTTGGCCAACCAAGCAACCTGGAAAGGCAAATCAGCGCTACAATGAAGTCTCGCTTCCCATCGTTCAAAGGCCGTGCTGAAAAAAGTGTCAAAACCAGAAATGCAGGACAGGCCATGGAGAAATGGCAGCCTTGCTACGCTGATGGGCGGGATGTAAATTGCCAACAGCCACTCTGGAGAAGTGTACGGTGTGTCCTGAAACATCTAAAACACACAACTTAGAGAGCACAGGGCACTTCCACTCATGGGTGTGTAAATAGGGAAAACTAAAAATCAGCAAGACACAGGCACCCCAAAATTTAGGGCTGCTCTGTTGACAAGAACCTCCACTTCATGACTCCTTAAATATCCCAGGAAATATTAAAATGGATAAAGATGTTGAGGTCCTTATGTACAATGGAATTTCACTCAGCCATGAAATCAATGTCCTAAGGCAAGTAGCAGCATGATGAGTGGATTTAGGTATGACGATTGTAAGTGAAATAAATCACACAGAAAAAGACACTTATTATAAGATATCACTTATAGAGGGAATGTAAAAACCGTTACCATTGAACTGAATTACAAAACAGAACAGAGTCACACATTTTGAAAACACACTATGGCTTCTTAACGGGAAAGGTGAGGTGGGGTGATGCATAAAACAAGGGTTTCTAATTAGCTCAGATACCGTTCCATAAACCCAATATGTACTAGACAAGACCTACTCCTTGCTCAGTGAAGTGGACTAAACACCCACTATTCACCGCACAAGAATATATCTGACTAGTAAGAATCTTAAAACCTATGTATTGATATCTGTCTGGAAGTGAGTCAAGTGGGTGTAAAGCCGCATAAACACAGCAGTGAAAAGCAGCTAAAGCCCATTATAAAAATCAATTGCTTTTAAAAACCCATGCAACAAAGAGAGTGAAAGAGAGAGAAATTCTCACACAATTCGTTCAGGGGCTGTGATGCAACCTGGATTTACCATATCTAGACCCACAGCTAGATGAGACATAAGGGTGGACACTCTTGGGGCTGAGAGGTTTGGTGAGGTTGGGTGAGCAAATGCAGACCCTTTAAAGTAATACTGCGTGGTACCCGTCCAATGGGTCCCAAATCTCCAGGTTCAAGGGCATCTACCTACATCGAAAACATGTACTAGAAACCCAGAAGATGGTACACCGTCTGATTGGGAAAGGTTTCTAAAAGGCACCTCATTTCTCATCTCCTTGTGCTCGGGTTCGCCATTCCATCCACTCTACTAGCAATCTCCCCCCTTGGAGAATCAGCACCTTTAACCTCCTGTTCTGTACAGGTTGCAATTTGTCCTGAGAATGAACGGGAAGTGGGGGAACCAATGAGAGACTTGCTCTAGGTTTTGTGACAGGCACAGGTCAATCTTTTTTCCCATTAGGAAGAAGAATTAACCACAGGCTCAGCCTGCCCCACAGAACCAGAAGAGGGTCTGAAGCAATCCTGCGCTTTTGCGGCCAGCTCCCAAAAAAGCCCGTTGAAAAATGGAGCACATGAGCACTGCAATTCACAAACCTGCAAAGTTATAAATGATAACTCTCGTCCACAAATATATTGAGGGAAGGCAATGAAGAGGATTTGAAAGCAAGGCAGAATTGCAGGAAACAGATTTCAGGAGGTAGATTCAAATCGATTTGAAAGCACATGAAAAGCGGCAAAAGGTCGACAATGATGCCCTTGGTCAAAAAGGGCGTATGCGTTTTTTCCTGAATATATTCAGGAAAAAACGCATACGCCCTTTTTGGCCAACCAAGCAACCTGGAAAGGAAAATCAGCGCTACAAAGAAGTCTTGCTTCCCATCGGTCATAAGGGCTATGCTGAAAAAAGTGTAAAAACCAGAAATGCAGGACAGGCCATGGAGAAATGGCAGCCTTGCTACGCTGATGGGCGGGATGTAAATTGCCAAGAGGCACTCTGGAGAAGTGTACGGTGTGTCCTGAAACATCGAAAAAACACAGGTTAGGGAGCATAGGGCACTTCCACTCATGGGCGTATAAATTGGGAAAACTAAAAATCAGCAAGACACAGGCACCCCAAAGTTTAGGGCTGCTCTGTTGACAAGAACCTCCACTTCATGACACCTTAAATATCCCAGGAAAGAGAAAAATGGATAAAGAAGTTGTGGTCCTTATGTACAATGGAATATCACTCAGACATGAAATCAATGTCATAAGGCTAGTAGAAGCAAGATGAGTGGAGTTAGGTACGACGATTCTAAGTGAAATAAGTCACACAGAAAAAGACACTTATCATAAGCTATCACTTATAGAGGGAATGTAAAAACCGCTACACTTGAACTGAATTACAAAACAGAACAGAGTCACACGTTTAGAAAACACACTATGGCTGCTTAACGGGAAAGGTGAGGTGGGGTGATGCATAAAACAAGGGTTTCAAATTCGCTCAGATACCGATCTATACACCCAATATGTAATAGACAAGACCTACTCCTTGCTCAGTGAAGTGGACTCAACACCCCCTATTCACCGCACAAGAATATATGTGACTAGTAAGAATCTTAAAACCTATGTATTGATATCTGTCTGGAAGTGAGTCAAGTGGGTGTAAAGCCGCATAAACACAGCCGTGAAAAGCAGCTAAACCCCATTATAAAAATAAATTACTTTTAAAAACCCGTATAACAAAGACAGTGAAAGAGAGAGAAATTTTTACAAAATTCGTTCAGGGGCTGTGATGCAACCTGGATTGACCATATCTAGACCCACAGCTGGATGAGGCATAAGGGTGGACAATCTTGAGGCTGAGAGGTTGGGTGAGGTTGGGTGAGCAAACGCAGAACCTTTAAAGTAATAGTGCGTGGTACCCATCCCATGGGTCCCAAATCTCCAGGTTCAAGGGCATCTTCCTACATCGAAAACATTCATGAGAAACCCAGAAGATGGTACACCGTGTGATCGGGAAAGGTTCCTAAAACGCACCTCATTTCTCAACTCCTTGTGCTCGGGTTCGCCTTTCCACCTACTTTACTAGCAATCTCCCTACTTGGAGAATCAGCACCTTTAAGCTCCTGTTCCCTACAGGTTGCAATTTGTCCTGAGGATGAACGGGAAGAGGGGCAACCAATGAGAGACTAGATCTAGGTGTTGGGACAGGCACAGGTCACTCTATTTTCCCAACAGGAAGAAGAATTAACCACAGGCTCAGCCTGCAGCCCAGAAGCAGAATAGGGCCTGAGGCAATCCTGCGCTTTTGCGGCCAGCTCCCAAAAAACCGAGTTGAAAAATGGAGCTCAGGGACACTGCAATTCACAAACCCGCAGAGTTATAAATGATAACTATCATCCACAGATATATTGAGGGAAGGCAACGAAGAGGATTTGAAAGCAAGGCAGAATTGCAGGAAACAGATTTCAGGAGGTAGATTCGAATCGCCTTGAAAGCACATGAAAAGCGGCAAAACGTCGACAATGATGCCCTTGGCCAAAAAGGGCTTATGCGTTTTTTCCTGAGTATATTCAGGAAAACACGCATACGCCCTTTTTGGCCAACCAAGCAACCTGGAAAGGCAAATCAGCGCTACAAAGAAGGCTCGCTTCCCATCGGTCAAAAGGGCCATGCTGCAAAAAGTGTCAAAACCAGAAATGCAGGACAGGCCATGGAGAAATGGCAGCCTTGCTATGGTGATGGGTGGGATGTAAATTGCCAACAGCCACTCTGGAGAAGTGTACGGTGTGTCCTGAAACATCGAAAAAACTCACCTTAGGGAGCATAGGGCACGTCCACTCATGGGCGTATAAATTGGGAAAACTAAAAATCAGCAAGACACAGGCACCCCAAAGTTTAGGGCTGCTCTGTTGACAAGAACCTCCACTTCATGACACCTTAAATATCCCAGGAAAGAGAAAAATGTATAAAGAAGTTGTGGTCCTTATGTACATTGGAATATCACTCAGACATGAAATCAATGTCATAAGGCTAGTAGAAGCAAGATGAGTGGATTTAGGTACGACGATTCTAAGTGAAATAAGTCACACAGAAAAAGACACTTATCATAAGCTATCACTTATAGAGGGAATGTAAAAACCGCTACACTTGAACTGAATTACAAAACAGAACAGAGTCACACGTTTAGAAAACACACTATGGCTGCTTAACGGGGAAGGTGAGGTGGGGTGATGCATAAAACAAGGGTTTCAAATTCGCTCAGATACCGTTCCATACACCCAATATGCAATAGACAAGACCTACCCCTTGCTCAGTGAACTGTACTCAACACCCCCTATTCCCCGCACAAGAATATATGTGACTAGTAAGAATCTTAAAACCTATGTATTGATATCTGTCTGGAAGTGAGTCAAGTGGGTGTAAAGCCGCATAAACACAACCATGAAAAGCAGCTAAACCCCATTATAAAAATGAATTACTTTTAAAAACCCGTAAAAAAAGATAGTGAAAGAGAGAGAAATTCTTACAAAATTCGTTCAGAGGCTGTGATGCAACCTGGATTGACCATATCTAGACCCACAGCTGGATGAGACATAAGGGTGGACACTCTTGGGGCTGAGAGGTTGGGTGAGGTTGGGTGAGCAAACGCAGACCCTTTAAAGTAATACTGCGTGGTACCCATCCCATGGGTCCCAAATCTCCAGGTTCAAGAGCATCTTCCTACATCGAAAACATGCATGAGAAACCCAGAAGATGGTACACCGTGTGATTTTGAAAGGTTTCTAAAACGCACCTCATTTCTCATCTCCTTGTGCTCGGTTTCGCCATTCCAGCTACTTTACTAGCAATCTCCCTACTTGGAGAATCAGCACCTTTAACCTCCTGTTCCCTACAGGTTGCAATTTGTCCTGAGGATGAACGGGAAGAGGGGCAACCAATGAGAGACTAGATCTAGGTGTTGGGACAGGCACAGGTCACTCTATTTTCCCATCAGGAAGAAGAATTAACCACAGGCTCAGCCAGCCGCCGGGAACCAGAATAGGGCCTGAGGCAATCCCGCGCTTTTGCGGCCAGCTCCCAAAAAAGACAGTTGAAAAATGGAGCTCAGGGAAACTGCAATTCACAAACCCGCAGAGTTATAAATGATAACTCTCATCCACAGATATATTGAGGGAAGGCAACGAAGAGGATTTGAAAGCAAGGCAGAATTGCAGGAAACAGATTTCAGGAGGTAGATACGAATCGCCTTTAAAGCACATGAAAAGCGGCAAAACGTCCACAATGATGCCCTTGGCCAAAAAGGGCGTATGCGTTTTTTCCTGAATATATTCAGGAAAAAACGCATACGCCCTTTTTGGCCAACCAAGCAACCTGGAAAGGCAAATCAGCGCTACAAAGAAGTCTCGCTTCCCATCGGTCAAAAGGGCCATGCTGGAAAAAGTGTCAAACCCAGAAATCCAGGACAGGCCATGGAGAAATGGCAGCCTTGCTACACTGATGGGCGGGATGTAAATTGCCAACAGCCACTCTGGAGAAGTGTACGTTGTGTCCTGAAACATGGAAAAAAAACAGCTTAGGGAGCATAGGGCACGTCCACTCATAGGCGTATAAATTGGAAAAACTAAAAATCAGCAAGACACAGGCACCGGAAAGTTTAGGGCTGCTCTGTTGACAAGAACCTCCACTTCATGACACCTTAAATATCCCAGGAAAGAGAAAAATGGATAAAGAAGTTGTGGTCCTTATGTACAATGGAATATCACTCAGACATGAAATCAATGTTATAAGGCTAGTAGAAGCAAGATGAGTGGAGTTAGGTACGACGATTCTAAGTGAAATAAGTCACACAGAAAAAGACACTTATCATAAGCTATCACTTATAGAGGGAATGTAAAAACCGCTACACTTGAACTGAATTACAAAACAGAACAGAGTCACACGTTTAGAAAACACACTATAGCTGCTTAACAGGAAAGGTGAGGTGGGGTGATGCATAAAACAAGGGTTTCAAATTCGCTCACATACCGTTCCATACACCCAATATGTAATAGACAAGACCTACTCCTTGCTCAGTGAACTGGACTCAACACCCCCTATTCACCGCACAAGAATATATGTGACTAGTAAGAATCTTAAAACCTATGTATTGATATCTGTCTGGAAGTGAGTCAAGTGGGTGTAAAGCCGCATAAACACAGCCATGAAAAGCAGCTAAACCCCATTATAAAAATAAATTACTTTTAAAAACCCGTAAAACAAAGACAGTGAAAGAGAGAGAAATTCTTACAAAATTCGTTCAGAGGCTCTGATGCAACCTGGATTGACCATATCTAGACCCACAGCTGGATGAGACATAAGGGTGGACACTCTTGGGGCTGAGAGGTTGGGTGAGGTTGGGTGAGCAAACGCAGACCCTTTAAAGTAATACTGCGTGGTACCCATCCCATGGGTCCCAAATCTCCAGTTTCAAGGGAATCTTCCTACATCGAAAACATGCATGAGAAACCCAGAAGATGGTACACCGTGTGATTTTGAAAGGTTTCTAAAACGCACCTCATTTCTCATCTCCTTGTGCTCGGTTTCGCCATTCCAGCTACTTTACTAGCAATCTCCCTACTTGGAGAATCAGCACCTTTAACCTCCTGTTCCCTACAGGTTGCAATTTGTCCTGAGGATGAACGGGAAGAGGGGCAACCAATGAGAGACTAGATCTAGGTGTTGGGACAGGCACAGGTCACTCTATTTTCCCAACAGGAAGAAGAATTAACCACAGGCTCAGCCTGCCGCCCAGAAGCAGAATAGGGCCTGAGGCAATCCCGCGCTTTTGCGGCCAGCTCCCAAAAAAGACAGTTGAAAAATGGACCTCAGGGAAACTGCAATTCACAAACCCGCAGAGTTATAAATGATAACTCTCATCCACAGATATATTGAGGGAAGGCAACGAAGAGGATTTGAAAGCAAGGCAGAATTGCAGGAAACAGATTTCAGGAGGTAGATACGAATCGCCTTGAAAGCACATGAAAAGCGGCAAAACGTCGACAATGATGCCCTTGGCCAAAAAGGGCGTATGCGTTTTTTCCTGAATATATTCAGGAAAAAACGCATACGCCCTTTTTGGCCAACCAAGCAACCTGGAAAGGCAAATCAGCGCTACAAAGAAGTCTCGCTTCCCTTCGGTCAAAAGGGCCATGCTGCAAAAAGTGTCAAAACCAGAAATGCAGGACAGGCCATGGAGAAATGGCAGCCTTGCTACACTGATGGGCGGGATGTAAATTGCCAACAGCCACTCTGGAGAAGTGTACGTTGTGTCCTGAAACATGGAAAAAAAACAGCTTAGGGAGCATAGGGCACGTCCACTCATGGGCGTATAAATTGGAAAAACTAAAAATCAGCAAGACACAGGCACCGGAAAGTTTAGGGCTGCTCTGTTGACAAGAACCTCCACTTCATGACACCTTAAATATCCCAGGAAAGAGAAAAATGGATAAAGAAGTTGTGGTCCTTATGTACAATGGAATATCACTCAGACATGAAATCAATGTTATAAGGCTAGTAGAAGCAAGATGAGTGGAGTTAGGTACGACGATTCTAAGTGAAATAAGTCACACAGAAAAAGACACTTATCATAAGCTATCACTTATAGAGGGAATGTAAAAACCGCTACACTTGAACTGAATTACAAAACAGAACAGAGTCACACGTTTAGAAAACACACTATAGCTGCTTAACAGGAAAGGTGAGGTGGGGTGATGCATAAAACAAGGGTTTCAAATTTGCTCAGATACCGTTCCATACACCCAATATGTAATAGACAAGACCTACTCCTTGCTCAGTGAACTGGACTCAACACCCCCTATTCCCCGCACAAGAATATATGTGACTAGTAAGAATCTTAAAACCTATGTATTGATATCTGTCTGGAAGTGTGTCAAGTGGGTGTAAAGCCGCATAAACACAGCCATGAAAGGCAGCTAAACCCCATTATAAAAATAAATTACTTTTAAAAACCCATAAAACAAAGACAGTGAAAGAGAGAGAAATTCTTACAAAATTCGTTCAGAGGCTGTGATGCAACCTGGATTGACCATATCTAGACCCACAGCTGGATGAGACATAAGGGTGGACACTCTTGGGGCTGAGAGGTTGGGTGAGGTTGGGTGAGAAAACGCAGACCCTTTAAAGTAATACTGCGTGGTACCCATCCCATGGGTCCCAAATCTCCAGGTTCAAGGGCATCTTCCTACATCGAAAACATGCATGAGAAACCCAGAAGATGGTACACCGTGTGATTTTGAAAGGTTTCTAAAACGCACCTCATTTCTCATCTCCTTGTGCTCGGGTTCGCCATTCCAGCTACTTTACTAGCAATCTCCCTACTTGGAGAATCAGCACCTTATCCTCCTGTTCCCTACAGGTTGCAATTTGTCCTGAGGATGAACGGGAAGAGGGGCAACCAATGAGAGAATAGATCTAGGTGTTGGGACAGGCACAGGTCACTCTATTTTCCCAACAGGAAGAAGAATTAACCACAGGCTCAGCCTGCTGCCCAGAAGCAGAATAGGGCCTGAGGCAATCCCGCGCTTTTGCGGCCAGCTCCCAAAAAAGACAGTTGAAAAATGGACCTCAGGGAAACTGCAATTCACAAACCCGCAGAGTTATAAATGATAACTCTCATCCACAGATATATTGAGGGAAGGCAACGAAGAGGATTTGAAAGCAAGGCAGAATTGCAGGAAACAGATTTCAGGAGGTAGATACGAATCGCCTTTAAAGCACATGAAAACCGGCAAAACGTCGACAATGATGCCCTTGGCCAAAAAGGGCGTATGCGTTTTTTCCTGAATATATTCAGGAAAAAACGCATACGCCCTTTTTGGCCAACCAAGCAACCTGGAAAGGCAAATCAGCGCTACAAAGAAGTCTCGCTTCCCTTCGGACAAAAGGGCCATGCTGCAAAAAGTGTCAAAACCAGAAATGCAGGACAGGCCATGGAGAAATGGCAGCCTTGCTACACTGATGGGCGGGATGTAAATTGCCAACAGCCACTCTGGAGAAGTATACATTGTGTCCTGAAACATCGAAAAAAAACAGCTTAGGGAGCATAGGGCACGTCCACTCATGGGCGTATAAATTGGAAAAACTAAAAATCAGCAAGACACAGGCACCGGAAAGTTTAGGGCTGCTCTGTTGACAAGAACCTCCACTTCATGACACCTTAAATATCCCAGGAAAGAGAAAAATGGATAAAGAAGTTGTGGTCCTTATGTACAATGGAATATCACTCAGACATGAAATCAATGTCATAAGGCTAGTAGAAGCAAGATGAGTGGAGTTAGGTACGACGATTCTAAGTGAAATAAGTCACACAGAAAAAGACACTTATCATAAGCTATCACTTATAGAGGGAATGTAAAAACCGCTACACTTGAACTGAATTACAAAACAGAACAGAGTCACACGTTTAGAAAACACACTATAGCTGCTTAACAGGAAAGGTGAGGTGGGGTGATGCATAAAACAAGGGTTTCAAATTGGCTCAGATACCGTTCCATACACCCAATATGTAATAGACAAGACCTACTCCTTGCTCAGTGAACTGGACTCAACACCCCCTATTCCCCGCACAAGAATATATGTGACTAGTAAGAATCTTAAAACCTATGTATTGATATCTGTCTGGAAGTGTGTCAAGTGGGTGTAAAGCCGCATAAACACAGCCATGAAAGGCAGCTAAACCCCATTATAAAAATAAATTACTTTTAAAAACCCATAAAACAAAGACAGTGAAAGAGAGAGAAATTCTTACAAAATTCGTTCAGAGGCTGTGATGCAACCTGGATTGACCATATCTAGACCCACAGCTGGATGAGACATAAGGGTGGACACTCTTGGGGCTGAGAGGTTGGGTGAGGTTGGGTGAGAAAACGCAGACCCTTTAAAGTAATACTGCGTGGTACCCATCCCATGGGTCCCAAATCTCCAGGTTCAAGGGCATCTTCCTACATCGAAAACATGCATGAGAAACCCAGAAGATGGTACACCGTGTGATTTTGAAAGGTTTCTAAAACGCACCTCATTTCTCATCTCCTTGTGCTCGGGTTCGCCATTCCAGCTACTTTACTAGCAATCTCCCTACTTGGAGAATCAGCACCTTATCCTCCTGTTCCCTACAGGTTGCAATTTGTCCTGAGGATGAACGGGAAGAGGGGCAACCAATGAGAGAATAGATCTAGGTGTTGGGACAGGCACAGGTCACTCTATTTTCCCAACAGGAAGAAGAATTAACCACAGGCTCAGCCTGCTGCCCAGAAGCAGAATAGGGCCTGAGGCAATCCCGCGCTTTTGCGGCCAGCTCCCAAAAAAGACAGTTGAAAAATGGACCTCAGGGAAACTGCAATTCACAAACCCGCAGAGTTATAAATGATAACTCTCATCCACAGATATATTGAGGGAAGGCAACGAAGAGGATTTGAAAGCAAGGCAGAATTGCAGGAAACAGATTTCAGGAGGTAGATACGAATCGCCTTTAAAGCACATGAAAACCGGCAAAACGTCGACAATGATGCCCTTGGCCAAAAAGGGCGTATGCGTTTTTTCCTGAATATATTCAGGAAAAAACGCATACGCCCTTTTTGGCCAACCAAGCAACCTGGAAAGGCAAATCAGCGCTACAAAGAAGTCTCGCTTCCCTTCGGACAAAAGGGCCATGCTGCAAAAAGTGTCAAAACCAGAAATGCAGGACAGGCCATGGAGAAATGGCAGCCTTGCTACACTGATGGGCGGGATGTAAATTGCCAACAGCCACTCTGGAGAAGTATACATTGTGTCCTGAAACATCGAAAAAAAACAGCTTAGGGAGCATAGGGCACGTCCACTCATGGGCGTATAAATTGGAAAAACTAAAAATCAGCAAGACACAGGCACCGGAAAGTTTAGGGCTGCTCTGTTGACAAGAACCTCCACTTCATGACACCTTAAATATCCCAGGAAAGAGAAAAATGGATAAAGAAGTTGTGGTCCTTATGTACAATGGAATATCACTCAGACATGAAATCAATGTCATAAGGCTAGTAGAAGCAAGATGAGTGGAGTTAGGTACGACGATTCTAAGTGAAATAAGTCACACAGAAAAAGACACTTATCATAAGCTATCACTTATAGAGGGAATGTAAAAACCGCTACACTTGAACTGAATTACAAAACAGAACAGAGTCACACGTTTAGAAAACACACTATAGCTGCTTAACAGGAAAGGTGAGGTGGGGTGATGCATAAAACAAGGGTTTCAAATTGGCTCAGATACCGTTCCATACACCCAATATGTAATAGACAAGACCTACTCCTTGCTCAGTGAACTGGACTCAACACCCCCTATTCCCCGCACAAGAATATATGTGACTAGTAAGAATCTTAAAACCTATGTATTGATATCTGTCTGGAAGTGAGTCAAGTGGGTGTAAAGCCGCATAAACACAGCCATGAAAGGCAGCTAAACCCCATTATAAAAATAAATTACTTTTAAAAACCCGTAAAACAAAGACAGTGAAAGAGAGAGAAATTCTTACAAAATTCGTTCAGAGGCTGTGATGCAACCTGGATTGACCATATCTAGACCCACACCTGGATGAGACATAAGGGTGGACACTCTTGGGGCTGAGAGGTTGGGTGAGGTTGGGTGAGCAAACGCAGACCCTTTAAAGTAATACTGCGTGGTACCCATCCCATGGGTCCCAAATCTCCAGGTTCAAGGGCATCTTCCTACATCGAAAACATGCATGAGAAACCCAGAAGATGGTACACCGTGTGATTTTGAAAGGTTTCTAAAACGCACCTCATTTCTCATCTCCTTGTGCTCGGTTTCGCCATTCCAGCTACTTTACTAGCAATCTCCCTACTTGGAGAATCAGCACCTTTAACCTCCTGTTCCCTACAGGTTGCAATTTGTCCTGAGGACGAACGGGAAGAGGGGCAACCAATGAGAGACTAGATCTAGGTGTTGGGACAGGCACAGGTCACTCTATTTTCCCAACAGGAAGAAGAATTAACCACAGGCTCAGCCTGCCGCCCAGAAGCAGAATAGAGCCTGAGGCAATCCCACGCTTTTGCGGCCAGCTCCCAAAAAAGACATTTGAAAAATGGAGCTCAGGGAAACTGCAATTCACAAACCCGCAGAGTTATAAATGATAACTCTCATCCACAGATATATTGAGGGAAGGCAACGAAGAGGATTTGAAAGCAAGGCAGAATTGCAGGAAACAGATTTCAGGAGGTAGATACGAATCGCCTTTAAAGCACATGAAAAGCGGCAAAAGTTCGACAATGATGCCCTTGGCCAAAAAGGGCGTATGCGTTTTTTCCTGAATATATTCAGGAAAAAACGCATACGCCCTTTTTGGCCAACCAAGCAACCTGGAAAGGCAAATCAGCGCTACAAAGAAGTCTCGCTTCCCATCGGTGAAAAGGGCCATGCTGCAAAATGTGTCAAAACCAGAAATGCAGGACAGGCCATGGAGAAATGGCAGCCTTGCTACACTGATGGGCGGGATGTAAATTGCCAACAGCCACTCTGGAGAAGTGTAAGTTGTGTCCTGAAACATCGAAAAAAAACAGCTTAGGGAGCATAGGGCACGTCCACTCATGGGCGTATAAATTGGAAAAACTAAAAATCAGCAAGACACAGGCACCGGAAAGTTTAGGGCTGCTCTGTTGACAAGAACCTCCACTTCATGACACCTTAAATATCCCAGGAAAGAGAAAAATGGATAAAGAAGTTGTGGTCCTTATGTACAATGGAATATCACTCAGACATGAAATCAGTGTCATAAGGCTAGTAGAAGCAAGATGAGTGGAGTTAGGTACGACGATTCTAAGTGAAATAAGTCACACAGAAAAAGACACTTATCATAAGCTATCACTTATAGAGGGAATGTAAAAACCGCTACACTTGAACTGAATTACAAAACAGAACAGAGTCACACGTTTAGAAAACACACTATGGCTGCTTAACGGGAATGGTGAGGTGGGGTGATGCATAAAACAAGGGTTTTAAATTCGCTCAGATACCGTTCCATACACCCAATATGTAATAGACAAGACCTACTCCTTGCTCAGTGAACTGGACTCAACACCCCCTATTCACCACACAAGAATATATGTGACTAGTAAGAATCTTAAAACCTATGTATTGATATCTCTCTGGAAGTGAGTCAAGTGGGTGTAAAGCCGCATAAACACAGCCATGAAAAGCAGCTAAACCCCATTATAAAAATGAATTACTTTTAAAAACCCATAAAACAAAGACAGTGAAAGAGAGAGAAATTCTTACAAAATTCGTTCAGAGGCTGTGATGCAACCTGGATTGACCATATCTAGACCCACAGCTGGATGAGACATAAGGGTGGACACTCTTGGGGCTGAGAGGTTGGGTGAGGTTGGGTGAGAAAACGCAGACCCTTTAAAGTAATACTGCGTGGTACCCATCCCATGGGTCCCAAATCTCCAGGTTCAAGGGCATCTTCCTACATCGAAAACATGCATGAGAAACCCAGAAGATGGTACACCGTGTGATTTTGAAAGGTTTCTAAAACGCACCTCATTTCTCATCTCCTTGTGCTCGGTTTCGCCATTCCAGCTACTTTACTAGCAATCTCCCTACTTGGAGAATCAGCACCTTATCCTCCTGTTCCCTACAGGTTGCAATTTGTCCTGAGGATGAACGGGAAGAGGGGCAACCAATGAGAGAATAGATCTAGGTGTTGGGACAGGCACAGGTCACTCTATTTTCCCAACAGGAAGAAGAATTAACCACAGGCTCAGCCTGCTGCCCAGAAGCAGAATAGGGCCTGAGGCAATCCCGCGCTTTTGCGGCCAGCTCCCAAAAAAGACAGTTGAAAAATGGACCTCAGGGAAACTGCAATTCACAAACCCGCAGAGTTATAAATGATAACTCTCATCCACAGATATATTGAGGGAAGGCAACGAAGAGGATTTGAAAGCAAGGCAGAATTGCAGGAAACAGATTTCAGGAGGTAGATACGAATCGCCTTTAAAGCACATGAAAACCGGCAAAACGTCGACAATGATGCCCTTGGCCAAAAAGGGCGTATGCGTTTTTTCCTGAATATATTCAGGAAAAAACGCATACGCCCTTTTTGGCCAACCAAGCAACCTGGAAAGGCAAATCAGCGCTACAAAGAAGTCTCGCTTCCCTTCGGACAAAAGGGCCATGCTGCAAAAAGTGTCAAAACCAGAAATGCAGGACAGGCCATGGAGAAATGGCAGCCTTGCTACACTGATGGGCGGGATGTAAATTGCCAACAGCCACTCTGGAGAAGTATACATTGTGTCCTGAAACATCGAAAAAAAACAGCTTAGGGAGCATAGGGCACGTCCACTCATGGGCGTATAAATTGGAAAAACTAAAAATCAGCAAGACACAGGCACCGGAAAGTTTAGGGCTGCTCTGTTGACAAGAACCTCCACTTCATGACACCTTAAATATCCCAGGAAAGAGAAAAATGGATAAAGAAGTTGTGGTCCTTATGTACAATGGAATATCACTCAGACATGAAATCAATGTCATAAGGCTAGTAGAAGCAAGATGAGTGGAGTTAGGTACGACGATTCTAAGTGAAATAAGTCACACAGAAAAAGACACTTATCATAAGCTATCACTTATAGAGGGAATGTAAAAACCGCTACACTTGAACTGAATTACAAAACAGAACAGAGTCACACGTTTAGAAAACACACTATAGCTGCTTAACAGGAAAGGTGAGGTGGGGTGATGCATAAAACAAGGGTTTCAAATTGGCTCAGATACCGTTCCATACACCCAATATGTAATAGACAAGACCTACTCCTTGCTCAGTGAACTGGACTCAACACCCCCTATTCCCCGCACAAGAATATATGTGACTAGTAAGAATCTTAAAACCTATGTATTGATATCTGTCTGGAAGTGAGTCAAGTGGGTGTAAAGCCGCATAAACACAGCCATGAAAGGCAGCTAAACCCCATTATAAAAATAAATTACTTTTAAAAACCCGTAAAACAAAGACAGTGAAAGAGAGAGAAATTCTTACAAAATTCGTTCAGAGGCTGTGATGCAACCTGGATTGACCATATCTAGACCCACACCTGGATGAGACATAAGGGTGGACACTCTTGGGGCTGAGAGGTTGGGTGAGGTTGGGTGAGCAAACGCAGACCCTTTAAAGTAATACTGCGTGGTACCCATCCCATGGGTCCCAAATCTCCAGGTTCAAGGGCATCTTCCTACATCGAAAACATGCATGAGAAACCCAGAAGATGGTACACCGTGTGATTTTGAAAGGTTTCTAAAACGCACCTCATTTCTCATCTCCTTGTGCTCGGTTTCGCCATTCCAGCTACTTTACTAGCAATCTCCCTACTTGGAGAATCAGCACCTTTAACCTCCTGTTCCCTACAGGTTGCAATTTGTCCTGAGGACGAACGGGAAGAGGGGCAACCAATGAGAGACTAGATCTAGGTGTTGGGACAGGCACAGGTCACTCTATTTTCCCAACAGGAAGAAGAATTAACCACAGGCTCAGCCTGCCGCCCAGAAGCAGAATAGAGCCTGAGGCAATCCCACGCTTTTGCGGCCAGCTCCCAAAAAAGACATTTGAAAAATGGAGCTCAGGGAAACTGCAATTCACAAACCCGCAGAGTTATAAATGATAACTCTCATCCACAGATATATTGAGGGAAGGCAACGAAGAGGATTTGAAAGCAAGGCAGAATTGCAGGAAACAGATTTCAGGAGGTAGATACGAATCGCCTTTAAAGCACATGAAAAGCGGCAAAAGTTCGACAATGATGCCCTTGGCCAAAAAGGGCGTATGCGTTTTTTCCTGAATATATTCAGGAAAAAACGCATACGCCCTTTTTGGCCAACCAAGCAACCTGGAAAGGCAAATCAGCGCTACAAAGAAGTCTCGCTTCCCATCGGTGAAAAGGGCCATGCTGCAAAATGTGTCAAAACCAGAAATGCAGGACAGGCCATGGAGAAATGGCAGCCTTGCTACACTGATGGGCGGGATGTAAATTGCCAACAGCCACTCTGGAGAAGTGTACGTTGTGTCCTGAAACATCGAAAAAAAACAGCTTAGGGAGCATAGGGCACGTCCACTCATGGGCGTATAAATTGGAAAAACTAAAAATCAGCAAGACACAGGCACCGGAAAGTTTAGGGCTGCTCTGTTGACAAGAACCTCCACTTCATGACACCTTAAATATCCCAGGAAAGAGAAAAATGGATAAAGAAGTTGTGGTCCTTATGTACAATGGAATATCACTCAGACATGAAATCAGTGTCATAAGGCTAGTAGAAGCAAGATGAGTGGAGTTAGGTACGACGATTCTAAGTGAAATAAGTCACACAGAAAAAGACACTTATCATAAGCTATCACTTATAGAGGGAATGTAAAAACCGCTACACTTGAACTGAATTACAAAACAGAACAGAGTCACACGTTTAGAAAACACACTATGGCTGCTTAACGGGAATGGTGAGGTGGGGTGATGCATAAAACAAGGGTTTTAAATTCGCTCAGATACCGTTCCATACACCCAATATGTAATAGACAAGACCTACTCCTTGCTCAGTGAACTGGACTCAACACCCCCTATTCACCACACAAGAATATATGTGACTAGTAAGAATCTTAAAACCTATGTATTGATATCTCTCTGGAAGTGAGTCAAGTGGGTGTAAAGCCGCATAAACACAGCCATGAAAAGCAGCTAAACCCCATTATAAAAATGAATTACTTTTAAAAACCCATAAAACAAAGACAGTGAAAGAGAGAGAAATTCTTACAAAATTCGTTCAGAGGCTGTGATGCTACCTGGATTGACCATATGAAGACCCACAGCTGGATGACACATAAGGGTGGACACTCTTGGGGCTGAGAGGTTGGGTGTGGTTGGGTGAGCAAACGCAGACCCTTTAAAGTAATACTGCGTGGTACCCATCCCATGGGTCCCAAATCTCCAGGTTCAAGGGCATCTTCCTACATCGAAAACATGCATGAGAAACCCAGAAGATGGTACACCGTGTGATTTTGAAACGTTTCTAAAACGCACCTCATTTCTCATCTCCTTGTGCTCGGTTTCGCCATTCCAGCTACTTTACTAGCAATCTCCCTACTTGGAGAATCAGCACCTTTAACCTCCTGTTCCCTACAGGTTGCAATTTGTCCTGAGGACGAACGGGAAGAGGGGCAACCAATGAGAGACTAGATCTAGGTGTTGGGACAGGCACAGGTCACTCTATTTTCCCAACAGGAAGAAGAATTAACCACAGGCTCAGCCTGCCGCCCAGAAGCAGAATAGGGCCTGAGGCAATCCCGCGCTTTTGAGGCCAGCTCCCAAAAAAGACAGTTGAAAAATGGACCTCAGGGAAACTGCAATTCACAAACCCGCAGAGTTATAAATGATAACTCTCATCCACAGATATATTGAGGGAAGGCAACGAAGAGGATTTGAAAGCAAGGCAGAATTGCAGGAAACAGATTTCAGGAGGTAGATACGAATTGCCTTTAAAGCACATGAAAAGCGGCAAAACGTCGACAATGATGCCCTTGGCCATAAAGGGCGTATGCGTTTTTTCCTGAATATATTCAGGAAAAAACGCATACGCCCTTTTTGGCCAACCAAGCAACCTGGAAAGGCAAATCAGCGCTACAAAGAAGTCTCGCTTCCCATCGGTGAAAAGGGCCATGCTGCAAAAAGTGTCAAAACCAGAAATGCAGGACAGGCCATGGAGAAATGGCAGCCTTGCTACACTGATGGGCGGGATGTAAATTGCCAACAACCACTCTGGAGAAGTGTACGTTGTGTCCTGAAACATCGAAAAAAAACAGCTTAGGGAGCATAGGGCACGTCCACTCATGGGCGTATAAATTGGAAAAACTAAAAATCAGCAAGACACAGGCACCGGAAAGTTTAGGGCTGCTCTGTTGACAAGAACCTCCACTTCATGACACCTTAAATATCCCAGGAAAGAGAAAAATGGATAAAGAAGTTGTGGTCCTTATGTACAATGGAATATCACTCAGACATGAAATCAATGTCATAAGGCTAGTAGAAGCAAGATGAGTGGAGTTAGGTACGACGATTCTAAGTGAAATAAGTCACACAGAAAAAGACACTTATCATAAGCTATCACTTATAGAGGGAATGTAAAAACCGCTACACTTGAACTGAATTACAAAACAGAACAGAGTCACACGTTTAGAAAACACACTATGGCTGCTTAACGGGAATGGTGAGGTGGGGTGATGCATAAAACAAGGGTTTCAAATTCGCTCAGATACCGTTCCATACACCCAATATGTAATAGACAAGACCTACTCCTTGCTCAGTGAACTGGACTCAACACCCCCTATTCCCCGCACAAGAATATATGTGACTAGTAAGAATCTTAAAACCTATGTATTGATATCTGTCTGGAAGTGAGTCAAGTGGGTGTAAAGCCGCATAAACACAACCATGAAAAGCAGCTAAACCCCATTATAAAAATAAATTACTTTTAAAAACCCGTAAAACAAAGACAGTGAAAGAGAGAGAAATTCTTACAAAATTCGTTCAGAGGCTGTGATGCAACCTGGATTGACCATATCTACACCTACACCTGGATGAGACATAAGGGTGGACACTCTTGGGGCTGAGAGGTTGGGTGAGGTTGGGTGAGCAAACGCAGACCCTTTAAAGTAATACTGCGTGGTACCCATCCCATGGGTCCCAAATCTCCAGGTTCAAGGGCATCTTCCTACATCGAAAACATGCATGAGAAACCCAGAAGATGGTACACCGTGTGATTTTGAAACGTTTCTAAAACGCACCTCATTTCTCATCTCCTTGTGCTCGGTTTCGCCATTCCAGCTACTTTACTAGCAATCTCCCTACTTGGAGAATCAGCACCTTTAACCTCCTGTTCCCTACAGGTTGCAATTTGTCCTGAGGATGAACGGGAAGAGGGGCAACCAATGAGAGACTAGATCTAGGTGTTGGGACAGGCACAGGTCACTCTATTTTCCCAACAGGAAGAAGAATTAACCAGAGGCTCAGCCTGCCGCCCAGAAGCAGAATAGGGCCTGAGGCAATCCCGCGCTTTTGCGGCCAGCTCCCAAAAAAGACAGTTGAAAAATGGAGCTCAGGGAAACTGCAATTCACAGACCCGCAGAGTTATAAATGATAACTCTCATCCACAGATATATTGAGGGAAGGCAACGAAGAGGATTTGAAAGAAAGGCAGAATTGCAGGAAACAGATTTCAGGAGGTAGATACGAATCGCCTTTAAAGCACATGAAAAGCGGCAAAACGTCGACAATGATGCCCTTGGCCAAAAAGGGCGTATGCGTTTTTTCCTGAATATATTCAGGAAAAAACGCATACGCACTTTTTGGCCAACCAAGCAACCTGGAAAGGCAAATCAGCGCTACAAAGAAGTCTCGCTTCCCATCGGTGAAAAGGGCCATGCTGCAAAAAGTGTCAAAACCAGAAATGCAGGACAGGCCATGGAGAAATGGCAGCCTTGCTACACTGATGGGAGGGATGTAAATTGCCAACAGCCACTCTGGAGAAGTATACGTTGTGTCCTGAAACATCGAAAAAAAACAGCTTAGGGAGCATAGGGCACGTCCACTCATGGGCGTATAAATTGGAAAAACTAAAAATCAGCAAGACACAGGCACCGGAAAGTTTAGGGCTGCTCTGTTGACAAGAACCTCCACTTCATGACACCTTAAATATCCCAGGAAAGAGAAAAATGGATAAAGAAGTTGTGGTCCTAATGTACAATGGAATATCACTCAGACATCAAATCAATGTCATAAGGCTAGTAGAAGCAAGATGAGTGGAGTTAGGTACGACGATTCTAAGTGAAATAAGTCACACAGAAAAAGACACTTATCATAAGCTATCACTTATAGAGGGAATGTAAAAACCGCTACACTTGAACTGAATTACAAAACAGAACAGAGTCACACGTTTAGAAAACACACTATAGCTGCTTAACAGGAAAGGTGAGGTGGGGTGATGCATAAAACAAGGGTTTCAAATTCGCTCAGATACCGTTCCATACACCCAATATGTAATAGACAAGACCTACTCCTTGCTCAGTGAACTGGACTCAACACCCCCTATTCCCCACACAAGAATATATGTGACTAGTAAGAATCTTAAAACCTATGTATTGATATCTGTCTCGAAGTGAGTCAAGTGGGTGTAAAGCCGCATAAACACAGCCATGAAAGGCAGCTAAACCCCATTATAAAAATAAATTACTTTTAAAAACCCGTAAAACAAAGACAGTGAAAGAGAGAGAAATTCTTACAAAATTCGTTCAGAGGCTGTGATGCAACCTGGATTGACCATATCTAGACCCACAGCTGGATGAGACATAAGGGTGGACACACTTGGGGTTGAGTGGTTGGGTGAGGTTGGGTGAGCAAACGCAGACCCTTTAAAGTAATACTGCGTGGTACCCATCCCATGGGTCCCAAATCTCCAGGTTCAAGGGCATCTTCCTACATCGAAAACATGCATGAGAAACCTAGATGATGGTACACCGTGTGATTTTGAAAGGTTTCTAAAACGCACCTCATTTCTCATCTCCTTGTGTTCGGGTTCGCCATTCCAGCTACTTTACTAGCAATCTCCCTACTTGGGGAATCAGCACCTTTAACCTCCTGTTCCGTTCAGGTTGCAATTTGTTCTGAGGATGAAAGGGAAGAGGGGCAACCAATGAGAGACTAGATCTAGGTTTTGGGACAGGCCCAGGTCACTGTATTTTCCCATCAGGAAGAAGAATTAACCACAGGCTCAGCCTGCACGCCGGAACCAGAATAGGGCCTGAAGCAATCCTGTGCTTTGCGGCCAGCTCCCAAGAAAGCGAGTTGAAAAATGGAGCTCAGGGGCACTGCAATTCAGAGACCTGCAGAGTTATAAATGATAACTCTTGGCCACAAATATATTGAGGGAAGGCAACCAAGAGGAGTTGAAAGCAAGGCAGAATTGCAGGAAACAGATTTCAGGAGGTAGATTCGAATCACCTTTAAAGCACATGAAAAGTGGCAAAACGTGGACAATGATGCCCTTGGCCCAAAAGGGCGTATGCGTTTTTTCCTGAATATATTCAGGAAAAAACGCATATGCCCTTTTTGGCCAACCAAGCAACCTGGAAAGGCAAATCAGCGCTATAAAGAAGTCTCGCTTCCCATTGGTCAAAGGGTCATGCTGAAAAAAGTGTAAAAACCAGAAAAGCAGGACAGTCCATGTAGAAATCGGAGCCTTGCTATGCTGATGGGCGGGATGTAATTTGCCAACAGCCACTCTGGAGAATTGTACGGTGTGTCCTGAAACATCTAAAAAACACAGCTTTGTGAGCATAGGGCACTTCAACTCATGGGCGTATAAATTGGGAAAACTAAAAATCATCAAGACACAGGCACCCCAAAGTTTAGGGCTGCTCTGTTCCCAAGAACCTCCACTTCGGTACTCCTTAAACATCCCAGGAAGAGGAAAATTGATAAAGAAGTTGTGGTACTTATGTACAATGGAATATCACTCAGCCATGAAATCAATGTCATAAGGCTACTAGCAGCATGATGAGTGGATGTAGGTATGATGATTTTAAGTGAAATAAGTCACATAGAAAAAGACACTTATCAAAGACATCACTTATATAGGGAATGTAAAAATCGCTACACTTAAACTGATTTACAAAACAGAACAGAGTCACACATTTTCAAAACACACTATGGCTGCTTAACGGGAAAGGTGAGGTGGGTGATGCATAAACCCGGGATTTGAAATTAGCACAGATATCACTCCGTAAATCAAATATGTAATAGACAAGACCTACTCCTTGCTCAGTGAACTGGACGCAACACCCTCTATTCACCGCACAAGAATATATCTGACTAGTAAGAATCTTAAAACCTATGTATTGATATCTCTCTTTAAGTGAGTCAAGTGGGTGTAAAGCGGGCTAAACACAGCAGTGAAAAGCAGCGAAACCCCATTTTAAAATAAATAACTTTAAAAAACCCAAAAACCTAAGACAGTGATAGAGAGAGGAAATTTTACATAATTCGTTCCTGGGCTGTGATGCAACCTTGTTTGACCATATCTAGACCCACAGCTGGATGAGAAATAAAGCTGGACACTCTTGCAGCTGAAGGTCTCTTTCCCTAGTTACCAGATTGGGGAACGTAAAAAGGCTGCTGCCCTCTGGCCGTTACCTGCAAAAGCAGCTTTAATACCTGTGTTAATGGTCACTTCATATGAACAAGTACTTCAGGGCTGTAAATGAAACCTGCCCTCAAAATGTCTTGAGGGAGGTAATGGCCAAAACTTTTCAAAATGTGACACTTACTTTAAGAAAACAATTTGAAGAACTAAGCTGTAATCACAGTTTGATAAATAAAAAGAGCATGCTTTAAAGATCAATTTCAACAGATTATGGGACACATGCAAATTCAACCACACAGAGGTATCAGCTCGCACCTGTTAGAATAACCAGCAGCAAGCAAACTACAAACAATAAATATTGAAGGCGTTTTGGAGAAATGCATACCCTCAATTTTAAGTGGGACATAACCTGGAAAGAGCCACTAATGAGAACTGAATGGTGGTGCCTTTAAAACGTACACACTGAGCTACCATATGATACAGCAAGCCCACTCCTTGGCCTATAACATAAGGAGATAGAACTGGAAAGACACAGGCAAGCAAATGTGCATTGCAGCAGTATTACAATAACCAAGACATGGAGGCAACCAAAAAGTCCATCAAGAGGTGCGTGGCCAAAGAATAACTGGTACACGTACAGATGGAATATGAGCCAGGGAAAAAAACAAAACAATGTCAATTGCAGCACTGTGTATGATTCTTGAGTTAATCAGGCAAATTGTACTAAGTCAGAAAGCAAAAGACACATATCCTATAATATCACTTATAGGTCTTAGCTAAAAATTGATACCAATGAAGATATTTCCACAGAGAAATGCAATCACAGATTCATTAAACAAACTTAGGGTTCACCAAATGGAAAGGTGTGAGGATTGGATACATTAGGATATTGGGGTTAAGATAGATATAGAAACACATGTGAAATATGTAATCACCAAAGACCTACGTAATACCAAGACAAGACTACTCAACATGGTGTCATAACCTACATGGGAAAATGATCCAAAGAAGAATAGATATATGTATATGTTTAAAAGAACCACATCTTGCACACCTAGAAGAAACAAAACATTTTAATCAAATTTGCTCTGACAAAAAATAAAAATTAAATTAAAAAAAGAACAAGAAGTAATGAGACATAAACTTAAGGGGCTTTTTGCTGGCACATTGCATTCTAATTTACAACCAGAACATGACTTCCATTAAGGCTCTGTCATCACTAATAAAGCAGCTTTATAAGCAATGTTGAAGGTAGCTTAAAAGAAGTCTCACTAATTATTGATAGTAACAAGGAAACAAAGAAAAGTAAAAGTCTCACTGCAAAAAGTATACATAGGGTAAGGATAGTAGATCAAACACTGATTACACTTCTGTAAAGAATAAAAGACAACAGTAGTATGTTTTGTTAAAAAAGAGAGGGCCCAAATAAATCTGAAATGAAAGAGATGATGTTACAACAGACACCACAGAAATACAAAGTATCCTAAGATACACACAGGGTAACTCAGGGCTCAGACTGGACAGAGCCCACTCTCCAGTCCCCTGTACATGACTTACAGGAGCCTCAGGAACTGAGGAGGGGGTCCCTGAGGAGAGGCTCAAGATAGAATATGGTAGGCATTAACATGACTGCATTCATCTTAAACATGCCTGAACTACATTCACACGAGATGATTTTGTCCTGTATGTACATCGGCACCTCTAGCCGGAACTGCAGATCTTTGGCTTCAACACCTCTACTGACAACATTAGCTTCACCTGCTGTGGACCGTCTCCTATAGGATTTCTAGAATCACAAAACATCGAAGCTTCACAGGACCCAGAGTCTGTGCGACTCCACACAGAGTCTCAGAGTCTCAACTCCACTCAGATACTCCACTCTTGGAGGGCACACACAAAGTAGTGTGTACATCAGGACCCAGGGGAAGGAGCAGTGACCCCGTAGGAGAATGACCAGAACTACCTGCTACTTTTAGAGGGTCTCCTGCAGAGGCAGCTGGTGGCTGTGGCTGTGGCTCACCGTGAGGACAACGACACTGGCAGCAGAAGTTCTGGGAAATACTCCTTGATGTGAGCCCTCCCAGAGTCCGCCATTAGCCCCACCAAGAGCAAGGTAGGCTCCAGTGCTGGGTCGCCTCAGGCCAAACAACCAACAGGGAGGGAACCCAGCCCCATGCATCAGCAGACAAGCGGATTCAACTTTTTATTAAAGTTTTATTTAATCCGTAGACAAGCGGATTAAAGCTCTGCCCACCAAAGCAACACCCAGCTCTACCCACCACCAGTCCCTCCCATCAGGAAGCTTGCACAAGTCTCTAAGATAGACTCATCCACCAGAGAGCAGACAGCAGAAGCAAGAAGAACTACAATTCTGCAGCCTGTGGAAGGAAAACCACATTCACAGGAAGATAGATAAAATGAAAAGGCAGAGGACTTTATACCAGATCAAGGAACAAGATAAAACCCCAGAAAAAAAACGAAATGAGGTGGAGATAGGGAACCTTCCAGAAAAAGAATTCAGAATAATGATAGTGAAGTTGAGCCAAGACCTTAGAAAAAGAAAGGAGGCAAAGATCGAGAAGACACAAGAAATGCTTAACAAAGACCTAGAAGAATTAAGGAACAAACACCTAGAAGAATTAAAGAACAAACAAACAGAGGTGAACAATGTAATAACTGAAATGAAAAATACACTAGAAGGAATCAGTAGCAGAATAACTGTGGCAGAAGAACGGATAAGTGGCCTGGAAGACAGAAAGGTGGAAATCACTGCCATGGAACAGAATAAAGAAAAAGAATGAAAATAAATGAAGACACCCCAAGAGTCCTCTGGGACAACATTAAACGCAACAACATTCGCATTATAGGGGTCCCAGAAGGAGAAGAGAGAGAGAAAGGACCCGAGAATATATTTGAAGAGATTATGGTCAAAAACTTCCCTAGCATGGGAAAAGAAATAGCCACCCAAGTCCAGAAGCACAGAGTGTCCCAGGCAGGAGAAACCAAAGGAGAAAAATGACAAGACACATAGTAATCAAATTGACAAAAATTAACGACAAAGAAAAATTATTGAAAGCAGCAAGGGAAAAATGACAAATAACATACAAGGGAAATCCCATAAGGATAACAGCTGATTTCTCAGCAGAAAATCTACAAGCCAGAAGGAAGTGGCATGATAAATTTAAAGTGATGAAAGGGAAGAACCTACAACCAAGGGTACTGCACCCTGCAAAGAGCTCATTCAGATTTGATGGAGAAATCAAAAGCCTTACAGACAAGCAAAAGCTAAGAGAATTCAGCACCATGCAACCAGCTCTACACCAAATGCTAAAAGAACTTCTCTAAGTGGGAAACACAAGAGAAGAAAAGGACCCACCAAGACAAACCCATAACAATTAAGAAAATAGTAGTAGGAACATACATATCGATAATTACCTTAAACGTGAATGCACTAAATGTTCCAACCAAAAGACATAGACTGGCTGAATGGATACAAAAACAAGACCCATATATATGCTGTCTACAAGAGACCCATTTCAGACCTAGGGACACATACAGACTGAAAGTGAGGCGATGGAAAAATATATTCTATGCTAATGAAAATCAAAAGAAAGCTGGAGTAGCAATACTCATATCAGATAAAATAGACTTTAAAATAAAGAATGTTACAAGAGACAAGGAAAGACGCTACATAATGGTCAAGGGATCAAACCAAGAAGAAGACATAACAATTATAAATATATATGTACCCAACATAGGAGCACCTCAATGTATAAGGCAACTGCTAACAGCTATAAAAGAGGAAATCGACAGTAACACAATAATAGCGGGGGACTTTAACAGCTCACTTACACCAGTGGAGATCAGCCAGACAGAAAATTAATAAGGAAACACAAGCTTTAAATGACACAATAGACCAGATAGAGTTCATTGATATTTATAGGACATTCCATCCAAAAACAGCAGATTACACGTTCTTCTCAACTGCACACGGAACATTCTCCAGGATAGATCACATCTTGGGTCACAGATAAAGCCTCAGTAAATTTAAGAAAACTGAAATCATATCAAGCAGCTGTTCCGACCACAATGCTATGAGATTAGAAATCAATTACACGGAAAAAACCGTAAAAAACACAAACACATGGAGGCTAAACAATACGTTACTAAATAACCAAGAGATCACTGAAGAAATCAAAGGGGAAATCAAAAACTACCTAGAGACAAA
This sequence comes from Eschrichtius robustus, assembly GCF_028021215.1. NCBI lineage: Eukaryota > Metazoa > Chordata > Mammalia > Artiodactyla > Eschrichtiidae > Eschrichtius > Eschrichtius robustus. The sequence goes on from NW_027175231.1 coordinate 178,130, forward strand.
TGACAACAAAAACACGATGACCAAAACCTATGGGATGCAGCAAAAGGGGTTCTAAGAGGGAAGTTTATAGCAATACAAGCCTACCTCAAGAAACAAGAAAAATCTCAAATAAACAATCTAACCTTACACCTAGAGGAAGTAGAGAAAGAAGAACAAAACCCAAAGTTAGTAGAAGGAAAGAAATCCTAAAGATCAGAGCAGAAATAAATGAAATAGAAACAAAGAAAACGGAAGCAAAGATCAACAAAACTAAAAGCTGGTTCTTTGAGAAGATAAGCAAAAATGATCAACCTTTAGCCAGACTCAAGAAAAAGAGGGAGAGGATGCAAATCAACAAAATTAGAAGTGAAAAAGGAGAAGTTACAACAGACACCACAGGAATACAAAGCATCCTAAGAGACTACTACAAGCAACTCTGTGCCAATAAAATGGACAATCTGGAAGAAATGGACAAATTCTTAGAAAGGGATAACCTTCAAAGATTGAACCAGGAAGAAATAGAAAATATGAACAAACCTATCACTAGCAATGAAATTGAAACTGTGATTAAAAATCTTCCAACAAACAAAAGTCCAGAACCAGATGGCATCACAGGTGAATTCTATCAAACATTTAGAGAAGAGCTAACACCCAACCTTCTCAAATTCTTCAAAACAATTGCAGGGGAAGGAACACTCCCAAACTCATTCTATGAGACCACCATCACCCTGATACCAAAATCAGACAGAGATACTACAAGGAAAGAAAATTATAGACCAATATCACTGATGAATATAGATGTAAAAATCCTCAACAAAATACTAGCAAACAGAATCGAACAACAGATTAAAAGGATCATACACCATGATCAAGTGGGGTTTTTCCCAGGGATGCAAGGATTCTTCAATATACACAAATCAATGTGATACACCATATTAACAAATTGTAGAATAAAACCATATGATCATCTCAATAGATGAAGGAAAAGATTTTGAGAAAATTCAACACTCATTTACGATAAAAACTCTGCAGAGTGTGGGCATAGAGGGAAACTACCTCAACATAATAAAGGCCATATATGACAAACCCACAGCAAACAGCATTCTCAATGGTGAAAAACTGAAAGCGTTTCCTCTAAGATCAGAAACAAGACGAGGATGCCCACTCTCACCACTGCTATTCAACATAGTTTTGGAAGTCCTAGCCATGGCAATCAGAGAAGAAAAAGCAATAAAAGGAATACAAAAAGGAAAAGAAGAAGTAAAATTGTCACTGTTTGCAGATGACATGATATCATAGATAGAGAATCCTAAAGACGCCACCAGAAAACCACTGGAGCTAATCAATGAATTTGGTAAAGTTGCAGGATACAAAATTAATGCACAGAAATTGCTTGCATTCCTATACACTAACAATGAAAGATCAGAAAGAGAAATTAAGGAAACAATCCCATTACCACTGCAACAAAAAGAATAAAATACCTAGGAATAAACCTACCTAAGGAAGTAAAAGACCTGTACTCAGAAAACTATAAGACACTGATGAAAGAAATCAAAGATGATATAAACAGATGGAGACATATACCATGTTCTTGGATTAGAAGAATCAATATTGTGAAAATGACTATACTACCCAAAGCAATCTACAGATTCAATGCAATCCCGATCAAAATACCTTTGGCATTTTCTACAGAACAAGAAAAAAAAATCTTAAAATTTATAGGGAGACACAAAAGACCCTGGATAGCCAAAGCAGTCTTGAGGGGGAAAAAAAGAGCTGGAGGAATCAGACTTCCAGACTTCAGACTATATTACAAAGCTACAGAAATCAAGATAATATGGTACTGACACAAAAACAGAAATATAGGTCAATAGAACAGGATAGAAAGCACAGAGATAAACCCACGTACCTATGGTTAACTAATCTATGACAAAGGAGGCAAGGGTATACAATGGAGAAAAGACAGTGTCTTCAGTAAGTGGTGGGGGGAAAACTGGACAGCTACATGTAAAAGAATGAAATTAGTACACTCCCTAACACCATACACAAAAATAACTCAAAATGGATTAGAGACCTAAATATAAGACCAGCCACTATAAAACTCTTAGAAGAAAACATAAGCAGAACAGTCTATGACATAAATCACAGCAAGATCCTTTTTGACCCACCTCCTAGAGAAATGGAAATAAAAACAAAAATTAAAAAATGGGACCAAATGAAACATAAATTCTTTTGCACAGCAAAGGAAAACTTAAGCAAGATGAAAAGACAACCATCAGAATGGGAGAAAATATTTTCAAATGAAGCAAATGGCAAAGGATTAATCTACAAAAAGCAGCTCATGTAGCTCAATATCACAAAACCAAACAACCCAATCCAAAAATGGGCAGAAGACCTAAATAGACATTTCTCCAAAGAAGATATACAGGTTGCCAACAAACACATGAAAGGATGCTGAACATCACTAATCATTGGAGAAATGCAAATCAAAACTACAGTGAGGTATCACCTCACACCAGTCAGAATGGCCATCATCAAAAAATCTACCAACAGTAAATGCTGGAGAGGCATTTATTGGAGAAAAAGGAACCCTCTTGCACTGTTGGTGGGAATGTAAATTGATATAGCCACTAGGGAGAACGGTATGGGGCTTCCTTAAAAACTAAAAATAGAACTACCATACAACCCAGCAAACCCACTCCTGGACATTTACCCTGAGAAAACCATAATTCAAAAAGAGTCATGTACCACAATGTTCACTGTAGCTCTATTTACAATAGCCAGGACATGGAAGCAAACTAAGTGTCCATCAACAGATAAATGGATAAAGAAGATGTGGCACATATATACAATGGAACATTATTCAGCCATAAAAAGAAACGAAATTGAGTTATTTTTAGTGAGGTGGATGGATCTAGAGTCTGTCCTACAGAGTGAAGTAAGTCAGAAAGAGAAAAACAAATACCGTATGCTAACAAATATATATGGAATCTAAAAAAAAAAAAGTTTATGAAGAACCTAGGGGCAGGAAAGGATTAAGGACACAGACGTAGAGAAAGGACTTGAGGACATGGGGAGAGGGAAGGGTAAGCTGGGACAAAGTGAGAGAGTGGTATGGACATATATACACTACCAAATGTAAAATTGATAGCTACTGGGAAGCAGCCACATAGCACAGGGAGATCAGCTCTGTGCTTTGTGACCACCTAAAAGGGTGGGATAAGGGAGTGAGAGGGAGGTGCAAGAGGGAGGGGATATGGTGTTATATGTATACGCATAGCTGATTCACTTTTTTATACAGCAGAAACTAACACACAATTGTAAAGCAATTATACTCCAATAAAGATGTAAAAGAAAAAAAAAAAAAAAGAAAGCCCAGAGATAAACCTACACACCTATGGCCCACTAATCTATGACAAAGGAGGCAAGGGTATACAATGGAGAAAAGACAGTCTCTTCAATAAGTGGTGCTGGGAAAAATGGACAGTTACATGTAAAAGAATGAAATTAGAACACTCCCTAACACCATACACAAAAAATAAACTCCAAATGGATTAGAGACCAAAATGTAAGACCGGACACTATAAAACTCTTAGAGGAAAACATAGGAAGAATACTCTTTGACATAAATCACAGCAAGATCTTTTTTGATCCACCTCCTAGAGTAATGGAATAAAAAAAAAAAACAAAAACAAATGGGAGCAAATGAAACCTAAAAGCTTTTGCAAAGCAAAGGAAACTACAAACAAGACGAAAAGACAACCCTCAGAATGGGAGAAAATATTTGCAAACGAATCAATGGACAAAGGATTAATCTCCAATGTATATAAACAGCTCATGCAGCTCAACAGTAAAAAAACAAACAAACCAATCCAAAAATGGGCAGATGACGTAAATAGACATTTGTCCCAAGAAGACATACAGATGACCAAGAAACACATGAAAAGCTACTCAACATCACTAATTATTAGAGAAATATAAACCAAAACTACAATGAGGTATCACCTCACACGAGTTAGAATGGGCATCATCAGAAAATCTACAAACAACAAATGCTGGAGAGGGTGTGGAGAAAAGGGAACCCTCTTACACTATTTGTGGGAATGTAAATTGATACAGTCACTATGGAGAACAGTATGGAGGTTCCTTAAAAAACTAAAAATAGAATTACCATATGACCCAGCAATCCCACTACTGGCCATATACCCAGAGAAAACCATAATTCAAAAAGACATATTCACCACAATATTCATTGCAGCACTATTTACAATAGCCAGGTCATGGAAGCAACCTAAATGCCCATAGACAGACGAACGGAAAAGATGTGCTACATATATAAAATGGAATATTACTCAGCCATAAAAAGGAATGAAATTGGGTCATTTGTAGAGACGTGGATAGATCTAGAGACTGTCATACAGAGTGAAGTAAGTCAGAAAGAGAAAAACAAATATCGTATATTAACGCATACATGTAGAACCTAGAAAAATGGTAAAGATGAACTGGTTTGCAAGGCAGAAATAGAGACACAGATGTAGAGAACAAATGTATGGACACCAAGGGGGGAAAGTGGCAGGGTGGTGGTGGTGGGATGAATTGCGACCCTGGGATTGACATATATACACTTATATGTATAAAATAGATAACCAATAAGAGCCTGCTGTATAAAAAAATGAATAAAATAAATTCAAAAATTAAAAAATAAATAATACTTAAGAAAATAAAACAGAAAAAAAAGTTCTGTCCTTCCCATAGACGTATTTATATGAATGAATGATTTCCATGCTTATATCCATAAATACAAAAAGAGGAATAAAACTTACTTTGACCCAAAAAAGAAAAAAAAAAAAACTGAACCCACTGGTCATACAGAGGAAAACCCTATCAGCGCACTTGCTCCAGTGGTAAACAATTCTTAAGTTGGTCACAGGTGGGGAATCATCTCCCATGCAGCCAGCAGCCCCCACACAAGGAGCGTCCTCATTGCAAAGCTGGGGGACTGTGAGGAGGCGTCTCTGACTAAACGTGAGCTGAGCCCCAGGCCAGCTGCTGCTGAACTTTTCCCACCGTTCCCAGGTAAAACACCTGAATGTGTGCAAAGACTAAAAACTAGAGGAAGGGGCTTGGAGTCACACCAGCAACAGCACGCAGGCCGACTTGGTGCCTGCAGGCCAGCCAGGATGGTCCTGGCCCCGGGCGCTCATCTGGAAACTTTCCATTTCCCTGCCTGAGGTACCCCTCCTGTCCCGGCCCCCACTGCTTTTTTCCTTCCTTACCTCTGCCCGGGGAGAAATTCCAGCAGCAAGTATGGGTGACACATCCTCTTCTTTAGCAGGTGGCAGCCCGGCAACTCCTGCAGAAAGTCCAGTAGAGCCCCAGTCACAACGGGCCACTCATAGAGCCGTGGGCCCTACTGCCTCCCACCAGCCCAACCCCGAGACTGCTGATGGGGCAGAGAATATGGCGTCAGGCACAGCTGCAGAAGCTTTTGCTGCCTGGAGGGGTGTTTATATTGACCTCAACCCAGGCACACCTGGGAAGGGCTGGCCGGCCGGGTCAGGCTGCCCAGGTCAGCCAATCCTCGCCCCTCAGGGGCTCAGATTTGCAGAAAATGGGCCTTGCTGCACCGGCCAGATCCGAGGAACAGGTGTAGGGTCCCGAGAGTCAGGATAGATAAGGGGCGGCAGCCCTGGCTTGTTTTCTAATCATTTTATCTGGTCCATGAGTGGGAGACAACTTCAAGAAGACCCTCTGCTAATGAGAGGAACCCAGGAGTCAGGGAGAGGAGGGGTGGTGGGTGGAGACAGAGGCCTGGTGCCCCGGCTGCTGTGGAAGCCCCTGGAAGACCAGGCAGAGGGAGGTCGTACAGAGTGAAGCCTAGGGTCACAGACCTGTTGGAGCTGCTGTTTATTAGTTCAAGCTCTGCTCTGAGGTGCTCTGTGTCAGCTCTGAGTGACAGGTGTGCTGGGGGTGCTCTGCAATGAGGGCTATGTGCACAGTTCCTGTGTGCCCAGCCCTGTCGGGGTACCTGTCCACGGGAGCTCCATATCCAGGGAGGGGCCTGCCCACGAGAGCCCCGTGGGCTGCTGGGTACCTGCCCAGGTGAGCTCCATATCCTGGGAGGGGCCTAACCACCACAGCCCCGTGGGCTGCTGGGTACCTGCCCAGGTGAGCTCCATATCCTGGGAGGGGCCTGACCACCAGAGCCCCATGGGCTGCTGGGGACCTGGTAGAGGACGCCAGGACAGTCAGTGAAGCCACAGAGGATATACATCTAGTAGTTCCTAATTCCTACACCCTGCTGGTCATTCTACCATCCACCAGGACATGGTATTCTGTATTAGACTTCAATGATGCCTTCTTCTGTATTCCATTCGTCCCAGAGTCACAAGAAATTTTGGCTGTGAGTGGCAGGACTCAACATACAACAAAAACAATACTGCTGGGCCGTCCTGCCCCAGGGGTTCAAAAATTCCCACACCATCTTTGGGGAAACGTTAGCTAAAGACCTAAAAGATCTACCTCTGGAGAAGGGAACCCTCCTTCAATATGCAGATGACATTCTGATCACCAGCCCGACTAAGGAGGCCTCTGAACTACCTAGCCAATAAAAGATAGAAGGTGTCCAAGAAAAAGGCTCAAATATCACAAACTAAGGTGACCTTCTTGGGCTTCATTCGCTCAGAAGGTCGGAGAAGCCCACCCCAGGAAAGGGAAGAAGCCATTTGCAGCCTCACCCTTCCTGAAACTAGAAGACAGCTTAGGGGTTCCTGGGGAGACCGGGGTTTGCTGCATCTGGATCCCTAACTACAGTCTAATAGCTGGGCCTCTATATGAAACACTGAAAGGAAAAGATGATGATCCTTTTGAATAGAATCCAGAAGCGGCCTTTCAAGAATGGAAAGAGCAGTCAGTTCAGACCCGTGCCCTGGACCTCCCTAAGTTAGCTAAACCCTTTGACCTTTACATTCCTGGTCCAAGGCGAATCGCCCTTGGAGTATTAGTGCAAAAACTGGGACCACTTGAAATGGAACAATGCAAGAATGCCCTCCAGGCATTGGCCAGCCACCCCATCCGACCAGGATACTGGGGGTATCTAAAAACCTGGAAATCAGCAGCCCACAAGGCCAGCTCCCTCCTAAGGGAAAAGGACGCCACTTGGTGATCCTAACCACCCACCATGCCCTGAAGTTGCAGGGATTGCTCCGTGGGCACAATGACCTCGAGTGAGGAGGCCCTCCAACACCAACCTCCAGAGAGACAACCTGGGGCAATGGGCCCCCATGACGACTCGTGTGACCATCACTTGACCTGGAGCTTCTCTCAGAAAACAACAAGAGTGTGCCCCAAAAGAGCAGACTATTGCTTACAGGACTTACTGCACCCAGAGCGGAGCTAATAAACTTGGTAGGGGAACCGTAAATAACGCTGCCACCATAGAAAAGCCTACAGACACCGCGGTGACGGCGGCCAATGAGACCGGCTGTACTCCTGGCTACTTCAAAAGGCCGTTGACTGAGTGGCCATCATGGTCCTGGATCACCACCGGCCCTGGACTGTCTGGGAGTTGAGCAAGCAGGGCTCTGACACCTGGTGCTGCTTGTACGTTAATTCAGTGGCCTAACTGAAGAAAGCGCAGACTACTGGTCAGAGCATCTAGGCTGGCAGAAACCGTCAGCCTAAGGGGGCCGAACCAATGTGGAGCAGGGTAAAACGGCCCACCCCCCCCCCAGCGTCTCTGCACATCTCTTTCCTGGACCCTTAAAGATCATTAGAATCTATAAAACTTCCAATGCTGGTGCTCAGGCAGACGAGCAGTGAGGGAGGAGGCCTGGGGACAATCAACCTCACATGGAGGCTGCTTGGGAGAAGTCCTCCCCCTCGCCCCGGGTATGAGGACACCCAACTCAGCACGAAGCATTTACAGAAGAGGTGTATGCACCCTCAGCACCCCAAGAATGAGGAATGGGACAAAAGGCAGAGGAGGGCTTTGTCACTGGCAAAGCCCATGAAAAATTCCTGGGAGATGAAAATAGAATCTGGGCAATAAAATAAAGTCTAACCATTTTTTCCTTTGTGCTTTGTCTAATTTCACTTGCTCCTAGGTTTCCACATGCAGAGGTCCCACACCCGACACTTCAGACCCGATTTCCTAGTGCAAAATGGCTGGGCCGACACCTCAGCTCGTGGGGTCCCGTGCAGACTCTGCGACATAGAGCCTGAGCTCCAGCCAACCCGGCCCTCGAGAGCTCTACCCCCTCCCTCCTGCTGACGCTGCCAGGATCTCTACACAGCAGCCCGGCCCACAACCCGCAAGGGAGCACACACTCTCACCTCTCCATTCTCTGATCAAAATATAAAGTTTTCCTTTGCTTCTGAACCAAAGTCAGTCTCGATCTGTTGGCTCCAATGACACTGGGCAGGGAGACCCTTGTTGGGACCCACTCTGCAGGATCAGTAACAGAATTTGAGAACATTGTAACTTCAAAGAACAGATGTGTGAGCCAAACTGTAATTAACATAAAGCAGTGTATAAGGCTCATGTAAAATAAGATGTTTCTAACACTTCCATTTGATATTTCCATCACTTTATTATAAGCAAGTTCAGTGGAGGGGTTTGTCTTATTTGTCAGGTCAACAGTAGAGAAATGCAGTGATTTCTTTCCAAGGATGGACATCTAATAATCTTGGTTGAAGTTTCAACCTTGTTTTGAATGATTTTCCATTGAAAATGATACCTCTCTTTCAGCTCCTAGATTTCTGAGAAGTATAAAATCTTATATTTTTTTATTACCAAAGGGGAAAGGTGGGAGGAGGGATAAATTAACAGTTTCAGATTAACATATACACACTGCTATGTATAAAATATATCATCAACAAGGAACTACTGTATAACACAGGGAACTATACTCAATATTTTGTAATGACCCCTAAGGGGAAATAATCTGAAAAACAATAGATATCTATATCGACATCATCTATCAACTACAGATAAAATGGAAACTAAAGGAGGCCGATGGTGAGCGTTTCTGAACCTGAAGACTTCAATCATCTAAAGTTCGGACTCTGACTAAGGCCCAAGTCCCTTAAAGAACACACATGTACCAGTAGCTTAAAAATTCCCCAGATTGGAGTTCGGGGAGACACTGATTTGGAAAAATCCCTGGTGTTCTCCTTACATACACGGGACCTTTCCTACAGCTAAAACATGCCTGTGACACCCAGAAGATGGAACACGGTTGGATCAGGGAGATTTTGGAAAAGGCACAAAAACTCCTAATTTCCTGGTTGTTGGGTTCACCCCTCCAGCCTTTTTCCTTAAAATCTCCCCACTTGAGGATGTCAGCACCTTCAACATCCAGTTGCACAAAATTTGGAATTTTTCCAAAGGAAGAAGGGGAAGGAGGAGAAACAAGGAGAGCCAAGCCCTAAATGTTCGGACAGGAAAATGTCACTCTACTTTCCAATCAGGAAGAAGAATTAAGCAAAGGCTTAGCCTGCCACCGGGAACCAGAGTAGGGCCAGAAGCAAACCAGCGGTTCTGCGGACAGCTCCCAAAAAAGCGAGTTGAAAAATGGAGGTCAGGGGCACTGCAATTCACAAACCTGCAGAGTTATAAATTATAACTATCATCCAAAATTATATTGAGGGAAGTCAATGAACAGGATTGGAAAGGAAGGCAGAATTGCAGGAAACAGATTTCAGGAGTCAGATTCGAATAGCCCCTAAAGCACATGAAAAGCGGCCAAACGTCGACAATGATGCACAAGGCCAAAAAGAGCATATGTGTTTTTTTCTGAATAAATTCAGGAAAAAACGCATAGGCCCTCTTTGGCCAACCAAGCAAGCCGGAAATAAAATTCAGCACTACAAAGAAGTCTCACTTCCCATCGGTCAAAAGCGCCTTCCTAAAAAAGTGTAAAAAAAAATACTGGAGAGGCCAGGGAGGACAGGGAGCATTGTTACACTGATGGTCGGGATGTAAATTGCCAATGGCGACTCTGGAGAAGGGTATGGTATTTCCTAAAACATCTAAAAAACACAGCTAGAGAGAAAGGGGCACATCCATTCATGGGCGTATAAATTGGAAAAATAAAAATCAAAAAGACACAGGCACCCAGAAGTTAAAGGGCTGCTCTGGTTACAAGAACCTCCACTTGTGTACATCTTAAATATCCCAGGGATGAAAAAAATGGTAAAGAAGTTGTGGTCCTTATGTACAATGGAATATCATTCAGCCATGAAATCAATGTCCTAAGGCTAGTAGCAGCATGATGAGTGGATTTAGGTACGACGATTCTAAGTGAAATAAGTCACACAGAAAAACACACTTATCATTAGATATCACTTAGAGAGGGAATGTAAAAACTGATACCCTTGAACTGAATTACAAAACAGAACAGAGTCACACATTTTGAAAACACACTATGGCTGCTTAACGCGAAAGGTGAGGTGGGGTGATGCATAAAACAAGGGTTTCAAATTAGCTCAGATACCGTTCCATAAACCAAATATGTAATAGACAAGACCTACTCCTTGCTCAGTGAACTGGACTCAACACCCCCTATTCACCGCACAAGAATATATCTGTCTAGTAAGAATCTGAAAACCTATGTATTGATCTCTCTCTGGAAGAGAGTCAAGTGAGTGTAAAGTGGCATAAACACAGCCATGAAAAGCAGCTAAACCCCATTTTAAAAATAAATTACCTTTAAAAACCCGTGAAACAAAGACAGGGAAAGAAAGAGAAATTCTTACAAAATTCGTTCAGGGGCTGTGATGCAACCTGGATTGACCATATCTAGACCCACAGGTGATTGAGACATAAAGGTGGGCACTCATGGGGCTGAGACTTTGGGTGACGTTGGGTGAGCAAACGCAGACCCTTTAAAATAATACTGCGTGGTACCCATCCCATGGGTCCCAAATCTCCAGGTTCAAGGGCATCTTCCTACATCGAAAACATGCATGAGAAACCCAGAAGATGGTACACCGTCTGATCGGGAAAGGCTTCTGAAACGCACCTCATTTCTCATCTCCTTGTGCTAGGGTTCGCCTTTCCAGCCACTTTACTAGGAATCTCCCTATTGGGGAATAAGCACCTTTAACCTCCTCTTCTCTGCAGGTTGCAATTTGTCCTGAGGATGAACGGGAAGAGGGGGAACCAATGAGAGACTAGATCTAGGTGTTGTGACAGGCACAGGTCACTCTATTTTCCCATCAGGAAGAAGAATTAACCACAGGCTCAGCATGCCCCCCGGAACCAGAATAGGGCCTGAAGCAATCCTGCGCATTTGCGGCCAGCTCCCAAAAAATCCAGTTGAAAAATGGAGCTCAGGGACACTGCAATTCACAAACCTGCAGAGTTATAAATGATAAGTCTCGTACACAAATATATTGAGGGAAGGCAATGAAGAGGATTTGAAAGCAAGGCAGAATTGCAGGAAACAGGTATCAGGAGGTAGATTCGAATCGCCTTTAAAGCACATGAAAAGGGGCAAAACGTGGACAATGATGCCCTTGGCCTAAAAGGGCATATACGTTTTTTCCTGAATATATTCAGGAAAAAACGCATACGCCCTTTTTGGCCAACCAAGCAACCTGGAAAGGCAAATCAGCGCTACAATGAAGTCTCGCTTCCCATCGTTCAAAGGCCGTGCTGAAAAAAGTGTCAAAACCAGAAATGCAGGACAGGCCATGGAGAAATGGCAGCCTTGCTACGCTGATGGGCGGGATGTAAATTGCCAACAGCCACTCTGGAGAAGTGTACGGTGTGTCCTGAAACATCTAAAACACACAACTTAGAGAGCACAGGGCACTTCCACTCATGGGTGTGTAAATAGGGAAAACTAAAAATCAGCAAGACACAGGCACCCCAAAATTTAGGGCTGCTCTGTTGACAAGAACCTCCACTTCATGACTCCTTAAATATCCCAGGAAATATTAAAATGGATAAAGATGTTGAGGTCCTTATGTACAATGGAATTTCACTCAGCCATGAAATCAATGTCCTAAGGCAAGTAGCAGCATGATGAGTGGATTTAGGTATGACGATTGTAAGTGAAATAAGTCACACAGAAAAAGACACTTATTATAAGATATCACTTATAGAGGGAATGTAAAAACCGTTACCATTGAACTGAATTACAAAACAGAACAGAGTCACACATTTTGAAAACACACTATGGCTTCTTAACGGGAAAGGTGAGGTGGGGTGATGCATAAAACAAGGGTTTCTAATTAGCTCAGATACCGTTCCATAAACCCAATATGTACTAGACAAGACCTACTCCTTGCTCAGTGAACTGGACTAAACACCCACTATTCACCGCACAAGAATATATCTGACTAGTAAGAATCTTAAAACCTATGTATTGATATCTGTCTGGAAGTGAGTCAAGTGGGTGTAAAGCCGCATAAACACAGCAGTGAAAAGCAGCTAAAGCCCATTATAAAAATCAATTGCTTTTAAAAACCCATGCAACAAAGAGAGTGAAAGAGAGAGAAATTCTGACACAATTCGTTCAGGGGCTGTGATGCAACCTGGATTTACCATATCTAGACCCACAGCTAGATGAGACATAAGGGTGGACACTCTTGGGGCTGAGAGGTTTGGTGAGGTTGGGTGAGCAAATGCAGACCCTTTAAAGTAATACTGCGTGGTACCCGTCCAATGGGTCCCAAATCTCCAGGTTCAAGGGCATCTACCTACATCGAAAACATGTACTAGAAACCCAGAAGATGGTACACCTTCTGATTGGGAAAGGTTTCTAAAAGGCACCTCATTTCTCATCTCCTTGTGCTCGGGTTCGCCATTCCATCCACTCTACTAGCAATCTCCCCCCTTGGAGAATCAGCACCTTTAACCTCCTGTTCTGTACAGGTTGCAATTTGTCCTGAGAATGAACGGGAAGTGGGGGAACCAATGAGAGACTTGCTCTAGGTTTTGTGACAGGCACAGGTCAATCTTTTTTCTCATTAGGAAGAAGAATTAACCACAGGCTCAGCCTGCCCCACAGAACCAGAAGAGGGTCTGAAGCAATCCTGCGCTTTTGCGGCCAGCTCCCAAAAAAGCCCGTTGAAAAATGGAGCACATGAGCACTGCAATTCACAAACCTTCAAAGTTATAAATGATAACTCTCGTCCACAAATATATTGAGGGAAGGCAATGAAGAGGATTTGAAAGCAAGGCAGAATTGCAGGAAACAGATTTCAGGAGGTAGATTCAAATCGATTTGAAAGCACATGAAAAGCGGCAAAAGGTCGACAATGATGCCCTTGGTCAAAAAGGGCGTATGCGTTTTTTCCTGAATATATTCAGGAAAAAACGCATACGCCCTTTTTGGCCAACCAAGCAACCTGGAAAGGAAAATCAGCGCTACAAAGAAGTCTCGCTTCCCATCGGTCATAAGGGCTATGCTGAAAAAAGTGTAAAAACCAGAAATGCAGGACAGGCCATGGAGAAATGGCAGCCTTGCTACGCTGGTGGGCGGGATGTAAATTGCCAAGAGGCACTCTGGAGAAGTGTACGGTGTGTCCTGAAACATCGAAAAAACACAGGTTAGGGAGCATAGGGCACTTCCACTCATGGGCGTATAAATTGGGAAAACTAAAAATCAGCAAGACACAGGCACCCCAAAGTTTAGGGCTGCTCTGTTGACAAGAACCTCCACTTCATGACACCTTAAATATCCCAGGAAAGAGAAAAATGGATAAAGAAGTTGTGGTCCTTATGTACAATGAAATATCACTCAGACATGAAATCAATGTCATAAGGCTAGTAGAAGCAAGATGAGTGGAGTTAGGTACGACGATTCTAAGTGAAATAAGTCACACAGAAAAAGACACTTATCATAAGCTATCACTTATAGAGGGAATGTAAAAACTGCTACACTTGAACTGAATTACAAAACAGAACAGAGTCACACGTTTAGAAAACACACTATGGCTGCTTAACGGGAAAGGTGAGGTGGGGTGATGCATAAAACAAGGGTTTCAAATTCGCTCAGATACCGATCCATACACCCAATATGTAATAGACAAGACCTACTCCTTGCTCAGTGAAGTGGACTCAACACCCCCTATTCACCGCACAAGAATATATGTGACTAGTAAGAATCTTAAAACCTATGTATTGATATCTGTCTGGAAGTGAGTCAAGTGGGTGTAAAGCCGCATAAACACAGCCGTGAAAAGCAGCTAAACCCCATTATAAAAATAAATTACTTTTAAAAACCCGTAAAACAAAGACAGTGAAAGAGAGAGAAATTCTTACAAAATTCGTTCAGCGGCTGTGATGCAACCTGGATTGACCATATCTAGACCCACAGCTGGATGAGGCATAAGGGTGGACAATCTTGAGGCTGAGAGGTTGGGTGAGGTTGGGTGAGCAAACGCAGAACCTTTAAAGTATTAGTGCCTGGTACCCATCCCATGGGTCCCAAATCTCCAGGTTCAAGGGCATCTTCCTACATCGAAAACATGCATGAGAAACCCAGATGATGGTACACCGTGTGATCGGGAAAGGTTTCTAAAACGCACCTCATTTCTCAACTCCTTGTGCTCGGGTTCGCCTTTCCAGCTACTTTACTAGCAATCTCCCTACTTGGAGAATCAGCACCTTTAAGCTCCTGTTCCCTACAGGTTGCAATTTGTCCTGAGGATGAACGGGAAGAGGGGCAACCAATGAGAGACTAGATCTAGGTGTTGGGACAGGCACAGGTCACTCTATTTTCCCATCAGGAAGAAGAATTAACCACAGGCTCAGCCTGCCGCCCAGAAGAAGAATAGGGCCTGAGGCAATCCTGCGCTTTTGCGGCCAGCTCCCAAAAAACCGAGATGAAAAATGGAGCTCAGGGACACTGCAATTCACAAACCCGCAGAGTTATAAATGATAACTATCATCCACAGATATATTGAGGGAAGGAAACGAAGAGGATTTGAAAGCAAGGCAGAATTGCAGGAAACAGATTTCAGGAGGTAGATTCGAATCGCCTTGAAAGCACATGAAAAGCGGCAAAACGTCGACAATGATGCCCTTGGCCAAAAAGGGTTATGCGTTTTTTCCTGAGTATATTCAGGAAAACACGCATACGCCCTTTTTGGCCAACCAAGTAACCTGGAAAGGCAAATCAGCACTACAAAGAAGGCTCGCTTCCCATCGGTCAAAAGGGCCATGCTGCAAAAAGTGTCAAAACCAGAAATGCAGGACAGGCCATGGAGAAATGGCAGCCTTGCTATGGTGGTGGGTGGGATGTAAATTGCCAACAGCCACTCTGGAGAAGTGTACGGTGTGTCCTGAAACATCGAAAAAACTCAGCTTAGGGAGCATAGGGCACGTCCACTCATGGGCGTATAAATTGGGAAAAGTAAAAATCAGCAAGACACAGGCACCCCAAAGTTTAGGGCTGCTCTGTTGACAAGAACCTCCACTTCATGACACCTTAAATATCCCAGGAAAGAGAAAAATGGATAAAGAAGTTGTGGTCCTTATGTACAATGGAATATCACTCAGACATGAAATCAATGTCATAAGGCTAGTAGAAGCAAGATGAGTGGATTTAGGTACGACGATTCTAAGTGAAATAAGTCACACAGAAAAAGACACTAATTATAAGCTATCACTTATAGAGGGAATGTAAAAACTGCTACACTTGAATTGAATTACAAAACAGAACAGATTCACACGTTTAGAAAACACACTATGGCTGCTTAACGGGAAAGGTGAGGTGGGGTGATGCATAAAACAAGGGTTTCAAATTCTCTCAGATACAGTTCCATACACCCAATATGTAATAGAAAAGACCAACTCCTTGCTCAGTGAACTGGACTCAACACCCCCTATTCACCGCACAAGAATATATCTGACTAGTAAGAATCGTAAAACCTATGTATTGATATCTTTCTGGAAGTGAGTCAAGTGGCTGTAAATCCGCATAAACACAGCCGTGAAAAGCAGCTAAACCCCATTATAAAAATAAATTACTTTTAAAAACGCGTAAAACAAAGACAGTGAAAGAGAGAGAAATTCTTACAAAATTCGTTCAGGGGTTGTGATGCAACCTGGATTGACCATATCTAGTCCCACAGCTGGATGAGACATAAGTGTGGACACTCTTGGGGCTGAGAGTTTGGGTGAGGTTGGGTGAGCAAACGCAGACCCTTTAAAGTAATACTGCGTGGTACCCATCCCATGGGTCCCAAATCTCCAGGTTCAAGGGCATCTTCCTACATCGAAAACATGCATGAGAAACCCAGAAGATGGTACACCGTGTGATTTTGAAAGGTTTCTAAAACGCACCTCATTTCTCATCTCCTTGTGTTCGGGTTCGCCATTCCAGCTACTTTACTAGCAATCTCCCTACTTGGAGAATCAGCACCTTTAAGCTCCTGTTCCCTACAGGTTGCAATTTGTCCTGAGGATGAACGGGAAGAGGGGCAACCAATGAGAGACTAGATCTAGGTGTTGGGACAGGCAGAGGTCACTCTATTTTCCCATCAGGAAGAAGAATTAACCACAGGCTCAGCCTGCCGCCGGGAACCAGAATAGGGCCTGAGGCAATCCCGTGCTTTTTTGGCCAGCTCCCAAAAAAGACAGTTGAAAATTGGAGCACATGAGCACTGCAATTCACAAACCTGCAAATTTATAAATGATAACTCTCGTCCACAAATATATTGAGGGAAGGCAATGAAGAGGATTTGAAAGCAAGGCAGAATTGCAGGAAACATATTTCAGGACGTAGATTCAAATCGATTTAAAAGCACATGAAAAGCGGCAAAAGTTCGACAATGATGCCCTTGGCCAAAAAGTGCGTATGCGTTTTTTCCTGAATATATTTAGGAAAAAACGCATACGCCCTTTTTGGCCAACCAAGCAACCTGGAAAGGCAAATCAGCGCTACAAAGAAGTCTCGCTTCCCATCGGTGAAAAGGGCCATGCTGCAAAAAGTGTCAAAACCAGAAATGCAGGACAGGCCATGGAGAAATGGCAGCCTTGCTACACTGATGGGCGGGATGTAAATTGCCAACAGCCACTCTGGAGAAGTGTACGTTGTGTCCTGAAACATGGAAAAAAAACAGCTTAGGGAGCATAGGGCACGTCCACTCATGGGCGTATAAATTGGAAAAACTAAAAATCAGCAAGTCACAGGCACCCGAAAGTTTAGGGCTGCTCTGTTGACAAGAACCTCCAGTTCATGACACCTTAAATATCCCAGGAAAGAGAAAAATGGATAAAGAAGTTGTGGTCCTTATGTACAATGGAATATCACTCAGACATGAAATCAATGTCATAAGGCTAGTAGAAGCAAGATGAGTGGAGTTAGGTACGACGATTCTAAGTGAAATAAGTCACACAGAAAAAGACACTTATCATAAGCTATCACTTATAGAGGGAATGTAAAAACCGCTACACTTGAACTGAATTACAAAACAGAACAGAGTCACACGTTTAGAAAACACACTATGGCTGCTTAACGGGAAAGGTGAGTTGGGGTGATGCATAAAACAAGGGTTTCAAATTCGCTCAGATACCGTTCCATACACCCAATATGTAATAGACAAGACCTACTCCTTGCTGAGTGAACTGGACTCAACACCCCCTATTCACCACACAAGAATATATGTGACTAGTAAGAATCTTAAAACCTATGTATTGATATCTCTCTGGAAGTGAGTCAAGTGGGTGTAAAGCCGCATAAACACAGCCATGAAAAACATCTAAACCCCATTATAAAAATAAATTACTTTTAAAAACCCGTAAAACAAAGACAGTGAAAGAGAGAGAAATTCTTACAAAATTCGTTCAGAGGCTGTGACGCAACCTGGATTGACCATATCTAGACCCACAGCTGGATGAGACATAAGGGTGGACACCCTTCGGGCTGAGAGGTTGGGTGAGGTTGGGTGAGCAAACGCAGACCCTTTAAAGTAATACTGCGTGGTACCCATCCCATGGGTCCCAAATCTCCAGGTTCAAGGGCATCTTCCTACATCGAAAACATGCATGAGAAACCCAGAAGATGGTACACCGTGTGATTTTGAAAGGTTTCTAAAACGCACCTCATTTCTCATCTCCTCGTGCTCGGTTTCGCCATTCCAGCTACTTTACTAGCAATCTCCCTACTTGGAGAATCAGCACCTTTAACCTCCTGTTCCCTACAGGTTGCAATTTGTCCTGAGGATGAACGGGAAGAGGGGCAACCAATGAGAGACTAGATCTAGGTGTTTGGACAGGCACAGGTCACTCTATTTTCCCAACAGGAAGAAGAATTAACCACAGGCTCAGCCTGCCGCCCAGAAGCAGAATAGGGCCTGAGGCAATCCCGCGCTTTTGCGGCCAGCTCCCAAAAAAGACAGTTGAAAAATAGAGCTCAGGGGCACTGCAATTCACAAACCCGCAGAGTTATAAATGATAACTCTCGTCCACAAATATATTGAGGGAAGGCAACGAAGAGGATTTGAAAGCAAGGCAGAATTGCAGGAAACAGATTTCAGGAGGTAGATACGAATCGCCTTTAAAGCACATGAAAAGTGGCAAAACGTCGACAATGATGCCCTTGGCCAAAAAGGGCGTATGCGTTTTTTCCTGAATATATTCAGGAAAAAACGCATACGCCCTTTTTGGCCAACCAAGCAACCTGGAAAGGAAAATCAGCGCTACAAAGAAGTCTCGCTTCCCATCGGTGAAAAGGGCCATGCTGCAAAAAGTGTCAAAACCAGAAATGCAGGACAGGCCATGGAGAAATGGCAGCCTTGCTACACTGATGGGCGGGATGTAAATTGCCAACAGCCACTCTGGAGAAGTGTACGTTGTGTCCTGAAACATGGAAAAAAAACAGCTTAGGGAGCATAGGGCACGTCCACTCATGGGCGTATAAATTGGAAAAACTAAAAATCAGCAAGTCACAGGCACCCGAAAGTTTAGGGCTGCTCTGTTGACAAGAACCTCCACTTCATGACACCTTAAATATCCCAGGAAAGAGAAAAATGGATAAAGAAGTTGTGGTCCTTATGTACAATGGAATATCACTGAGACATGAAATCAATGTCATAAGGCTAGTAGAAGCAAGATGAGTGGAGTTAGGTACGACGATTCTAAGTGAAATAAGTCACACAGAAAAAGACACTTATCATAAGCTATCACTTATAGAGGGAATGTAAAAACCGCTACACCTGAACTGAATTACAAAACAGAACAGAGTCACACGTTTAGAAAACACACTATGGCTGCTTAACGGGAAAGGTGAGGTGGGGTGATGCATAAAACAAGGGTTTCAAATTCGCTCAGATACCGTTCCATACACCCAATATGTAATAGACAAGACCTACTCCTTGCTCAGTGAACTGGACTCAACACCCCCTATTCACCACACAAGAATATATGTGACTAGTAAGAATCTTAAAACCTATATATTGATATCTCTCTGGAAGAGAGTCAAGTGAGTGTAAAGTGGCATAAACACAGCCGTGAAAAGCAGCTAAACCCCATTTTAAAAATAAATTACCTTTAAAAACCCGTGAAACAAAGACAGGGAAATAAAGAGAAATTCTTACAAAATTCGTTCAGGGGCTGTGATGCAACCTGGATTGACCATATCTAGACCCACAGGTGATTGAGACATAAAGGTGGGCACTCATGGGGCTGAGACTTTGGGTGAGGTTGGGTGAGCAAACGCAGACCCTTTAAAATAATACTGCGTGGTACCCATCCCATGGGTCCCAAATCTCCAGGTTCAAGGGCATCTTCCTACATCGAAAACATGCATGAGAAACCCAGAAGATGGTACACCGTCTGATCGGGAAAGGCTTCTGAAACGCACCTCATTTCTCATCTGCTTGTGCTAGGGTTCGCCTTTCCAGCCACTTTACTAGGAATCTCCCTACTTGGGGAATAAGCACCTTTAACCTCCTCTTCTCTGCAGGTTGCAATTTGTCCTGAGGATGAACGGGAAGAGGGGGAACCAATGAGAGACTAGATCTAGGTGTTGTGACAGGCACAGGTCACTCTATTTTCCCATCAGGAAGAAGAATTAACCACAGGCTCAGCATGCCCCCCGGAACCAGAATAAGGCCTGAAGCAATCCTGCGCATTTGCGGCCAGCTCCCAAAAAATCCAGTTGAAAAATGGAGCTCAGGGACACTGCAATTCACAAACCTGCAGAGTTATAAATGATAAGTCTCGTACACAAATATATTGAGGGAAGGCAATGAAGAGGATTTGAAAGCAAGGCAGAATTGCAGGCAACAGGTATCAGGAGGTAGATTCGAATCGCCTTTAAAGCACATGAAAAGCGGCAAAACGTGGACAATGATGCCCTTGGCCTAAAAGGGCATATACGTTTTTTCCTGAATATATTCAGGAAAAAACGCATACGCCCTTTTTGGCCAACCAAGCAACCTGGAAAGGCAAATCAGCGCTACAATGAAGTCTCGCTTCCCATCGTTCAAAGGCCGTGCTGAAAAAAGTGTCAAAACCAGAAATGCAGGACAGGCCATGGAGAAATGGCAGCCTTGCTACGCTGATGGGCGGGATGTAAATTGCCAACAGCCACTCTGGAGAAGTGTACGGTGTGTCCTGAAACATCTAAAACACACAGCTTAGAGAGCACAGGCCACTTCCACTCATGGGTGTGTAAATAGGGAAAACTAAAAATCAGCAAGACACAGGCACCCCAAAATTTAGGGCTGCTCTGTTGACAAGAACCTCCACTTCATGACTCCTTAAATATCCCAGGAAATATTAAAATGGATAAAGATGTTGAGGTCCTTATGTACAATGGAATTTCACTCAGCCATGAAATCAATGTCCTAAGGCAAGTAGCAGCATGATGAGTGGATTTAGGTATGACGATTGTAAGTGAAATAAGTCACACAGAAAAAGACACTTATTATAAGATATCACTTATAGAGGGAATGTAAAAACCGTTACCATTGAACTGAATTACAAAACAGAACAGAGTCACACATTTTGAAAACACACTATGGCTTCTTAACGGGAAAGGTGAGGTGGGGTGATGCATAAAACAAGGGTTTCTAATTAGCTCAGATACCGTTCCATAAACCCAATATGTACTAGACAAGACCTACTCCTTGCTCAGTGAACTGGACTAAACACCCACTATTCACCGCACAAGAATATATCTGACTAGTAAGAATCTTAAAACCTATGTATTGATATCTGTCTGGAAGTGAGTCAAGTGGGTGTAAAGCCGCATAAACACAGCAGTGAAAAGCAGCTAAAGCCCATTATAAAAATCAATTGCTTTTAAAAACCCATGCAACAAAGAGAGTGAAAGAGAGAGAAATTCTGACACAATTCGTTCAGGGGCTGTGATGCAACCTGGATTTACCATATCTAGACCCACAGCTAGATGAGACATAAGGGTGGACACTCTTGGGGCTGAGAGGTTTGGTGAGGTTGGGTGAGCAAATTCAGACCCTTTAAAGTAATACTGCGTGGTACCCGTCCAATGGGTCCCAAATCTCCAGGTTCAAGGGCATCTACCTACATCGAAAACACGCATGAGAAACCCAGAAGATGGTACACCGTGTGATTTTGAAAGGTTTATAAAACGCACCTCATTTCTCATCTCCTTGTGCTCGGGTTCGCCTTTCCAGCTACTTTACTAGCAATCTCCCTACTTGGAGAATCATCACCTTTAACCTCCTGTTCTGTACAGGTTGCAATTTGTCCTGAGAATGAACGGGAAGTGGGGGAACCAATGAGAGACTTGCTCTAGGTTTTGTGACAGGCACAGGTCAATTTTTTTTCCCATTAGGAAGAAGAATTAACCACAGGCTCAGCCTGCCCCACAGAACCAGAAGAGGGTCTGAAGCAATCCTGCGCTTTTGCGGCCAGCTACCAAAAAAGCCCGTTGAAAAATGGAGCACATGAGCACTGCAATTCACAAACCTGCAAAGTTATAAATGATAACTCTCGTCCACAAATATATTGAGGGAAGGCAATGAAGAGGATTTGAAAGCAAGGCAGAATTGCAGGAAACAGATTTCAGGAGGTAGATTCAAATCGATTTGAAAGCACATGAAAAGCGGCAAAAGGTCGACAATGATGCCCTTGGTCAAAAAGGGCGTATGCGTTTTTTCCTGAATATATTCAGGAAAAAACGCATACGCCCTTTTTGGCCAACCAAGCAACCTGGAAAGGAAAATCAGCGCTACAAAGAAGTCTCGCTTCCCATCGGTCATAAGGGCTATGCTGAAAAAAGTGTAAAAACCAGAAATGCAGGACAGGCCATGGAGAAATGGCAGCCTTGCTACGCTGATGGGCGGGATGTAAATTGCCAAGAGGCACTCTGGAGAAGTGTACGGTGTGTCCTGAAATATCGAAAAAACACAGGTTAGGGAGCATAGGGCACTTCCACTCATGGGCGTATAAATTGGGAAAACTAAAAATCAGCAAGACACAGGCACCCCAAAGTTTAGGGCTGCTCTGTTGACAAGAACCTCCACTTCATGACACCTTAAATATCCCAGGAAAGAGAAAAATGGATAAAGAATTTGTGGTCCTTATGTACAATGGAATATCACTCAGACATGAAATCAATGTCATAAGGCTAGTAGAAGCAAGATGAGTGGATTTAGGTACGACGATTCTAAGTGAAATAAGTCACACAGAAAAAGACACTTATCATAAGCTATCACTTATAGAGGGAATGTAAAAACCGCTACACTTGAACTGAATTACAAAACAGAACAGAGTCACACGTTTAGAAAACACACTATGGCTGCTTAACGGGAAAGGTGAGGTGGGGTGATGCATAAAACAAGGGTTTCAAATTCGCTCAGATACCGATCCATACACCCAATATGTAATAGACAAGACCTACTCCTTGCTCAGTGAAGTGGACTCAACACCCCCTATTCACCGCACAAGAATATATGTGACTAGTAAGAATCTTAAAACCTATGTATTGATATCTGTCTGGAAGTGAGTCAAGTGGGTGTAAAGCCGCATAAACACAGCCGTGAAAAGCAGCTAAACCCCATTTTAAAAATAAATTACTTTTAAAAACCCTTAAAACAAAGACAGTGAAAGAGAGAGAAATTCTTACAAAATTCGTTCAGGGGCTGTGATGCAACCTGGATTGACCATATCTAGACCCACAGCTGGATGAGGCGTAAGGGTGGACAATCTTGAGGCTGAGAGGTTGGGTGAGGTTGGGTGAGCAAACGCAGAACCTTTAAAGTAATAGTGCGTGGTACCCATCCCATGGGTCCCAAATCTCCAGGTTCAAGGGCATCTTCCTACATCGAAAACATGCATGAGAAACCCAGAAGATGGTACACCGTGTGATCGGGAAAAGTTTCTAAAACGCACCTCATTTCTCAACTCCTTGTGCTCGGGTTCGCCTTTCCAGCTACTTTACTAGCAATCTCCCTACTTGGAGAATCAGCACCTTTAAGCTCCTGTTCCCTACAGGTTGCAATTTGTCCTGAGGATGAACGGGAAGAGGGGCAACCAATGAGAGACTAGATCTAGGTGTTGGGACAGGCACAGGTCACTCTATTTTCCCATCAGGAAGAAGAATTAACCACAGGCTCAGCCTGCCGCCCAGAAGCAGAATAGGGCCTGAGGCAATCCTGCGCTTTTGCGGCCAGCTCCCAAAAAACCGAGTTGAAAAATGGAGCTCAGGGACACTGCAATTCACAAACCCGCAGAGTTATAAATGATAACTATCATCCACAGATATATTGAGGGAAGGCAACGAAGAGGATTTGAGAGCAAGGCAGAATTGCAGGAAACAGATTTCAGGAGGTAGATTCGAATCGCCTTGAAAGCACATGAAAAGCGGCAAAACGTCGACAATGATGCCCTTGGCCAAAAAGGGCGTATGCGTCTTTTCCTCAATATATTCAGGAAAAGACGCATACGCCCTTTTTGGCCAACCAAGCAACCTGGAAAGGCAAATCAGCGATACAAAGAAGGCTCGCTTCCCATCGGTCAAAAGGGCCATGCTGCAAAAAGTGTCAAAACCAGAAATGCAGGACAGGCCATGGAGAAATGGCAGCCTTGCTACGGTGATGGGTGGTATGTAAATTGCCAACAGCCACTCTGGAGAAGTGTACGGTGTGTCCTGAAACATCGAAAAAACTCAGCTTAGGGAGCATAGGGCACGTCCATTCATGGGCGTATAAATTGGGAAAACTAAAAATCAGCAAGACACAGGCACCCCAAAGTTTAGGGCTGCTCTGTTGACAAGAACCTCCACTTCATGACACCTTAAATATCCCAGGAAAGAGAAAAATGGATAAAGAAGTTTTGGTCCTTATGTACAATGGAATATCACTCAGACATGAAATCAATGTCATAAGGCTAGTAGAAGCAAGATGAGTGGATTTAGGTACGACGATTCTAAGTGAAATAAGTCACACAGAAAAAGACACTAATTATAAGCTATCACTTATAGAGGGAATGTAAAAACCTCTACACTTGAACTGAATTACAAAACAGAACAGAGTCACACGTTTAGAAAACACACTATGGCTGCTTAACGGGAAAGGTGAGGTGGGGTGATGCATAAAACAAGGGTTTCAAATTCTCTCAGATACAGTTCCATACACCCAATATGTAATAGAAAAGACCAACTCCTTGCTCAGTGAACTGGACTCAACACCCCCTATTCACCGCACAAGAATATATCTGACTAGTAAGAATCTTAAAACCTATGTATTGATATCTGTCTCGAAGTGAGTCAAGTGGGTGTAAAGCCGCATAAACACAGCCATGAAAGGCAGCTAAACCCCATTATAAAAATAAATTACTTTTAAAAACCCGTAAAACAAAGACAGTGAAAGAGAGAGAAATTCTTACAAAATTCGTTCAGAGGCTGTGATGCAACCTGGATTGACCATATCTAGACCCACAGCTGGATGAGACATAAGGGTGGACACACTTGGGGTTGAGTGGTTGGGTGAGGTTGGGTGAGCAAACGCAGACCCTTTAAAGTAATACTGCGTGGTACCCATCCCATGGGTCCCAAATCTCCAGGTTCAAGGGCATCTTCCTACATCGAAAACATGCATGAGAAACCTAGATGATGGTACACCGTGTGATTTTGAAAGGTTTCTAAAACGCACCTCATTTCTCATCTCCTTGTGTTCGGGTTCGCCATTCCAGCTACTTTACTAGCAATCTCCCTACTTGGGGAATCAGCACCTTTAACCTCCTGTTCCGTTCAGGTTGCAATTTGTTCTGAGGATGAAAGGGAAGAGGGGCAACCAATGAGAGACTAGATCTAGGTTTTGGGACAGGCCCAGGTCACTGTATTTTCCCATCAGGAAGAAGAATTAACCACAGGCTCAGCCTGCACGCCGGAACCAGAATAGGGCCTGAAGCAATCCTGTGCTTTGCGGCCAGCTCCCAAGAAAGCGAGTTGAAAAATGGAGCTCAGGGGCACTGCAATTCAGAGACCTGCAGAGTTATAAATGATAACTCTTGGCCACAAATATATTGAGGGAAGGCAACCAAGAGGAGTTGAAAGCAAGGCAGAATTGCAGGAAACAGATTTCAGGAGGTAGATTCGAATCACCTTTAAAGCACATGAAAAGTGGCAAAACGTGGACAATGATGCCCTTGGCCCAAAAGGGCGTATGCGTTTTTTCCTGAATATATTCAGGAAAAAACGCATATGCCCTTTTTGGCCAACCAAGCAACCTGGAAAGGCAAATCAGCGCTATAAAGAAGTCTCGCTTCCCATTGGTCAAAGGGTCATGCTGAAAAAAGTGTAAAAACCAGAAAAGCAGGACAGTCCATGTAGAAATCGGAGCCTTGCTATGCTGATGGGCGGGATGTAATTTGCCAACAGCCACTCTGGAGAATTGTACGGTGTGTCCTGAAACATCTAAAAAACACAGCTTAGTGAGCATAGGGCACTTCAACTCATGGGCGTATAAATTGGGAAAACTAAAAATCATCAAGACACAGGCACCCCAAAGTTTAGGGCTGCTCTGTTCCCAAGAACCTCCACTTCGGTACTCCTTAAACATCCCAGGAAGAGGAAAATTGATAAAGAAGTTGTGGTACTTATGTACAATGGAATATCACTCAGCCATGAAATCAATGTCATAAGGCTACTAGCAGCATGATGAGTGGATGTAGGTATGATGATTTTAAGTGAAATAAGTCACATAGAAAAAGACACTTATCAAAGACATCACTTATATAGGGAATGTAAAAATCGCTACACTTAAACTGATTTACAAAACAGAACAGAGTCACACATTTTCAAAACACACTATGGCTGCTTAACGGGAAAGGTGAGGTGGGTGATGCATAAACCCGGGATTTGAAATTAGCACAGATATCACTCCATAAATCAAATATGTAATAGACAAGACCTACTCCTTGCTCAGTGAACTGGACGCAACACCCTCTATTCACCGCACAAGAATATATCTGACTAGTAAGAATCTTAAAACCTATGTATTGATATCTCTCTTTAAGTGAGTCAAGTGGGTGTAAAGCGGGCTAAACACAGCAGTGAAAAGCAGCGAAACCCCATTTTAAAATAAATAACTTTAAAAAACCCAAAAACCTAAGACAGTGATAGAGAGAGGAAATTTTACATAATTCGTTCCTGGGCTGTGATGCAACCTTGTTTGACCATATCTAGACCCACAGCTGGATGAGAAATAAAGCTGGACACTCTTGCAGCTGAAGGTCTCTTTCCCTAGTTACCAGATTGGGGAACGTAAAAAGGCTGCTGCCCTCTGGCCGTTACCTGCAAAAGCAGCTTTAATACCTGTGTTAATGGTCACTTCATATGAACAAGTACTTCAGGGCTGTAAATGAAACCTGCCCTCAAAATGTCTTGAGGGAGGTAATGGCCAAAACTTTTCAAAATGTGACACTTACTTTAAGAAAACAATTTGAAGAACTAAGCTGTAATCACAGTTTGATAAATAAAAAGAGCATGCTTTAAAGATCAATTTCAACAGATTATGGGACACATGCAAATTCAACCACACAGAGGTATCAGCTCGCACCTGTTAGAATAACCAGCAGCAAGCAAACTACAAACAATAAATATTGAAGGCGTTTTGGAGAAATGCATACCCTCAATTTTAAGTGGGACATAACCTGGAAAGAGCCACTAATGAGAACTGAATGGTGGTGCCTTTAAAACGTACACACTGAGCTACCATATGATACAGCAAGCCCACTCCTTGGCCTATAACATAAGGAGATAGAACTGGAAAGACACAGGCAAGCAAATGTGCATTGCAGCAGTATTACAATAACCAAGACATGGAGGCAACCAAAAAGTCCATCAAGAGGTGCGTGGCCAAAGAATAACTGGTACACGTACAGATGGAATATGAGCCAGGGAAAAAAACAAAACAATGTCAATTGCAGCACTGTGTATGATTCTTGAGTTAATCAGGCAAATTGTACTAAGTCAGAAAGCAAAAGACACATATCCTATAATATCACTTATAGGTCTTAGCTAAAAATTGATACCAATGAAGATATTTCCACAGAGAAATGCAATCACAGATTCATTAAACAAACTTAGGGTTCACCAAATGGAAAGGTGTGAGGATTGGATACATTAGGATATTGGGGTTAAGATAGATATAGAAACACATGTGAAATATGTAATCACCAAAGACCTACGTAATACCAAGACAAGACTACTCAACATGGTGTCATAACCTACATGGGAAAATGATCCAAAGAAGAATAGATATATGTATATGTTTAAAAGAACCACATCTTGCACACCTAGAAGAAACAAAACATTTTAATCAAATTTGCTCTGACAAAAAATAAAAATTAAATTAAAAAAAGAACAAGAAGTAATGAGACATAAACTTAAGGGGCTTTTTGCTGGCACATTGCATTCTAATTTACAACCAGAACATGACTTCCATTAAGGCTCTGTCATCACTAATAAAGCAGCTTTATAAGCAATGTTGAAGGTAGCTTAAAAGAAGTCTCACTAATTATTGATAGTAACAAGGAAACAAAGAAAAGTAAAAGTCTCACTGCAAAAAGTATACATAGGGTAAGGATAGTAGATCAAACACTGATTACACTTCTGTAAAGAATAAAAGACAACAGTAGTATGTTTTGTTAAAAAAGAGAGGGCCCAAATAAATCTGAAATGAAAGAGATGATGTTACAACAGACACCACAGAAATACAAAGTATCCTAAGATACACACAGGGTAACTCAGGGCTCAGACTGGACAGAGCCCACTCTCCAGTCCCCTGTACATGACTTACAGGAGCCTCAGGAACTGAGGAGGGGGTCCCTGAGGAGAGGCTCAAGATAGAATATGGTAGGCATTAACATGACTGCATTCATCTTAAACATGCCTGAACTACATTCACACGAGATGATTTTGTCCTGTATGTACATCGGCACCTCTAGCCGGAACTGCAGATCTTTGGCTTCAACACCTCTACTGACAACATTAGCTTCACCTGCTGTGGACCGTCTCCTATAGGATTTCTAGAATCACAAAACATCGAAGCTTCACAGGACCCAGAGTCTGTGCGACTCCACACAGAGTCTCAGAGTCTCAACTCCACTCAGATACTCCACTCTTGGAGGGCACACACAAAGTAGTGTGTACATCAGGACCCAGGGGAAGGAGCAGTGACCCCGTAGGAGAATGACCAGAACTACCTGCTACTTTTAGAGGGTCTCCTGCAGAGGCAGCTGGTGGCTGTGGCTGTGGCTCACCGTGAGGACAACGACACTGGCAGCAGAAGTTCTGGGAAATACTCCTTGGTGTGAGCCCTCCCAGAGTCCGCCATTAGCCCCACCAAGAGCAAGGTAGGCTCCAGTGCTGGGTCGCCTCAGGCCAAACAACCAACAGGGAGGGAACCCAGCCCCATGCATCAGCAGACAAGCGGATTCAACTTTTTATTAAAGTTTTATTTAATCCGTAGACAAGCGGATTAAAGCTCTGCCCACCAAAGCAACACCCAGCTCTACCCACCACCAGTCCCTCCCATCAGGAAGCTTGCACAAGTCTCTAAGATAGACTCATCCACCAGAGAGCAGACAGCAGAAGCAAGAAGAACTACAATTCTGCAGCCTGTGGAAGGAAAACCACATTCACAGGAAGATAGATAAAATGAAAAGGCAGAGGACTTTATACCAGATCAAGGAACAAGATAAAACCCCAGAAAAAAAACGAAATGAGGTGGAGATAGGGAACCTTCCAGAAAAAGAATTCAGAATAATGATAGTGAAGTTGAGCCAAGACCTTAGAAAAAGAAAGGAGGCAAAGATCGAGAAGACACAAGAAATGCTTAACAAAGACCTAGAAGAATTAAGGAACAAACACCTAGAAGAATTAAAGAACAAACAAACAGAGGTGAACAATGTAATAACTGAAATGAAAAATACACTAGAAGGAATCAGTAGCAGAATAACTGTGGCAGAAGAACGGATAAGTGGCCTGGAAGACAGAAAGGTGGAAATCACTGCCATGGAACAGAATAAAGAAAAAGAATGAAAATAAATGAAGACACCCCAAGAGTCCTCTGGGACAACATTAAACGCAACAACATTCGCATTATAGGGGTCCCAGAAGGAGAAGAGAGAGAGAAAGGACCCGAGAATATATTTGAAGAGATTATGGTCAAAAACTTCCCTAGCATGGGAAAAGAAATAGCCACCCAAGTCCAGAAGCACAGAGTGTCCCAGGCAGGAGAAACCAAAGGAGAAAAATGACAAGACACATAGTAATCAAATTGACAAAAATTAACGACAAAGAAAAATTATTGAAAGCAGCAAGGGAAAAATGACAAATAACATACAAGGGAAATCCCATAAGGATAACAGCTGATTTCTCAGCAGAAAATCTACAAGCCAGAAGGAAGTGGCATGATAAATTTAAAGTGATGAAAGGGAAGAACCTACAACCAAGGGTACTGCACCCTGCAAAGAGCTCATTCAGATTTGATGGAGAAATCAAAAGCCTTACAGACAAGCAAAAGCTAAGAGAATTCAGCACCATGCAACCAGCTCTACACCAAATGCTAAAAGAACTTCTCTAAGTGGGAAACACAAGAGAAGAAAAGGACCCACCAAGACAAACCCATAACAATTAAGAAAATAGTAGTAGGAACATACATATCGATAATTACCTTAAACGTGAATGCACTAAATGTTCCAACCAAAAGACATAGACTGGCTGAATGGATACAAAAACAAGACCCATATATATGCTGTCTACAAGAGACCCATTTCAGACCTAGGGACACATACAGACTGAAAGTGAGGCGATGGAAAAATATATTCTATGCTAATGAAAATCAAAAGAAAGCTGGAGTAGCAATACTCATATCAGATAAAATAGACTTTAAAATAAAGAATGTTACAAGAGACAAGGAAAGACGCTACATAATGGTCAAGGGATCAAACCAAGAAGAAGACATAACAATTATAAATATATATGTACCCAACATAGGAGCACCTCAATGTATAAGGCAACTGCTAACAGCTATAAAAGAGGAAATCGACAGTAACACAATAATAGCGGGGGACTTTAACAGCTCACTTACACCAGTGGAGATCAGCCAGACAGAAAATTAATAAGGAAACACAAGCTTTAAATGACACAATAGACCAGATAGAGTTCATTGATATTTATAGGACATTCCATCCAAAAACAGCAGATTACACGTTCTTCTCAACTGCACACGGAACATTCTCCAGGATAGATCACATCTTGGGTCACAGATAAAGCCTCAGTAAATTTAAGAAAACTGAAATCATATCAAGCAGCTGTTCCGACCACAATGCTATGAGATTAGAAATCAATTACACGGAAAAAACCGTAAAAAACACAAACACATGGAGGCTAAACAATACGTTACTAAATAACCAAGAGATCACTGAAGAAATCAAAGGGGAAATCAAAAACTACCTAGAGACAAATGACAACAAAAACACGATGACCAAAACCTATGGGATGCAGCAAAAGGGGTTCTAAGAGGGAAGTTTATAGCAATACAAGCCTACCTCAAGAAACAAGAAAAATCTCAAATAAACAATCTAACCTTACACCTAGAGGAAGTAGAGAAAGAAGAACAAAACCCAAAGTTAGTAGAAGGAAAGAAATCCTAAAGATCAGAGCAGAAATAAATGAAATAGAAACAAAGAAAACGGAAGCAAAGATCAACAAAACTAAAAGCTGGTTCTTTGAGAAGATAAGCAAAAATGATCAACCTTTAGCCAGACTCAAGAAAAAGAGGGAGAGGATGCAAATCAACAAAATTAGAAGTGAAAAAGGAGAAGTTACAACAGACACCACAGGAATACAAAGCATCCTAAGAGACTACTACAAGCAACTCTGTGCCAATAAAATGGACAATCTGGAAGAAATGGACAAATTCTTAGAAAGGGATAACCTTCAAAGATTGAACCAGGAAGAAATAGAAAATATGAACAAACCTATCACTAGCAATGAAATTGAAACTGTGATTAAAAATCTTCCAACAAACAAAAGTCCAGAACCAGATGGCATCACAGGTGAATTCTATCAAACATTTAGAGAAGAGCTAACACCCAACCTTCTCAAATTCTTCAAAACAATTGCAGGGGAAGGAACACTCCCAAACTCATTCTATGAGACCACCATCACCCTGATACCAAAATCAGACAGAGATACTACAAGGAAAGAAAATTATAGACCAATATCACTGATGAATATAGATGTAAAAATCCTCAACAAAATACTAGCAAACAGAATCGAACAACAGATTAAAAGGATCATACACCATGATCAAGTGGGGTTTTTCCCAGGGATGCAAGGATTCTTCAATATACACAAATCAATGTGATACACCATATTAACAAATTGTAGAATAAAACCATATGATCATCTCAATAGATGAAGGAAAAGATTTTGAGAAAATTCAACACTCATTTACGATAAAAACTCTGCAGAGTGTGGGCATAGAGGGAAACTACCTCAACATAATAAAGGCCATATATGACAAACCCACAGCAAACAGCATTCTCAATGGTGAAAAACTGAAAGCGTTTCCTCTAAGATCAGAAACAAGACGAGGATGCCCACTCTCACCACTGCTATTCAACATAGTTTTGGAAGTCCTAGCCATGGCAATCAGAGAAGAAAAAGCAATAAAAGGAATACAAAAAGGAAAAGAAGAAGTAAAATTGTCACTGTTTGCAGATGACATGATATCATAGATAGAGAATCCTAAAGACGCCACCAGAAAACCACTGGAGCTAATCAATGAATTTGGTAAAGTTGCAGGATACAAAATTAATGCACAGAAATTGCTTGCATTCCTATACACTAACAATGAAAGATCAGAAAGAGAAATTAAGGAAACAATCCCATTACCACTGCAACAAAAAGAATAAAATACCTAGGAATAAACCTACCTAAGGAAGTAAAAGACCTGTACTCAGAAAACTATAAGACACTGATGAAAGAAATCAAAGATGATATAAACAGATGGAGACATATACCATGTTCTTGGATTAGAAGAATCAATATTGTGAAAATGACTATACTACCCAAAGCAATCTACAGATTCAATGCAATCCCGATCAAAATACCTTTGGCATTTTCTACAGAACAAGAAAAAAAAATCTTAAAATTTATAGGGAGACACAAAAGACCCTGGATAGCCAAAGCAGTCTTGAGGGGGAAAAAAAGAGCTGGAGGAATCAGACTTCCAGACTTCAGACTATATTACAAAGCTACAGAAATCAAGATAATATGGTACTGACACAAAAACAGAAATATAGGTCAATAGAACAGGATAGAAAGCACAGAGATAAACCCACGTACCTATGGTTAACTAATCTATGACAAAGGAGGCAAGGGTATACAATGGAGAAAAGACAGTGTCTTCAGTAAGTGGTGGGGGGAAAACTGGACAGCTACATGTAAAAGAATGAAATTAGTACACTCCCTAACACCATACACAAAAATAACTCAAAATGGATTAGAGACCTAAATATAAGACCAGCCACTATAAAACTCTTAGAAGAAAACATAAGCAGAACAGTCTATGACATAAATCACAGCAAGATCCTTTTTGACCCACCTCCTAGAGAAATGGAAATAAAAACAAAAATTAAAAAATGGGACCAAATGAAACATAAATTCTTTTGCACAGCAAAGGAAAACTTAAGCAAGATGAAAAGACAACCATCAGAATGGGAGAAAATATTTTCAAATGAAGCAAATGGCAAAGGATTAATCTACAAAAAGCAGCTCATGTAGCTCAATATCACAAAACCAAACAACCCAATCCAAAAATGGGCAGAAGACCTAAATAGACATTTCTCCAAAGAAGATATACAGGTTGCCAACAAACACATGAAAGGATGCTGAACATCACTAATCATTGGAGAAATGCAAATCAAAACTACAGTGAGGTATCACCTCACACCAGTCAGAATGGCCATCATCAAAAAATCTACCAACAGTAAATGCTGGAGAGGCATTTATTGGAGAAAAAGGAACCCTCTTGCACTGTTGGTGGGAATGTAAATTGATATAGCCACTAGGGAGAACGGTATGGGGCTTCCTTAAAAACTAAAAATAGAACTACCATACAACCCAGCAAACCCACTCCTGGACATTTACCCTGAGAAAACCATAATTCAAAAAGAGTCATGTACCACAATGTTCACTGTAGCTCTATTTACAATAGCCAGGACATGGAAGCAAACTAAGTGTCCATCAACAGATAAATGGATAAAGAAGATGTGGCACATATATACAATGGAACATTATTCAGCCATAAAAAGAAACGAAATTGAGTTATTTTTAGTGAGGTGGATGGATCTAGAGTCTGTCCTACAGAGTGAAGTAAGTCAGAAAGAGAAAAACAAATACCGTATGCTAACAAATATATATGGAATCTAAAAAAAAAAAAGTTTATGAAGAACCTAGGGGCAGGAAAGGATTAAGGACACAGACGTAGAGAAAGGACTTGAGGACATGGGGAGAGGGAAGGGTAAGCTGGGACAAAGTGAGAGAGTGGTATGGACATATATACACTACCAAATGTAAAATTGATAGCTACTGGGAAGCAGCCACATAGCACAGGGAGATCAGCTCTGTGCTTTGTGACCACCTAAAAGGGTGGGATAAGGGAGTGAGAGGGAGGTGCAAGAGGGAGGGGATATGGTGTTATATGTATACGCATAGCTGATTCACTTTTTTATACAGCAGAAACTAACACACAATTGTAAAGCAATTATATTCCAATAAAGATGTAAAAGAAAAAAAAAAAAAAAGAAAGCCCAGAGATAAACCTACACACCTATGGCCCACTAATCTATGACAAAGGAGGCAAGGGTATACAATGGAGAAAAGACAGTCTCTTCAATAAGTGGTGCTGGGAAAAATGGACAGTTACATGTAAAAGAATGAAATTAGAACACTCCCTAACACCATACACAAAAAATAAACTCCAAATGGATTAGAGACCAAAATGTAAGACCGGACACTATAAAACTCTTAGAGGAAAACATAGGAAGAATACTCTTTGACATAAATCACAGCAAGATCTTTTTTGATCCACCTCCTAGAGTAATGGAATAAAAAAAAAAACAAAAACAAATGGGAGCAAATGAAACCTAAAAGCTTTTGCAAAGCAAAGGAAACTACAAACAAGACGAAAAGACAACCCTCAGAATGGGAGAAAATATTTGCAAACGAATCAATGGACAAAGGATTAATCTCCAATGTATATAAACAGCTCATGCAGCTCAACAGTAAAAAAACAAACAAACCAATCCAAAAATGGGCAGATGACGTAAATAGACATTTGTCCCAAGAAGACATACAGATGACCAAGAAACACATGAAAAGCTACTCAACATCACTAATTATTAGAGAAATATAAACCAAAACTACAATGAGGTATCACCTCACACGAGTTAGAATGGGCATCATCAGAAAATCTACAAACAACAAATGCTGGAGAGGGTGTGGAGAAAAGGGAACCCTCTTACACTATTTGTGGGAATGTAAATTGATACAGTCACTATGGAGAACAGTATGGAGGTTCCTTAAAAAACTAAAAATAGAATTACCATATGACCCAGCAATCCCACTACTGGCCATATACCCAGAGAAAACCATAATTCAAAAAGACATATTCACCACAATATTCATTGCAGCACTATTTACAATAGCCAGGTCATGGAAGCAACCTAAATGCCCATAGACAGACGAACGGAAAAGATGTGCTACATATATAAAATGGAATATTACTCAGCCATAAAAAGGAATGAAATTGGGTCATTTGTAGAGACGTGGATAGATCTAGAGACTGTCATACAGAGTGAAGTAAGTCAGAAAGAGAAAAACAAATATCGTATATTAACGCATACATGTAGAACCTAGAAAAATGGTAAAGATGAACTGGTTTGCAAGGCAGAAATAGAGACACAGATGTAGAGAACAAATGTATGGACACCAAGGGGGGAAAGTGGCAGGGTGGTGGTGGTGGGATGAATTGCGACCCTGGGATTGACATATATACACTTATATGTATAAAATAGATAACCAATAAGAGCCTGCTGTATAAAAAAATGAATAAAATAAATTCAAAAATTAAAAAATAAATAATACTTAAGAAAATAAAACAGAAAAAAAAGTTCTGTCCTTCCCATAGACGTATTTATATGAATGAATGATTTCCATGCTTATATCCATAAATACAAAAAGAGGAATAAAACTTACTTTGACCCAAAAAAGAAAAAAAAAAAAACTGAACCCACTGGTCATACAGAGGAAAACCCTATCAGCGCACTTGCTCCAGTGGTAAACAATTCTTAAGTTGGTCACAGGTGGGGAATCATCTCCCATGCAGCCAGCAGCCCCCACACAAGGAGCGTCCTCATTGCAAAGCTGGGGGACTGTGAGGAGGCGTCTCTGACTAAACGTGAGCTGAGCCCCAGGCCAGCTGCTGCTGAACTTTTCCCACCGTTCCCAGGTAAAACACCTGAATGTGTGCAAAGACTAAAAACTAGAGGAAGGGGCTTGGAGTCACACCAGCAACAGCACGCAGGCCGACTTGGTGCCTGCAGGCCAGCCAGGATGGTCCTGGCCCCGGGCGCTCGTCTGGAAACTTTCCATTTCCCTGCCTGAGGTACCCCTCCTGTCCCGGCCCCCACTGCTTTTTTCCTTCCTTACCTCTGCCCGGGGAGAAATTCCAGCAGCAAGTATGGGTGACACATCCTCTTCTTTAGCAGGTGGCAGCCCGGCAACTCCTGCAGAAAGTCCAGTAGAGCCCCAGTCACAACGGGCCACTCATAGAGCCGTGGGCCCTACTGCCTCCCACCAGCCCAACCCCGAGACTGCTGATGGGGCAGAGAATATGGCGTCAGGCACAGCTGCAGAAGCTTTTGCTGCCTGGAGGGGTGTTTATATTGACCTCAACCCAGGCACACCTGGGAAGGGCTGGCCGGCCGGGTCAGGCTGCCCAGGTCAGCCAATCCTCGCCCCTCAGGGGCTCAGATTTGCAGAAAATGGGCCTTGCTGCACCGGCCAGATCCGAGGAACAGGTGTAGGGTCCCGAGAGTCAGGATAGATAAGGGGCGGCAGCCCTGGCTTGTTTTCTAATCATTTTATCTGGTCCATGAGTGGGAGACAACTTCAAGAAGACCCTCTGCTAATGAGAGGAACCCAGGAGTCAGGGAGAGGAGGGGTGGTGGGTGGAGACAGAGGCCTGGTGCCCCGGCTGCTGTGGAAGCCCCTGGAAGACCAGGCAGAGGGAGGTCGTACAGAGTGAAGCCTAGGGTCACAGACCTGTTGGAGCTGCTGTTTATTAGTTCAAGCTCTGCTCTGAGGTGCTCTGTGTCAGCTCTGAGTGACAGGTGTGCTGGGGGTGCTCTGCAATGAGGGCTATGTGCACAGTTCCTGTGTGCCCAGCCCTGTCGGGGTACCTGTCCACGGGAGCTCCATATCCAGGGAGGGGCCTGCCCACGAGAGCCCCGTGGGCTGCTGGGTACCTGCCCAGGTGAGCTCCATATCCTGGGAGGGGCCTAACCACCACAGCCCCGTGGGCTGCTGGGTACCTGCCCAGGTGAGCTCCATATCCTGGGAGGGGCCTGACCACCAGAGCCCCATGGGCTGCTGGGGACCTGGTAGAGGACGCCAGGACAGTCAGTGAAGCCACAGAGGATATACATCTAGTAGTTCCTAATTCCTACACCCTGCTGGTCATTCTACCATCCACCAGGACATGGTATTCTGTATTAGACTTCAATGATGCCTTCTTCTGTATTCCATTCGTCCCAGAGTCACAAGAAATTTTGGCTGTGAGTGGCAGGACTCAACATACAACAAAAACAATACTGCTGGGCCGTCCTGCCCCAGGGGTTCAAAAATTCCCACACCATCTTTGGGGAAACGTTAGCTAAAGACCTAAAAGATCTACCTCTGGAGAAGGGAACCCTCCTTCAATATGCAGATGACATTCTGATCACCAGCCCGACTAAGGAGACCTCTGAACTACCTAGCCAATAAAAGATAGAAGGTGTCCAAGAAAAAGGCTCAAATATCACAAACTAAGGTGACCTTCTTGGGCTTCATTCGCTCAGAAGGTCGGAGAAGCCCACCCCAGGAAAGGGAAGAAGCCATTTGCAGCCTCACCCTTCCTGAAACTAGAAGACAGCTTAGGGGTTCCTGGGGAGACCGGGGTTTGCTGCATCTGGATCCCTAACTACAGTCTAATAGCTGGGCCTCTATATGAAACACTGAAAGGAAAAGATGATGATCCTTTTGAATAGAATCCAGAAGCGGCCTTTCAAGAATGGAAAGAGCAGTCAGTTCAGACCCGTGCCCTGGACCTCCCTAAGTTAGCTAAACCCTTTGACCTTTACATTCCTGGTCCAAGGCGAATCGCCCTTGGAGTATTAGTGCAAAAACTGGGACCACTTGAAATGGAACAATGCAAGAATGCCCTCCAGGCATTGGCCAGCCACCCCATCCGACCAGGATACTGGGGGTATCTAAAAACCTGGAAATCAGCAGCCCACAAGGCCAGCTCCCTCCTAAGGGAAAAGGACGCCACTTGGTGATCCTAACCACCCACCATGCCCTGAAGTTGCAGGGATTGCTCCGTGGGCACAATGACCTCGAGTGAGGAGGCCCTCCAACACCAACCTCCAGAGAGACAACCTGGGGCAATGGGCCCCCATGACGACTCGTGTGACCATCACTTGACCTGGAGCTTCTCTCAGAAAACAACAAGAGTGTGCCCCAAAAGAGCAGACTATTGCTTACAGGACTTACTGCACCCAGAGCGGAGCTAATAAACTTGGTAGGGGAACCGTAAATAACGCTGCCACCATAGAAAAGCCTACAGACACCGCGGTGACGGCGGCCAATGAGACCGGCTGTACTCCTGGCTACTTCAAAAGGCCGTTGACTGAGTGGCCATCATGGTCCTGGATCACCACCGGCCCTGGACTGTCTGGGAGTTGAGCAAGCAGGGCTCTGACACCTGGTGCTGCTTGTACGTTAATTCAGTGGCCTAACTGAAGAAAGCGCAGACTACTGGTCAGAGCATCTAGGCTGGCAGAAACCGTCAGCCTAAGGGGGCCGAACCAATGTGGAGCAGGGTAAAACGGCCCACCCCCCCCCCAGCGTCTCTGCACATCTCTTTCCTGGACCCTTAAAGATCATTAGAATCTATAAAACTTCCAATGCTGGTGCTCAGGCAGACGAGCAGTGAGGGAGGAGGCCTGGGGACAATCAACCTCACATGGAGGCTGCTTGGGAGAAGTCCTCCCCCTCGCCCCGGGTATGAGGACACCCAACTCAGCACGAAGCATTTACAGAAGAGGTGTATGCACCCTCAGCACCCCAAGAATGAGGAATGGGACAAAAGGCAGAGGAGGGCTTTGTCACTGGCAAAGCCCATGAAAAATTCCTGGGAGATGAAAATAGAATCTGGGCAATAAAATAAAGTCTAACCATTTTTTCCTTTGTGCTTTGTCTAATTTCACTTGCTCCTAGGTTTCCACATGCAGAGGTCCCACACCCGACACTTCAGACCCGATTTCCTAGTGCAAAATGGCTGGGCCGACACCTCAGCTCGTGGGGTCCCGTGCAGACTCTGCGACATAGAGCCTGAGCTCCAGCCAACCCGGCCCTCGAGAGCTCTACCCCCTCCCTCCTGCTGACGCTGCCAGGATCTCTACACAGCAGCCCGGCCCACAACCCGCAAGGGAGCACACACTCTCACCTCTCCATTCTCTGATCAAAATATAAAGTTTTCCTTTGCTTCTGAACCAAAGTCAGTCTCGATCTGTTGGCTCCAATGACACTGGGCAGGGAGACCCTTGTTGGGACCCACTCTGCAGGATCAGTAACAGAATTTGAGAACATTGTAACTTCAAAGAACAGATGTGTGAGCCAAACTGTAATTAACATAAAGCAGTGTATAAGGCTCATGTAAAATAAGATGTTTCTAACACTTCCATTTGATATTTCCATCACTTTATTATAAGCAAGTTCAGTGGAGGGGTTTGTCTTATTTGTCAGGTCAACAGTAGAGAAATGCAGTGATTTCTTTCCAAGGATGGACATCTAATAATCTTGGTTGAAGTTTCAACCTTGTTTTGAATGATTTTCCATTGAAAATGATACCTCTCTTTCAGCTCCTAGATTTCTGAGAAGTATAAAATCTTATATTTTTTTATTACCAAAGGGGAAAGGTGGGAGGAGGGATAAATTAACAGTTTCAGATTAACATATACACACTGCTATGTATAAAATATATCATCAACAAGGAACTACTGTATAACACAGGGAACTATACTCAATATTTTGTAATGACCCCTAAGGGGAAATAATCTGAAAAACAATAGATATCTATATCGACATCATCTATCAACTACAGATAAAATGGAAACTAAAGGAGGCCGATGGTGAGCGTTTCTGAACCTGAAGACTTCAATCATCTAAAGTTCGGACTCTGACTAAGGCCCAAGTCCCTTAAAGAACACACATGTACCAGTAGCTTAAAAATTCCCCAGATTGGAGTTCGGGGAGACACTGATTTGGAAAAATCCCTGGTGTTCTCCTTACATACACGGGACCTTTCCTACAGCTAAAACATGCCTGTGACACCCAGAAGATGGAACACGGTTGGATCAGGGAGATTTTGGAAAAGGCACAAAAACTCCTAATTTCCTGGTTGTTGGGTTCACCCCTCCAGCCTTTTTCCTTAAAATCTCCCCACTTGAGGATGTCAGCACCTTCAACATCCAGTTGCACAAAATTTGGAATTTTTCCAAAGGAAGAAGGGGAAGGAGGAGAAACAAGGAGAGCCAAGCCCTAAATGTTCGGACAGGAACATGTCACTCTACTTTCCAATCAGGAAGAAGAATTAAGCAAAGGCTTAGCCTGCCACCGGGAACCAGAGTAGGGCCAGAAGCAAACCAGCGGTTCTGCGGACAGCTCCCAAAAAAGCGAGTTGAAAAATGGAGGTCAGGGGCACTGCAATTCACAAACCTGCAGAGTTATAAATTATAACTATCGTCCAAAATTATATTGAGGGAAGTCAATGAACAGGATTGGAAAGGAAGGCAGAATTGCAGGAAACAGATTTCAGGAGTCAGATTCGAATAGCCCCTAAAGCACATGAAAAGCGGCCAAACGTCGACAATGATGCACAAGGCCAAAAAGAGCATATGTGTTTTTTTCTGAATAAATTCAGGAAAAAACGCATAGGCCCTCTTTGGCCAACCAAGCAAGCCGGAAATAAAATTCAGCACTACAAAGAAGTCTCACTTCCCATCGGTCAAAAGCGCCTTCCTAAAAAAGTGTAAAAAAAAATACTGGAGAGGCCAGGGAGGACAGGGAGCATTGTTACACTGATGGTCGGGATGTAAATTGCCAATGGCGACTCTGGAGAAGGGTATGGTATTTCCTAAAACATCTAAAAAACACAGCTAGAGAGAAAGGGGCACATCCATTCATGGGCGTATAAATTGGAAAAATAAAAATCAAAAAGACACAGGCACCCAGAAGTTAAAGGGCTGCTCTGGTTACAAGAACCTCCACTTGTGTACATCTTAAATATCCCAGGGATGAAAAAAATGGTAAAGAAGTTGTGGTCCTTATGTACAATGGAATATCATTCAGCCATGAAATCAATGTCCTAAGGCTAGTAGCAGCATGATGAGTGGATTTAGGTACGACGATTCTAAGTGAAATAAGTCACACAGAAAAACACACTTATCATTAGATATCACTTAGAGAGGGAATGTAAAAACTGATACCCTTGAACTGAATTACAAAACAGAACAGAGTCACACATTTTGAAAACACACTATGGCTGCTTAACGCGAAAGGTGAGGTGGGGTGATGCATAAAACAAGGGTTTCAAATTAGCTCAGATACCGTTCCATAAACCAAATATGTAATAGACAAGACCTACTCCTTGCTCAGTGAACTGGACTCAACACCCCCTATTCACCGCACAAGAATATATCTGTCTAGTAAGAATCTGAAAACCTATGTATTGATCTCTCTCTGGAAGAGAGTCAAGTGAGTGTAAAGTGGCATAAACACAGCCATGAAAAGCAGCTAAACCCCATTTTAAAAATAAATTACCTTTAAAAACCCGTGAAACAAAGACAGGGAAAGAAAGAGAAATTCTTACAAAATTCGTTCAGGGGCTGTGATGCAACCTGGATTGACCATATCTAGACCCACAGGTGATTGAGACATAAAGGTGGGCACTCATGGGGCTGAGACTTTGGGTGACGTTGGGTGAGCAAACGCAGACCCTTTAAAATAATACTGCGTGGTACCCATCCCATGGGTCCCAAATCTCCAGGTTCAAGGGCATCTTCCTACATCGAAAACATGCATGAGAAACCCAGAAGATGGTACACCGTCTGATCGGGAAAGGTTTCTGAAACGCACCTCATTTCTCATCTCCTTGTGCTAGGGTTCGCCTTTCCAGCCACTTTACTAGGAATCTCCCTATTGGGGAATAAGCACCTTTAACCTCCTCTTCTCTGCAGGTTGCAATTTGTCCTGAGGATGAACGGGAAGAGGGGGAACCAATGAGAGACTAGATCTAGGTGTTGTGACAGGCACAGGTCACTCTATTTTCCCATCAGGAAGAAGAATTAACCACAGGCTCAGCATGCCCCCCGGAACCAGAATAGGGCCGGAAGCAATCCTGCGCATTTGCGGCCAGCTCCCAAAAAATCCAGTTGAAAAATGGAGCTCAGGGACACTGCAATTCACAAACCTGCAGAGTTATAAATGATAAGTCTCGTACACAAATATATTGAGGGAAGGCAATGAAGAGGATTTGAAAGCAAGGCAGAATTGCAGGAAACAGGTATCAGGAGGTAGATTCGAATCGCCTTTAAAGCACATGAAAAGGGGCAAAACGTGGACAATGATGCCCTTGGCCTAAAAGGGCATATACGTTTTTTCCTGAATATATTCAGGAAAAAACGCATACGCCCTTTTTGGCCAACCAAGCAACCTGGAAAGGCAAATCAGCGCTACAATGAAGTCTCGCTTCCCATCGTTCAAAGGCCGTGCTGAAAAAAGTGTCAAAACCAGAAATGCAGGACAGGCCATGGAGAAATGGCAGCCTTGCTACGCTGATGGGCGGGATGTAAATTGCCAACAGCCACTCTGGAGAAGTGTACGGTGTGTCCTGAAACATCTAAAACACACAACTTAGAGAGCACAGGGCACTTCCACTCATGGGTGTGTAAATAGGGAAAACTAAAAATCAGCAAGACACAGGCACCCCAAAATTTAGGGCTGCTCTGTTGACAAGAACCTCCACTTCATGACTCCTTAAATATCCCAGGAAATATTAAAATGGATAAAGATGTTGAGGTCCTTATGTACAATGGAATTTCACTCAGCCATGAAATCAATGTCCTAAGGCAAGTAGCAGCATGATGAGTGGATTTAGGTATGACGATTGTAAGTGAAATAAGTCACACAGAAAAAGACACTTATTATAAGATATCACTTATAGAGGGAATGTAAAAACCGTTACCATTGAACTGAATTACAAAACAGAACAGAGTCACACATTTTG
Organism: Eschrichtius robustus; assembly: GCF_028021215.1. Lineage (NCBI taxonomy): Eukaryota > Metazoa > Chordata > Mammalia > Artiodactyla > Eschrichtiidae > Eschrichtius > Eschrichtius robustus. The sequence continues at coordinate 221,180 of NW_027175231.1, forward strand.
AAAACACACTATGGCTTCTTAACGGGAAAGGTGAGGTGGGGTGATGCATAAAACAAGGGTTTCTAATTAGCTCAGATACCGTTCCATAAACCCAATATGTACTAGACAAGACCTACTCCATGCTCAGTGAACTGGACTAAACACCCACTATTCACCGCACAAGAATATATCTGACTAGTAAGAATCTTAAAACCTATGTATTGATATCTGTCTGGAAGTGAGTCAAGTGGGTGTAAAGCCGCATAAACACAGCAGTGAAAAGCAGCTAAAGCCCATTATAAAAATCAATTGCTTTTAAAAACCCATGCAACAAAGAGAGTGAAAGAGAGAGAAATTCTGACACAATTCGTTCAGGGGCTGTGATGCAACCTGGATTTACCATATCTAGACCCACAGCTAGATGAGACATAAGGGTGGACACTCTTGGGGCTGAGAGGTTTGGTGAGGTTGGGTGAGCAAATGCAGACCCTTTAAAGTAATACTGCGTGGTACCCGTCCAATGGGTCCCAAATCTCCAGGTTCAAGGGCATCTACCTACATCGAAAACATGTACTAGAAACCCAGAAGATGGTACACCTTCTGATTGGGAAAGGTTTCTAAAAGGCACCTCATTTCTCATCTCCTTGTGCTCGGGTTCGCCATTCCATCCACTCTACTAGCAATCTCCCCCCTTGGAGAATCAGCACCTTTAACCTCCTGTTCTGTACAGGTTGCAATTTGTCCTGAGAATGAACGGGAAGTGGGGGAACCAATGAGAGACTTGCTCTAGGTTTTGTGACAGGCACAGGTCAATCTTTTTTCTCATTAGGAAGAAGAATTAACCACAGGCTCAGCCTGCCCCACAGAACCAGAAGAGGGTCTGAAGCAATCCTGCGCTTTTGCGGCCAGCTCCCAAAAAAGCCCGTTGAAAAATGGAGCACATGAGCACTGCAATTCACAAACCTTCAAAGTTATAAATGATAACTCTCGTCCACAAATATATTGAGGGAAGGCAATGAAGAGGATTTGAAAGCAAGGCAGAATTGCAGGAAACAGATTTCAGGAGGTAGATTCAAATCGATTTGAAAGCACATGAAAAGCGGCAAAAGGTCGACAATGATGCCCTTGGTCAAAAAGGGCGTATGCGTTTTTTCCTGAATATATTCAGGAAAATACGCATACGCCCTTTTTGGCCAACCAAGCAACCTGGAAAGGAAAATCAGCGCTACAAAGAAGTCTCGCTTCCCATCGGTCATAAGGGCTATGCTGAAAAAAGTGTAAAAACCAGAAATGCAGGACAGGCCATGGAGAAATGGCAGCCTTGCTACGCTGGTGGGCGGGATGTAAATTGCCAAGAGGCACTCTGGAGAAGTGTACGGTGTGTCCTGAAACATCGAAAAAACACAGGTTAGGGAGCATAGGGCACTTCCACTCATGGGCGTATAAATTGGGAAAACTAAAAATCAGCAAGACACAGGCACCCCAAAGTTTAGGGCTGCTCTGTTGACAAGAACCTCCACTTCATGACACCTTAAATATCCCAGGAAAGAGAAAAATGGATAAAGAAGTTGTGGTCCTTATGTACAATGGAATATCACTCAGACATGAAATCAATGTCATAAGGCTAGTAGAAGCAAGATGAGTGGAGTTAGGTACGACGATTCTAAGTGAAATAAGTCACACAGAAAAAGACACTTATCATAAGCTATCACTTATAGAGGGAATGTAAAAACTGCTACACTTGAACTGAATTACAAAACAGAACAGAGTCACACGTTTAGAAAACACACTATGGCTGCTTAACGGGAAAGGTGAGGTGGGGTGATGCATAAAACAAGGGTTTCAAATTCGCTCAGATACCGATCCATACACCCAATATGTAATAGACAAGACCTACTCCTTGCTCAGTGAAGTGGACTCAACACCCCCTATTCACCGCACAAGAATATATGTGACTAGTAAGAATCTTAAAACCTATGTATTGATATCTGTCTGGAAGTGAGTCAAGTGGGTGTAAAGCCGCATAAACACAGCCGTGAAAAGCAGCTAAACCCCATTATAAAAATAAATTACTTTTAAAAACCCGTAAAACAAAGACAGTGAAAGAGAGAGAAATTCTTACAAAATTCGTTCAGCGGCTGTGATGCAACCTGGATTGACCATATCTAGACCCACAGCTGGATGAGGCATAAGGGTGGACAATCTTGAGGCTGAGAGGTTGGGTGAGGTTGGGTGAGCAAACGCAGAACCTTTAAAGTATTAGTGCCTGGTACCCATCCCATGGGTCCCAAATCTCCAGGTTCAAGGGCATCTTCCTACATCGAAAACATGCATGAGAAACCCAGATGATGGTACACCGTGTGATCGGGAAAGGTTTCTAAAACGCACCTCATTTCTCAACTCCTTGTGCTCGGGTTCGCCTTTCCAGCTACTTTACTAGCAATCTCCCTACTTGGAGAATCAGCACCTTTAAGCTCCTGTTCCCTACAGGTTGCAATTTGTCCTGAGGATGAACGGGAAGAGGGGCAACCAATGAGAGACTAGATCTAGGTGTTGGGACAGGCACAGGTCACTCTATTTTCCCATCAGGAAGAAGAATTAACCACAGGCTCAGCCTGCCGCCCAGAAGAAGAATAGGGCCTGAGGCAATCCTGCGCTTTTGCGGCCAGCTCCCAAAAAACCGAGATGAAAAATGGAGCTCAGGGACACTGCAATTCACAAACCCGCAGAGTTATAAATGATAACTATCATCCACAGATATATTGAGGGAAGGCAACGAAGAGGATTTGAAAGCAAGGCAGAATTGCAGGAAACAGATTTCAGGAGGTAGATTCGAATCGCCTTGAAAGCACATGAAAAGCGGCAAAACGTCGACAATGATGCCCTTGGCCAAAAAGGGTTATGCGTTTTTTCCTGAGTATATTCAGGAAAACACGCATACGCCCTTTTTGGCCAACCAAGTAACCTGGAAAGGCAAATCAGCGCTACAAAGAAGGCTCGCTTCCCATCGGTCAAAAGGGCCATGCTGCAAAAAGTGTCAAAACCAGAAATGCAGGACAGGCCATGGAGAAATGGCAGCCTTGCTATGGTGATGGGTGGGATGTAAATTGCCAACAGCCACTCTGGAGAAGTGTACGGTGTGTCCTGAAACATCGAAAAAACTCAGCTTAGGGAGCATAGTGCACGTCCACTCATGGGCGTATAAATTGGGAAAAGTAAAAATCAGCAAGACACAGGCACCCCAAAGTTTAGGGCTGCTCTGTTGACAAGAACCTCCACTTCATGACACCTTAAATATCCCAGGAAAGAGAAAAATGGATAAAGAAGTTGTGGTCCTTATGTACAATGGAATATCACTCAGACATGAAATCAATGTCATAAGGCTAGTAGAAGCAAGATGAGTGGATTTAGGTACGACGATTCTAAGTGAAATAAGTCACACAGAAAAAGACACTAATTATAAGCTATCACTTATAGAGGGAATGTAAAAACTGCTACACTTGAATTGAATTACAAAACAGAACAGATTCACACGTTTAGAAAACACACTATGGCTGCTTAACGGGAAAGGTGAGGTGGGGTGATGCATAAAACAAGGGTTTCAAATTCTCTCAGATACAGTTCCATACACCCAATATGTAATAGAAAAGACCAACTCCTTGCTCAGTGAACTGGACTCAACACCCCCTATTCACCGCACAAGAATATATCTGACTAGTAAGAATCGTAAAACCTATGTATTGATATCTTTCTGGAAGTGAGTCAAGTGGCTGTAAATCCGCATAAACACAGCCGTGAAAAGCAGCTAAACCCCATTATAAAAATAAATTACTTTTAAAAACGCGTAAAACAAAGACAGTGAAAGAGAGAGAAATTCTTACAAAATTCGTTCAGGGGTTGTGATGCAACCTGGATTGACCATATCTAGTCCCACAGCTGGATGAGACATAAGTGTGGACACTCTTGGGGCTGAGAGTTTGGGTGAGGTTGGGTGAGCAAACGCAGACCCTTTAAAGTAATACTGCGTGGTACCCATCCCATGGGTCCCAAATCTCCAGGTTCAAGGGCATCTTCCTACATCGAAAACATGCATGAGAAACCCAGAAGATGGTACACCGTGTGATTTTGAAAGGTTTCTAAAACGCACCTCATTTCTCATCTCCTTGTGTTCGGGTTCGCCATTCCAGCTACTTTACTAGCAATCTCCCTACTTGGAGAATCAGCACCTTTAACCTCCTGTTCCCTACAGGTTGCAATTTGTCCTGAGGATGAACGGGAAGAGGGGCAACCAATGAGAGACTAGATCTAGGTGTTGGGACAGGCACAGGTCACTCTATTTTCCCAACAGGAAGAAGAATTAACCACAGGCTCAGCCTGCCGCCGGGAACCAGAATAGGGCCTGAGGCAATCCCGTGCTTTTTTGGCCAGCTCCCAAAAAAGACAGTTGAAAATTGGAGCACATGAGCACTGCAATTCACAAACCTGCAAATTTATAAATGATAACTCTCGTCCACAAATATATTGAGGGAAGGCAATGAAGAGGATTTGAAAGCAAGGCAGAATTGCAGGAAACATATTTCAGGACGTAGATTCAAATCGATTTAAAAGCACATGAAAAGCGGCAAAAGTTCGACAATGATGCCCTTGGCCAAAAAGTGCGTATGCGTTTTTTCCTGAATATATTTAGGAAAAAACGCATACGCCCTTTTTGGCCAACCAAGCAACCTGGAAAGGCAAATCAGCGCTACAAAGAAGTCTCGCTTCCCATCGGTGAAAAGGGCCATGCTGCAAAAAGTGTCAAAACCAGAAATGCAGGACAGGCCATGGAGAAATGGCAGCCTTGCTACACTGATGGGCGGGATGTAAATTGCCAACAGCCACTCTGGAGAAGTGTACGTTGTGTCCTGAAACATGGAAAAAAAACAGCTTAGGGAGCATAGGGCACGTCCACTCATGGGCGTATAAATTGGAAAAACTAAAAATCAGCAAGTCACAGGCACCCGAAAGTTTAGGGCTGCTCTGTTGACAAGAACCTCCACTTCATGACACCTTAAATATCCCAGGAAAGAGAAAAATGGATAAAGAAGTTGTGGTCCTTATGTACAATGGAATATCACTCAGACATGAAATCAATGTCATAAGGCTAGTAGAAGCAAGATGAGTGGAGTTAGGTACGACGATTCTAAGTGAAATAAGTCACACAGAAAAAGACACTTATCATAAGCTATCACTTATAGAGGGAATGTAAAAACCGCTACACTTGAACTGAATTACAAAACAGAACAGAGTCACACGTTTAGAAAACACACTATGGCTGCTTAACGGGAAAGGTGAGTTGGGGTGATGCATAAAACAAGGGTTTCAAATTCGCTCAGATACCGTTCCATACACCCAATATGTAATAGACAAGACCTACTCCTTGCTGAGTGAACTGGACTCAACACCCCCTATTCACCACACAAGAATATATGTGACTAGTAAGAATCTTAAAACCTATGTATTGATATCTCTCTGGAAGTGAGTCAAGTGGGTGTAAAGCCGCATAAACACAGCCATGAAAAACATCTAAACCCCATTATAAAAATAAATTACTTTTAAAAACCCGTAAAACAAAGACAGTGAAAGAGAGAGAAATTCTTACAAAATTCGTTCAGAGGCTGTGACGCAACCTGGATTGACCATATCTAGACCCACAGCTGGATGAGACATAAGGGTGGACACCCTTCGGGCTGAGAGGTTGGGTGAGGTTGGGTGAGCAAACGCAGACCCTTTAAAGTAATACTGCGTGGTACCCATCCCATGGGTCCCAAATCTCCAGGTTCAAGGGCATCTTCCTACATCGAAAACATGCATGAGAAACCCAGAAGATGGTACACCGTGTGATTTTGAAAGGTTTCTAAAACGCACCTCATTTCTCATCTCCTCGTGCTCGGTTTCGCCATTCCAGCTACTTTACTAGCAATCTCCCTACTTGGAGAATCAGCACCTTTAACCTCCTGTTCCCTACAGGTTGCAATTTGTCCTGAGGATGAACGGGAAGAGGGGCAACCAATGAGAGACTAGATCTAGGTGTTGGGACAGGCACAGGTCACTCTATTTTCCCAACAGGAAGAAGAATTAACCACAGGCTCAGCCTGCCGCCCAGAAGCAGAATAGGGCCTGAGGCAATCCCGCGCTTTTGCGGCCAGCTCCCAAAAAAGACAGTTGAAAAATGGAGCTCAGGGGCACTGCAATTCACAAACCCGCAGAGTTATAAATGATAACTCTCGTCCACAAATATATTGAGGGAAGGCAACGAAGAGGATTTGAAAGCAAGGCAGAATTGCAGGAAACAGATTTCAGGAGGTAGATACGAATCGCCTTTAAAGCACATGAAAAGTGGCAAAACGTCGACAATGATGCCCTTGGCCAAAAAGGGCGTATGCGTTTTTTCCTGAATATATTCAGGAAAAAACGCATACGCCCTTTTTGGCCAACCAAGCAACCTGGAAAGGAAAATCAGCGCTACAAAGAAGTCTCGCTTCCCATCGGTGAAAAGGGCCATGCTGCAAAAAGTGTCAAAACCAGAAATGCAGGACAGGCCATGGAGAAATGGCAGCCTTGCTACACTGATGGGCGGGATGTAAATTGCCAACAGCCACTCTGGAGAAGTGTACGTTGTGTCCTGAAACATGGAAAAAAAACAGCTTAGGGAGCATAGGGCACGTCCACTCATGGGCGTATAAATTGGAAAAACTAAAAATCAGCAAGTCACAGGCACCCGAAAGTTTAGGGCTGCTCTGTTGACAAGAACCTCCACTTCATGACACCTTAAATATCCCAGGAAAGAGAAAAATGGATAAAGAAGTTGTGGTCCTTATGTACAATGGAATATCACTGAGACATGAAATCAATGTCATAAGGCTAGTAGAAGCAAGATGAGTGGAGTTAGGTACGACGATTCTAAGTGAAATAAGTCACACAGAAAAAGACACTTATCATAAGCTATCACTTATAGAGGGAATGTAAAAACCGCTACACCTGAACTGAATTACAAAACAGAACAGAGTCACACGTTTAGAAAACACACTATGGCTGCTTAACGGGAAAGGTGAGGTGGGGTGATGCATAAAACAAGGGTTTCAAATTCGCTCAGATACCGTTCCATACACCCAATATGTAATAGACAAGACCTACTCCTTGCTCAGTGAACTGGACTCAACACCCCCTATTCACCACACAAGAATATATGTGACTAGTAAGAATCTTAAAACCTATGTATTGATATCTCTCTGGAAGAGAGTCAAGTGAGTGTAAAGTGGCATAAACACAGCCGTGAAAAGCAGCTAAACCCCATTTTAAAAATAAATTACCTTTAAAAACCCGTGAAACAAAGACAGGGAAATAAAGAGAAATTCTTACAAAATTCGTTCAGGGGCTGTGATGCAACCTGGATTGACCATATCTAGACCCACAGGTGATTGAGACATAAAGGTGGGCACTCATGGGGCTGAGACTTTGGGTGAGGTTGGGTGAGCAAACGCAGACCCTTTAAAATAATACTGCGTGGTACCCATCCCATGGGTCCCAAATCTCCAGGTTCAAGGGCATCTTCCTACATCGAAAACATGCATGAGAAACCCAGAAGATGGTACACCGTCTGATCGGGAAAGGCTTCTGAAACGCACCTCATTTCTCATCTGCTTGTGCTAGGGTTCGCCTTTCCAGCCACTTTACTAGGAATCTCCCTACTTGGGGAATAAGCACCTTTAACCTCCTCTTCTCTGCAGGTTGCAATTTGTCCTGAGGATGAACGGGAAGAGGGGGAACCAATGAGAGACTAGATCTAGGTGTTGTGACAGGCACAGGTCACTCTATTTTCCCATCAGGAAGAAGAATTAACCACAGGCTCAGCATGCCCCCCGGAACCAGAATAGGGCCTGAAGCAATCCTGCGCATTTGCGGCCAGCTCCCAAAAAATCCAGTTGAAAAATGGAGCTCAGGGACACTGCAATTCACAAACCTGCAGAGTTATAAATGATAAGTCTCGTACACAAATATATTGAGGGAAGGCAATGAAGAGGATTTGAAAGCAAGGCAGAATTGCAGGAAACAGGTATCAGGAGGTAGATTCGAATCGCCTTTAAAGCACATGAAAAGCGGCAAAACGTGGACAATGATGCCCTTGGCCTAAAAGGGCATATACGTTTTTTCCTGAATATATTCAGGAAAAAACGCATACGCCCTTTTTGGCCAACCAAGCAACCTGGAAAGGCAAATCAGCGCTACAATGAAGTCTCGCTTCCCATCGTTCAAAGGCCGTGCTGAAAAAAGTGTCAAAACCAGAAATGCAGGACAGGCCATGGAGAAATGGCAGCCTTGCTACGCTGATGGGCGGGATGTAAATTGCCAACAGCCACTCTGGAGAAGTGTACGGTGTGTCCTGAAACATCTAAAACACACAGCTTAGAGAGCACAGGCCACTTCCACTCATGGGTGTGTAAATAGGGAAAACTAAAAATCAGCAAGACACAGGCACCCCAAAATTTAGGGCTGCTCTGTTGACAAGAACCTCCACTTCATGACTCCTTAAATATCCCAGGAAATATTAAAATGGATAAAGATGTTGAGGTCCTTATGTACAATGGAATTTCACTCAGCCATGAAATCAATGTCCTAAGGCAAGTAGCAGCATGATGAGTGGATTTAGGTATGACGATTGTAAGTGAAATAAGTCACACAGAAAAAGACACTTATTATAAGATATCACTTATAGAGGGAATGTAAAAACCGTTACCATTGAACTGAATTACAAAACAGAACAGAGTCACACATTTTGAAAACACACTATGGCTTCTTAACGGGAAAGGTGAGGTGGGGTGATGCATAAAACAAGGGTTTCTAATTAGCTCAGATACCGTTCCATAAACCCAATATGTACTAGACAAGACCTACTCCTTGCTCAGTGAACTGGACTAAACACCCACTATTCACCGCACAAGAAAATATCTGACTAGTAAGAATCTTAAAACCTATGTATTGATATCTGTCTGGAAGTGAGTCAAGTGGGTGTAAAGCCGCATAAACACAGCAGTGAAAAGCAGCTAAAGCCCATTATAAAAATCAATTGCTTTTAAAAACCCATGCAACAAAGAGAGTGAAAGAGAGAGAAATTCTGACACAATTCGTTCAGGGGCTGTGATGCAACCTGGATTTACCATATCTAGACCCACAGCTAGATGAGACATAAGGGTGGACACTCTTGGGGCTGAGAGGTTTGGTGAGGTTGGGTGAGCAAATTCAGACCCTTTAAAGTAATACTGCGTGGTACCCGTCCAATGGGTCCCAAATCTCCAGGTTCAAGGGCATCTACCTACATCGAAAACACGCATGAGAAACCCAGAAGATGGTACACCGTGTGATTTTGAAAGGTTTCTAAAACGCACCTCATTTCTCATCTCCTTGTGCTCGGGTTCGCCTTTCCAGCTACTTTACTAGCAATCTCCCTACTTGGAGAATCATCACCTTTAAACTCCTGTTCTGTACAGGTTGCAATTTGTCCTGAGAATGAACGGGAAGTGGGGGAACCAATGAGAGACTTGCTCTAGGTTTTCTGACAGGCACAGGTCAATTTTTTTTCCCATTAGGAAGAAGAATTAACCACAGGCTCAGCCTGCCCCACAGAACCAGAAGAGGGTCTGAAGCAATCCTGCGCTTTTGCGGCCAGCTACCAAAAAAGCCCGTTGAAAAATGGAGCACATGAGCACTGCAATTCACAAACCTGCAAAGTTATAAATGATAACTCTCGTCCACAAATATATTGAGGGAAGGCAATGAAGAGGATTTGAAAGCAAGGCAGAATTGCAGGAAACAGATTTCAGGAGGTAGATTCAAATCGATTTGAAAGCACATGAAAAGCGGCAAAAGGTCGACAATGATGCCCTTGGTCAAAAAGGGCGTATGCGTTTTTTCCTGAATATATTCAGGAAAAAACGCATACGCCCTTTTTGGCCAACCAAGCAACCTGGAAAGGAAAATCAGCGCTACAAAGAAGTCTCGCTTCCCATCGGTCATAAGGGCTATGCTGAAAAAAGTGTAAAAACCAGAAATGCAGGACAGGCCATGGAGAAATGGCAGCCTTGCTACGCTGATGGGCGGGATGTAAATTGCCAAGAGGCACTCTGGAGAAGTGTACGGTGTGTCCTGAAATATCGAAAAAACACAGGTTAGGGAGCATAGGGCACTTCCACTCATGGGCGTATAAATTGGGAAAACTAAAAATCAGCAAGACACAGGCACCCCAAAGTTTAGGGCTGCTCTGTTGACAAGAACCTCCACTTCATGACACCTTAAATATCCCAGGAAAGAGAAAAATGGATAAAGAAGTTGTGGTCCTTATGTACAATGGAATATCACTCAGACATGAAATCAATGTCATAAGGCTAGTAGAAGCAAGATGAGTGGATTTAGGTACGACGATTCTAAGTGAAATAAGTCACACAGAAAAAGACACTTATCATAAGCTATCACTTATAGAGGGAATGTAAAAACCGCTACACTTGAACTGAATTACAAAACAGAACAGAGTCACACGTTTAGAAAACACACTATGGCTGCTTAACGGGAAAGGTGAGGTGGGGTGATGCATAAAACAAGGGTTTCAAATTCGCTCAGATACCGATCCATACACCCAATATGTAATAGACAAGACCTACTCCTTGCTCAGTGAAGTGGACTCAACACCCCCTATTCACCGCACAAGAATATATGTGACTAGTAAGAATCTTAAAACCTATGTATTGATATCTGTCTGGAAGTGAGTCAAGTGGGTGTAAAGCCGCATAAACACAGCCGTGAAAAGCAGCTAAACCCCATTTTAAAAATAAATTACTTTTAAAAACCCTTAAAACAAAGACAGTGAAAGAGAGAGAAATTCTTACAAAATTCGTTCAGGGGCTGTGATGCAACCTGGATTGACCATATCTAGACCCACAGCTGGATGAGGCGTAAGGGTGGACAATCTTGAGGCTGAGAGGTTGGGTGAGGTTGGGTGAGCAAACGCAGAACATTTAAAGTAATAGTGCGTGGTACCCATCCCATGGGTCCCAAATCTCCAGGTTCAAGGGCATCTTCCTACATCGAAAACATGCATGAGAAACCCAGAAGATGGTACACCGTGTGATCGGGAAAGGTTTCTAAAACGCACCTCATTTCTCAACTCCTTGTGCTCGGGTTCGCCTTTCCAGCTACTTTACTAGCAATCTCCCTACTTGGAGAATCAGCACCTTTAAGCTCCTGTTCCCTACAGGTTGCAATTTGTCCTGAGGATGAACGGGAAGAGGGGCAACCAATGAGAGACTAGATCTAGGTGTTGGGACAGGCACAGGTCACTCTATTTTCCCATCAGGAAGAAGAATTAACCACAGGCTCAGCCTGCCGCCCAGAAGCAGAATAGGGCCTGAGGCAATCCTGCGCTTTTGCGGCCAGCTCCCAAAAAACCGAGTTGAAAAATGGAGCTCAGGGACACTGCAATTCACAAACCCGCAGAGTTATAAATGATAACTATCATCCACAGATATATTGAGGGAAGGCAACGAAGAGGATTTGAGAGCAAGGCAGAATTGCAGGAAACAGATTTCAGGAGGTAGATTCGAATCGCCTTGAAAGCACATGAAAAGCGGCAAAACGTCGACAATGATGCCCTTGGCCAAAAAGGGCGTATGCGTCTTTTCCTGAATATATTCAGGAAAAGACGCATACGCCCTTTTTGGCCAACCAAGCAACCTGGAAAGGCAAATCAGCGATACAAAGAAGGCTCGCTTCCCATCGGTCAAAAGGGCCATGCTGCAAAAAGTGTCAAAACCAGAAATGCAGGACAGGCCATGGAGAAATGGCAGCCTTGCTACGGTGATGGGTGGGATGTAAATTGCCAACAGCCACTCTGGAGAAGTGTACGGTGTGTCCTGAAACATCGAAAAAACTCAGCTTAGGGAGCATAGGGCACGTCCATTCATGGGCGTATAAATTGGGAAAACTAAAAATCAGCAAGACACAGGCACCCCAAAGTTTAGGGCTGCTCTGTTGACAAGAACCTCCACTTCATGACACCTTAAATATCCCAGGAAAGAGAAAAATGGATAAAGAAGTTTTGGTCCTTATGTACAATGGAATATCACTCAGACATGAAATCAATGTCATAAGGCTAGTAGAAGCAAGATGAGTGGATTTAGGTACGACGATTCTAAGTGAAATAAGTCACACAGAAAAAGACACTAATTATAAGCTATCACTTATAGAGGGAATGTAAAAACCTCTACACTTGAACTGAATTACAAAACAGAACAGAGTCACACGTTTAGAAAACACACTATGGCTGCTTAACGGGAAAGGTGAGGTGGGGTGATGCATAAAACAAGGGTTTCAAATTCTCTCAGATACAGTTCCATACACCCAATATGTAATAGAAAAGACCAACTCCTTGCTCAGTGAACTGGACTCAACACCCCCTATTCACCGCACAAGAATATATCTGACTAGTAAGAATCGTAAAACCTATGTATTGATATCTTTCTGGAAGTGAGTCAAGTGGCTGTAAATCCGCATAAACACAGCCGTGAAAAGCAGCTAAACCCCATTATAAAAATAAATTACTTTTAAAAACCCGTAAAACAAAGACAGTGAAAGAGAGAGAAATTCTTACAAAATTCGTTCAGGGGCTGTGATGCAACCTGGATTGACCATATCTAGTCCCACACCTGGATGAGACATAAGTGTGGACACTCTTGGGGCTGAGAGTTTGGGTGAGGTTGGGTGAGCAAACGCAGACCCTTTAAAGTAATACTGCGTGGTACCCATCCCATGGGTCCCAAATCTCCAGGTTCAAGGGCATCTTCCTACATCGAAAACATGCATGAGAAACCCAGAAGATGGTACACCGTGTGATTTTGAAAGGTTTCTAAAACGCACCTCATTTCTCATCTCCTTGTGTTCGGGTTCGCCATTCCAGCTACTTTACTAGGAATCTCCCTATTTGGAGAATCAGCACCTTTAAGCTCCTGTTCCCTACAGGTTGCAATTTGTCCTGAGGATGAACGGGAAGAGGGGCAACCAATGAGAGACTAGATCTAGGTGTTGGGACAGGCACAGGTCACTCTATTTTCCCATCAGGAAGAAGAATTAACCACAGGCTCAGCCTGCCGCCGGGAACCAGAATAGGGCCTGAGGCAATCCCGTGCTTTTTCGGCCAGCTCCCAAAAAAGACAGTTGAAAATTGCAGCACATGAGCACTGCAATTCACAAACCTGCAAATTTATAAATGATAACTCTCGTCCACAAATATATTGAGGGAAGGCAATGAAGAGGATTTGAAAGCAAGGCAGAATTGCAGGAAACATATTTCAGGAGGTAGATTCAAATCGATTTAAAAGCACATGAAAAGCGGCAAAAGTTCGACAATGATGCCCTTGGCCAAAAAGGGCGTATGCGTTTTTTCCTGAATATATTCAGGAAAAAACGCATACGCCCTTTTTGGCCAACCAAGCAACCTGGAAAGGCAAATCAGCGCTACAAAGAAGTCTCGCTTCCCATCGGTGAAAAGGGCCATGCTGCAAAAAGTGTCAAAACCAGAAATGCAGGACAGGCCATGGAGAAATGGCAGCCTTGCTACACTGATGGGCGGGATGTAAATTGCCAACAGCCACTCTGGAGAAGTGTACGTTGTGTCCTGAAACATGGAAAAAAAACAGCTTAGGGAGCATAGGGCACGTTCACTCATGGGCGTATAAATTGGAAAAACTAAAAATCAGCAAGTCACAGGCACCCGAAAGTTTAGGGCTGCTCTGTTGACAAGAACCTCCACTTCATGACACCTTAAATATCCCAGGAAAGAGAAAAATGGATAAAGAAGTTGTGGTCCTTATGTACAATGGAATATCACTCAGACATGAAATCAATGTCATAAGGCTAGTAGAAGCAAGATGAGTGGAGTTAGGTACGACGATTCTAAGTGAAATAAGTCACACAGAAAAAGACACTTATCATAAGCTATCACTTATAGAGGGAATGTAAAAACCGCTACACTTGAACTGAATTACAAAACAGAACAGAGTCACACGTTTAGAAAACACACTATGGCTGCTTAACGGGAAAGGTGAGTTGGGGTGATGCATAAAACAAGGGTTTCAAATTCGCTCAGATACCGTTCCATACACCCAATATGTAATAGACAAGACCTACTCCTTGCTGAGTGAACTGGACTCAACACCCCCTATTCACCACACAAGAATATATGTGACTAGTAAGAATCTTAAATCCTATGTATTGATATCTCTCTGGAAGTGAGTCAAGTGGGTGTAAAGCCGCATAAACACAGCCATGAAAAGCAGCTAAACCCCATTATAAAAATAAATTACTTTTAAAAACCCGTAAAACAAAGACAGTGAAAGAGAGAGAAATTCTTACAAAATTCGGTCAGAGGCTGTGACGCAACCTGGATTGACCATATCTAGACCCACAGTTGGATGGTACATAAGGGTGGGCACCCTTGGGGCTGAGAGGTTGGGTGAGGTTGGGTGAGCAAACGCAGACCCTTTAAAGTAATACTGCGTGGTACCCATCCCATGGGTCCCAAATCTCCAGGTTCAAGGGCATCTTCCTACATCGAAAACATGCATGAGAAACCCAGAAGATGGTACACCGTGTGATTTTGAAAGGTTTCTAAAACGCACCTCATTTCTCATCTCCTTGTGCTCGGTTTCGCCATTCCAGCTACTTTACTAGCAATCTCCCTACTTGGAGAATCAGCACCTTTAACCTCCTGTTCCCTACAGGTTGCAATTTGTCCTGAGGATGAACGGGAAGAGGGGCAACCAATGAGAGACTAGATCTAGGTGTTGGGACAGGCACAGGTCACTCTATTTTCCCAACAGGAAGAAGAATTAACCACAGGCTCAGCCTGCCGCCCGGAACCAGAATAGGGCCTGAGGCAATCCCGTGTTTTTGCGGCCAGCTCCCAAAAAAGACAGTTGAAAAATGGAGCTCAGGGGCACTGCAATTCACAAACCTGCAGAGTTATAAATGATAACTCTCGTCCACAAATATATTGAGGGAAGGCAACGAAGAGGATTTGAAAGCAAGGCAGAATTGCAGGAAACAGATTTCAGGAGGTAGATACGAATCGCCTTTAAAGCACATGAAAAGCGGCAAAACGTCGACAATGATGCCCTTGGCCAAAAAGGGCGTATGCGTTTTTTCCTGAATATATTCAGGAATAAACGCATACGCCCTTTTTGGCCAACCAAGCAACCAGGAAAGGCAAATCAGCGCTACAAAGAAGTCTCGCTTCCCATCGGTGAAAAGGGCCATGCTGCAAAAAGTGTCAAAACCAGAAATGCAGGACAGGCCATGGAGAAATGGCAGCCTTGCTACACTGATGGACGGGATGTAAATTGCCAACAGCCACTCTGGAGAAGTGTACGTTGTGTCCTGAAACATGGAAAAAAAACAGCTTAGGGAGCATAGGGCGCATCCACTCATGGGCGTATAAATTGGAAAAACTAAAAATCAGCAAGTCACAGGCACCCGAAAGTTTACGGCTGCTCTGTTGACAAGAACCTCCACTTCATGACACCTTAAATATCCCAGGAAAGAGAAAAATGGATAAAGAAGTTGTGGTCCTTATGTACAATGGAATATCACTCAGACATGAAATCAATGTTATAAGGCTAGTAGAAGCAACATGAGTGGAGTTAGGTACGACGATTCTAAGTGAAATAAGTCACACAGAAAAAGACACTTATCATAAGCTATCACTTATAGAGGGAATGTAAAAACCGCTACACTTGAACTGAATTACAAAACAGAACAGAATCACACGTTTAGAAAACACACTATATCTGCTTAACAGGAAAGGTGAGGTGGGGTGATGCATAAAACAAGGGTTTCAAATTCGCTCAGATACCGTTCCATACACCCAATATGTAATAGACAAGACCTACTCCTTGCTCAGTGAACTGGACTCAACACCCCCTATTCCCCGCACAAGAATATATGTGACTAGTAAGAATCTTAAAACCTATGTATTGATATCTGTCTGGAAGTGAGTCAAGTGGGTGTAAAGCCGCATAAACACAACCATGAAAAGCAGCTAAACCCCATTATAAAAATAAATTACTTTTAAAAACCCGTAAAACAAAGACAGTGAAAGAGAGAGAAATTCTTACAAAATTCGTTCAGAGGCTGTGATGCAACCTGGATTGACCATATCTAGACCCACACCTGGATGAGACATAAGGGTGGACACTCTTGGGGCTGAGAGGTTGGGTGAGGTTGGGTGAGCAAACGCAGACCCTTTAAAGTAATACTGCGTGGTACCCATCCCATGGGTCCCAAATCTCCAGGTTCAAGGGCATCTTCCTACATCGAGAACATGCATGAGAAACCCAGGAGATGGTACACCGTGTGATTTTGAAAGGTTTCTAAAACGCACCTCATTTCTCATCTCCTTGTGCTCGGTTTCGCCATTCCAGCTACTTTACTAGCAATCTCCCTACTTGGAGAATCAGCACCTTTAACCTCCTGTTCCCTACAGGTTGCAATTTGTCCTGAGGATGAACGGGAAGAGGGGCAACCAATGAGAGACTAGATCTAGGTGTTGGGACAGGCACAGGTCACTCTATTTTCCCATCAGGAAGACGAATTAACCACAGGCTCAGCCTGCCGCCCAGAAGCAGAATAGGGCCTGAGGCAATCCCGCGCTTTTGCGGCCAGCTCCCAAAAAAGACAGTTGAAAAATGGAGCTCAGGGAAACTGCAATTCAAAAACCTCAGAGTTATAAATGATAACTCTCGTCCACAAATATATTGAGGGAAGGCAACGAAGAGGATTTGAAAGCAAGGCAGAATTGCAGGAAACAGATTTCAGGAGGTAGATACGAATCGCCTTTAAAGCACATGAAAAGCGGCAAAACGTCGACAATGATGCCCTTGGCAAAAAAGGGCGTATGCGTTTTTTCCTGAATATATTCAGGAAAAAACGCATACGCCCTTTTTGGCCAACCAAGCAACCTGGAAAGGCAAATCAGCGCTACAAAGAAGTCTCGCTTCCCATCGGTGAAAAGGGCCATGCTGCAAAAAGTGTCAAAACCAGAAATGCAGGACAGGCAATGGAGAAATGGCAGCCTTGCTACACTGATGGGCGGGATGTAAATTGCCAACAGCCACTCTGGAGAAGTGTACGTTGTGTCCTGAAACATCGAAAAAAAACAGCTTAGGGAGCATAGGGCACGTCCACTCATGGGCGTATAAATTGGAAAAACTAAAAATCAGCAAGACACAGGCACCGGAAAGTTTAGGGCTGCTCTGTTGACAAGAACCTCCACTTCATGACACCTTAAATATCCCAGGAAAGAGAAAAATGGATAAAGAAGTTGTGGTCCTTATGTACAATGGAATATCACTCAGACATGAAATCAATGTCATAAGGCTAGTAGAAGCAAGATGAGTGGAGTTAGGTACGACGATTCTAAGTGAAATAAGTCACACAGAAAAAGACACTAATTATAAGCTATCACTTATAGAGGGAATGTAAAAACCGCTACACTTGAACTGAATTACAAAACAGAACAGAGTCACACGTTTAGTAAACACACTATGGCTGCTTAACGGGAAAGGTGAGGTGGGGTGATGCATAAAACAAGGGTTTCAAATTCGCTCAGATACCGTTCCATACACCCAATATGTAATAGACAAGACCTACTCCTTGCTCAGTGAACTGGACTCAACAACCCCTATTCCCCGCACAAGAATATATGTGACTAGTAAGAATCTTAAAACCTATGTATTGATATCTGTCTGGAAGTGAGTCAAGTGGGTGTAAAGCCGCATAAACACAACCATGAAAAGCAGCTAAACCCCATTATAAAAATAAATTACTTTTAAAAACCCGCAAAAAAAGATAGTGAAAGAGAGAGAAATTCTTACAAAATTCGTTCAGAGGCTGTGATGCAACCTGGATTGACCATATCTAGACCCACACCTGGATGAGACATAAGGGTGGACACTCTTGGGGCTGAGAGGTTGGGTGAGGTTGGGTGAGCAAACGCAGACCCTTTAAAGTAATACTGCGTGGTACCCATCCCATGGGTCCCAAATCTCCAGGTTCAAGGGCATCTTCCTACATCAAAAACATGCATGAGAAACCCAGAAGATGGTACACCGTGTGATTTTGAAAGGTTTCTAAAACGCACCTCATTTCTCATCTCCTTGTGCTCGGTTTCGCCATTCCAGCTATTTTACTAGCAATCTCCCTACTTGGAGAATCAGCACCTTTAACCTCCTGTTCCCTACAGGTTGCAATTTGTCCTGAGGGTGAACGGGAAGAGGGGCAACCAATGAGAGACTAGATCTAGGTGTTGGGACAGGCACAGGTCACTCTATTTTCCCAACAGGAAGAAGAATTAACCACAGGCTCAGCCTGCCGCCCAGAAGCAGAATAGGGCCTGAGGCAATCCCGCGCTTTTGAGGCCAGCTCCCAAAAAAAGACAGTTGAAAAATGGAGCTCAGGGAAACTGCAATTCACAAACCCGCAGAGTTATAAATGATAACTCTCATCCACAGATATATTGAGGGAAGGCAACGAAGAGGATTTGAAAGCAAGGCAGAATTGCAGGAAACAAATTTCAGGAGGTAGATACGAATCGCCTTTAAAGCACATGAAAATCGGCAAAACGTCGACAATGATGCCCTTGGCCAAAAAGGGCGTATGCGTTTTTTCCTGAATATATTCAGGAAAAAACGCATACGCCCTTTTTGGCCAACCAAGCAACCTGGAAAGGCAAATCAGCGCTACAAAGAAGTCTCGCTTCCCTTCGGTCAAAAGGGCCATGCTGCAAAAAGTGTCAAACCCAGAAATCCAGGACAGGCCATGGAGAAATGGCAGCCTTGCTACACTGATGGGCGGGATGTAAATTGCCAACAGCCACTCTGGAGAAGTGTACGTTGTGTCCTGAAACATGGAAAAAAAACAGCTTAGGGAGCATAGGGCACGTCCACTCATGGGCGTATAAATTGGAAAAACTAAAAATCAGCAAGACACAGGCACCAGAATGTTTAGGGCTGCTCTGTTGACAAGAACCTCCACTTCATGACACCTTAAATATCCCAGGAAAGAGAAAAATGGATAAAGAAGTTGTGGTCCTTATGTACAATGGAATATCACTCAGACATGAAATCAATGTTATAATGCTAGTAGAAGCAAGATGAGTGGAGTTAGGTACGACGATTCTAAGTGAAATAAGTCACACAGAAAAAGACACTTATCATAAGCTATCACTTATAGAGGGAATGTAAAAACCGCTACACTTGAACTGAATTACAAAACAGAACAGAGTCACACGTTTAGAAAACACACTATAGCTGCTTAACAGGAAAGGTGAGGTGGGGTGATGCATAAAACAATGGTTTCAAATTCGCTCACATACCGTTCCATACACCCAATATGTAATAGACAAGACCTACTCCTTGCTCAGTGAACTGGACTCAACACCCCCTATTCACCACACAAGAATATATGTGACTAGTAAGAATCTTAAAACCTATGTATTGATATCTGTCTGGAAGTGAGTCAAGTGGGTGTAAAGCCGCATAAACACAGCCATGAAAAGCAGCTAAACCCCATTATAAAAATAAATTACTTTTAAAAACCCGTAAAACAAAGACAGTGAAAGAGAGAGAAATTCTTACAAAATTCGTTCAGAGGCTGTGATGCAACCTGGATTGACCATATCTAGACCCACAGCTGGATGAGACATAAGGGTGGACACTCTTGGGGCTGAGAGGTTGGGTGAGGTTGGGTGAGCAAACGCAGACCCTTTAAAGTAATACTGCGTGGTACCCATCCCATGCGTCCCAAATCTCCAGGTTCAAGGGCATCTTCCTACATCGAGAACATACATGAGAAACCCAGAAGATGGTACACCGTGTGATTTTGAAAGGTTTCTAAAACGCACCTCATTTCTCATCTCCTTGTGCTCGGTTTCGCCATTCCAGCTACTTTACTAGCAATCTCCCTACTTGGAGAATCAGCACCTTTAACCTCCTGTTCCCTACAGGTTGCAATTTGTCCTGAGGATGAACGGGAAGAGGGGCAACCAATGAGAGACTAGATCTAGGTGTTGGGACAGGCACAGGTCACTCTATTTTCCCATCAGGAAGAAGAATTAACCACAGGCTCAGCCTGCCGCCCAGAAGCAGAATAGGGCCTGAGGCAATCCCGCGCTTTTGCGGCCAGCTCCCAAAAAAGACAGTTGAAAAATGGAGCTCAGGGAAACTGCAATTCAAAAACCTCAGAGTTATAAATGATAACTCTCGTCCACAAATATATTGAGGGAAGGCAACGAAGAGGATTTGAAAGCAAGGCAGAATTGCAGGAAACAGATTTCAGGAGGTAGATACGAATCGCCTTTAAAGCACATGAAAAGCGGCAAAACGTCGACAATGATGCCCTTGGCCAAAAAGGGCGTATGCGTTTTTTCCTGAATATATTCAGGAAAAAACGCATACGCCCTTTTTGGCCAACCAAGCAACCTGGAAAGGCAAATCAGTGCTACAAAGAAGTCTCGCTTCCCATCGGTGAAAAGGGCCATGCTGCAAAAAGTGTCAAAACCAGAAATGCAGGACAGGCCATGGAGAAATGGCAGCCTTGCTACACTGATGGACGGGATGTAAATTGCCAACAGCCACTCTGGAGAAGTGTACGTTGTGTCCTGAAACATGGAAAAAAAACAGCTTAGGGAGCATAGGGCGCGTCCACTCATGGGCGTATAAATTGGAAAAACTAAAAATCAGCAAGTCACAGGCACCCGAAAGTTTACGGCTGCTCTGTTGACAAGAACCTCCACTTCATGACACCTTAAATATCCCAGGAAAGAGAAAAATGGATAAAGAAGTTGTGGTCCTTATGTACAATGGAATATCACTCAGACATGAAATCAATGTTATAAGGCTAGTAGAAGCAACATGAGTGGAGTTAGGTACGACGATTCTAAGTGAAATAAGTCACACAGAAAAAGACACTTATCATAAGCTATCACTTATAGAGGGAATGTAAAAACCGCTACACTTGAACTGAATTACAAAACAGAACAGAGTCACACGTTTAGAAAACACACTATATCTGCTTAACAGGAAAGGTGAGGTGGGGTGATGCATAAAACAAGGGTTTCAAATTCGCTCAGATACCGTTCCATACACCCAATATGTAATAGACAAGACCTACTCCTTGCTCAGTGAACTGGACTCAACACCCCCTATTCCCCGCACAAAAATATATGTGACTAGTAAGAATCTTAAAACCTATGTATTGATATCTGTCTGGAAGTGAGTCAAGTGGGTGTAAAGCCGCATAAACACAACCATGAAAAGCAGCTAAACCCCATTATAAAAATAAATTACTTTTAAAAACCCGTAAAACAAAGACAGTGAAAGAGAGAGAAATTCTTACAAAATTCGTTCAGAGGCTGTGATGCAACCTGGATTGACCATATATAGACCCACACCTGGATGAGACATAAGGGTGGACACTCTTGGGGCTGAGAGGTTGGGTGAGGTTGGGTGAGCAAACGCAGACCCTTTAAAGTAATACTGCGTGGTACCCATCCCATGGGTCCCAAATCTCCAGGTTCAAGGGCATCTTCCTACATCGAGAACATGCATGAGAAACCCAGAAGATGGTACACCGTGTGATTTTGAAAGGTTTCTAAAACGCACGTCATTTCTCATCTCCTTGTGCTCGGTTTCGCCATTCCAGCTACTTTACTAGCAATCTCCCTACTTGGAGAATCAGCACCTTTAACCTCCTGTTCCCTACAGGTTGCAATTTGTCCTGAGGATGAACGGGAAGAGGGGCAACCAATGAGAGACTAGATCTAGGTGTTGGGACAGGCACAGGTCACTCTATTTTCCCATCAGGAAGAAGAATTAACCACAGGCTCAGCCTGCCGCCCAGAAGCAGAATAGGGCCTGAGGCAATCCCGCGCTTTTGCGGCCAGCTCCCAAAAAAGACAGTTGAAAAATGGAGCTCAGGGAAACTGCAATTCAAAAACCTCAGAGTTATAAATGATAACTCTCGTCCACAAATATATTGAGGGAAGGCAACGAAGAGGATTTGAAAGCAAGGCAGAATTGCAGGAAACAGATTTCAGGAGGTAGATACGAATCGCCTTTAAAGCACATGAAAAGCGGCAAAACGTCGACAATGATGCCCTTGGCCAAAAAGGGCGTATGCGTTTTTTCCTGAATATATTCAGGAAAAAACGCATACGCCCTTTTTGGCCAACCAAGCAACCTGGAAAGGCAAATCAGCGCTACAAAGAAGTCTCGCTTCCCATCGGTGAAAAGGGCCATGCTGCAAAAAGTGTCAAAACCAGAAATGCAGGACAGGCAATGGAGAAATGGCAGCCTTGCTACACTGATGGGCGGGATGTAAATTGCCAACAGCCACTCTGGAGAAGTGTACGTTGTGTCCTGAAACATCGAAAAAAAACAGCTTAGGGAGCATAGGGCACGTCCACTCATGGGCGTATAAATTGGAAAAACTAAAAATCAGCAAGACACAGGCACCGGAAAGTTTAGGGCTGCTCTGTTGACAAGAACCTCCACTTCATGACACCTTAAATATCCCAGGAAAGAGAAAAATGGATAAAGAAGTTGTGGTCCTTATGTACAATTGAATATCACTCAGACATGAAATCAATGTCATAAGGCTAGTAGAAGCAAGATGAGTGGAGTTAGGTACGACGATTCTAAGTGAAATAAGTCACACAGAAAAAGACACTTATCATAAGCTATCACTTATAGAGGGAATGTAAAAACCGCTACACGTGAACTGAATTACAAAACAGAACAGAGTCACACGTTAAAAAACACACTATGGCTGCTTAACGGGAAAGGTGAGGTGGGGTGATGCATAAAACAAGGGTTTCAAATTCGCTCAGAAACCGTTCCATACACCCAATATGTAATAGACAAGACCTACTCCTTGCTCAGTGAACTGGACTCAACACCCCCTATTCCCCGCACAAGAATATATGTGACTAGTAAGAATCTTAAAACCTATGTATTGATATCTGTCTGGAAGTGAGTCAAGTGGGTGTAAAGCCGCATAAACACAACCATGAAAAGCAGCTAAACCCCATTATAAAAATAAATTACTTTTAAAAACCCGCAAAAAAAGATAGTGAAAGAGAGAGAAATTCTTACAAAATTCGTTCAGAGGCTGTGATGCAACCTGGATTGACCATATCTAGACCCACAGCTGGATG
This sequence comes from Eschrichtius robustus, assembly GCF_028021215.1. Classification (NCBI taxonomy): domain Eukaryota; kingdom Metazoa; phylum Chordata; class Mammalia; order Artiodactyla; family Eschrichtiidae; genus Eschrichtius; species Eschrichtius robustus. Next base: position 244,455 of record NW_027175231.1, read on the forward strand.
AGACATAAGGGTGGACACTCTTGGGGCTGAGAGGTTGGGTGAGGTTGGGTGAGCAAACGCAGACCCTTTAAAGTAATACTGCGTGGTACCCATCCCATGGGTCCCAAATCTCCAGGTTCAAGGGCATCTTCCTACATCAAAAACATGCATGAGAAACCCAGAAGATGGTACACCGTGTGATTTTCAATGGTTTCTAAAACGCACCTCATTTCTCATCTCCTTGTGCTCGGTTTCGCCATTCCAGCTATTTTACTAGCAATCTCCCTACTTGGAGAATCAGCACCTTTAACCTCCTGTTCCCTACAGGTTGCAATTTGTCCTGAGGATGAACGGGAAGAGGGGCAACCAATGAGAGACTAGATCTAGGTGTTGGGACAGGCACAGGTCACTCTATTTTCCCAACAGGAAGAAGAATTAACCACATGCTCAGCCTGCCGCCCAGAAGCAGAATAGGGCCTGAGGCAATCCCGCGCTTTTGCGGCCAGCTCCCAAAAAAGACAGTTGAAAAATGGAGCTCAGGGAAACTGCAATTCACAAACCCGCAGAGTTATAAATGATAACTCTCATCCACAGATATATTGAGGGAAGGCAACGAAGAGGATTTGAAAGCAAGGCAGAATTGCAGGAAACAAATTTCAGGAGGTAGATACGAATCGCCTTTAAAGCACATGAAAAGCGGCAAAACGTCGACAATGATGCCCTTGGCCAAAAAGGGCGTATGCGTTTTTTCCTGAATATATTCAGGAAAAAACGCATACGCCCTTTTTGGCCAACCAAGCAACCTGGAAAGGCAAATCAGCGCTACAAAGAAGTCTCGCTTCCCTTCGGTCAAAAGGGCCATGCTGCAAAAAGTGCCAAACCCAGAAATCCAGGACAGGCCATGGAGAAATGGCAGCCTTGCTACACTGATGGGCGGGATGTAAATTGCCAACAGCCACTCTGGAGAAGTGTACGTTGTGTCCTGAAACATGGAAAAAAAACAGCTTAGGGAGCATAGGGCACGTCCACTCATGGGCGTATAAATTGGAAAAACTAAAAATCAGCAAGACACAGGCACCAGAATGTTTAGGGCTGCTCTGTTGACAAGAACCTCCACTTCATGACACCTTAAATATCCCAGGAAAGAGAAAAATGGATAAAGAAGTTGTGGTCCTTATGTACAATGGAATATCACTCAGACATGAAATCAATGTTATAATGCTAGTAGAAGCAAGATGAGTGGAGTTAGGTACGACGATTCTAAGTGAAATAAGTCACACAGAAAAAGACACTTATCATAAGCTATCACTTATAGAGGGAATGTAAAAACCGCTACACTTGAACTGAATTACAAAACAGAACAGAGTCACACGTTTAGAAAACACACTATAGCTGCTTAACAGGAAAGGTGAGGTGGGGTGATGCATAAAACAATGGTTTCAAATTCGCTCACATACCGTTCCATACACCCAATATGTAATAGACAAGACCTACTCCTTGCTCAGTGAACTGGACTCAACACCCCCTATTCACCACACAAGAATATATGTGACTAGTAAGAATCTTAAAACCTATGTATTGATATCTGTCTGGAAGTGAGTCAAGTGGGTGTAAAGCCGCATAAACACAGCCATGAAAAGCAGCTAAACCCCATTATAAAAATAAATTACTTTTAAAAACCCGTAAAACAAAGACAGTGAAAGAGAGAGAAATTCTTACAAAATTCGTTCAGAGGCTGTGATGCAACCTGGATTGACCATATCTAGACCCACAGCTGGATGAGACATAAGGGTGGACACTCTTGGGGCTGAGAGGTTGGGTGAGGTTGGGTGAGCAAACGCAGACCCTTTAAAGTAATACTGCGTGGTACCCATCCCATGCGTCCCAAATCTCCAGGTTCAAGGGCATCTTCCTACATCGAGAACATACATGAGAAACCCAGAAGATGGTACACCGTGTGATTTTGAAAGGTTTCTAAAACGCACGTCATTTCTCATCTCCTTGTGCTCGGTTTCGCCATTCCAGCTACTTTACTAGCAATCTCCCTACTTGGAGAATCAGCACCTTTAACCTCCTGTTCCCTACAGGTTGCAATTTGTCCTGAGGATGAACGGGAAGAGGGGCAACCAATGAGAGACTAGATCTAGGTGTTGGGACAGGCACAGGTCACTCTATTTTCCCATCAGGAAGAAGAATTAACCACAGGCTCAGCCTGCCGCCCAGAAGCAGAATAGGGCCTGAGGCAATCCCGCGCTTTTGCGGCCAGCTCCCAAAAAAGACAGTTGAAAAATGGAGCTCAGGGAAACTGCAATTCAAAAACCTCAGAGTTATAAATGATAACTCTCGTCCAGAAATATATTGAGGGAAGGCAACGAAGAGGATTTGAAAGCAAGGCAGAATTGCAGGAAACAGATTTCAGGAGGTAGATACGAATCGCCTTGAAAGCACATGAAAAGCGGCAAAACGTCGACAATGATGCCCTTGGCCAAAAAGGGCTTATGCGTTTTTTCCTGAGTATATTCAGGAAAACACGCATACGCCCTTTTTGGCCAACCAAGCAACCTGGAAAAGCAAATCAGCGCTACAAAGAAGGCTCGCTTCCCATCGGTCAAAAGGGCCATGCTGCAAAAAGTGTCAAAACCAGAAATGCAGGACAGGCCATGGAGAAATGGCAGCCTTGCTACGGTGATGGGTGGGATGTAAATTGCCAACAGCCACTCTGGAGAAGTGTACGGTGTGTCCTGAAACATCGAAAAAACTCAGCTTAGGGAGCATAGGGCACGTCCATTCATGGGCGTATAAATTGGGAAAACTAAAAATCAGCAAGACACAGGCACCCCAAAGTTTAGGGCTGCTCTGTTGACAAGAACCTCCACTTCATGACGCCTTAAATATCCCAGGAAAGAGAAAAATGGATAAAGAAGTTGTGGTCCTTATGTACAATGGAATATCACTCAGACATGAAATCAATGTCATAAGGCTAGTAGAAGCAAGATGAGTGGATTTAGGTACGACGATTCTAAGTGAAATAAGTCACACAGAAAAAGACACTAATTATAAGCTATCACTTATAGAGGGAATGTAAAAACTGCTACACTTGAACTGAATTACAAAACAGAACAGATTCACACGTTTAGAAAACACACTATGGCTGCTTAACGGGAAAGGTGAGGTGGGGTGATGCATAAAACAAGGGTTTCAAATTCTCTCAGATACAGTTCCATACACCCAATATGTAATAGAAAAGACCAACTCCTTGCTCAGTGAACTGGACTCAACACCCCCTATTCACCGCACAAGAATATATCTGACTAGTAAGAATCGTAAAACCTATGTATTGATATCTTTCTGGAAGTGAGTCAAGTGGCTGTAAATCCGCATAAACACAGCCGTGAAAAGCAGCTAAACCCCATTATAAAAATAAATTACTTTTACAAACCCGTAAAACAAAGACAGTGAAAGAGAGAGAAATTCTTACAAAATTCGTTCAGGGGCTGTGATGCAACCTGGATTGACCATATCTAGTCCCACACCTGGATGAGACATAAGTGTGGACACTCTTGGGGCTGAGAGTTTGGGTGAGGTTGGGTGAGCAAACGCAGACCCTTTAAAGTAATACTGCGTGGTACCCATCCCATGGGTCCCAAATCTCCAGGTTCAAGGGCATCTTCCTACATCGAAAACATGCATGAGAAACCCAGAAGATGGTACACCGTGTGATTTTGAAAGGTTTCTAAAACGCACCTCATTTCTCATCTCCTTGTGCTCGGTTCCGCCATTCCAGCTATTTTACTAGCAATCTCCCTACTTGGAGAATCAGCACCTTTAACCTCCTGTTCCCTACAGGTTGCAATTTGTCCTGAGGGTGAACGGGAAGAGGGGCAACCAATGAGAGACTAGATCTAGGTGTTGGGACAGGCACAGGTCACTCTATTTTCCCAACAGGAAGAAGAATTAACCACATGCTCAGCCTGCCGCCCAGAAGCAGAATAGGGCCTGAGGCAATCCCGCGCTTTTGAGGCCAGCTCCCAAAAAAAGACAGTTGAAAAATGGAGCTCAGGGAAACTGCAATTCACAAACCCGCAGAGTTATAAATGATAACTCTCATCCACAGATATATTGAGGGAAGGCAACGAAGAGGATTTGAAAGCAAGGCAGAATTGCAGGAAACAAATTTCAGGAGGTAGATACGAATCGCCTTTAAAGCACATGAAAATCGGCAAAACGTCGACAATGATGCCCTTGGCCAAAAAGGGCGTATGCGTTTTTTCCTGAATATATTCAGGAAAAAACGCATACGCCCTTTTTGGCCAACCAAGCAACCTGGAAAGGCAAATCAGCGCTACAAAGAAGTCTCGCTTCCCTTCGGTCAAAAGGGCCATGCTGCAAAAAGTGTCAAACCCAGAAATCCAGGACAGGCCATGGAGAAATGGCAGCCTTGCTACACTGATGGGCGGGATGTAAATTGCCAACAGCCACTCTGGAGAAGTGTACGTTGTGTCCTGAAACATGGAAAAAAAACAGCTTAGGGAGCATAGGGCACGTCCACTCATGGGCGTATAAATTGGAAAAACTAAAAATCAGCAAGACACAGGCACCAGAATGTTTAGGGCTGCTCTGTTGACAAGAACCTCCACTTCATGACACCTTAAATATCCCAGGAAAGAGAAAAATGGATAAAGAAGTTGTGGTCCTTATGTACAATGGAATATCACTCAGACATGAAATCAATGTTATAATGCTAGTAGAAGCAAGATGAGTGGAGTTAGGTACGACGATTCTAAGTGAAATAAGTCACACAGAAAAAGACACTTATCATAAGCTATCACTTATAGAGGGAATGTAAAAACCGCTACACTTGAACTGAATTACAAAACAGAACAGAGTCACACGTTTAGAAAACACACTATAGCTGCTTAACAGGAAAGGTGAGGTGGGGTGATGCATAAAACAATGGTTTCAAATTCGCTCACATACCGTTCCATACACCCAATATGTAATAGACAAGACCTACTCCTTGCTCAGTGAACTGGACTCAACACCCCCTATTCACCACACAAGAATATATGTGACTAGTAAGAATCTTAAAACCTATGTATTGATATCTGTCTGGAAGTGAGTCAAGTGGGTGTAAAGCCGCATAAACACAGCCATGAAAAGCAGCTAAACCCCATTATAAAAATAAATTACTTTTAAAAACCCGTAAAACAAAGACAGTGAAAGAGAGAGAAATTCTTACAAAATTCGTTCAGAGGCTGTGATGCAACCTGGATTGACCATATCTAGACCCACAGCTGGATGAGACATAAGGGTGGACACTCTTGGGGCTGAGAGGTTGGGTGAGGTTGGGTGAGCAAACGCAGACCCTTTAAAGTAATACTGCGTGGTACCCATCCCATGCGTCCCAAATCTCCAGGTTCAAGGGCATCTTCCTACATCGAGAACATACATGAGAAACCCAGAAGATGGTACACCGTGTGATTTTGAAAGGTTTCTAAAACGCACCTCATTTCTCATCTCCTTGTGCTCGGTTTCGCCATTCCAGCTACTTTACTAGCAATCTCCCTACTTGGAGAATCAGCACCTTTAACCTCCTGTTCCCTACAGGTTGCAATTTGTCCTGAGGATGAACGGGAAGAGGGGCAACCAATGAGAGACTAGATCTAGGTGTTGGGACAGGCACAGGTCACTCTATTTTCCCATCAGGAAGAAGAATTAACCACAGGCTCAGCCTGCCGCCCAGAAGCAGAATAGGGCCTGAGGCAATCCCGCGCTTTTGCGGCCAGCTCCCAAAAAAGACAGTTGAAAAATGGAGCTCAGGGAAACTGCAATTCAAAAACCTCAGAGTTATAAATGATAACTCTCGTCCAGAAATATATTGAGGGAAGGCAACGAAGAGGATTTGAAAGCAAGGCAGAATTGCAGGAAACAGATTTCAGGAGGTAGATACGAATCGCCTTGAAAGCACATGAAAAGCGGCAAAACGTCGACAATGATGCCCTTGGCCAAAAAGGGCTTATGCGTTTTTTCCTGAGTATATTCAGGAAAACACGCATACGCCCTTTTTGGCCAACCAAGCAACCTGGAAAAGCAAATCAGCGCTACAAAGAAGGCTCGCTTCCCATCGGTCAAAAGGGCCATGCTGCAAAAAGTGTCAAAACCAGAAATGCAGGACAGGCCATGGAGAAATGGCAGCCTTGCTACGGTGATGGGTGGGATGTAAATTGCCAACAGCCACTCTGGAGAAGTGTACGGTGTGTCCTGAAACATCGAAAAAACTCAGCTTAGGGAGCATAGGGCACGTCCATTCATGGGCGTATAAATTGGGAAAACTAAAAATCAGCAAGACACAGGCACCCCAAAGTTTAGGGCTGCTCTGTTGACAAGAACCTCCACTTCATGACGCCTTAAATATCCCAGGAAAGAGAAAAATGGATAAAGAAGTTGTGGTCCTTATGTACAATGGAATATCACTCAGACATGAAATCAATGTCATAAGGCTAGTAGAAGCAAGATGAGTGGATTTAGGTACGACGATTCTAAGTGAAATAAGTCACACAGAAAAAGACACTAATTATAAGCTATCACTTATAGAGGGAATGTAAAAACTGCTACACTGGAACTGAATTACAAAACAGAACAGATTCACACGTTTAGAAAACACACTATGGCTGCTTAACGGGAAAGGTGAGGTGGGGTGATGCATAAAACAAGGGTTTCAAATTCTCTCAGATACAGTTCCATACACCCAATATGTAATAGAAAAGACCAACTCCTTGCTCAGTGAACTGGACTCAACACCCCCTATTCACCGCACAAGAATATATCTGACTAGTAAGAATCGTAAAACCTATGTATTGATATCTTTCTGGAAGTGAGTCAAGTGGCTGTAAATCCGCATAAACACAGCCGTGAAAAGCAGCTAAACCCCATTATAAAAATAAATTACTTTTACAAACCCGTAAAACAAAGACAGTGAAAGAGAGAGAAATTCTTACAAAATTCGTTCAGGGGCTGTGATGCAACCTGGATTGACCATATCTAGTCCCACACCTGGATGAGACATAAGTGTGGACACTCTTGGGGCTGAGAGTTTGGGTGAGGTTGGGTGAGCAAACGCAGACCCTTTAAAGTAATACTGCGTGGTACCCATCCCATGGGTCCCAAATCTCCAGGTTCAAGGGCATCTTCCTACATCGAAAACATGCATGAGAAACCCAGAAGATGGTACACCGTGTGATTTTGAAAGGTTTCTAAAACGCACCTCATTTCTCATCTCCTTGTGCTCGGTTCCGCCATTCCAGCTATTTTACTAGCAATCTCCCTACTTGGAGAATCAGCACCTTTAACCTCCTGTTCCCTACAGGTTGCAATTTGTCCTGAGGGTGAACGGGAAGAGGGGCAACCAATGAGAGACTAGATCTAGGTGTTGGGACAGGCACAGGTCACTCTATTTTCCCAACAGGAAGAAGAATTAACCACATGCTCAGCCTGCCGCCCAGAAGCAGAATAGGGCCTGAGGCAATCCCGCGCTTTTGAGGCCAGCTCCCAAAAAAAGACAGTTGAAAAATGGAGCTCAGGGAAACTGCAATTCACAAACCCGCAGAGTTATAAATGATAACTCTCATCCACAGATATATTGAGGGAAGGCAACGAAGAGGATTTGAAAGCAAGGCAGAATTGCAGGAAACAAATTTCAGGAGGTAGATACGAATCGCCTTTAAAGCACATGAAAATCGGCAAAACGTCGACAATGATGCCCTTGGCCAAAAAGGGCGTATGCGTTTTTTCCTGAATATATTCAGGAAAAAACGCATACGCCCTTTTTGGCCAACCAAGCAACCTGGAAAGGCAAATCAGCGCTACAAAGAAGTCTCGCTTCCCTTCGGTCAAAAGGGCCATGCTGCAAAAAGTGTCAAACCCAGAAATCCAGGACAGGCCATGGAGAAATGGCAGCCTTGCTACACTGATGGGCGGGATGTAAATTGCCAACAGCCACTCTGGAGAAGTGTACGTTGTGTCCTGAAACATGGAAAAAAAACAGCTTAGGGAGCATAGGGCACGTCCACTCATGGGCGTATAAATTGGAAAAACTAAAAATCAGCAAGACACAGGCACCAGAATGTTTAGGGCTGCTCTGTTGACAAGAACCTCCACTTCATGACACCTTAAATATCCCAGGAAAGAGAAAAATGGATAAAGAAGTTGTGGTCCTTATGTACAATGGAATATCACTCAGACATGAAATCAATGTTATAATGCTAGTAGAAGCAAGATGAGTGGAGTTAGGTACGACGATTCTAAGTGAAATAAGTCACACAGAAAAAGACACTTATCATAAGCTATCACTTATAGAGGGAATGTAAAAACCGCTACACTTGAACTGAATTACAAAACAGAACAGAGTCACACGTTTAGAAAACACACTATAGCTGCTTAACAGGAAAGGTGAGGTGGGGTGATGCATAAAACAATGGTTTCAAATTCGCTCACATACCGTTCCATACACCCAATATGTAATAGACAAGACCTACTCCTTGCTCAGTGAACTGGACTCAACACCCCCTATTCACCACACAAGAATATATGTGACTAGTAAGAATCTTAAAACCTATGTATTGATATCTGTCTGGAAGTGAGTCAAGTGGGTGTAAAGCCGCATAAACACAGCCATGAAAAGCAGCTAAACCCCATTATAAAAATAAATTACTTTTAAAAACCCGTAAAACAAAGACAGTGAAAGAGAGAGAAATTCTTACAAAATTCGTTCAGAGGCTGTGATGCAACCTGGATTGACCATATCTAGACCCACAGCTGGATGAGACATAAGGGTGGACACTCTTGGGGCTGAGAGGTTGGGTGAGGTTGGGTGAGCAAACGCAGACCCTTTAAAGTAATACTGCGTGGTACCCATCCCATGCGTCCCAAATCTCCAGGTTCAAGGGCATCTTCCTACATCGAGAACATACATGAGAAACCCAGAAGATGGTACACCGTGTGATTTTGAAAGGTTTCTAAAACGCACCTCATTTCTCATCTCCTTGTGCTCGGTTTCGCCATTCCAGCTACTTTACTAGCAATCTCCCTACTTGGAGAATCAGCACCTTTAACCTCCTGTTCCCTACAGGTTGCAATTTGTCCTGAGGATGAACGGGAAGAGGGGCAACCAATGAGAGACTAGATCTAGGTGTTGGGACAGGCACAGGTCACTCTATTTTCCCATCAGGAAGAAGAATTAACCACAGGCTCAGCCTGCCGCCCAGAAGCAGAATAGGGCCTGAGGCAATCCCGCGCTTTTGCGGCCAGCTCCCAAAAAAGACAGTTGAAAAATGGAGCTCAGGGAAACTGCAATTCAAAAACCTCAGAGTTATAAATGATAACTCTCGTCCACAAATATATTGAGGGAAGGCAACGAAGAGGATTTGAAAGCAAGGCAGAATTGCAGGAAACAGATTTCAGGAGGTAGATACGAATCGCCTTTAAAGCACATGAAAAGCGGCAAAACGTCGACAATGATGCCCTTGGCCAAAAAGGGCGTATGCGTTTTTTCCTGAATATATTCAGGAAAAAACGCATACGCCCTTTTTGGCCAACCAAGCAACCTGGAAAGGCAAATCAGCGCTACAAAGAAGTCTCGCTTCCCATCGGTGAAAAGGGCCATGCTGCAAAAAGTGTCAAAACCAGAAATGCAGGACAGGCCATGGAGAAATGGCAGCCTTGCTACACTGATGGACGGGATGTAAATTGCCAACAGCCACTCTGGAGAAGTGTACGTTGTGTCCTGAAACATGGAAAAAAAACAGCTTAGGGAGCATAGGGCGCGTCCACTCATGGGCGTATAAATTGGAAAAACTAAAAATCAGCAAGTCACAGGCACCCGAAAGTTTACGGCTGCTCTGTTGACAAGAACCTCCACTTCATGACACCTTAAATATCCCAGGAAAGAGAAAAATGGATAAAGAAGTTGTGGTCCTTATGTACAATGGAATATCACTCAGACATGAAATCAATGTTATAAGGCTAGTAGAAGCAACATGAGTGGAGTTAGGTACGACGATTCTAAGTGAAATAAGTCACACAGAAAAAGACACTTATCATAAGCTATCACTTATAGAGGGAATGTAAAAACCGCTACACTTGAACTGAATTACAAAACAGAACAGAGTCACACGTTTAGAAAACACACTATATCTGCTTAACAGGAAAGGTGAGGTGGGGTGATGCATAAAACAAGGGTTTCAAATTCGCTCAGATACCGTTCCATACACCCAATATGTAATAGACAAGACCTACTCCTTGCTCAGTGAACTGGACTCAACACCCCCTATTCCCCGCACAAAAATATATGTGACTAGTAAGAATCTTAAAACCTATGTATTGATATCTGTCTGGAAGTGAGTCAAGTGGGTGTAAAGCCGCATAAACACAACCATGAAAAGCAGCTAAACCCCATTATAAAAATAAATTACTTTTAAAAACCCGTAAAACAAAGACAGTGAAAGAGAGAGAAATTCTTACAAAATTCGTTCAGAGGCTGTGATGCAACCTGGATTGACCATATATAGACCCACACCTGGATGAGACATAAGGGTGGACACTCTTGGGGCTGAGAGGTTGGGTGAGGTTGGGTGAGCAAACGCAGACCCTTTAAAGTAATACTGCGTGGTACCCATCCCATGGGTCCCAAATCTCCAGGTTCAAGGGCATCTTCCTACATCGAGAACATGCATGAGAAACCCAGAAGATGGTACACCGTGTGATTTTGAAAGGTTTCTAAAACGCACGTCATTTCTCATCTCCTTGTGCTCGGTTTCGCCATTCCAGCTACTTTACTAGCAATCTCCCTACTTGGAGAATCAGCACCTTTAACCTCCTGTTCCCTACAGGTTGCAATTTGTCCTGAGGATGAACGGGAAGAGGGGCAACCAATGAGAGACTAGATCTAGTTGTTGGGACAGGCACAGGTCACTCTATTTTCCCATCAGGAAGAAGAATTAACCACAGGCTCAGCCTGCCGCCCAGAAGCAGAATAGGGCCTGAGGCAATCCCGCGCTTTTGCGGCCAGCTCCCAAAAAAGACAGTTGAAAAATGGAGCTCAGGGAAACTGCAATTCAAAAACCTCAGAGTTATAAATGATAACTCTCGTCCACAAATATATTGAGGGAAGGCAACGAAGAGGATTTGAAAGCAAGGCAGAATTGCAGGAAACAGATTTCAGGAGGTAGATACGAATCGCCTTTAAAGCACATGAAAAGCGGCAAAACGTCGACAATGATGCCCTTGGCCAAAAAGGGCGTATGCGTTTTTTCCTGAATATATTCAGGAAAAAACGCATACGCCCTTTTTGGCCAACCAAGCAACCTGGAAAGGCAAATCAGCGCTACAAAGAAGTCTCGCTTCCCATCGGTGAAAAGGGCCATGCTGCAAAAAGTGTCAAAACCAGAAATGCAGGACAGGCAATGGAGAAATGGCAGCCTTGCTACACTGATGGGCGGGATGTAAATTGCCAACAGCCACTCTGGAGAAGTGTACGTTGTGTCCTGAAACATCGAAAAAAAACAGCTTAGGGAGCATAGGGCACGTCCACTCATGGGCGTATAAATTGGAAAAACTAAAAATCAGCAAGACACAGGCACCGGAAAGTTTAGGGCTGCTCTGTTGACAAGAACCTCCACTTCATGACACCTTAAATATCCCAGGAAAGAGAAAAATGGATAAAGAAGTTGTGGTCCTTATGTACAATTGAATATCACTCAGACATGAAATCAATGTCATAAGGCTAGTAGAAGCAAGATGAGTGGAGTTAGGTACGACGATTCTAAGTGAAATAAGTCACACAGAAAAAGACACTTATCATAAGCTATCACTTATAGAGGGAATGTAAAAACCGCTACACGTGAACTGAATTACAAAACAGAACAGAGTCACACGTTAAAAAACACACTATGGCTGCTTAACGGGAAAGGTGAGGTGGGGTGATGCATAAAACAAGGGTTTCAAATTCGCTCAGAAACCGTTCCATACACCCAATATGTAATAGACAAGACCTACTCCTTGCTCAGTGAACTGGACTCAACACCCCCTATTCCCCGCACAAGAATATATGTGACTAGTAAGAATCTTAAAACCTATGTATTGATATCTGTCTGGAAGTGAGTCAAGTGGGTGTAAAGCCGCATAAACACAACCATGAAAAGCAGCTAAACCCCATTATAAAAATAAATTACTTTTAAAAACCCGCAAAAAAAGATAGTGAAAGAGAGAGAAATTCTTACAAAATTCGTTCAGAGGCTGTGATGCAACCTGGATTGACCATATCTAGACCCACACCTGGATGAGACATAAGGGTGGACACTCTTGGGGCTGAGAGGTTGGGTGAGGTTGGGTGAGCAAACGCAGACCCTTTAAAGTAATACTGCGTGGTACCCATCCCATGGGTCCCAAATCTCCAGGTTCAAGGGCATCTTCCTACATCAAAAACATGCATGAGAAACCCAGAAGATGGTACACCGTGTGATTTTGAATGGTTTCTAAAACGCACCTCATTTCTCATCTCCTTGTGCTCGGTTTCGCCATTCCAGCTATTTTACTAGCAATCTCCCTACTTGGAGAATCAGCACCTTTAACCTCCTGTTCCCTACAGGTTGCAATTTGTCCTGAGGATGAACGGGAAGAGGGGCAACCAATGAGAGACTAGATCTAGGTGTTGGGACAGGCACAGGTCACTCTATTTTCCCAACAGGAAGAAGAATTAACCACATGCTCAGCCTGCCGCCCAGAAGCAGAATAGGGCCTGAGGCAATCCCGCGCTTTTGCGGCCAGCTCCCAAAAAAGACAGTTGAAAAATGGAGCTCAGGGAAACTGCAATTCACAAACCCGCAGAGTTATAAATGATAACTCTCATCCACAGATATATTGAGGGAAGGCAACGAAGAGGATTTGAAAGCAAGGCAGAATTGCAGGAAACAAATTTCAGGAGGTAGATACGAATCGCCTTTAAAGCACATGAAAAGCGGCAAAACGTCGACAATGATGCCCTTGGCCAAAAAGGGCGTATGCGTTTTTTCCTGAATATATTCAGGAAAAAACGCATACGCCCTTTTTGGCCAACCAAGCAACCTGGAAAGGCAAATCAGCGCTACAAAGAAGTCTCGCTTCCCTTCGGTCAAAAGGGCCATGCTGCAAAAAGTGCCAAACCCAGAAATCCAGGACAGGCCATGGAGAAATGGCAGCCTTGCTACACTGATGGGCGGGATGTAAATTGCCAACAGCCACTCTGGAGAAGTGTACGTTGTGTCCTGAAACATGGAAAAAAAACAGCTTAGGGAGCATAGGGCACGTCCACTCATGGGCGTATAAATTGGAAAAACTAAAAATCAGCAAGACACAGGCACCAGAATGTTTAGGGCTGCTCTGTTGACAAGAACCTCCACTTCATGACACCTTAAATATCCCAGGAAAGAGAAAAATGGATAAAGAAGTTGTGGTCCTTATGTACAATGGAATATCACTCAGACATGAAATCAATGTTATAATGCTAGTAGAAGCAAGATGAGTGGAGTTAGGTACGACGATTCTAAGTGAAATAAGTCACACAGAAAAAGACACTTATCATAAGCTATCACTTATAGAGGGAATGTAAAAACCGCTACACTTGAACTGAATTACAAAACAGAACAGAGTCACACGTTTAGAAAACACACTATAGCTGCTTAACAGGAAAGGTGAGGTGGGGTGATGCATAAAACAATGGTTTCAAATTCGCTCACATACCGTTCCATACACCCAATATGTAATAGACAAGACCTACTCCTTGCTCAGTGAACTGGACTCAACACCCCCTATTCACCACACAAGAATATATGTGACTAGTAAGAATCTTAAAACCTATGTATTGATATCTGTCTGGAAGTGAGTCAAGTGGGTGTAAAGCCGCATAAACACAGCCATGAAAAGCAGCTAAACCCCATTATAAAAATAAATTACTTTTAAAAACCCGTAAAACAAAGACAGTGAAAGAGAGAGAAATTCTTACAAAATTCGTTCAGAGGCTGTGATGCAACCTGGATTGACCATATCTAGACCCACAGCTGGATGAGACATAAGGGTGGACACTCTTGGGGCTGAGAGGTTGGGTGAGGTTGGGTGAGCAAACGCAGACCCTTTAAAGTAATACTGCGTGGTACCCATCCCATGCGTCCCAAATCTCCAGGTTCAAGGGCATCTTCCTACATCGAGAACATACATGAGAAACCCAGAAGATGGTACACCGTGTGATTTTGAAAGGTTTCTAAAACGCACCTCATTTCTCATCTCCTTGTGCTCGGTTTCGCCATTCCAGCTACTTTACTAGCAATCTCCCTACTTGGAGAATCAGCACCTTTAACCTCCTGTTCCCTACAGGTTGCAATTTGTCCTGAGGATGAACGGGAAGAGGGGCAACCAATGAGAGACTAGATCTAGGTGTTGGGACAGGCACAGGTCACTCTATTTTCCCATCAGGAAGAAGAATTAACCACAGGCTCAGCCTGCTGCCCAGAAGCAGAATAGGGCCTGAGGCAATCCCGCGCTTTTGCGGCCAGCTCCCAAAAAAGACAGTTGAAAAATGGAGCTCAGGGAAACTGCAATTCAAAAACCTCAGAGTTATAAATGATAACTCTCGTCCAGAAATATATTGAGGGAAGGCAACGAAGAGGATTTGAAAGCAAGGCAGAATTGCAGGAAACAGATTTCAGGAGGTAGATACGAATCGCCTTTAAAGCACATGAAAAGCGGCAAAACGTCGACAATGATGCCCTTGGCCAAAAAGGGCGTATGCGTTTTTTCCTGAATATATTCAGGAAAAAACGCATACGCCCTTTTTGGCCAACCAAGCAACCTGGAAAGGCAAATCAGCGCTACAAAGAAGTCTCGCTTCCCATCGGTCATAAGGGCTATGCTGAAAAAAGTGTAAAAACCAGAAATGCAGGACAGGCCATGGAGAAATGGCAGCCTTGCTACGCTGATGGGCGGGATGTAAATTGCCAAGAGGCACTCTGGAGAAGTGTACGGTGTGTCCTGAAACATCGAAAAAACACAGGTTAGGGAGCATAGGGCACTTCCACTCATGGGCGTATAAATTGGGAAAACTAAAAATCAGCAAGACACAGGCACCCCAAAGTTTAGGGCTGCTCTGTTGACAAGAACCTCCACTTCATGACACCTTAAATATCCCAGGAAAGAGAAAAATGGATAAAGAAGTTGTGGTCCTTATGTACAATGGAATATCACTCAGACATGAAATCAATGTCATAAGGCTAGTAGAAGCAAGATGAGTGGAGTTAGGTACGACAATTCTAAGTGAAATAAGTCACACAGAAAAAGACACTTATCATAAGCTATCACTTATAGAGGGAATGTAAAAACCGCTACACTTGAACTGAATTACAAAACAGAACAGAGTCACACGTTTAGAAAACACACTATGGCTGCTTAACGGGAAAGGTGAGGTGGGGTGATGCATAAAACAAGGGTTTCAAATTCGCTCAGATACCGATCCATACACCCAATATGTAATAGACAAGACCTACTCCTTGCTCAGTGAAGTGGACTCAACACCCCCTATTCACCGCACAAGAATATATGTGACTAGTAAGAATCTTAAAACCTATGTATTGATATCTGTCTGGAAGTGAGTCAAGTGGGTGTAAAGCCGCATAAACACAGCCGTGAAAAGCAGCTAAACCCCATTATAAAAATAAATTACTTTTAAAAACCCGTAAAACAAAGACAGTGAAAGAGAGAGAAATTCTTACAAAATTCGTTCAGGGGCTGTGATGCAACCTGGATTGACCATATCTAGACCCACAGCTGGATGAGGCATAAGGGTGGACAATCTTGAGGCTGAGAGGTTGGGTGAGGTTGGGTGAGCAAACGCAGAACCTTTAAAGTAATAGTGCGTGGTACCCATCTCATGGGTCCCAAATCTCCAGGTTCAAGGGCATCTTCCTACATCGAAAACATGCATGAGAAACCCAGAAGATGGTACACCGTGTGATCGGGAAAGGTTTCTAAAACGCACCTCATTTCTCAACTCCTTGTGCTCGGGTTCGCCTTTCCAGCTACTTTACTAGCAATCTCCCTACTTGGAGAATCAGCACCTTTAAGCTCCTGTTCCCTACAGGTTGCAATTTGTCCTGAGGATGAACGGGAAGAGGGGCAACCAATGAGAGACTAGATCTAGGTGTTGGGACAGGCACAGGTCACTCTATTTTCCCATCAGGAAGAAGAATTAACCACAGGCTCAGCCTGGCGCCAAGAAGCAGAATAGGGCCTGAGGCAATCCTGCGCTTTTGCGGCCAGCTCCTAAAAAACCGAGTTGAAAAATGGAGCTCAGGGACACTGCAATTCACAAACCCGCAGAGTTATAAATGATAACTATCATCCACAGATATATTGAGGGAAGGCAACGAAGAGGATTTGAAAGCAAGGCAGAATTGCAGGAAACAGATTTCAGGAGGTAGATTCGAATCGCCTTGAAAGCACATGAAAAGCGGCAAAACGTCGACAATGATGCCCTTGGCCAAAAAGGGCTTATGCGTTTTTTCCTGAGTATATTCAGGAAAACACGCATACGCCCTTTTTGGCCAACCAAGCAACCTGGAAAAGCAAATCAGCGCTACAAAGAAGGCTCGCTTCCCATCGGTCAAAAGGGCCATGCTGCAAAAAGTGTCAAAACCAGAAATGCAGGACAGGCCATGGAGAAATGGCAGCCTTGCTACGGTGATGGGTGGGATGTAAATTGCCAACAGCCACTCTGGAGAAGTGTACGGTGTGTCCTGAAACATCGAAAAAACTCAGCTTAGGGAGCATAGGGCACGTCCATTCATGGGCGTATAAATTGGGAAAACTAAAAATCAGCAAGACACAGGCACCCCAAAGTTTAGGGCTGCTCTGTTGACAAGAACCTCCACTTCATGACGCCTTAAATATCCCAGGAAAGAGAAAAATGGATAAAGAAGTTGTGGTCCTTATGTACAATGGAATATCACTCAGACATGAAATCAATGTCATAAGGCTAGTAGAAGCAAGATGAGTGGATTTAGGTACGACGATTCTAAGTGAAATAAGTCACACAGAAAAAGACACTAATTATAAGCTATCACTTATAGAGGGAATGTAAAAACTGCTACACTTGAACTGAATTACAAAACAGAACAGATTCACACGTTTAGAAAACACACTATGGCTGCTTAACGGGAAAGGTGAGGTGGGGTGATGCATAAAACAAGGGTTTCAAATTCTCTCAGATACAGTTCCATACACCCAATATGTAATAGAAAAGACCAACTCCTTGCTCAGTGAACTGGACTCAACACCCCCTATTCACCGCACAAGAATATATCTGACTAGTAAGAATCGTAAAACCTATGTATTGATATCTTTCTGGAAGTGAGTCAAGTGGCTGTAAATCCGCATAAACACAGCCGTGAAAAGCAGCTAAACCCCATTATAAAAATAAATTACTTTTACAAACCCGTAAAACAAAGACAGTGAAAGAGAGAGAAATTCTTACAAAATTCGTTCAGGGGCTGTGATGCAACCTGGATTGACCATATCTAGTCCCACACCTGGATGAGACATAAGTGTGGACACTCTTGGGGCTGAGAGTTTGGGTGAGGTTGGGTGAGCAAACGCAGACCCTTTAAAGTAATACTGCGTGGTACCCATCCCATGGGTCCCAAATCTCCAGGTTCAAGGGCATCTTCCTACATCGAAAACATGCATGAGAAACCCAGAAGATGGTACACCGTGTGATTTTGAAAGGTTTCTAAAACGCACCTCATTTCTCATCTCCTTGTGCTCGGTTCCGCCATTCCAGCTATTTTACTAGCAATCTCCCTACTTGGAGAATCAGCACCTTTAACCTCCTGTTCCCTACAGGTTGCAATTTGTCCTGAGGGTGAACGGGAAGAGGGGCAACCAATGAGAGACTAGATCTAGGTGTTGGGACAGGCACAGGTCACTCTATTTTCCCAACAGGAAGAAGAATTAACCACATGCTCAGCCTGCCGCCCAGAAGCAGAATAGGGCCTGAGGCAATCCCGCGCTTTTGAGGCCAGCTCCCAAAAAAAGACAGTTGAAAAATGGAGCTCAGGGAAACTGCAATTCACAAACCCGCAGAGTTATAAATGATAACTCTCATCCACAGATATATTGAGGGAAGGCAACGAAGAGGATTTGAAAGCAAGGCAGAATTGCAGGAAACAAATTTCAGGAGGTAGATACGAATCGCCTTTAAAGCACATGAAAATCGGCAAAACGTCGACAATGATGCCCTTGGCCAAAAAGGGCGTATGCGTTTTTTCCTGAATATATTCAGGAAAAAACGCATACGCCCTTTTTGGCCAACCAAGCAACCTGGAAAGGCAAATCAGCGCTACAAAGAAGTCTCGCTTCCCTTCGGTCAAAAGGGCCATGCTGCAAAAAGTGTCAAACCCAGAAATCCAGGACAGGCCATGGAGAAATGGCAGCCTTGCTACACTGATGGGCGGGATGTAAATTGCCAACAGCCACTCTGGAGAAGTGTACGTTGTGTCCTGAAACATGGAAAAAAAAACAGCTTAGGGAGCATAGGGCACGTCCACTCATGGGCGTATAAATTGGAAAAACTAAAAATCAGCAAGACACAGGCACCAGAATGTTTAGGGCTGCTCTGTTGACAAGAACCTCCACTTCATGACACCTTAAATATCCCAGGAAAGAGAAAAATGGATAAAGAAGTTGTGGTCCTTATGTACAATGGAATATCACTCAGACATGAAATCAATGTTATAATGCTAGTAGAAGCAAGATGAGTGGAGTTAGGTACGACGATTCTAAGTGAAATAAGTCACACAGAAAAAGACACTTATCATAAGCTATCACTTATAGAGGGAATGTAAAAACCGCTACACTTGAACTGAATTACAAAACAGAACAGAGTCACACGTTTAGAAAACACACTATAGCTGCTTAACAGGAAAGGTGAGGTGGGGTGATGCATAAAACAATGGTTTCAAATTCGCTCACATACCGTTCCATACACCCAATATGTAATAGACAAGACCTACTCCTTGCTCAGTGAACTGGACTCAACACCCCCTATTCACCACACAAGAATATATGTGACTAGTAAGAATCTTAAAACCTATGTATTGATATCTGTCTGGAAGTGAGTCAAGTGGGTGTAAAGCCGCATAAACACAGCCATGAAAAGCAGCTAAACCCCATTATAAAAATAAATTACTTTTAAAAACCCGTAAAACAAAGACAGTGAAAGAGAGAGAAATTCTTACAAAATTCGTTCAGAGGCTGTGATGCAACCTGGATTGACCATATCTAGACCCACAGCTGGATGAGACATAAGGGTGGACACTCTTGGGGCTGAGAGGTTGGGTGAGGTTGGGTGAGCAAACGCAGACCCTTTAAAGTAATACTGCGTGGTACCCATCCCATGCGTCCCAAATCTCCAGGTTCAAGGGCATCTTCCTACATCGAGAACATACATGAGAAACCCAGAAGATGGTACACCGTGTGATTTTGAAAGGTTTCTAAAACGCACCTCATTTCTCATCTCCTTGTGCTCGGTTTCGCCATTCCAGCTACTTTACTAGCAATCTCCCTACTTGGAGAATCAGCACCTTTAACCTCCTGTTCCCTACAGGTTGCAATTTGTCCTGAGGATGAACGGGAAGAGGGGCAACCAATGAGAGACTAGATCTAGGTGTTGGGACAGGCACAGGTCACTCTATTTTCCCATCAGGAAGAAGAATTAACCACAGGCTCAGCCTGCCGCCCAGAAGCAGAATAGGGCCTGAGGCAATCCCGCGCTTTTGCGGCCAGCTCCCAAAAAAGACAGTT
The DNA here is from genome assembly GCF_028021215.1 of Eschrichtius robustus. Classification (NCBI taxonomy): domain Eukaryota; kingdom Metazoa; phylum Chordata; class Mammalia; order Artiodactyla; family Eschrichtiidae; genus Eschrichtius; species Eschrichtius robustus. Next base: position 264,315 of record NW_027175231.1, read on the forward strand.
GAAAAATGGAGCTCAGGGAAACTGCAATTCAAAAACCTCAGAGTTATAAATGATAACTCTCGTCCACAAATATATTGAGGGAAGGCAACGAAGAGGATTTGAAAGCAAGGCAGAATTGCAGGAAACAGATTTCAGGAGGTAGATACGAATCGCCTTTAAAGCACATGAAAAGCGGCAAAACGTCGACAATGATGCCCTTGGCCAAAAAGGGCGTATGTGTTTTTTCCTGAATATATTCAGGAAAAAACGCATACGCCCTTTTTGGCCAACCAAGCAACCTGGAAAGGCAAATCAGCGCTACAAAGAAGTCTCGCTTCCCATCGGTGAAAAGGGCCATGCTGCAAAAAGTGTCAAAACCAGAAATGCAGGACAGGCCATGGAGAAATGGCAGCCTTGCTACACTGATGGACGGGATGTAAATTGCCAACAGCCACTCTGGAGAAGTGTACGTTGTGTCCTGAAACATGGAAAAAAAACAGCTTAGGGAGCATAGGGCGCGTCCACTCATGGGCGTATAAATTGGAAAAACTAAAAATCAGCAAGTCACAGGCACCCGAAAGTTTACGGCTGCTCTGTTGACAAGAACCTCCACTTCATGACACCTTAAATATCCCAGGAAAGAGAAAAATGGATAAAGAAGTTGTGGTCCTTATGTACAATGGAATATCACTCAGACATGAAATCAATGTTATAAGGCTAGTAGAAGCAAGATGAGTGGAGTTAGGTACGACGATTCTAAGTGAAATAAGTCACACAGAAAAAGACACTTATCATAAGCTATCACTTATAGAGGGAATGTAAAAACCGCTACACTTGAACTGAATTACAAAACAGAACAGAGTCACACGTTTAGAAAACACACTATATCTGCTTAACAGGAAAGGTGAGGTGGGGTGATGCATAAAACAAGGGTTTCAAATTCGCTCAGATACCGTTCCATACACCCAATATGTAATAGACAAGACCTACTCCTTGCTCAGTGAACTGGACTCAACACCCCCTATTCCCCGCACAAAAATATATGTGACTAGTAAGAATCTTAAAACCTATGTATTGATATCTGTCTGGAAGTGAGTCAAGTGCGTGTAAAGCCGCATAAACACAACCATGAAAAGCAGCTAAACCCCATTATAAAAATAAATTACTTTTAAAAACCCGTAAAACAAAGACAGTGAAAGAGAGAGAAATTCTTACAAAATTCGTTCAGAGGCTGTGATGCAACCTGGATTGACCATATATAGACCCACACCTGGATGAGACATAAGGGTGGACACTCTTGGGGCTGAGAGGTTGGGTGAGGTTGGGTGAGCAAACGCAGACCCTTTAAAGTAATACTGCGTGGTACCCATCCCATGGGTCCCAAATCTCCAGGTTCAAGGGCATCTTCCTACATCGAGAACATGCATGAGAAACCCAGAAGATGGTACACCGTGTGATTTTGAAAGGTTTCTAAAACGCACCTCATTTCTCATCTCCTTGTGCTCGGTTTCGCCATTCCAGCTACTTTACTAGCAATCTCCCTACTTGGAGAATCAGCACCTTTAACCTCCTGTTCCCTACAGGTTGCAATTTGTCCTGAGGATGAACGGGAAGAGGGGCAACCAATGAGAGACTAGATCTAGGTGTTGGGACAGGCACAGGTCACTCTATTTTCCCATCAGGAAGAAGAATTAACCACAGGCTCAGCCTGCCGCCCAGAAGCAGAATAGGGCCTGAGGCAATCCCGCGCTTTTGCGGCCAGCTCCCAAAAAAGACAGTTGAAAAATGGAGCTCAGGGAAACTGCAATTCAAAAACCTCAGAGTTATAAATGATAACTCTCGTCCACAAATATATTGAGGGAAGGCAACGAAGAGGATTTGAAAGCAAGGCAGAATTGCAGGAAACAGATTTCAGGAGGTAGATACGAATCGCCTTTAAAGCACATGAAAAGCGGCAAAACGTCGACAATGATGCCCTTGGCCAAAAAGGGCGTATGCGTTTTTTCCTGAATATATTCAGGAAAAAACGCATACGCCCTTTTTGGCCAACCAAGCAACCTGGAAAGGCAAATCAGCGCTACAAAGAAGTCTCGCTTCCCATCGGTGAAAAGGGCCATGCTGCAAAAAGTGTCAAAACCAGAAATGCAGGACAGGCAATGGAGAAATGGCAGCCTTGCTACACTGATGGGCGGGATGTAAATTGCCAACAGCCACTCTGGAGAAGTGTACGTTGTGTCCTGAAACATCGAAAAAAAACAGCTTAGGGAGCATAGGGCACGTCCACTCATGGGCGTATAAATTGGAAAAACTAAAAATCAGCAAGACACAGGCACCGGAAAGTTTAGGGCTGCTCTGTTGACAAGAACCTCCACTTCATGACACCTTAAATATCCCAGGAAAGAGAAAAATGGATAAAGAAGTTGTGGTCCTTATGTACAATTGAATATCACTCAGACATGAAATCAATGTCATAAGGCTAGTAGAAGCAAGATGAGTGGAGTTAGGTACGACGATTCTAAGTGAAATAAGTCACACAGAAAAAGACACTTATCATAAGCTATCACTTATAGAGGGAATGTAAAAACCGCTACACGTGAACTGAATTACAAAACAGAACAGAGTCACACGTTTAGAAAACACACTATGGCTGCTTAACGGGAAAGGTGAGGTGGGGTGATGCATAAAACAAGGGTTTCAAATTCGCTCAGAAACCGTTCCATACACCCAATATGTAATAGACAAGACCTACTCCTTGCTCAGTGAACTGGGCTCAACACCCCCTATTCCCCGCACAAGAATATATGTGACTAGTAAGAATCTTAAAACCTATGTATTGATATCTGTCTGGAAGTGAGTCAAGTGGGTGTAAAGCCGCATAAACACAACCATGAAAAGCAGCTAAACCCCATTATAAAAATAAATTACTTTTAAAAACCCGCAAAAAAAGATAGTGAAAGAGAGAGAAATTCTTACAAAATTCGTTCAGAGGCTGTGATGCAACCTGGATTGACCATATCTAGACCCACACCTGGATGAGACATAAGGGTGGACACTCTTGGGGCTGAGAGGTTGGGTGAGGTTGGGTGAGCAAACGCAGACCCTTTAAAGTAATACTGCGTGGTACCCATCCCATGGGTCCCAAATCTCCAGGTTCAAGGGCATCTTCCTACATCAAAAACATGCATGAGAAACCCAGAAGATGGTACACCGTGTGATTTTGAAAGGTTTCTAAAACGCACCTCATTTCTCATCTCCTTGTGCTCCGTTTCGCCATTCCAGCTATTTTACTAGCAATCTCCCTACTTGGAGAATCAGCACCTTTAACCTCCTGTTCCCTACAGGTTGCAATTTGTCCTGAGGATGAACGGGAAGAGGGGCAACCAATGAGAGACTAGATCTAGGTGTTGGGACAGGCACAGGTCACTCTATTTTCCCAACAGGAAGAAGAATTAACCACATGCTCAGCCTGCCGCCCAGAAGCAGAATAGGGCCTGAGGCAATCCCGCGCTTTTGCGGCCAGCTCCCAAAAAAGACAGTTGAAAAATGGAGCTCAGGGAAACTGCAATTCACAAACCCGCAGAGTTATAAATGATAACTCTCATCCACAGATATATTGAGGGAAGGCAACGAAGAGGATTTGAAAGCAAGGCAGAATTGCAGGAAACAAATTTCAGGAGGTAGATACGAATCGCCTTTAAAGCACATGAAAAGCGGCAAAACGTCGACAATGATGCCCTTGGCCAAAAAGGGCGTATGCGTTTTTTCCTGAATATATTCAGGAAAAAACGCATACGCCCTTTTTGGCCAACCAAGCAACCTGGAAAGGCAAATCAGCGCTACAAAGAAGTCTCGCTTCCCTTCGGTCAAAAGGGCCATGCTGCAAAAAGTGCCAAACCCAGAAATCCAGGACAGGCCATGGAGAAATGGCAGCCTTGCTACACTGATGGGCGGGATGTAAATTGCCAACAGCCACTCTGGAGAAGTGTACGTTGTGTCCTGAAACATGGAAAAAAAACAGCTTAGGGAGCATAGGGCACGTCCACTCATGGGCGTATAAATTGGAAAAACTAAAAATCAGCAAGACACAGGCACCAGAATGTTTAGGGCTGCTCTGTTGACAAGAACCTCCACTTCATGACACCTTAAATATCCCAGGAAAGAGAAAAATGGATAAAGAAGTTGTGGTCCTTATGTACAATGGAATATCACTCAGACATGAAATCAATGTCATAAGGCTAGTAGAAGCAAGATGAGTGGATTTAGGTACGACGATTCTAAGTGAAATAAGTCACACAGAAAAAGACACTAATTATAAGCTATCACTTATAGAGGGAATGTAAAAACTGCTACACTTGAACTGAATTACAAAACAGAACAGATTCACACGTTTAGAAAACACACTATGGCTGCTTAACGGGAAAGGTGAGGTGGGGTGATGCATAAAACAAGGGTTTCAAATTCTCTCAGATACAGTTCCATACACCCAATATGTAATAGAAAAGACCAACTCCTTGCTCAGTGAACTGGACTCAACACCCCCTATTCACCGCACAAGAATATATCTGACTAGTAAGAATCGTAAAACCTATGTATTGATATCTTTCTGGAAGTGAGTCAAGTGGCTGTAAATCCGCATAAACACAGCCGTGAAAAGCAGCTAAACCCCATTATAAAAATAAATTACTTTTAAAAACCCGTAAAACAAAGACAGTGAAAGAGAGAGAAATTCTTACAAAATTCGTTCAGGGGCTGTGATGCAACCTGGATTGACCATATCTAGTCCCACACCTGGATGAGACATAAGTGTGGACACTCTTGGGGCTGAGAGTTTGGGTGAGGTTGGGTGAGCAAACGCAGACCCTTTAAAGTAATACTGCGTGGTACCCATCCCATGGGTCCCAAATCTCCAGGTTCAAGGGCATCTTCCTACATCGAAAACATGCATGAGAAACCCAGAAGATGGTACACCGTGTGATTTTGAAAGGTTTCTAAAACGCACCTCATTTCTCATCTCCTTGTGTTCGGGTTCGCCATTCCAGCTACTTTACTAGCAATCTCCCTACTTGGAGAATCAGCACCTTTAAGCTCCTGTTCCCTACAGGTTGCAATTTGTCCTGAGGATGAACGGGAAGAGGGGCAACCAATGAGAGACTAGATCTAGGTGTTGGGACAGGCACAGGTCACTCTATTTTCCCATCAGGAAGAAGAATTAACCACAGGCTCAGCCAGCCGCCGGGAACCAGAATAGGGCCTGAGGCAATCCCGTGCTTTTTCGGCCAGCTCCCAAAAAAGACAGTTGAAAATTGGAGCACATGAGCACTGCAATTCACAAACCTGCAAATTTATAAATGATAACTCTCGTCCACAAATATATTGAGGGAAGGCAATGAAGAGGATTTGAAAGCAAGGCAGAATTGCAGGAAACATATTTCAGGAGGTAGATTCAAATCGATTTAAAAGCACTTGAAAAGCGGCAAAAGTTCGACAATGATGCCCTTGGCCAAAAAGGGCGTATGCGTTTTTTCCTGAATATATTCAGGAATAAACGCATACGCCCTTTTTGGCCAACCAAGCAACCAGGAAAGGCAAATCAGCGCTACAAAGAAGTCTCGCTTCCCATCGGTGAAAAGGGCCATGCTGCAAAAAGTGTCAAAACCAGAAATGCAGGACAGGCCATGGAGAAATGGCAGCCTTGCTACACTGATGGACGGGATGTAAATTGCCAACAGCCACTCTGGAGAAGTGTACGTTGTGTCCTGAAACATGGAAAAAAAACAGCTTAGGGAGCATAGGGCGCGTCCACTCATGGGCGTATAAATTGGAAAAACTAAAAATCAGCAAGTCACAGGCACCCGAAAGTTTACGGCTGCTCTGTTGACAAGAACCTCCAGTTCATGACACCTTAAATATCCCAGGAAAGAGAAAAATGGATAAAGAAGTTGTGGTCCTTATGTAAAATGGAATATCACTCAGACATGAAATCAATGTTATAAGGCTAGTAGAAGCAACATGAGTGGAGTTAGGTACGACGATTCTAAGTGAAATAAGTCACACAGAAAAAGACACTTATCATAAGCTATCACTTATAGAGGGAATGTAAAAACAGCTACACTTGAACTGAATTACAAAACAGAACAGAGTCACACGTTTAGAAAACACACTATGGCTGCTTAACGGGAAAGGTGAGGTGGGGTGATGCATAAAACAAGGGTTTCAAATTCGCTCAGATACCGTTCCATACACCCAATATGTAATAGACAAGACCTACTCCTTGCTCAGTGAACTGGACTCAACACCCCCTATTCCCCACACAAGAATATATGTGACTAGTAAGAATCTTAAAACCTATGTATTGATATCTGTCTGGAAGTGAGTCAAGTGGGTGTAAAGCCGCATAAACACAACCATGAAAAGCAGCTAAAGCCCATTATAAAAATAAATTACTTTTAAAAACCCGTAAAACAAAGACAGTGAAAGAGAGAGAAATTCTTACAAAATTCGTTCAGAGGCTGTGATGCAACCTGGATTGACCATATCTAGACCCACACCTGGATGAGACATAAGGGTGGACACTCTTGGGGCTGAGAGGTTGGGTGAGGTTGGGTGAGCAAACGCAGACCCTTTAAAGTAATACTGCGTGGTACCCATCCCATGGGTCCCAAATCTCCAGGTTCAAGGGCATCTTCCTACATCGAGAACATGCATGAGAAACCCAGAAGATGGTACACCGTGTGATTTTGAAAGGTTTCTAAAACGCACCTCATTTCTCATCTCCTTGTGCTCGGTTTCGCCATTCCAGCTACTTTACTAGCAATCTCCCTACTTGGAGAATCAGCACCTTTAACCTCCTGTTCCCTACAGGTTGCAATTTGTCCTGAGGATGAACGGGAAGAGGGGCAACCAATGAGAGACTAGATCTAGGTGTTGGGACAGGCACAGGTCACTCTATTTTCCCATCAGGAAGAAGAATTAACCACAGGCTCAGCCTGCCGCCCAGAAGCAGAATAGGGCCTGAGGCAATCCCGCGCTTTTGCGGCCAGCTCCCAAAAAAGACAGTTGAAAAATGGAGCTCAGGGAAACTGCAATTCAAAAACCTCAGAGTTATAAATGATAACTCTCGTCCACAAATATATTGAGGGAAGGCAACGAAGAGGATTTGAAAGCAAGGCAGAATTGCAGGAAACAGATTTCAGGAGGTAGATACGAATCGCCTTTAAAGCACATGAAAAGCGGCAAAACGTCGACAATGATGCCCTTGGCCAAAAAGGGCGTATGCGTTTTTTCCTGAATATATTCAGGAAAAAACGCATACGCCCTTTTTGGCCAACCAAGCAACCTGGAAAGGCAAATCAGCGCTACAAAGAAGTCTCGCTTCCCATCGGTGAAAAGGGCCATGCTGCAAAAAGTGTCAAAACCAGAAATGCAGGACAGGCAATGGAGAAATGGCAGCCTTGCTACACTGATGGGCGGGATGTAAATTGCCAACAGCCACTCTGGAGAAGTGTACGTTGTGTCCTGAAACATCGAAAAAAAACAGCTTAGGGAGCATAGGGCACGTCCACTCATGGGCGTATAAATTGGAAAAACTAAAAATCAGCAAGACACAGGCACCGGAAAGTTTAGGGCTGCTCTGTTGACAAGAACCTCCACTTCATGACACCTTAAATATCCCAGGAAAGAGAAAAATGGATAAAGAAGTTGTGGTCCTTATGTACAATTGAATATCACTCAGACATGAAATCAATGTCATAAGGCTAGTAGAAGCAAGATGAGTGGAGTTAGGTACGACGATTCTAAGTGAAATAAGTCACACAGAAAAAGACACTTATCATAAGCTATCACTTATAGAGAGAATGTAAAAACCGCTACACGTGAACTGAATTACAAAACAGAACAGAGTCACACGTTTAGAAAACACACTATGGCTGCTTAACGGGAAAGGTGAGGTGGGGTGATGCATAAAACAAGGGTTTCAAATTCGCTCAGATACCGTTCCATACACCCAATATGTAATAGACAAGACCTACTCCTTGCTCAGTGAACTGGACTCAACACCCCCTATTCCCCGCACAAGAATATATGTGACTAGTAAGAATCTTAAAACCTATGTATTGATATCTGTCTGGAAGTGAGTCAAGTGGGTGTAAAGCCGCATAAACACAACCATGAAAAGCAGCTAAACCCCATTATAAAAATAAATTACTTTTAAAAACCCGCAAAAAAAGATAGTGAAAGAGAGAGAAATTCTTACAAAATTCGTTCAGAGGCTGTGATGCAACCTGGATTGACCATATCTAGACCCACAGCTGGATGAGACATAAGGGTGGACACTCTTGGGGCTGAGAGGTTGGGTGAGGTTGGGTGAGCAAACGCAGACCCTTTAAAGTAATACTGCGTGGTACCCATCCCATGGGTCCCAAATCTCCAGGTTCAAGGGCATCTTCCTACATCGAAAACATGCATGAGAAACCCAGAAGATGGTACACCGTGTGATTTTGAAAGGTTTCTAAAACGCACCTCATTTCTCATCTCCTTGTGCTCGGTTTCGCCATTCCAGCTATTTTACTAGCAATCTCCCTACTTGGAGAATCAGCACCTTTAACCTCCTGTTCCCTACAGGTTGCAATTTGTCCTGAGGATGAACGGGAAGAGGGGCAACCAATGAGAGACTAGATCTAGGTGTTGGGACAGGCACAGGTCACTCTATTTTCCCAACAGGAAGAAGAATTAACCACAGGCTCAGCCTGCCGCCCAGAAGCAGAATAGGGCCTGAGGCAATCCCGCGCTTTTGCGGCCAGCTCCCAAAAAAGACAGTTGAAAAATGGAGCTCAGGGAAACTGCAATTCACAAACCCGCAGAGTTATAAATGATAACTCTCATCCACAGATATATTGAGGGTAGGCAACGAAGAGGATTTGAAAGCAAGGCAGAATTGCAGGAAACAGATTTCAGGAGGTAGATACAAATCACCTTTAAAGCACATGAAAAGCGGCAAAACGTTGACAATGATGCCCTTGGCCAAAAAGGGCGTATGCGTTTTTTCCTGAATATATTCAGGAAAAAACGCATACGCCCTTTTTGGCCAACCAAGCAACCTGGAAAGGCAAATCAGCGCTACAAAGAAGTCTCGCTTCCCATCGGTCATAAGGGCTATGCTGAAAAAAGTGTAAAAACCAGAAATGCAGGACAGGCCATGGAGAAATGGCAGCCTTGCTACGCTGATGGGCGGGATGTAAATTGCCAAGAGGCACTCTGGAGAAGTGTACGGTGTGTCCTGAAACATCGAAAAAACACAGGTTAGGGAGCATAGGGCACTTCCACTCATGGGCGTATAAATTGGGAAAACTAAAAATCAGCAAGACACAGGCACCCCAAAGTTTAGGGCTGCTCTGTTGACAAGAACCTCCACTTCATGACACCTTAAATATCCCAGGAAAGAGAAAAATGGATAAAGAAGTTGTGGTCCTTATGTACAATGGAATATCACTCAGACATGAAATCAATGTCATAAGGCTAGTAGAAGCAAGATGAGTGGAGTTAGGTACGACGATTCTAAGTGAAATAAGTCACACAGGAAAAGACACTTATCATAAGCTATCACTTATAGAGGGAATGTAAAAACCGCTACACTTGAACTGAATTACAAAACAGAACAGAGTCACACGTTTAGAAAACACACTATGGCTGCTTAACGGGAAAGGTGAGGTGGGGTGATGCATAAAACAAGGGTTTCAAATTCGCTCAGATACCGATCCATACACCCAATATGTAATAGACAAGACCTACTCCTTGCTCAGTGAAGTGGACTCAACACCCCCTATTCACCGCACAAGAATATATGTGACTAGTAAGAATCTTAAAACCTATGTATTGATATCTGTCTGGAAGTGAGTCAAGTGGGTGTAAAGCCGCATAAACACAGCCGTGAAAAGCAGCTAAACCCCATTATAAAAATAAATTACTTTTAAAAACCCGTAAAACAAAGACAGTGAAAGAGAGAGAAATTCTTACAAAATTCGTTCAGGGGCTGTGATGCAACCTGGATTGACCATATCTAGACCCACAGCTGGATGAGGAATAAGGGTGGACAATCTTGAGGCTGAGAGGTTGGGTGAGGTTGGGTGAGCAAACGCAGAACCTTTAAAGTAATAGTGCGTGGTACCCATCCCATGGGTCCCAAATCTCCAGTTTCAAGGGCATCTTCCTACATCGAAAACATGCATGAGAAACCCAGAAGATGGTACACCGTGTGATCGGGAAAGGTTTCTAAAACGCACCTCATTTCTCAACTCCTTGTGCTCGGGTTCGCCTTTCCAGCTACTTTACTAGCAATCTCCCTACTTGGAGAATCAGCACCTTTAAGCTCCTGTTCCCTACAGGTTGCAATTTGTCCTGAGGATGAACGAGAAGAGGGGCAACCAATGAGAGACTAGATCTAGGTGTTGGGACAGGCACAGGTCACTCTATTTTCCCATCAGGAAGAAGAATTAACCACAGGCTCAGCCTGGCGCCAAGAAGCAGAATAGGGCCTGAGGCAATCCTGCGCTTTTGCGGCCAGCTCCCAAAAAACCGAGTTGAAAAATGGAGCTCAGGGACACTGCAATTCACAAACCCGCAGAGTTATAAATGATAACTATCATCCACAGATATATTGAGGGAAGGCAACGAAGAGGATTTGAAAGCAAGGCAGAATTGCAGGAAACAGATTTCAGGAGGTAGATTCGAATCGCCTTGAAAGCACATGAAAAGCGGCAAAACGTCGACAATGATGCCCTTGGCCAAAAAGGGCTTATGCGTTTTTTCCTGAGTATATTCAGGAAAACACGCATACGCCCTTTTTGGCCAACCAAGCAACCTGGAAAGGCAAATCAGCGCTACAAAGAAGGCTCGTTTCCATCGGTCAAAAGGGCCATGCTGCAAAAAGTGTCAAAACCAGAAATGCAGGACAGGCCATGGAGAAATGGCAGCCTTGCTACGGTGATGGGTGGATGTAAATTGCCAACAGCCACTCTGGAGAAGTGTACGGTGTGTCCTGAAACATCGAAAAAAAACAGCTTAGGGAGCATAGGGCACGTCCACTCATGGGCGTATAAATTGGAAAAACTAAAAATCAGCAAGACACAGCACCGGAAAGTTTAGGCTGCTCTGTTGACAAGAACCTCCACTTCATGACACCTTAAATATCCCAGGAAAGAGAAAAATGGATAAAGAAGTTGTGGTCCTTATGTACAATTGAATATCACTCAGACATGAAATCAATGTCATAAGGCTAGTAGAAGCAAGATGAGTGGAGTTAGGTACGACGATTCTAAGTGAAATAAGTCACACAGAAAAAGACATCTATCATAAGCTATCACTTATAGAGGGAATGTAAAAACCGCTACACGTGAACTGAATTACAAAACAGAACAGAGTCACACGTTAAAAAACACACTATGGCTGCTTAACGGGAAAGGTGAGGTGGGGTGATGCATAAAACAAGGGTTTCAAATTCGCTCAGAAACCGTTCCATACACCCAATATGTAATAGACAAGACCTACTCCTTGCTCAGTGAACTGGACTCAACACCCCCTATTCCCCGCACAAGAATATATGTGACTAGTAAGAATCTTAAAACCTATGTATTGATATCTGTCTGGAAGTGAGTCAAGTGGGTGTAAAGCCGCATAAACACAACCATGAAAAGCAGCTAAACCCCATTATAAAAATAAATTACTTTTAAAAACCCGCAAAAAAAGATAGTGAAAGAGAGAGAAATTCTTACAAAATTCGTTCAGAGGCTGTGATGCAACCTGGATTGACCATATCTAGACCCACACCTGGATGAGACATAAGGGTGGACACTCTTGGGGCTGAGAGGTTGGGTGAGGTTGGGTGAGCAAACGCAGACCCTTTAAAGTAATACTGCGTGGTACCCATCCCATGGGTCCCAAATCTCCAGGTTCAAGGGCATCTTCCTACATCAAAAACATGCATGAGAAACCCAGAAGATGGTACACCGTGTGATTTTCAATGGTTTCTAAAACGCACCTCATTTCTCATCTCCTTGTGCTCGGTTTCGCCATTCCAGCTATTTTACTAGCAATCTCCCTACTTGGAGAATCAGCACCTTTAACCTCCTGTTCCCTACAGGTTGCAATTTGTCCTGAGGATGAACGGGAAGAGGGGCAACCAATGAGAGACTAGATCTAGGTGTTGGGACAGGCACAGGTCACTCTATTTTCCCAACAGGAAGAAGAATTAACCACATGCTCAGCCTGCCGCCCAGAAGCAGAATAGGGCCTGAGGCAATCCCGCGCTTTTGCGGCCAGCTCCCAAAAAAGACAGTTGAAAAATGGAGCTCAGGGAAACTGCAATTCACAAACCCGCAGAGTTATAAATGATAACTCTCATCCACAGATATATTGAGGGAAGGCAACGAAGAGGATTTGAAAGCAAGGCAGAATTGCAGGAAACAAATTTCAGGAGGTAGATACGAATCGCCTTTAAAGCACATGAAAAGCGGCAAAACGTCGACAATGATGCCCTTGGCCAAAAAGGGCGTATGCGTTTTTTCCTGAATATATTCAGGAAAAAACGCATACGCCCTTTTTGGCCAACCAAGCAACCTGGAAAGGCAAATCAGCGCTACAAAGAAGTCTCGCTTCCCTTCGGTCAAAAGGGCCATGCTGCAAAAAGTGCCAAACCCAGAAATCCAGGACAGGCCATGGAGAAATGGCAGCCTTGCTACACTGATGGGCGGGATGTAAATTGCCAACAGCCACTCTGGAGAAGTGTACGTTGTGTCCTGAAACATGGAAAAAAAACAGCTTAGGGAGCATAGGGCACGTCCACTCATGGGCGTATAAATTGGAAAAACTAAAAATCAGCAAGACACAGGCACCAGAATGTTTAGGGCTGCTCTGTTGACAAGAACCTCCACTTCATGACACCTTAAATATCCCAGGAAAGAGAAAAATGGATAAAGAAGTTGTGGTCCTTATGTACAATGGAATATCACTCAGACATGAAATCAATGTTATAATGCTAGTAGAAGCAAGATGAGTGGAGTTAGGTACGACGATTCTAAGTGAAATAAGTCACACAGAAAAAGACACTTATCATAAGCTATCACTTATAGAGGGAATGTAAAAACCGCTACACTTGAACTGAATTACAAAACAGAACAGAGTCACACGTTTAGAAAACACACTATAGCTGCTTAACAGGAAAGGTGAGGTGGGGTGATGCATAAAACAATGGTTTCAAATTCGCTCACATACCGTTCCATACACCCAATATGTAATAGACAAGACCTACTCCTTGCTCAGTGAACTGGACTCAACACCCCCTATTCACCACACAAGAATATATGTGACTAGTAAGAATCTTAAAACCTATGTATTGATATCTGTCTGGAAGTGAGTCAAGTGGGTGTAAAGCCGCATAAACACAGCCATGAAAAGCAGCTAAACCCCATTATAAAAATAAATTACTTTTAAAAACCCGTAAAACAAAGACAGTGAAAGAGAGAGAAATTCTTACAAAATTCGTTCAGAGGCTGTGATGCAACCTGGATTGACCATATCTAGACCCACAGCTGGATGAGACATAAGGGTGGACACTCTTGGGGCTGAGAGGTTGGGTGAGGTTGGGTGAGCAAACGCAGACCCTTTAAAGTAATACTGCGTGGTACCCATCCCATGCGTCCCAAATCTCCAGGTTCAAGGGCATCTTCCTACATCGAGAACATACATGAGAAACCCAGAAGATGGTACACCGTGTGATTTTGAAAGGTTTCTAAAACGCACGTCATTTCTCATCTCCTTGTGCTCGGTTTCGCCATTCCAGCTACTTTACTAGCAATCTCCCTACTTGGAGAATCAGCACCTTTAACCTCCTGTTCCCTACAGGTTGCAATTTGTCCTGAGGATGAACGGGAAGAGGGGCAACCAATGAGAGACTAGATCTAGGTGTTGGGACAGGCACAGGTCACTCTATTTTCCCATCAGGAAGAAGAATTAACCACAGGCTCAGCCTGCCGCCCAGAAGCAGAATAGGGCCTGAGGCAATCCCGCGCTTTTGCGGCCAGCTCCCAAAAAAGACAGTTGAAAAATGGAGCTCAGGGAAACTGCAATTCAAAAACCTCAGAGTTATAAATGATAACTCTCGTCCAGAAATATATTGAGGGAAGGCAACGAAGAGGATTTGAAAGCAAGGCAGAATTGCAGGAAACAGATTTCAGGAGGTAGATACGAATCGCCTTGAAAGCACATGAAAAGCGGCAAAACGTCGACAATGATGCCCTTGGCCAAAAAGGGCTTATGCGTTTTTTCCTGAGTATATTCAGGAAAACACGCATACGCCCTTTTTGGCCAACCAAGCAACCTGGAAAAGCAAATCAGCGCTACAAAGAAGGCTCGCTTCCCATCGGTCAAAAGGGCCATGCTGCAAAAAGTGTCAAAACCAGAAATGCAGGACAGGCCATGGAGAAATGGCAGCCTTGCTACGGTGATGGGTGGGATGTAAATTGCCAACAGCCACTCTGGAGAAGTGTACGGTGTGTCCTGAAACATCGAAAAAACTCAGCTTAGGGAGCATAGGGCACGTCCATTCATGGGCGTATAAATTGGGAAAACTAAAAATCAGCAAGACACAGGCACCCCAAAGTTTAGGGCTGCTCTGTTGACAAGAACCTCCACTTCATGACGCCTTAAATATCCCAGGAAAGAGAAAAATGGATAAAGAAGTTGTGGTCCTTATGTACAATGGAATATCACTCAGACATGAAATCAATGTCATAAGGCTAGTAGAAGCAAGATGAGTGGATTTAGGTACGACGATTCTAAGTGAAATAAGTCACACAGAAAAAGACACTAATTATAAGCTATCACTTATAGAGGGAATGTAAAAACTGCTACACTTGAACTGAATTACAAAACAGAACAGATTCACACGTTTAGAAAACACACTATGGCTGCTTAACGGGAAAGGTGAGGTGGGGTGATGCATAAAACAAGGGTTTCAAATTCTCTCAGATACAGTTCCATACACCCAATATGTAATAGAAAAGACCAACTCCTTGCTCAGTGAACTGGACTCAACACCCCCTATTCACCGCACAAGAATATATCTGACTAGTAAGAATCGTAAAACCTATGTATTGATATCTTTCTGGAAGTGAGTCAAGTGGCTGTAAATCCGCATAAACACAGCCGTGAAAAGCAGCTAAACCCCATTATAAAAATAAATTACTTTTACAAACCCGTAAAACAAAGACAGTGAAAGAGAGAGAAATTCTTACAAAATTCGTTCAGGGGCTGTGATGCAACCTGGATTGACCATATCTAGTCCCACACCTGGATGAGACATAAGTGTGGACACTCTTGGGGCTGAGAGTTTGGGTGAGGTTGGGTGAGCAAACGCAGACCCTTTAAAGTAATACTGCGTGGTACCCATCCCATGGGTCCCAAATCTCCAGGTTCAAGGGCATCTTCCTACATCGAAAACATGCATGAGAAACCCAGAAGATGGTACACCGTGTGATTTTGAAAGGTTTCTAAAACGCACCTCATTTCTCATCTCCTTGTGCTCGGTTCCGCCATTCCAGCTATTTTACTAGCAATCTCCCTACTTGGAGAATCAGCACCTTTAACCTCCTGTTCCCTACAGGTTGCAATTTGTCCTGAGGGTGAACGGGAAGAGGGGCAACCAATGAGAGACTAGATCTAGGTGTTGGGACAGGCACAGGTCACTCTATTTTCCCAACAGGAAGAAGAATTAACCACATGCTCAGCCTGCCGCCCAGAAGCAGAATAGGGCCTGAGGCAATCCCGCGCTTTTGAGGCCAGCTCCCAAAAAAAGACAGTTGAAAAATGGAGCTCAGGGAAACTGCAATTCACAAACCCGCAGAGTTATAAATGATAACTCTCATCCACAGATATATTGAGGGAAGGCAACGAAGAGGATTTGAAAGCAAGGCAGAATTGCAGGAAACAAATTTCAGGAGGTAGATACGAATCGCCTTTAAAGCACATGAAAATCGGCAAAACGTCGACAATGATGCCCTTGGCCAAAAAGGGCGTATGCGTTTTTTCCTGAATATATTCAGGAAAAAACGCATACGCCCTTTTTGGCCAACCAAGCAACCTGGAAAGGCAAATCAGCGCTACAAAGAAGTCTCGCTTCCCTTCGGTCAAAAGGGCCATGCTGCAAAAAGTGTCAAACCCAGAAATCCAGGACAGGCCATGGAGAAATGGCAGCCTTGCTACACTGATGGGCGGGATGTAAATTGCCAACAGCCACTCTGGAGAAGTGTACGTTGTGTCCTGAAACATGGAAAAAAAACAGCTTAGGGAGCATAGGGCACGTCCACTCATGGGCGTATAAATTGGAAAAACTAAAAATCAGCAAGACACAGGCACCAGAATGTTTAGGGCTGCTCTGTTGACAAGAACCTCCACTTCATGACACCTTAAATATCCCAGGAAAGAGAAAAATGGATAAAGAAGTTGTGGTCCTTATGTACAATGGAATATCACTCAGACATGAAATCAATGTTATAATGCTAGTAGAAGCAAGATGAGTGGAGTTAGGTACGACGATTCTAAGTGAAATAAGTCACACAGAAAAAGACACTTATCATAAGCTATCACTTATAGAGGGAATGTAAAAACCGCTACACTTGAACTGAATTACAAAACAGAACAGAGTCACACGTTTAGAAAACACACTATAGCTGCTTAACAGGAAAGGTGAGGTGGGGTGATGCATAAAACAATGGTTTCAAATTCGCTCACATACCGTTCCATACACCCAATATGTAATAGACAAGACCTACTCCTTGCTCAGTGAACTGGACTCAACACCCCCTATTCACCACACAAGAATATATGTGACTAGTAAGAATCTTAAAACCTATGTATTGATATCTGTCTGGAAGTGAGTCAAGTGGGTGTAAAGCCGCATAAACACAGCCATGAAAAGCAGCTAAACCCCATTATAAAAATAAATTACTTTTAAAAACCCGTAAAACAAAGACAGTGAAAGAGAGAGAAATTCTTACAAAATTCGTTCAGAGGCTGTGATGCAACCTGGATTGACCATATCTAGACCCACAGCTGGATGAGACATAAGGGTGGACACTCTTGGGGCTGAGAGGTTGGGTGAGGTTGGGTGAGCAAACGCAGACCCTTTAAAGTAATACTGCGTGGTACCCATCCCATGCGTCCCAAATCTCCAGGTTCAAGGGCATCTTCCTACATCGAGAACATACATGAGAAACCCAGAAGATGGTACACCGTGTGATTTTGAAAGGTTTCTAAAACGCACCTCATTTCTCATCTCCTTGTGCTCGGTTTCGCCATTCCAGCTACTTTACTAGCAATCTCCCTACTTGGAGAATCAGCACCTTTAACCTCCTGTTCCCTACAGGTTGCAATTTGTCCTGAGGATGAACGGGAAGAGGGGCAACCAATGAGAGACTAGATCTAGGTGTTGGGACAGGCACAGGTCACTCTATTTTCCCATCAGGAAGAAGAATTAACCACAGGCTCAGCCTGCCGCCCAGAAGCAGAATAGGGCCTGAGGCAATCCCGCGCTTTTGCGGCCAGCTCCCAAAAAAGACAGTTGAAAAATGGAGCTCAGGGAAACTGCAATTCAAAAACCTCAGAGTTATAAATGATAACTCTCGTCCAGAAATATATTGAGGGAAGGCAACGAAGAGGATTTGAAAGCAAGGCAGAATTGCAGGAAACAGATTTCAGGAGGTAGATACGAATCGCCTTGAAAGCACATGAAAAGCGGCAAAACGTCGACAATGATGCCCTTGGCCAAAAAGGGCTTATGCGTTTTTTCCTGAGTATATTCAGGAAAACACGCATACGCCCTTTTTGGCCAACCAAGCAACCTGGAAAAGCAAATCAGCGCTACAAAGAAGGCTCGCTTCCCATCGGTCAAAAGGGCCATGCTGCAAAAAGTGTCAAAACCAGAAATGCAGGACAGGCCATGGAGAAATGGCAGCCTTGCTACGGTGATGGGTGGGATGTAAATTGCCAACAGCCACTCTGGAGAAGTGTACGGTGTGTCCTGAAACATCGAAAAAACTCAGCTTAGGGAGCATAGGGCACGTCCATTCATGGGCGTATAAATTGGGAAAACTAAAAATCAGCAAGACACAGGCACCCCAAAGTTTAGGGCTGCTCTGTTGACAAGAACCTCCACTTCATGACGCCTTAAATATCCCAGGAAAGAGAAAAATGGATAAAGAAGTTGTGGTCCTTATGTACAATGGAATATCACTCAGACATGAAATCAATGTCATAAGGCTAGTAGAAGCAAGATGAGTGGATTTAGGTACGACGATTCTAAGTGAAATAAGTCACACAGAAAAAGACACTAATTATAAGCTATCACTTATAGAGGGAATGTAAAAACTGCTACACTGGAACTGAATTACAAAACAGAACAGATTCACACGTTTAGAAAACACACTATGGCTGCTTAACGGGAAAGGTGAGGTGGGGTGATGCATAAAACAAGGGTTTCAAATTCTCTCAGATACAGTTCCATACACCCAATATGTAATAGAAAAGACCAACTCCTTGCTCAGTGAACTGGACTCAACACCCCCTATTCACCGCACAAGAATATATCTGACTAGTAAGAATCGTAAAACCTATGTATTGATATCTTTCTGGAAGTGAGTCAAGTGGCTGTAAATCCGCATAAACACAGCCGTGAAAAGCAGCTAAACCCCATTATAAAAATAAATTACTTTTACAAACCCGTAAAACAAAGACAGTGAAAGAGAGAGAAATTCTTACAAAATTCGTTCAGGGGCTGTGATGCAACCTGGATTGACCATATCTAGTCCCACACCTGGATGAGACATAAGTGTGGACACTCTTGGGGCTGAGAGTTTGGGTGAGGTTGGGTGAGCAAACGCAGACCCTTTAAAGTAATACTGCGTGGTACCCATCCCATGGGTCCCAAATCTCCAGGTTCAAGGGCATCTTCCTACATCGAAAACATGCATGAGAAACCCAGAAGATGGTACACCGTGTGATTTTGAAAGGTTTCTAAAACGCACCTCATTTCTCATCTCCTTGTGCTCGGTTCCGCCATTCCAGCTATTTTACTAGCAATCTCCCTACTTGGAGAATCAGCACCTTTAACCTCCTGTTCCCTACAGGTTGCAATTTGTCCTGAGGGTGAACGGGAAGAGGGGCAACCAATGAGAGACTAGATCTAGGTGTTGGGACAGGCACAGGTCACTCTATTTTCCCAACAGGAAGAAGAATTAACCACATGCTCAGCCTGCCGCCCAGAAGCAGAATAGGGCCTGAGGCAATCCCGCGCTTTTGAGGCCAGCTCCCAAAAAAAGACAGTTGAAAAATGGAGCTCAGGGAAACTGCAATTCACAAACCCGCAGAGTTATAAATGATAACTCTCATCCACAGATATATTGAGGGAAGGCAACGAAGAGGATTTGAAAGCAAGGCAGAATTGCAGGAAACAAATTTCAGGAGGTAGATACGAATCGCCTTTAAAGCACATGAAAATCGGCAAAACGTCGACAATGATGCCCTTGGCCAAAAAGGGCGTATGCGTTTTTTCCTGAATATATTCAGGAAAAAACGCATACGCCCTTTTTGGCCAACCAAGCAACCTGGAAAGGCAAATCAGCGCTACAAAGAAGTCTCGCTTCCCTTCGGTCAAAAGGGCCATGCTGCAAAAAGTGTCAAACCCAGAAATCCAGGACAGGCCATGGAGAAATGGCAGCCTTGCTACACTGATGGGCGGGATGTAAATTGCCAACAGCCACTCTGGAGAAGTGTACGTTGTGTCCTGAAACATGGAAAAAAAACAGCTTAGGGAGCATAGGGCACGTCCACTCATGGGCGTATAAATTGGAAAAACTAAAAATCAGCAAGACACAGGCACCAGAATGTTTAGGGCTGCTCTGTTGACAAGAACCTCCACTTCATGACACCTTAAATATCCCAGGAAAGAGAAAAATGGATAAAGAAGTTGTGGTCCTTATGTACAATGGAATATCACTCAGACATGAAATCAATGTTATAATGCTAGTAGAAGCAAGATGAGTGGAGTTAGGTACGACGATTCTAAGTGAAATAAGTCACACAGAAAAAGACACTTATCATAAGCTATCACTTATAGAGGGAATGTAAAAACCGCTACACTTGAACTGAATTACAAAACAGAACAGAGTCACACGTTTAGAAAACACACTATAGCTGCTTAACAGGAAAGGTGAGGTGGGGTGATGCATAAAACAATGGTTTCAAATTCGCTCACATACCGTTCCATACACCCAATATGTAATAGACAAGACCTACTCCTTGCTCAGTGAACTGGACTCAACACCCCCTATTCACCACACAAGAATATATGTGACTAGTAAGAATCTTAAAACCTATGTATTGATATCTGTCTGGAAGTGAGTCAAGTGGGTGTAAAGCCGCATAAACACAGCCATGAAAAGCAGCTAAACCCCATTATAAAAATAAATTACTTTTAAAAACCCGTAAAACAAAGACAGTGAAAGAGAGAGAAATTCTTACAAAATTCGTTCAGAGGCTGTGATGCAACCTGGATTGACCATATCTAGACCCACAGCTGGATGAGACATAAGGGTGGACACTCTTGGGGCTGAGAGGTTGGGTGAGGTTGGGTGAGCAAACGCAGACCCTTTAAAGTAATACTGCGTGGTACCCATCCCATGCGTCCCAAATCTCCAGGTTCAAGGGCATCTTCCTACATCGAGAACATACATGAGAAACCCAGAAGATGGTACACCGTGTGATTTTGAAAGGTTTCTAAAACGCACCTCATTTCTCATCTCCTTGTGCTCGGTTTCGCCATTCCAGCTACTTTACTAGCAATCTCCCTACTTGGAGAATCAGCACCTTTAACCTCCTGTTCCCTACAGGTTGCAATTTGTCCTGAGGATGAACGGGAAGAGGGGCAACCAATGAGAGACTAGATCTAGGTGTTGGGACAGGCACAGGTCACTCTATTTTCCCATCAGGAAGAAGAATTAACCACAGGCTCAGCCTGCCGCCCAGAAGCAGAATAGGGCCTGAGGCAATCCCGCGCTTTTGCGGCCAGCTCCCAAAAAAGACAGTTGAAAAATGGAGCTCAGGGAAACTGCAATTCAAAAACCTCAGAGTTATAAATGATAACTCTCGTCCACAAATATATTGAGGGAAGGCAACGAAGAGGATTTGAAAGCAAGGCAGAATTGCAGGAAACAGATTTCAGGAGGTAGATACGAATCGCCTTTAAAGCACATGAAAAGCGGCAAAACGTCGACAATGATGCCCTTGGCCAAAAAGGGCGTATGCGTTTTTTCCTGAATATATTCAGGAAAAAACGCATACGCCCTTTTTGGCCAACCAAGCAACCTGGAAAGGCAAATCAGCGCTACAAAGAAGTCTCGCTTCCCATCGGTGAAAAGGGCCATGCTGCAAAAAGTGTCAAAACCAGAAATGCAGGACAGGCCATGGAGAAATGGCAGCCTTGCTACACTGATGGACGGGATGTAAATTGCCAACAGCCACTCTGGAGAAGTGTACGTTGTGTCCTGAAACATGGAAAAAAAACAGCTTAGGGAGCATAGGGCGCGTCCACTCATGGGCGTATAAATTGGAAAAACTAAAAATCAGCAAGTCACAGGCACCCGAAAGTTTACGGCTGCTCTGTTGACAAGAACCTCCACTTCATGACACCTTAAATATCCCAGGAAAGAGAAAAATGGATAAAGAAGTTGTGGTCCTTATGTACAATGGAATATCACTCAGACATGAAATCAATGTTATAAGGCTAGTAGAAGCAACATGAGTGGAGTTAGGTACGACGATTCTAAGTGAAATAAGTCACACAGAAAAAGACACTTATCATAAGCTATCACTTATAGAGGGAATGTAAAAACCGCTACACTTGAACTGAATTACAAAACAGAACAGAGTCACACGTTTAGAAAACACACTATATCTGCTTAACAGGAAAGGTGAGGTGGGGTGATGCATAAAACAAGGGTTTCAAATTCGCTCAGATACCGTTCCATACACCCAATATGTAATAGACAAGACCTACTCCTTGCTCAGTGAACTGGACTCAACACCCCCTATTCCCCGCACAAAAATATATGTGACTAGTAAGAATCTTAAAACCTATGTATTGATATCTGTCTGGAAGTGAGTCAAGTGGGTGTAAAGCCGCATAAACACAACCATGAAAAGCAGCTAAACCCCATTATAAAAATAAATTACTTTTAAAAACCCGTAAAACAAAGACAGTGAAAGAGAGAGAAATTCTTACAAAATTCGTTCAGAGGCTGTGATGCAACCTGGATTGACCATATATAGACCCACACCTGGATGAGACATAAGGGTGGACACTCTTGGGGCTGAGAGGTTGGGTGAGGTTGGGTGAGCAAACGCAGACCCTTTAAAGTAATACTGCGTGGTACCCATCCCATGGGTCCCAAATCTCCAGGTTCAAGGGCATCTTCCTACATCGAGAACATGCATGAGAAACCCAGAAGATGGTACACCGTGTGATTTTGAAAGGTTTCTAAAACGCACGTCATTTCTCATCTCCTTGTGCTCGGTTTCGCCATTCCAGCTACTTTACTAGCAATCTCCCTACTTGGAGAATCAGCACCTTTAACCTCCTGTTCCCTACAGGTTGCAATTTGTCCTGAGGATGAACGGGAAGAGGGGCAACCAATGAGAGACTAGATCTAGTTGTTGGGACAGGCACAGGTCACTCTATTTTCCCATCAGGAAGAAGAATTAACCACAGGCTCAGCCTGCCGCCCAGAAGCAGAATAGGGCCTGAGGCAATCCCGCGCTTTTGCGGCCAGCTCCCAAAAAAGACAGTTGAAAAATGGAGCTCAGGGAAACTGCAATTCAAAAACCTCAGAGTTATAAATGATAACTCTCGTCCACAAATATATTGAGGGAAGGCAACGAAGAGGATTTGAAAGCAAGGCAGAATTGCAGGAAACAGATTTCAGGAGGTAGATACGAATCGCCTTTAAAGCACATGAAAAGCGGCAAAACGTCGACAATGATGCCCTTGGCCAAAAAGGGCGTATGCGTTTTTTCCTGAATATATTCAGGAAAAAACGCATACGCCCTTTTTGGCCAACCAAGCAACCTGGAAAGGCAAATCAGCGCTACAAAGAAGTCTCGCTTCCCATCGGTGAAAAGGGCCATGCTGCAAAAAGTGTCAAAACCAGAAATGCAGGACAGGCAATGGAGAAATGGCAGCCTTGCTACACTGATGGGCGGGATGTAAATTGCCAACAGCCACTCTGGAGAAGTGTACGTTGTGTCCTGAAACATCGAAAAAAAACAGCTTAGGGAGCATAGGGCACGTCCACTCATGGGCGTATAAATTGGAAAAACTAAAAATCAGCAAGACACAGGCACCGGAAAGTTTAGGGCTGCTCTGTTGACAAGAACCTCCACTTCATGACACCTTAAATATCCCAGGAAAGAGAAAAATGGATAAAGAAGTTGTGGTCCTTATGTACAATTGAATATCACTCAGACATGAAATCAATGTCATAAGGCTAGTAGAAGCAAGATGAGTGGAGTTAGGTACGACGATTCTAAGTGAAATAAGTCACACAGAAAAAGACACTTATCATAAGCTATCACTTATAGAGGGAATGTAAAAACCGCTACACGTGAACTGAATTACAAAACAGAACAGAGTCACACGTTAAAAAACACACTATGGCTGCTTAACGGGAAAGGTGAGGTGGGGTGATGCATAAAACAAGGGTTTCAAATTCGCTCAGAAACCGTTCCATACACCCAATATGTAATAGACAAGACCTACTCCTTGCTCAGTGAACTGGACTCAACACCCCCTATTCCCCGCACAAGAATATATGTGACTAGTAAGAATCTTAAAACCTATGTATTGATATCTGTCTGGAAGTGAGTCAAGTGGGTGTAAAGCCGCATAAACACAACCATGAAAAGCAGCTAAACCCCATTATAAAAATAAATTACTTTTAAAAACCCGCAAAAAAAGATAGTGAAAGAGAGAGAAATTCTTACAAAATTCGTTCAGAGGCTGTGATGCAACCTGGATTGACCATATCTAGACCCACACCTGGATGAGACATAAGGGTGGACACTCTTGGGGCTGAGAGGTTGGGTGAGGTTGGGTGAGCAAACGCAGACCCTTTAAAGTAATACTGCGTGGTACCCATCCCATGGGTCCCAAATCTCCAGGTTCAAGGGCATCTTCCTACATCAAAAACATGCATGAGAAACCCAGAAGATGGTACACCGTGTGATTTTGAATGGTTTCTAAAACGCACCTCATTTCTCATCTCCTTGTGCTCGGTTTCGCCATTCCAGCTATTTTACTAGCAATCTCCCTACTTGGAGAATCAGCACCTTTAACCTCCTGTTCCCTACAGGTTGCAATTTGTCCTGAGGATGAACGGGAAGAGGGGCAACCAATGAGAGACTAGATCTAGGTGTTGGGACAGGCACAGGTCACTCTATTTTCCCAACAGGAAGAAGAATTAACCACATGCTCAGCCTGCCGCCCAGAAGCAGAATAGGGCCTGAGGCAATCCCGCGCTTTTGCGGCCAGCTCCCAAAAAAGACAGTTGAAAAATGGAGCTCAGGGAAACTGCAATTCACAAACCCGCAGAGTTATAAATGATAACTCTCATCCACAGATATATTGAGGGAAGGCAACGAAGAGGATTTGAAAGCAAGGCAGAATTGCAGGAAACAAATTTCAGGAGGTAGATACGAATCGCCTTTAAAGCACATGAAAAGCGGCAAAACGTCGACAATGATGCCCTTGGCCAAAAAGGGCGTATGCGTTTTTTCCTGAATATATTCAGGAAAAAACGCATACGCCCTTTTTGGCCAACCAAGCAACCTGGAAAGGCAAATCAGCGCTACAAAGAAGTCTCGCTTCCCTTCGGTCAAAAGGGCCATGCTGCAAAAAGTGCCAAACCCAGAAATCCAGGACAGGCCATGGAGAAATGGCAGCCTTGCTACACTGATGGGCGGGATGTAAATTGCCAACAGCCACTCTGGAGAAGTGTACGTTGTGTCCTGAAACATGGAAAAAAAACAGCTTAGGGAGCATAGGGCACGTCCACTCATGGGCGTATAAATTGGAAAAACTAAAAATCAGCAAGACACAGGCACCAGAATGTTTAGGGCTGCTCTGTTGACAAGAACCTCCACTTCATGACACCTTAAATATCCCAGGAAAGAGAAAAATGGATAAAGAAGTTGTGGTCCTTATGTACAATGGAATATCACTCAGACATGAAATCAATGTTATAATGCTAGTAGAAGCAAGATGAGTGGAGTTAGGTACGACGATTCTAAGTGAAATAAGTCACACAGAAAAAGACACTTATCATAAGCTATCACTTATAGAGGGAATGTAAAAACCGCTACACTTGAACTGAATTACAAAACAGAACAGAGTCACACGTTTAGAAAACACACTATAGCTGCTTAACAGGAAAGGTGAGGTGGGGTGATGCATAAAACAATGGTTTCAAATTCGCTCACATACCGTTCCATACACCCAATATGTAATAGACAAGACCTACTCCTTGCTCAGTGAACTGGACTCAACACCCCCTATTCACCACACAAGAATATATGTGACTAGTAAGAATCTTAAAACCTATGTATTGATATCTGTCTGGAAGTGAGTCAAGTGGGTGTAAAGCCGCATAAACACAGCCATGAAAAGCAGCTAAACCCCATTATAAAAATAAATTACTTTTAAAAACCCGTAAAACAAAGACAGTGAAAGAGAGAGAAATTCTTACAAAATTCGTTCAGAGGCTGTGATGCAACCTGGATTGACCATATCTAGACCCACAGCTGGATGAGACATAAGGGTGGACACTCTTGGGGCTGAGAGGTTGGGTGAGGTTGGGTGAGCAAACGCAGACCCTTTAAAGTAATACTGCGTGGTACCCATCCCATGCGTCCCAAATCTCCAGGTTCAAGGGCATCTTCCTACATCGAGAACATACATGAGAAACCCAGAAGATGGTACACCGTGTGATTTTGAAAGGTTTCTAAAACGCACCTCATTTCTCATCTCCTTGTGCTCGGTTTCGCCATTCCAGCTACTTTACTAGCAATCTCCCTACTTGGAGAATCAGCACCTTTAACCTCCTGTTCCCTACAGGTTGCAATTTGTCCTGAGGATGAACGGGAAGAGGGGCAACCAATGAGAGACTAGATCTAGGTGTTGGGACAGGCACAGGTCACTCTATTTTCCCATCAGGAAGAAGAATTAACCACAGGCTCAGCCTGCTGCCCAGAAGCAGAATAGGGCCTGAGGCAATCCCGCGCTTTTGCGGCCAGCTCCCAAAAAAGACAGTTGAAAAATGGAGCTCAGGGAAACTGCAATTCAAAAACCTCAGAGTTATAAATGATAACTCTCGTCCAGAAATATATTGAGGGAAGGCAACGAAGAGGATTTGAAAGCAAGGCAGAATTGCAGGAAACAGATTTCAGGAGGTAGATACGAATCGCCTTTAAAGCACATGAAAAGCGGCAAAACGTCGACAATGATGCCCTTGGCCAAAAAGGGCGTATGCGTTTTTTCCTGAATATATTCAGGAAAAAACGCATACGCCCTTTTTGGCCAACCAAGCAACCTGGAAAGGCAAATCAGCGCTACAAAGAAGTCTCGCTTCCCATCGGTCATAAGGGCTATGCTGAAAAAAGTGTAAAAACCAGAAATGCAGGACAGGCCATGGAGAAATGGCAGCCTTGCTACGCTGATGGGCGGGATGTAAATTGCCAAGAGGCACTCTGGAGAAGTGTACGGTGTGTCCTGAAACATCGAAAAAACACAGGTTAGGGAGCATAGGGCACTTCCACTCATGGGCGTATAAATTGGGAAAACTAAAAATCAGCAAGACACAGGCACCCCAAAGTTTAGGGCTGCTCTGTTGACAAGAACCTCCACTTCATGACACCTTAAATATCCCAGGAAAGAGAAAAATGGATAAAGAAGTTGTGGTCCTTATGTACAATGGAATATCACTCAGACATGAAATCAATGTCATAAGGCTAGTAGAAGCAAGATGAGTGGAGTTAGGTACGACAATTCTAAGTGAAATAAGTCACACAGAAAAAGACACTTATCATAAGCTATCACTTATAGAGGGAATGTAAAAACCGCTACACTTGAACTGAATTACAAAACAGAACAGAGTCACACGTTTAGAAAACACACTATGGCTGCTTAACGGGAAAGGTGAGGTGGGGTGATGCATAAAACAAGGGTTTCAAATTCGCTCAGATACCGATCCATACACCCAATATGTAATAGACAAGACCTACTCCTTGCTCAGTGAAGTGGACTCAACACCCCCTATTCACCGCACAAGAATATATGTGACTAGTAAGAATCTTAAAACCTATGTATTGATATCTGTCTGGAAGTGAGTCAAGTGGGTGTAAAGCCGCATAAACACAGCCGTGAAAAGCAGCTAAACCCCATTATAAAAATAAATTACTTTTAAAAACCCGTAAAACAAAGACAGTGAAAGAGAGAGAAATTCTTACAAAATTCGTTCAGGGGCTGTGATGCAACCTGGATTGACCATATCTAGACCCACAGCTGGATGAGGCATAAGGGTGGACAATCTTGAGGCTGAGAGGTTGGGTGAGGTTGGGTGAGCAAACGCAGAACCTTTAAAGTAATAGTGCGTGGTACCCATCTCATGGGTCCCAAATCTCCAGGTTCAAGGGCATCTTCCTACATCGAAAACATGCATGAGAAACCCAGAAGATGGTACACCGTGTGATCGGGAAAGGTTTCTAAAACGCACCTCATTTCTCAACTCCTTGTGCTCGGGTTCGCCTTTCCAGCTACTTTACTAGCAATCTCCCTACTTGGAGAATCAGCACCTTTAAGCTCCTGTTCCCTACAGGTTGCAATTTGTCCTGAGGATGAACGGGAAGAGGGGCAACCAATGAGAGACTAGATCTAGGTGTTGGGACAGGCACAGGTCACTCTATTTTCCCATCAGGAAGAAGAATTAACCACAGGCTCAGCCTGGCGCCAAGAAGCAGAATAGGGCCTGAGGCAATCCTGCGCTTTTGCGGCCAGCTCCTAAAAAACCGAGTTGAAAAATGGAGCTCAGGGACACTGCAATTCACAAACCCGCAGAGTTATAAATGATAACTATCATCCACAGATATATTGAGGGAAGGCAACGAAGAGGATTTGAAAGCAAGGCAGAATTGCAGGAAACAGATTTCAGGAGGTAGATTCGAATCGCCTTGAAAGCACATGAAAAGCGGCAAAACGTCGACAATGATGCCCTTGGCCAAAAAGGGCTTATGCGTTTTTTCCTGAGTATATTCAGGAAAACACGCATACGCCCTTTTTGGCCAACCAAGCAACCTGGAAAAGCAAATCAGCGCTACAAAGAAGGCTCGCTTCCCATCGGTCAAAAGGGCCATGCTGCAAAAAGTGTCAAAACCAGAAATGCAGGACAGGCCATGGAGAAATGGCAGCCTTGCTACGGTGATGGGTGGGATGTAAATTGCCAACAGCCACTCTGGAGAAGTGTACGGTGTGTCCTGAAACATCGAAAAAACTCAGCTTAGGGAGCATAGGGCACGTCCATTCATGGGCGTATAAATTGGGAAAACTAAAAATCAGCAAGACACAGGCACCCCAAAGTTTAGGGCTGCTCTGTTGACAAGAACCTCCACTTCATGACGCCTTAAATATCCCAGGAAAGAGAAAAATGGATAAAGAAGTTGTGGTCCTTATGTACAATGGAATATCACTCAGACATGAAATCAATGTCATAAGGCTAGTAGAAGCAAGATGAGTGGATTTAGGTACGACGATTCTAAGTGAAATAAGTCACACAGAAAAAGACACTAATTATAAGCTATCACTTATAGAGGGAATGTAAAAACTGCTACACTTGAACTGAATTACAAAACAGAACAGATTCACACGTTTAGAAAACACACTATGGCTGCTTAACGGGAAAGGTGAGGTGGGGTGATGCATAAAACAAGGGTTTCAAATTCTCTCAGATACAGTTCCATACACCCAATATGTAATAGAAAAGACCAACTCCTTGCTCAGTGAACTGGACTCAACACCCCCTATTCACCGCACAAGAATATATCTGACTAGTAAGAATCGTAAAACCTATGTATTGATATCTTTCTGGAAGTGAGTCAAGTGGCTGTAAATCCGCATAAACACAGCCGTGAAAAGCAGCTAAACCCCATTATAAAAATAAATTACTTTTACAAACCCGTAAAACAAAGACAGTGAAAGAGAGAGAAATTCTTACAAAATTCGTTCAGGGGCTGTGATGCAACCTGGATTGACCATATCTAGTCCCACACCTGGATGAGACATAAGTGTGGACACTCTTGGGGCTGAGAGTTTGGGTGAGGTTGGGTGAGCAAACGCAGACCCTTTAAAGTAATACTGCGTGGTACCCATCCCATGGGTCCCAAATCTCCAGGTTCAAGGGCATCTTCCTACATCGAAAACATGCATGAGAAACCCAGAAGATGGTACACCGTGTGATTTTGAAAGGTTTCTAAAACGCACCTCATTTCTCATCTCCTTGTGCTCGGTTCCGCCATTCCAGCTATTTTACTAGCAATCTCCCTACTTGGAGAATCAGCACCTTTAACCTCCTGTTCCCTACAGGTTGCAATTTGTCCTGAGGGTGAACGGGAAGAGGGGCAACCAATGAGAGACTAGATCTAGGTGTTGGGACAGGCACAGGTCACTCTATTTTCCCAACAGGAAGAAGAATTAACCACATGCTCAGCCTGCCGCCCAGAAGCAGAATAGGGCCTGAGGCAATCCCGCGCTTTTGAGGCCAGCTCCCAAAAAAAGACAGTTGAAAAATGGAGCTCAGGGAAACTGCAATTCACAAACCCGCAGAGTTATAAATGATAACTCTCATCCACAGATATATTGAGGGAAGGCAACGAAGAGGATTTGAAAGCAAGGCAGAATTGCAGGAAACAAATTTCAGGAGGTAGATACGAATCGCCTTTAAAGCACATGAAAATCGGCAAAACGTCGACAATGATGCCCTTGGCCAAAAAGGGCGTATGCGTTTTTTCCTGAATATATTCAGGAAAAAACGCATACGCCCTTTTTGGCCAACCAAGCAACCTGGAAAGGCAAATCAGCGCTACAAAGAAGTCTCGCTTCCCTTCGGTCAAAAGGGCCATGCTGCAAAAAGTGTCAAACCCAGAAATCCAGGACAGGCCATGGAGAAATGGCAGCCTTGCTACACTGATGGGCGGGATGTAAATTGCCAACAGCCACTCTGGAGAAGTGTACGTTGTGTCCTGAAACATGGAAAAAAAAACAGCTTAGGGAGCATAGGGCACGTCCACTCATGGGCGTATAAATTGGAAAAACTAAAAATCAGCAAGACACAGGCACCAGAATGTTTAGGGCTGCTCTGTTGACAAGAACCTCCACTTCATGACACCTTAAATATCCCAGGAAAGAGAAAAATGGATAAAGAAGTTGTGGTCCTTATGTACAATGGAATATCACTCAGACATGAAATCAATGTTATAATGCTAGTAGAAGCAAGATGAGTGGAGTTAGGTACGACGATTCTAAGTGAAATAAGTCACACAGAAAAAGACACTTATCATAAGCTATCACTTATAGAGGGAATGTAAAAACCGCTACACTTGAACTGAATTACAAAACAGAACAGAGTCACACGTTTAGAAAACACACTATAGCTGCTTAACAGGAAAGGTGAGGTGGGGTGATGCATAAAACAATGGTTTCAAATTCGCTCACATACCGTTCCATACACCCAATATGTAATAGACAAGACCTACTCCTTGCTCAGTGAACTGGACTCAACACCCCCTATTCACCACACAAGAATATATGTGACTAGTAAGAATCTTAAAACCTATGTATTGATATCTGTCTGGAAGTGAGTCAAGTGGGTGTAAAGCCGCATAAACACAGCCATGAAAAGCAGCTAAACCCCATTATAAAAATAAATTACTTTTAAAAACCCGTAAAACAAAGACAGTGAAAGAGAGAGAAATTCTTACAAAATTCGTTCAGAGGCTGTGATGCAACCTGGATTGACCATATCTAGACCCACAGCTGGATG
This sequence comes from Eschrichtius robustus, assembly GCF_028021215.1. Taxonomy (NCBI): domain Eukaryota; kingdom Metazoa; phylum Chordata; class Mammalia; order Artiodactyla; family Eschrichtiidae; genus Eschrichtius; species Eschrichtius robustus. The sequence continues at coordinate 295,478 of NW_027175231.1, forward strand.
AGACATAAGGGTGGACACTCTTGGGGCTGAGAGGTTGGGTGAGGTTGGGTGAGCAAACGCAGACCCTTTAAAGTAATACTGCGTGGTACCCATCCCATGCGTCCCAAATCTCCAGGTTCAAGGGCATCTTCCTACATCGAGAACATACATGAGAAACCCAGAAGATGGTACACCGTGTGATTTTGAAAGGTTTCTAAAACGCACCTCATTTCTCATCTCCTTGTGCTCGGTTTCGCCATTCCAGCTACTTTACTAGCAATCTCCCTACTTGGAGAATCAGCACCTTTAACCTCCTGTTCCCTACAGGTTGCAATTTGTCCTGAGGATGAACGGGAAGAGGGGCAACCAATGAGAGACTAGATCTAGGTGTTGGGACAGGCACAGGTCACTCTATTTTCCCATCAGGAAGAAGAATTAACCACAGGCTCAGCCTGCCGCCCAGAAGCAGAATAGGGCCTGAGGCAATCCCGCGCTTTTGCGGCCAGCTCCCAAAAAAGACAGTTGAAAAATGGAGCTCAGGGAAACTGCAATTCAAAAACCTCAGAGTTATAAATGATAACTCTCGTCCACAAATATATTGAGGGAAGGCAACGAAGAGGATTTGAAAGCAAGGCAGAATTGCAGGAAACAGATTTCAGGAGGTAGATACGAATCGCCTTTAAAGCACATGAAAAGCGGCAAAACGTCGACAATGATGCCCTTGGCCAAAAAGGGCGTATGTGTTTTTTCCTGAATATATTCAGGAAAAAACGCATACGCCCTTTTTGGCCAACCAAGCAACCTGGAAAGGCAAATCAGCGCTACAAAGAAGTCTCGCTTCCCATCGGTGAAAAGGGCCATGCTGCAAAAAGTGTCAAAACCAGAAATGCAGGACAGGCCATGGAGAAATGGCAGCCTTGCTACACTGATGGACGGGATGTAAATTGCCAACAGCCACTCTGGAGAAGTGTACGTTGTGTCCTGAAACATGGAAAAAAAACAGCTTAGGGAGCATAGGGCGCGTCCACTCATGGGCGTATAAATTGGAAAAACTAAAAATCAGCAAGTCACAGGCACCCGAAAGTTTACGGCTGCTCTGTTGACAAGAACCTCCACTTCATGACACCTTAAATATCCCAGGAAAGAGAAAAATGGATAAAGAAGTTGTGGTCCTTATGTACAATGGAATATCACTCAGACATGAAATCAATGTTATAAGGCTAGTAGAAGCAAGATGAGTGGAGTTAGGTACGACGATTCTAAGTGAAATAAGTCACACAGAAAAAGACACTTATCATAAGCTATCACTTATAGAGGGAATGTAAAAACCGCTACACTTGAACTGAATTACAAAACAGAACAGAGTCACACGTTTAGAAAACACACTATATCTGCTTAACAGGAAAGGTGAGGTGGGGTGATGCATAAAACAAGGGTTTCAAATTCGCTCAGATACCGTTCCATACACCCAATATGTAATAGACAAGACCTACTCCTTGCTCAGTGAACTGGACTCAACACCCCCTATTCCCCGCACAAAAATATATGTGACTAGTAAGAATCTTAAAACCTATGTATTGATATCTGTCTGGAAGTGAGTCAAGTGCGTGTAAAGCCGCATAAACACAACCATGAAAAGCAGCTAAACCCCATTATAAAAATAAATTACTTTTAAAAACCCGTAAAACAAAGACAGTGAAAGAGAGAGAAATTCTTACAAAATTCGTTCAGAGGCTGTGATGCAACCTGGATTGACCATATATAGACCCACACCTGGATGAGACATAAGGGTGGACACTCTTGGGGCTGAGAGGTTGGGTGAGGTTGGGTGAGCAAACGCAGACCCTTTAAAGTAATACTGCGTGGTACCCATCCCATGGGTCCCAAATCTCCAGGTTCAAGGGCATCTTCCTACATCGAGAACATGCATGAGAAACCCAGAAGATGGTACACCGTGTGATTTTGAAAGGTTTCTAAAACGCACCTCATTTCTCATCTCCTTGTGCTCGGTTTCGCCATTCCAGCTACTTTACTAGCAATCTCCCTACTTGGAGAATCAGCACCTTTAACCTCCTGTTCCCTACAGGTTGCAATTTGTCCTGAGGATGAACGGGAAGAGGGGCAACCAATGAGAGACTAGATCTAGGTGTTGGGACAGGCACAGGTCACTCTATTTTCCCATCAGGAAGAAGAATTAACCACAGGCTCAGCCTGCCGCCCAGAAGCAGAATAGGGCCTGAGGCAATCCCGCGCTTTTGCGGCCAGCTCCCAAAAAAGACAGTTGAAAAATGGAGCTCAGGGAAACTGCAATTCAAAAACCTCAGAGTTATAAATGATAACTCTCGTCCACAAATATATTGAGGGAAGGCAACGAAGAGGATTTGAAAGCAAGGCAGAATTGCAGGAAACAGATTTCAGGAGGTAGATACGAATCGCCTTTAAAGCACATGAAAAGCGGCAAAACGTCGACAATGATGCCCTTGGCCAAAAAGGGCGTATGCGTTTTTTCCTGAATATATTCAGGAAAAAACGCATACGCCCTTTTTGGCCAACCAAGCAACCTGGAAAGGCAAATCAGCGCTACAAAGAAGTCTCGCTTCCCATCGGTGAAAAGGGCCATGCTGCAAAAAGTGTCAAAACCAGAAATGCAGGACAGGCAATGGAGAAATGGCAGCCTTGCTACACTGATGGGCGGGATGTAAATTGCCAACAGCCACTCTGGAGAAGTGTACGTTGTGTCCTGAAACATCGAAAAAAAACAGCTTAGGGAGCATAGGGCACGTCCACTCATGGGCGTATAAATTGGAAAAACTAAAAATCAGCAAGACACAGGCACCGGAAAGTTTAGGGCTGCTCTGTTGACAAGAACCTCCACTTCATGACACCTTAAATATCCCAGGAAAGAGAAAAATGGATAAAGAAGTTGTGGTCCTTATGTACAATTGAATATCACTCAGACATGAAATCAATGTCATAAGGCTAGTAGAAGCAAGATGAGTGGAGTTAGGTACGACGATTCTAAGTGAAATAAGTCACACAGAAAAAGACACTTATCATAAGCTATCACTTATAGAGGGAATGTAAAAACCGCTACACGTGAACTGAATTACAAAACAGAACAGAGTCACACGTTTAGAAAACACACTATGGCTGCTTAACGGGAAAGGTGAGGTGGGGTGATGCATAAAACAAGGGTTTCAAATTCGCTCAGAAACCGTTCCATACACCCAATATGTAATAGACAAGACCTACTCCTTGCTCAGTGAACTGGGCTCAACACCCCCTATTCCCCGCACAAGAATATATGTGACTAGTAAGAATCTTAAAACCTATGTATTGATATCTGTCTGGAAGTGAGTCAAGTGGGTGTAAAGCCGCATAAACACAACCATGAAAAGCAGCTAAACCCCATTATAAAAATAAATTACTTTTAAAAACCCGCAAAAAAAGATAGTGAAAGAGAGAGAAATTCTTACAAAATTCGTTCAGAGGCTGTGATGCAACCTGGATTGACCATATCTAGACCCACACCTGGATGAGACATAAGGGTGGACACTCTTGGGGCTGAGAGGTTGGGTGAGGTTGGGTGAGCAAACGCAGACCCTTTAAAGTAATACTGCGTGGTACCCATCCCATGGGTCCCAAATCTCCAGGTTCAAGGGCATCTTCCTACATCAAAAACATGCATGAGAAACCCAGAAGATGGTACACCGTGTGATTTTGAAAGGTTTCTAAAACGCACCTCATTTCTCATCTCCTTGTGCTCCGTTTCGCCATTCCAGCTATTTTACTAGCAATCTCCCTACTTGGAGAATCAGCACCTTTAACCTCCTGTTCCCTACAGGTTGCAATTTGTCCTGAGGATGAACGGGAAGAGGGGCAACCAATGAGAGACTAGATCTAGGTGTTGGGACAGGCACAGGTCACTCTATTTTCCCAACAGGAAGAAGAATTAACCACATGCTCAGCCTGCCGCCCAGAAGCAGAATAGGGCCTGAGGCAATCCCGCGCTTTTGCGGCCAGCTCCCAAAAAAGACAGTTGAAAAATGGAGCTCAGGGAAACTGCAATTCACAAACCCGCAGAGTTATAAATGATAACTCTCATCCACAGATATATTGAGGGAAGGCAACGAAGAGGATTTGAAAGCAAGGCAGAATTGCAGGAAACAAATTTCAGGAGGTAGATACGAATCGCCTTTAAAGCACATGAAAAGCGGCAAAACGTCGACAATGATGCCCTTGGCCAAAAAGGGCGTATGCGTTTTTTCCTGAATATATTCAGGAAAAAACGCATACGCCCTTTTTGGCCAACCAAGCAACCTGGAAAGGCAAATCAGCGCTACAAAGAAGTCTCGCTTCCCTTCGGTCAAAAGGGCCATGCTGCAAAAAGTGCCAAACCCAGAAATCCAGGACAGGCCATGGAGAAATGGCAGCCTTGCTACACTGATGGGCGGGATGTAAATTGCCAACAGCCACTCTGGAGAAGTGTACGTTGTGTCCTGAAACATGGAAAAAAAACAGCTTAGGGAGCATAGGGCACGTCCACTCATGGGCGTATAAATTGGAAAAACTAAAAATCAGCAAGACACAGGCACCAGAATGTTTAGGGCTGCTCTGTTGACAAGAACCTCCACTTCATGACACCTTAAATATCCCAGGAAAGAGAAAAATGGATAAAGAAGTTGTGGTCCTTATGTACAATGGAATATCACTCAGACATGAAATCAATGTCATAAGGCTAGTAGAAGCAAGATGAGTGGATTTAGGTACGACGATTCTAAGTGAAATAAGTCACACAGAAAAAGACACTAATTATAAGCTATCACTTATAGAGGGAATGTAAAAACTGCTACACTTGAACTGAATTACAAAACAGAACAGATTCACACGTTTAGAAAACACACTATGGCTGCTTAACGGGAAAGGTGAGGTGGGGTGATGCATAAAACAAGGGTTTCAAATTCTCTCAGATACAGTTCCATACACCCAATATGTAATAGAAAAGACCAACTCCTTGCTCAGTGAACTGGACTCAACACCCCCTATTCACCGCACAAGAATATATCTGACTAGTAAGAATCGTAAAACCTATGTATTGATATCTTTCTGGAAGTGAGTCAAGTGGCTGTAAATCCGCATAAACACAGCCGTGAAAAGCAGCTAAACCCCATTATAAAAATAAATTACTTTTAAAAACCCGTAAAACAAAGACAGTGAAAGAGAGAGAAATTCTTACAAAATTCGTTCAGGGGCTGTGATGCAACCTGGATTGACCATATCTAGTCCCACACCTGGATGAGACATAAGTGTGGACACTCTTGGGGCTGAGAGTTTGGGTGAGGTTGGGTGAGCAAACGCAGACCCTTTAAAGTAATACTGCGTGGTACCCATCCCATGGGTCCCAAATCTCCAGGTTCAAGGGCATCTTCCTACATCGAAAACATGCATGAGAAACCCAGAAGATGGTACACCGTGTGATTTTGAAAGGTTTCTAAAACGCACCTCATTTCTCATCTCCTTGTGTTCGGGTTCGCCATTCCAGCTACTTTACTAGCAATCTCCCTACTTGGAGAATCAGCACCTTTAAGCTCCTGTTCCCTACAGGTTGCAATTTGTCCTGAGGATGAACGGGAAGAGGGGCAACCAATGAGAGACTAGATCTAGGTGTTGGGACAGGCACAGGTCACTCTATTTTCCCATCAGGAAGAAGAATTAACCACAGGCTCAGCCAGCCGCCGGGAACCAGAATAGGGCCTGAGGCAATCCCGTGCTTTTTCGGCCAGCTCCCAAAAAAGACAGTTGAAAATTGGAGCACATGAGCACTGCAATTCACAAACCTGCAAATTTATAAATGATAACTCTCGTCCACAAATATATTGAGGGAAGGCAATGAAGAGGATTTGAAAGCAAGGCAGAATTGCAGGAAACATATTTCAGGAGGTAGATTCAAATCGATTTAAAAGCACTTGAAAAGCGGCAAAAGTTCGACAATGATGCCCTTGGCCAAAAAGGGCGTATGCGTTTTTTCCTGAATATATTCAGGAATAAACGCATACGCCCTTTTTGGCCAACCAAGCAACCAGGAAAGGCAAATCAGCGCTACAAAGAAGTCTCGCTTCCCATCGGTGAAAAGGGCCATGCTGCAAAAAGTGTCAAAACCAGAAATGCAGGACAGGCCATGGAGAAATGGCAGCCTTGCTACACTGATGGACGGGATGTAAATTGCCAACAGCCACTCTGGAGAAGTGTACGTTGTGTCCTGAAACATGGAAAAAAAACAGCTTAGGGAGCATAGGGCGCGTCCACTCATGGGCGTATAAATTGGAAAAACTAAAAATCAGCAAGTCACAGGCACCCGAAAGTTTACGGCTGCTCTGTTGACAAGAACCTCCAGTTCATGACACCTTAAATATCCCAGGAAAGAGAAAAATGGATAAAGAAGTTGTGGTCCTTATGTAAAATGGAATATCACTCAGACATGAAATCAATGTTATAAGGCTAGTAGAAGCAACATGAGTGGAGTTAGGTACGACGATTCTAAGTGAAATAAGTCACACAGAAAAAGACACTTATCATAAGCTATCACTTATAGAGGGAATGTAAAAACAGCTACACTTGAACTGAATTACAAAACAGAACAGAGTCACACGTTTAGAAAACACACTATGGCTGCTTAACGGGAAAGGTGAGGTGGGGTGATGCATAAAACAAGGGTTTCAAATTCGCTCAGATACCGTTCCATACACCCAATATGTAATAGACAAGACCTACTCCTTGCTCAGTGAACTGGACTCAACACCCCCTATTCCCCACACAAGAATATATGTGACTAGTAAGAATCTTAAAACCTATGTATTGATATCTGTCTGGAAGTGAGTCAAGTGGGTGTAAAGCCGCATAAACACAACCATGAAAAGCAGCTAAAGCCCATTATAAAAATAAATTACTTTTAAAAACCCGTAAAACAAAGACAGTGAAAGAGAGAGAAATTCTTACAAAATTCGTTCAGAGGCTGTGATGCAACCTGGATTGACCATATCTAGACCCACACCTGGATGAGACATAAGGGTGGACACTCTTGGGGCTGAGAGGTTGGGTGAGGTTGGGTGAGCAAACGCAGACCCTTTAAAGTAATACTGCGTGGTACCCATCCCATGGGTCCCAAATCTCCAGGTTCAAGGGCATCTTCCTACATCGAGAACATGCATGAGAAACCCAGAAGATGGTACACCGTGTGATTTTGAAAGGTTTCTAAAACGCACCTCATTTCTCATCTCCTTGTGCTCGGTTTCGCCATTCCAGCTACTTTACTAGCAATCTCCCTACTTGGAGAATCAGCACCTTTAACCTCCTGTTCCCTACAGGTTGCAATTTGTCCTGAGGATGAACGGGAAGAGGGGCAACCAATGAGAGACTAGATCTAGGTGTTGGGACAGGCACAGGTCACTCTATTTTCCCATCAGGAAGAAGAATTAACCACAGGCTCAGCCTGCCGCCCAGAAGCAGAATAGGGCCTGAGGCAATCCCGCGCTTTTGCGGCCAGCTCCCAAAAAAGACAGTTGAAAAATGGAGCTCAGGGAAACTGCAATTCAAAAACCTCAGAGTTATAAATGATAACTCTCGTCCACAAATATATTGAGGGAAGGCAACGAAGAGGATTTGAAAGCAAGGCAGAATTGCAGGAAACAGATTTCAGGAGGTAGATACGAATCGCCTTTAAAGCACATGAAAAGCGGCAAAACGTCGACAATGATGCCCTTGGCCAAAAAGGGCGTATGCGTTTTTTCCTGAATATATTCAGGAAAAAACGCATACGCCCTTTTTGGCCAACCAAGCAACCTGGAAAGGCAAATCAGCGCTACAAAGAAGTCTCGCTTCCCATCGGTGAAAAGGGCCATGCTGCAAAAAGTGTCAAAACCAGAAATGCAGGACAGGCAATGGAGAAATGGCAGCCTTGCTACACTGATGGGCGGGATGTAAATTGCCAACAGCCACTCTGGAGAAGTGTACGTTGTGTCCTGAAACATCGAAAAAAAACAGCTTAGGGAGCATAGGGCACGTCCACTCATGGGCGTATAAATTGGAAAAACTAAAAATCAGCAAGACACAGGCACCGGAAAGTTTAGGGCTGCTCTGTTGACAAGAACCTCCACTTCATGACACCTTAAATATCCCAGGAAAGAGAAAAATGGATAAAGAAGTTGTGGTCCTTATGTACAATTGAATATCACTCAGACATGAAATCAATGTCATAAGGCTAGTAGAAGCAAGATGAGTGGAGTTAGGTACGACGATTCTAAGTGAAATAAGTCACACAGAAAAAGACACTTATCATAAGCTATCACTTATAGAGAGAATGTAAAAACCGCTACACGTGAACTGAATTACAAAACAGAACAGAGTCACACGTTTAGAAAACACACTATGGCTGCTTAACGGGAAAGGTGAGGTGGGGTGATGCATAAAACAAGGGTTTCAAATTCGCTCAGATACCGTTCCATACACCCAATATGTAATAGACAAGACCTACTCCTTGCTCAGTGAACTGGACTCAACACCCCCTATTCCCCGCACAAGAATATATGTGACTAGTAAGAATCTTAAAACCTATGTATTGATATCTGTCTGGAAGTGAGTCAAGTGGGTGTAAAGCCGCATAAACACAACCATGAAAAGCAGCTAAACCCCATTATAAAAATAAATTACTTTTAAAAACCCGCAAAAAAAGATAGTGAAAGAGAGAGAAATTCTTACAAAATTCGTTCAGAGGCTGTGATGCAACCTGGATTGACCATATCTAGACCCACAGCTGGATGAGACATAAGGGTGGACACTCTTGGGGCTGAGAGGTTGGGTGAGGTTGGGTGAGCAAACGCAGACCCTTTAAAGTAATACTGCGTGGTACCCATCCCATGGGTCCCAAATCTCCAGGTTCAAGGGCATCTTCCTACATCGAAAACATGCATGAGAAACCCAGAAGATGGTACACCGTGTGATTTTGAAAGGTTTCTAAAACGCACCTCATTTCTCATCTCCTTGTGCTCGGTTTCGCCATTCCAGCTATTTTACTAGCAATCTCCCTACTTGGAGAATCAGCACCTTTAACCTCCTGTTCCCTACAGGTTGCAATTTGTCCTGAGGATGAACGGGAAGAGGGGCAACCAATGAGAGACTAGATCTAGGTGTTGGGACAGGCACAGGTCACTCTATTTTCCCAACAGGAAGAAGAATTAACCACAGGCTCAGCCTGCCGCCCAGAAGCAGAATAGGGCCTGAGGCAATCCCGCGCTTTTGCGGCCAGCTCCCAAAAAAGACAGTTGAAAAATGGAGCTCAGGGAAACTGCAATTCACAAACCCGCAGAGTTATAAATGATAACTCTCATCCACAGATATATTGAGGGTAGGCAACGAAGAGGATTTGAAAGCAAGGCAGAATTGCAGGAAACAGATTTCAGGAGGTAGATACAAATCACCTTTAAAGCACATGAAAAGCGGCAAAACGTTGACAATGATGCCCTTGGCCAAAAAGGGCGTATGCGTTTTTTCCTGAATATATTCAGGAAAAAACGCATACGCCCTTTTTGGCCAACCAAGCAACCTGGAAAGGCAAATCAGCGCTACAAAGAAGTCTCGCTTCCCATCGGTCATAAGGGCTATGCTGAAAAAAGTGTAAAAACCAGAAATGCAGGACAGGCCATGGAGAAATGGCAGCCTTGCTACGCTGATGGGCGGGATGTAAATTGCCAAGAGGCACTCTGGAGAAGTGTACGGTGTGTCCTGAAACATCGAAAAAACACAGGTTAGGGAGCATAGGGCACTTCCACTCATGGGCGTATAAATTGGGAAAACTAAAAATCAGCAAGACACAGGCACCCCAAAGTTTAGGGCTGCTCTGTTGACAAGAACCTCCACTTCATGACACCTTAAATATCCCAGGAAAGAGAAAAATGGATAAAGAAGTTGTGGTCCTTATGTACAATGGAATATCACTCAGACATGAAATCAATGTCATAAGGCTAGTAGAAGCAAGATGAGTGGAGTTAGGTACGACGATTCTAAGTGAAATAAGTCACACAGGAAAAGACACTTATCATAAGCTATCACTTATAGAGGGAATGTAAAAACCGCTACACTTGAACTGAATTACAAAACAGAACAGAGTCACACGTTTAGAAAACACACTATGGCTGCTTAACGGGAAAGGTGAGGTGGGGTGATGCATAAAACAAGGGTTTCAAATTCGCTCAGATACCGATCCATACACCCAATATGTAATAGACAAGACCTACTCCTTGCTCAGTGAAGTGGACTCAACACCCCCTATTCACCGCACAAGAATATATGTGACTAGTAAGAATCTTAAAACCTATGTATTGATATCTGTCTGGAAGTGAGTCAAGTGGGTGTAAAGCCGCATAAACACAGCCGTGAAAAGCAGCTAAACCCCATTATAAAAATAAATTACTTTTAAAAACCCGTAAAACAAAGACAGTGAAAGAGAGAGAAATTCTTACAAAATTCGTTCAGGGGCTGTGATGCAACCTGGATTGACCATATCTAGACCCACAGCTGGATGAGGAATAAGGGTGGACAATCTTGAGGCTGAGAGGTTGGGTGAGGTTGGGTGAGCAAACGCAGAACCTTTAAAGTAATAGTGCGTGGTACCCATCCCATGGGTCCCAAATCTCCAGTTTCAAGGGCATCTTCCTACATCGAAAACATGCATGAGAAACCCAGAAGATGGTACACCGTGTGATCGGGAAAGGTTTCTAAAACGCACCTCATTTCTCAACTCCTTGTGCTCGGGTTCGCCTTTCCAGCTACTTTACTAGCAATCTCCCTACTTGGAGAATCAGCACCTTTAAGCTCCTGTTCCCTACAGGTTGCAATTTGTCCTGAGGATGAACGAGAAGAGGGGCAACCAATGAGAGACTAGATCTAGGTGTTGGGACAGGCACAGGTCACTCTATTTTCCCATCAGGAAGAAGAATTAACCACAGGCTCAGCCTGGCGCCAAGAAGCAGAATAGGGCCTGAGGCAATCCTGCGCTTTTGCGGCCAGCTCCCAAAAAACCGAGTTGAAAAATGGAGCTCAGGGACACTGCAATTCACAAACCCGCAGAGTTATAAATGATAACTATCATCCACAGATATATTGAGGGAAGGCAACGAAGAGGATTTGAAAGCAAGGCAGAATTGCAGGAAACAGATTTCAGGAGGTAGATTCGAATCGCCTTGAAAGCACATGAAAAGCGGCAAAACGTCGACAATGATGCCCTTGGCCAAAAAGGGCTTATGCGTTTTTTCCTGAGTATATTCAGGAAAACACGCATACGCCCTTTTTGGCCAACCAAGCAACCTGGAAAGGCAAATCAGCGCTACAAAGAAGGCTCGTTTCCCATCGGTCAAAAGGGCCATGCTGCAAAAAGTGTCAAAACCAGAAATGCAGGACAGGCCATGGAGAAATGGCAGCCTTGCTACGGTGATGGGTGGGATGTAAATTGCCAACAGCCACTCTGGAGAAGTGTACGGTGTGTCCTGAAACATCGAAAAAACTCAGCTTAGGGAGCATAGGGCACGTCCATTCATGGGCGTATAAATTGGGAAAACTAAAAATCAGCAAGACACAGGCACCCCAAAGTTTAGGGCTGCTCTGTTGACAAGAACCTCCACTTCATGACGCCTTAAATATCCCAGGAAAGAGAAAAATGGATAAAGAAGTTGTGGTCCTTATGTACAATGGAATATCACTCAGACATGAAATCAATGTCATAAGGCTAGTAGAAGCAAGATGAGTGGATTTAGGTACGACGATTCTAAGTGAAATAAGTCACACAGAAAAAGACACTAATTATAAGCTATCACTTATAGAGGGAATGTAAAAACTGCTACACTTGAACTGAATTACAAAACAGAACAGATTCACACGTTTAGAAAACACACTATGGCTGCTTAACGGGAAAGGTGAGGTGGGGTGATGCATAAAACAAGGGTTTCAAATTCTCTCAGATACAGTTCCATACACCCAATATGTAATAGAAAAGACCAACTCCTTGCTCAGTGAACTGGACTCAACACCCCCTATTCACCGCACAAGAATATATCTGACTAGTAAGAATCGTAAAACCTATGTATTGATATCTTTCTGGAAGTGAGTCAAGTGGCTGTAAATCCGCATAAACACAGCCGTGAAAAGCAGCTAAACCCCATTATAAAAATAAATTACTTTTAAAAACCCGTAAAACAAAGACAGTGAAAGAGAGAGAAATTCTTACAAAATTCGTTCAGGGGCTGTGATGCAACCTGGATTGACCATATCTAGTCCCACACCTGGATGAGACATAAGTGTGGACACTCTTGGGGCTGAGAGTTTGGGTGAGGTTGGGTGAGCAAACGCAGACCCTTTAAAGTAATACTGCGTGGTACCCATCCCATGGGTCCCAAATCTCCAGGTTCAAGGGCATCTTCCTACATCGAAAACATGCATGAGAAACCCAGAAGATGGTACACCGTGTGATTTTGAAAGGTTTCTAAAACGCACCTCATTTCTCATCTCCTTGTGTTCGGGTTCGTCATTCCAGCTACTTTACTAGCAATCTCCCTACTTGGAGAATCAGCACCTTTAAGCTCCTGTTCCCTACAGGTTGCAATTTGTCCTGAGGATGAACGGGAAGAGGGGCAACCAATGAGAGACTAGATCTAGGTGTTGGGACAGGCACAGGTCACTCTATTTTCCCATCAGGAAGAAGAATTAACCACAGGCTCAGCCAGCCGCCAGGAACCAGAATAGGGCCTGAGGCAATCCCGTGCTTTTTCGGCCAGCTCCCAAAAAAGACAGTTGAAAATTGGAGCACATGAGCACTGCAATTCACAAACCTGCAAATTTATAAATGATAACTCTCGTCCACAAATATATTGAGGGAAGGCAATGAAGAGGATTTGAAAGCAAGGCAGAATTGCAGGAAACATATTTCAGGAGGTAGATTCAAATCGATTTAAAAGCACTTGAAAAGCGGCAAAAGTTCGACAATGATGCCCTTGGCCAAAAAGGGCGTATGCGTTTTTTCCTGAATATATTCAGGAATAAACGCATACGCCCTTTTTGGCCAACCAAGCAACCAGGAAAGGCAAATCAGCGCTACAAAGAAGTCTCGCTTCCCATCGGTGAAAAGGGCCATGCTGCAAAAAGTGTCAAAACCAGAAATGCAGGACAGGCCATGGAGAAATGGCAGCCTTGCTACACTGATGGACGGGATGTAAATTGCCAACAGCCACTCTGGAGAAGTGTACGTTGTGTCCTGAAACATGGAAAAAAAACAGCTTAGGGAGCATAGGGCGCGTCCACTCATGGGCGTATAAATTGGAAAAACTATAAATCAGCAAGTCACAGGCACCCGAAAGTTTACGGCTGCTCTGTTGACAAGAACCTCCAGTTCATGACACCTTAAATATCCCAGGAAAGAGAAAAATGGATAAAGAAGTTGTGGTCCTTATGTACAATGGAATATCACTCAGACATGAAATCAATGTTATAAGGCTAGTAGAAGCAACATGAGTGGAGTTAGGTACGACGATTCTAAGTGAAATAAGTCACACAGAAAAAGACACTTATCATAAGCTATCACTTATAGAGGGAATGTAAAAACCGCTACACTTGAACTGAATTACAAAACAGAACAGAGTCACACGTTTAGAAAACACACTATATCTGCTTAACAGGAAAGGTGAGGTGGGGTGATGCATAAAACAAGGGTTTCAAATTCGCTCAGATACCGTTCCATACACCCAATATGTAATAGACAAGACCTACTCCTTGCTCAGTGAACTGGACTCAACACCCCCTATTCCCCACACAAGAATATATGTGACTAGTAAGAATCTTAAAACCTATGTATTGATATCTGTCTGGAAGTGAGTCAAGTGGGTGTAAAGCCGCATAAACACAACCATGAAAAGCAGCTAAACCCCATTATAAAAATAAATAACTTTTAAAAACCCGTAAAACAAAGACAGTGAAAGAGAGAGAAATTCTTACAAAATTCGTTCAGAGGCTGTGATGCAACCTGGATTGACCATATCTAGACCCACACCTGGATGAGACATAAGGGTGGACACTCTTGGGGCTGAGAGGTTGGGTGAGGTTGGGTGAGCAAACGCAGACCCTTTAAAGTAATACTGCGTGGTACCCATCCCATGGGTCCCAAATCTCCAGGTTCAAGGGCATCTTCCTACATCGAGAACATGCATGAGAAACCCAGAAGATGGTACACCGTGTGATTTTGAAAGGTTTCTAAAACGCACCTCATTTCTCATCTCCTTGTGCTCGGTTTCGCCATTCCAGCTACTTTACTAGCAATCTCCCTACTTGGAGAATCAGCACCTTTAACCTCCTGTTCCCTACAGGTTGCAATTTGTCCTGAGGATGAACGGGAAGAGGGGCAACCAATGAGAGACTAGATCTAGGTGTTGGGACAGGCACAGGTCACTCTATTTTCCCATCAGGAAGAAGAATTAACCACAGGCTCAGCCTGCCGCCCAGAAGCAGAATAGGGCCTGAGGCAATCCCGCGCTTTTGCGGCCAGCTCCCAAAAAAGACAGTTGAAAAATGGAGCTCAGGGAAACTGCAATTCAAAAACCTCAGAGTTATAAATGATAACTCTCGTCCACAAATATATTGAGGGAAGGCAACGAAGAGGATTTGAAAGCAAGGCAGAATTGCAGGAAACAGATTTCAGGAGGTAGATACGAATCGCCTTTAAAGCACATGAAAAGCGGCAAAACGTCGACAATGATGCCCTTGGCCAAAAAGGGCGTATGCGTTTTTTCCTGAATATATTCAGGAAAAAACGCATACGCCCTTTTTGGCCAACCAAGCAACCTGGAAAGGCAAATCAGCGCTACAAAGAAGTCTCGCTTCCCATCGGTGAAAAGGGCCATGCTGCAAAAAGTGTCAAAACCAGAAATGCAGGACAGGCAATGGAGAAATGGCAGCCTTGCTACACTGATGGGCGGGATGTAAATTGCCAACAGCCACTCTGGAGAAGTGTACGTTGTGTCCTGAAACATCGAAAAAAAACAGCTTAGGGAGCATAGGGCACGTCCACTCATGGGCGTATAAATTGGAAAAACTAAAAATCAGCAAGACACAGGCACCGGAAAGTTTAGGGCTGCTCTGTTGACAAGAACCTCCACTTCATGACACCTTAAATATCCCAGGAAAGAGAAAAATGGATAAAGAAGTTGTGGTCCTTATGTACAATTGAATATCACTCAGACATGAAATCAATGTCATAAGGCTAGTAGAAGCAAGATGAGTGGAGTTAGGTACGACGATTCTAAGTGAAATAAGTCACACAGAAAAAGACACTTATCATAAGCTATCACTTATAGAGAGAATGTAAAAACCGCTACACGTGAACTGAATTACAAAACAGAACAGAGTCACACGTTTAGAAAACACACTATGGCTGCTTAACGGGGAAGGTGAGGTGGGGTGATGCATAAAACAAGGGTTTCAAATTCGCTCAGATACCGTTCCATACACCCAATATGTAATAGACAAGACCTACTCCTTGCTCAGTGAACTGGACTCAACACCCCCTATTCCCCGCACAAGAATATATGTGACTAGTAAGAATCTTAAAACCTATGTATTGATATCTGTCTGGAAGTGAGTCAAGTGTGTGTAAAGCCGCATAAACACAACCATGAAAAGCAGCTAAACCCCATTATAAAAATAAATTACTTTTAAAAACCCGCAAAAAAAGATAGTGAAAGAGAGAGAAATTCTTACAAAATTCGTTCAGAGGCTGTGATGCAACCTGGATTGACCATATCTAGACCCACAGCTGGATGAGACATAAGGGTGGACACTCTTGGGGCTGAGAGGTTGGGTGAGGTTGGGTGAGCAAACGCAGACCCTTTAAAGTAATACTGCGTGGTACCCATCCCATGGGTCCCAAATCTCCAGGTTCAAGGGCATCTTCCTACATCGAAAACATGCATGAGAAACCCAGAAGATGGTACACCGTGTGATTTTGAAAGGTTTCTAAAACGCACCTCATTTCTCATCTCCTTGTGCTCGGTTTCGCCATTCCAGCTATTTTACTAGCAATCTCCCTACTTGGAGAATCAGCACCTTTAACCTCCTGTTCCCTACAGGTTGCAATTTGTCCTGAGGATGAACGGGAAGAGGGGCAACCAATGAGAGACTAGATCTAGGTGTTGGGACAGGCACAGGTCACTCTATTTTCCCAACAGGAAGAAGAATTAACCACAGGCTCAGCCTGCCGCCCAGAAGCAGAATAGGGCCTGAGGCAATCCCGCGCTTTTGCGGC
Source organism: Eschrichtius robustus (assembly GCF_028021215.1). Lineage (NCBI taxonomy): Eukaryota > Metazoa > Chordata > Mammalia > Artiodactyla > Eschrichtiidae > Eschrichtius > Eschrichtius robustus. The sequence goes on from NW_027175231.1 coordinate 311,793, forward strand.
CAGCTCCCAAAAAAGACAGTTGAAAAATGGAGCTCAGGGAAACTGCAATTCACAAACCCGCAGAGTTATAAATGATAACTCTCATCCACAGATATATTGAGGGTAGGCAACGAAGAGGATTTGAAAGCAAGGCAGAATTGCAGGAAACAGATTTCAGGAGGTAGATACAAATCGCCTTTAAAGCACATGAAAAGCGGCAAAACGTTGACAATGATGCCCTTGGCCAAAAAGGGCGTATGCGTTTTTTCCTGAATATATTCAGGAAAAAACGCATACGCCCTTTTTGGCCAACCAAGCAACCTGGAAAGGCAAATCAGCGCTACAAAGAAGTCTCGCTTCCCTTCGGTCAAAAGGGCCATGCTGCAATAAGTGTCAAACCCAGAAATCCAGGACAGGCCATGGAGAAATGGCAGCCTTGCTACACTGATGGGCGGGATGTAAATTGCCAACAGCCACTCTGGAGAAGTGTACGTTGTGTCCTGAAACATGGAAAAAAAACAGCTTAGGGAGCATAGGGCACGTCCACTCATGGGCGTATAAATTGGAAAAACTAAAAATCAGCAAGACACAGGCACCGGAAAGTTTAGGGCTACTCTGTTGACAAGAACCTCCACTTCATGACACCTTAAATATCCCAGGAAAGAGAAAAATGGATAAAGAAGTTGTGGTCCTTATGTACAATGGAATATCACTCAGATATGAAATCAATGTTATAATGCTAGTAGAAGCAAGATGAGTGGAGTTAGGTACGACGATTCTAAGTGAAATAAGTCACACAGAAAAAGACACTTATCATAAGCTATCACTTATAGAGGGAATGTAAAAACCGCTACACTTGAACTGAATTACAAAACAGAACAGAGTCACACGTTTAGAAAACACACTATAGCTGCTTAACAGGAAAGGTGAGGTGGGGTGATGCATAAAACAATGGTTTCAAATTCGCTCACATACCGTTCCATACACCCAATATGTAATAGACAAGACCTACTCCTTGCTCAGTGAACTGGACTCAACACCCCCTATTCACCACACAAGAATATATGTGACTAGTAAGAATCTTAAAACCTATGTATTGATATCTGTCTGGAAGTGAGTCAAGTGGGTGTAAAGCCGCATAAACACAACCATGAAAAGCAGCTAAACCCCATTATAAAAATAAATTACTTTTAAAAACCCGTAAAAAAAGATAGTGAAAGAGAGAGAAATTCTTACAAAATTCGTTCAGAGGCTGTGATGCAACCTGGATTGACCATATCTAGACCCACAGCTGGATGAGACATAAGGGTGGACACTCTTGGGGCTGAGAGGTTGGGTGAGGTTGGGTGAGCAAACGCAGACCCTTTAAAGTAATACTGCGTGGTACCCATCCCATGGGTCCCAAATCTCCAGGTTCAAGGGCATCTTCCTACATCAAAAACATGCATGAGAAACCCAGAAGATGGTACACCGTGTGATTTTGAAAGGTTTCTAAAACGCACCTCATTTCTCATCTCCTTGTGCTCGGTTTCGCCATTCCAGCTATTTTACTAGCAATCTCCCTACTTGGAGAATCAGCACCTTTAACCTCCTGTTCCCTACAGGTTGCAATTTGTCCTGAGGATGAACGGGAAGAGGGGCAACCAATGAGAGACTAGATCTAGGTGTTGGGACAGGCACAGGTCACTCTATTTTCCCAACAGGAAGAAGAATTAACCACAGGCTCAGCCTGCCGCCCAGAAGCAGAATAGGGCCTGAGGCAATCCCGCGCTTTTGCGGCCAGCTCCCAAAAAAGACAGTTGAAAAATGGAGCTCAGGGAAACTGCAATTCACAAACCCGCAGTGTTATAAATGATAACTCTCATCCACAGATATATTGAGGGAAGGCAACGAAGAGGATTTGAAAGCAAGGCAGAATTGCAGGAAACAAATTTCAGGAGGTAGATACGAATCACCTTTAAAGCACATGAAAAGCGGCAAAACGTCGACAATGATGCCCTTGGCCAAAAAGGGCGTATGCGTTTTTTCCTGAATATATTCAGGAAAAAACGCATACGCCCTTTTTGGCCAACCAAGCAACCTGGAAAGGCAAATCAGCGCTACAAAGAAGTCTCGCTTCCCATCGGTGAAAAGGGCCATGCTGCAAAAAGTGTCAAAACCAGAAATGCAGGACAGGCCATGGAGAAATGGCAGCCTTGCTACACTGATGGGCGGGATGTAAATTGCCAACAGCCACTCTGGAGAAGTGTACGTTGTGTCCTGAAACATGGAAAAAAAACAGCTTAGGGAGCATAGGGCACGTCCACTCATTGGCGTATAAATTGGAAAAACTAAAAATCAGCAAGACACAGGCACCCGAAAGTTTAGGGCTGCTCTGTAGACAAGAACCTCCACTTCATGACACCTTAAATATCCCAGGAAAGAGGAAAATGGATAAAGAAGTTGTGGTCCTTATGTACAATGGAATATCACTCAGCCATGAAATCAATTTCTCATAAGGCTAGTAGAAGCAAGATGAGTGGAGTTAGGTACGACGATTCTAAGTGAAATAAGTCACACAGAAAAAGACACTTATCATAAGCTATCACTTACAGAGGGAATGTAAAAACCGCTACACTTGAACTGAATTACAAAACAGAACAGAGTCACACGTTTAGAAAACACACTATGGCTGCTTAACGGGAATGGTGAGGTGGGGTGATGCATAAAACAAGGGTTTCAAATTCGCTCAGATACCGTTCCATACACCCAATATGTAATAGACAAGACCTACTCCTTGCTCAGTGAACTGGACTCAACACCCCCTATTCACCACACAAGAATATATGTGACTAGTAAGAATCTTAAAACCTATGTATTGATATCTGTCTGGAAGTGAGTCAAGTGGGTGTAAAGCCGCATAAACACAGCCATGAAAAGCAGCTAAACCCCATTATAAAAATAAATTACTTTAAAATCCCGTAAAACAAAGACAGTGAAAGAGAGAGAAATTCTTACAAAATTCGTTCAGAGGCTGTGATGCAACCTGGATTGACCATATCTAGACCCACAGCTGGATGAGACATAAGGGTGGACACTCTTGGGGCTGAGAGGTTGGGTGAGGTTGGGTGAGAAAACGCAGACCCTTTAAAGTAATACTGCGTGGTACCCATCCCATGGGTCCCAAATCTCCAGTTTCAAGGGAATCTTCCTACATCGAAAACATGCATGAGAAACCCAGAAGATGGTACACCGTGTGATTTTGAAAGGTTTCCAAAACGCACCTCATTTCTCATCTCCTTGTGCTCGGTTTCGCCATTCCAGCTACTTTACTAGCTATCTCCCTACTTGGAGAATCAGCACCTTTAACCTCCTGTTCCCTACAGGTTGCAATTTGTCCTGAGGATGAACGGGAAGAGGGGCAACCAATGAGAGACTAGATCTAGGTGTTGGGACAGGCACAGGTCACTCTATTTTCCCAACAGGAAGAAGAATTAACCACAGGCTCAGCCTGCCGCCCAGAAGCAGAATAGGGCCTGAGGCAATCCCGCGCTTTTGCGGCCAGCTCCCAAAAAAGACAGTTGAAAAATGGAGCTCAGGGAAACTGCAATTCACAAACCCGCAGAGTTATAAATGATAACTCTCATCCACAGATATATTGAGGGAAGGCAACGAAGAGGATTTGAAAGCAAGGCAGAATTGCAGGAAACAGATTTCAGGAGGTAGATACGAATCGCTTTTAAAGCACATGAAAAGCGGCAAAACGTCGACAATGATGCCCTTGGCCAAAAAGGGCGTATGCGTTTTTTCCTGAATATATTCAGGAAAAAACGCATACGCCCTTTTTGGCCAACCAAGCAACCTGGAAAGGCAAATCAGCGCTACAAAGAAGTCTCGCTTCCCTTCGGTCAAAAGGGCCATGCTGCAAAAAGTGTCAAAACCAGAAATGCAGGACAGGCCATGGAGAAATGGCAGCCTTGCTACACTGATGGGCGGGATGTAAATTGCCAACAGCCACTCTGGAGAAGTGTACGTTGTGTCCTGAAACATCGAAAAAAAAACAGCTTAGGGAGCATAGGGCACGTCCACTCATGGGCGTATAAATTGGAAAAACTAAAAATCAGCAAGACACAGGCACCGGAAAGTTTAGGGCTGCTCTGTTGACAAGAACCTCCACTTCATGACACCTTAAATATCCCAGGAAAGAGAAAAATGGATAAAGAAGTTGTGGTCCTTATGTACAATGGAATATCACTCAGACATGAAATCAATGTTATAAGGCTAGTAGAAGCAAGATGAGTGGAGTTAGGTACGACGATTCTAAGTGAAATAAGTCACACAGAAAAAGACACTTATCATAAGCTATCACTTATAGAGGGAATGTAAAAACCGCTACACTTGAACTGAATTACAAAACAGAACAGAGTCACACGTTTAGAAAACATACTATAGCTGCTTAACAGGAAAGGTGAGGTGGGGTGATGCATAAAACAAGGGTTTCAAATTCGCTCAGATACCGTTCCATACACCCAATATGTAATAGACAAGACCTACTCCTTGCTCAGTGAACTGGACTCAACACCCCCTATTCCCCGCACAAGAATATATGTGACTAGTAAGAATCTTAAAACCTATGTATTGATATCTGTCTGGAAGTGAGTCAAGTGGGTGTAAAGCCGCATAAACACAGCCATGAAAGGCAGCTAAACCCCATTATAAAAATAAATTACTTTTAAAAACCCGTAAAACAAAGACAGTGAAAGAGAGAGAAATTCTTACAAAATTCGTTCAGAGGCTGTGATGCAACCTGGATTGACCATATCTAGACCCACAGCTGGATGAGACATAAGGGTGGACACTCTTGGGGCTGAGAGGTTGGGTGAGGTTGGGTGAGCAAACGCAGACCCTTTAAAGTAATACTGCGTGGTACCCATCCCATGGGTCCCAAATCTCCAGGTTCAAGGGCATCTTCCTACATCGAAAACATGCATGAGAAACCCAGAAGATGGTACACCGTGTGATTTTGAAAGGTTTCTAAAACGCACCTCATTTCTCATCTCCTTGTGCTCGGTTTCGCCATTCCAGCTACTTTACTAGCAATCTCACTACTTGGAGAATCAGCACCTTATCCTCCTGTTCCCTTCAGGTTGCAATTTGTCCTGAGGATGAACGGGAAGAGGGGCAACCAATGAGAGACTAGATCTAGGTGTTGGGACAGGCACAGGTCACTCTATTTTCCCAACAGGAAGAAGAATTAACCACAGGCTCAGCCTGCCGCCCAGAAGCAGAATAGGGCCTGAGGCAATCCCGCGCTTTTGCGGCCAGCTCCCAAAAAAGACAGTTGAAAAATGGAGCTCAGGGAAACTGCAATTCACAAACCCGCAGAGTTATAAATGATAACTCTCATCCACAGATATATTGAGGGAAGGCAACGAAGAGGATTTGAAAGCAAGGCAGAATTGCAGGAAACAGATTTCAGGAGGTAGATACGAATCGCCTTTAAAGCACATGAAAAGCGGCAAAACGTCGACAATGATGCCCTTGGCCAAAAAGGGCGTATGCGTTTTTTCCTGAATATATTCAGGAAAAAACGCATACGCCCTTTTTGGCCAACCAAGCAACCTGGAAAGGCAAATCAGCGCTACAAAGAAGTCTCGCTTCCCTTCGGTCAAAAGGGCCATGCTGCAAAAAGTGTCAAAACCAGAAATGCAGGACAGGCCATGGAGAAATGGCAGCCTTGCTACACTGATGGGCGGGATGTAAATTGCCAACAGCCACTCTGGAGAAGTGTACGTTGTGTCCTGAAACATCGAAAAAAAAACAGCTTAGGGAGCATAGGGCACGTCCACTCATGGGCGTATAAATTGGAAAAACTAAAAATCAGCAAGACACAGGCACCGGAAAGTTTAGGGCTGCTCTGTTGACAAGAACCTCCACTTCATGACACCTTAAATATCCCAGGAAAGAGAAAAATGGATAAAGAAGTTGTGGTCCTTATGTACAATGGAATATCACTCAGACATGAAATCAATGTTATAAGGCTAGTAGAAGCAAGATGAGTGGAGTTAGGTACGACGATTCTAAGTGAAATAAGTCACACAGAAAAAGACACTTATCATAAGCTATCACTTATAGAGGGAATGTAAAAACCCCTACACTTGAACTGAATTACAAAACAGAACAGAGTCACACGTTTAGAAAACATACTATAGCTGCTTAACAGGAAAGGTGAGGTGGGGTGATGCATAAAACAAGGGTTTCAAATTCGATCAGATACCGTTCCATACACCCAATATGTAATAGACAAGACCTACTCCTTGCTCAGTGAACTGGACTCAACACCCCCTATTCCCCGCACAAGAATATATGTGACTAGTAAGAATCTTAAAACCTATGTATTGATATCTGTCTGGAAGTGAGTCAAGTGGGTGTAAAGCCGCATAAACACAGCCATGAAAGGCAGCTAAACCCCATTATAAAAATAAATTACTTTTAAAAACCCGTAAAACAAAGACAGTGAAAGAGAGAGAAATTCTTACAAAATTCGTTTAGAGGCTGTGATGCAACCTGGATTGACCATATCTAGACCCACAGCTGGATGAGACATAAGGGTGGACACTCTTGGGGCTGAGAGGTTGGGTGAGGTTGGGTGAGCAAACGCAGACCCTTTAAAGTAATACTGCGTGGTACCCATCCCATGGGTCCCAAATCTCCAGGTTCAAGGGCATCTTCCTACATCGAAAACATGCATGAGAAACCCACAAGATGGTACACCGTGTGATTTTGAAAGGTTTCTAAAACGCACCTCATTTCTCATCTCCTTGTGCTCGGTTTCGCCATTCCAGCTACTTTACTAGCAATCTCACTACTTGGAGAATCAGCACCTTATCCTCCTGTTCCCTACAGGTTGCAATTTGTCCTGAGGATGAACGGGAAGAGGGGCAACCAATGAGAGAATAGATCTAGGTGTTGGGACAGGCACAGGTCACTCTATTTTCCCAACAGGAAGAAGAATTAACCACAGGCTCAGCCTGCCGCCCAGAAGCAGAATAGGGCCTGAGGCAATCCCGCGCTTTTGCGGCCAGCTCCCAAAAAAGACAGTTGAAAAATGGAGCTCAGGGAAACTGCAATTCACAAACCCGCAGAGTTATAAATGATAACTCTCATCCACAGATATATTGAGGGAAGGCAACGAAGAGGATTTGAAAGCAAGGCAGAATTGCAGGAAACAGATTTCAGGAGGTAGATACGAATCGCCTTTAAAGCACATGAAAAGCGGCAAAACGTCGACAATGATGCCCTTGGCCAAAAAGGGCGTATGCGTTTTTTCCTGAATATATTCAGGAAAAAACGCATACGCCCTTTTTGGCCAACCAAGCAACCTGGAAAGGCAAATCAGCGCTACAAAGAAGTCTCGCTTCCCATCGGTGAAAAGGGCCATGCTGCAAAAAGTGTCAAAACCAGAAATGCAGGACAGGCCATGGAGAAATGGCAGCCTTGCTACACTGATGGGCGGGATGTAAATTGCCAACAGCCACTCTGGAGAAGTGTACGTTGTGTCCTGAAACATCGAAAAAAAACAGCTTAGGGAGCATAGGGCACGTCCACTCATGGGCGTATAAATTGGAAAAACTAAAAATCAGCAAGACACAGGCACCGGAAAGTTTAGGGCTACTCTGTTGACAAGAACCTCCACTTCATGACACCTTAAATATCCCAGGAAAGAGAAAAATGGATAAAGAAGTTGTGGTCCTTATGTACAATGGAATATCACTCAGACATGAAATCAATGTCATAAGGCTAGTAGAAGCAAGATGAGTGGAGTTAGGTACGAAGATTCTAAGTGAAATAAGTCACACAGAAAAAGACACTTATCATAAGCTATCACTTATAGAGGGAATGTAAAAACCGCTACACTTGAACTGAATTACAAAAACAGAACAGAGTCACACGTTTAGAAAACACACTATAGCTGCTTAACAGGAAAGGTGAGGTGGGGTGATGCATAAAACAAGGGTTTCAAATTCGCTCAGATACCGTTCCATACACCCAATATGTAATAGACAAGACCTACTCCTTGCTCAGTGAACTGGAGTCAACACCCCCTATTCCCCGCACAAGAATATATGTGACTAGTAAGAATCTTAAAACCTATGTATTGATATCTGTCTGGAAGTGAGTCAAGTGGGTGTAAAGCCGCATAAACACAGCCATGAAAGGCAGCTAAACCCCATTATAAAAATAAATTACTTTTAAAAACCCGTAAAACAAAGACAGTGAAAGAGAGAGAAATTCTTACAAAATTCGTTCAGAGGCTGTGATGCAACCTGGATTGACCATATCTAGACCCACAGCTGGATGAGACATAAGGGTGGACACTCTTGGGGCTGAGAGGTTGGGTGAGGTTGGGTGAGAAAACGCAGACCCTTTAAAGTAATACTGCGTGGTACCCATCCCATGGGTCCCAAATCTCCAGTTCAAGGGCATCTTCCTACATCGAAAACATGCATGAAAAACCCAGAAGATGGTACACCGTGTGATTTTGAAAGGTTTCTAAAACGCACCTCATTTCTCATCTCCTTGTGCTCGGTTTCGCCATTCCAGCTACTTTACTAGCAATCTCCCTACTTGGAGAATCAGCACCTTTAACCTCCTGTTCCCTACAGGTTGCAATTTGTCCTGAGGATGAACAGGAAGAGGGGCAACCAATGAGAGACTAGATCTAGGTGTTGGGACAGGCACAGGTCACTCTATTTTCCCAACAGGAAGAAGAATTAACCACAGGCTCAGCCTGCCGCCCAGAAGCAGAATAGGGCCTGAGGCAATCCCGCGCTTTTGCGGCCAGCTCCCAAAAAACACAGTTGAAAAATGGAGCTCAGGGAAACTGCAATTCACAAACCTGCAGAGTTATAAATGATAACTCTCATCCACAGATATATTGAGGGAAGGCAACGAAGAGGATTTGAAAGCAAGGCAGAATTTCAGGAAACAGATTTCAGGAGGTAGATACGAATCGCCTTTAAAGCACATGAAAAGCGGCAAAACGTCGACAATGATGCCCTTGGCCAAAAGGGGCGTATGCGTTTTTTCCTGAATATATTCAGGAAAAAACGCATACGCCCCTTTTGGCCAACCAATCAACCTGGAAAGGCAAATCAGCGCTACAAAGAAGTCTCGCTTCCCATCGGTCAAAAGGGCCATGCTGCAAAATGTGTCAAAACCAGAAATGCAGGACAGGCCATGGAGAAATGGCAGCCTTGCTACACTGATGGGCGGGATGTAAATTGCCAACAGCCACTCTGGAGAAGTGTACGTTGTGTCCTGAAACATGGAAAAAAAACAGCTTAGGGAGCATAGGGCACGTCCACTCATGGGCGTATAAATTGGAAAAACTAAAAATCAGCAAGACACAGGCACCCGAAAGTTTAGGGCTGCTCTGTTGACAAGAACCTCCACTTCATGACACCTTAAATATCCCAGGAAAGAGAAAAATGGATAAAGAAGTTGTGGTCCTTATGTACAATGGAATATCACTCAGACATGAAATCAATGTCATAAGGCTAGTAGAAGCAAGATGAGTGGAGTTAGTTACGAAGATTCTAAGTGAAATAAGTCACACAGAAAAAGACACTTATCATAAGCTATCACTTATAGAGGGAATGTAAAAACCGCTACACTTGAACTGAATTACAAAAACAGAACAGAGTCACACGTTTAGAAAACACACTATAGCTGCTTAACAGGAAAGGTGAGGTGGGGTGATGCATAAAACAAGGGTTTCAAATTCGCTCAGATACCGTTCCATACACCCAATATGTAATAGACAAGACCTACTCCTTGCTCAGTGAACTGGAGTCAACACCCCCTATTCCCCGCACAAGAATATATGTGACTAGTAAGAATCTTAAAACCTATGTATTGATATCTGTCTGGAAGTGAGTCAAGTGGGTGTAAAGCCGCATAAACACAGCCATGAAAGGCAGCTAAACCCCATTATAAAAATAAATTACTTTTAAAAACCCGTAAAACAAAGACAGTGAAAGAGAGAGAAATTCTTACAAAATTCGTTCAGAGGCTGTGATGCAACCTGGATTGACCATATCTAGACCCACAGCTGGATGAGACATAAGGGTGGACACTCTTGGGGCTGAGAGGTTGGGTGAGGTTGGGTGAGAAAACGCAGACCCTTTAAAGTAATACTGCGTGGTACCCATCCCATGGGTCCCAAATCTCCAGGTTGAAGGGCATCTTCCTACATCGAAAACATGCATGAGAAACCCAGAAGATGGTACACCGTGTGATTTTGAAAGGTTTCTAAAACGCACCTCATTTCTCATCTCCTTGTGCTCGGTTTCGCCATTCCAGCTACTTTACTAGCAATCTCCCTACTTGGAGAATCAGCACCTTTAACCTCCTGTTCCCTACAGGTTGCAATTTGTCCTGAGGATGAACGGGAAGAGGGGCAACCAATGAGAGACTAGATCTAGGTGTTGGGACAGGCACAGGTCACTCTATTTTCCCAACAGGAAGAAGAATTAACCACAGGCTCAGCCTGCCGCCCAGAAGCAGAATAGGGCCTGAGGCAATCCCGCGCTTTTGCGGCCAGCTCCCAAAAAACACAGTTGAAAAATGGAGCTCAGGGAAACTGCAATTCACAAACCCGCAGAGTTATAAATGATAACTCTCATCCACAGATATATTGAGGGAAGGCAACGAAGAGGATTTGAAAGCAAGGCAGAATTGCAGGAAACAGATTTCAGGAGGTAGATACGAATCGCCTTTAAAGCACATGAAAAGCGGCAAAACGTCGACAATGATGCCCTTGGCCAAAAGGGCGTATGCGTTTTTTCCTGAATATATTCAGGAAAAAACGCATACGCCCTTTTTGGCCAACCAAGCATCCTGGAAAGGCAAATCAGCGCTACAAAGAAGTCTCGCTTCCCATCGGTCAAAAGGGCCATGCTGCAAAAAGTGTCAAAACCAGAAATGCAGGACAGGCCATGGAGAAAAGGCAGCCTTGCTACACTGATGGGCGGGATGTAAATTGCCAACAGCCACTCTGGAGAAGTATACGTTGTGTCCTGAAACATGGAAAAAAAACAGCTTAGGGAGCATAGGGCACGTCCACTCATGGGCGTATAAATTGGAAAAACTAAAAATCAGCAAGACACAGGCACCGGAAAGTTTAGGGCTGCTCTGTTGACAAGAACCTCCACTTCATGACACCTTAAATATCCCAGGAAAGAGAAAAATGGATAAAGAAGTTGTGGTCCTTATGTACAATGGAATATCACTCAGACATGAAATCAATGTCATAAGGCTAGTAGAAGCAAGATGAGTGGAGTTAGGTACGACGATCCTAAGTGAAATAAGTCACACAGAAAAAGACACTTATCATAAGCTATCACTTATAGAGGGAATGTAAAAACCGCTACACTTGAACTGAATTACAAAACAGAACAGAGTCACACGTTTAGAAAACACACTATGGCTGCTTAACGGGAATGGTGAGGTGGGGTGATGCATAAAACAAGGGTTTCAAATTCGCTCAGATACCGTTCCATACACCCAATATGTAATAGACAAGACCTACTCCTTGCTCAGTGAACTGGACTCAACACCCCCTATTCACCACACAAGAATATATGTGACTAGTAAGAATCTTAAAACCTATGTATTGATTTCTCTCTGGAAGTGAGTCAAGTGGATGTAAAGCCGCATAAACACAGCCATGAAAAGCAGCTAAACCCCATTATAAAAATAAATTACTTTTAAAAACCCATAAAACAAAGACAGTGAAAGAGAGAGAAATTCTTACAAAATTCGTTCAGAGGCTGTGATGCAACCTGGATTGACCATATCTAGACCCACACCTGGATGAGACATAAGGGTGGACACTCTTGGGGCTGAGAGGTTGGGTGAGGTTGGGTGAGCAAACGCAGACCCTTTAAAGTAATACTGCGTGGTACCCATCCCATGGGTCCCAAATCTCCAGGTTCAAGGGCATCTTCCTACATCGAAAACATGCATGAGAAACCCAGAAGATGGTACACCGTGTGATTTTGAAAGGTTTCTAAAACGCACCTCATTTCTCATCTCCTTGTGCTCGGTTTCGCCATTCCAGCTACTTTACTAGCAATCTCCCTACTTGGAGAATCAGCACCTTTAACCTCCTGTTCCCTACAGGTTGCAATTTGTCCTGAGGATGAACGGGAAGAGGGGCAACCAATGAGAGACTAGATCTAGGTGTTGGGACAGGCACAGGTCACTCTATTTTCCCAACAGGAAGAAGAATTAACCACAGGCTCAGCCTGCCGCCCAGAAGCAGAATAGGGCCTGAGGCAATCCCGCGCTTTTGCGGCCAGCTCCCAAAAAAGACAGTTGAAAAATGGAGCTCAGGGAAACTGCAATTCACAAACCCGCAGAGTTATAAATGATAACTCTCATCCACAGATATATTGAGGGAAGGCAACGAAGAGGATTTGAAAGCAAGGCAGAATTGCAGGAAACAGATTTCAGGAGGTAGATACGAATCGCCTTTAAAGCACATGAAAAGCGGCAAAACGTCGACAATGATGCCCTTGGCCAAAAAGGGCGTATGCGTTTTTTCCTGAATATATTCAGGAAAAAACGCATACGCCCTTTTTGGCCAAACAAGCAACCTGGAAAGGCAAATCAGCGCTACAAAGAAGTCTCGCTTCCCATCGGTGAAAAGGGCCATGCTGCAAAAAGTGTCAAAACCAGAAATGCAGGACAGGCCATGGAGAAATGGCAGCCTTGCTACACTGATGGGCGGGATGTAAATTGCCAACAGCCACTCTGGAGAAGTGTACGTTGTGTCCTGAAACATCGAAAAAAAACAGCTTAGGGAGCATAGGGCACGTCCACTCATGGGCGTATAAATTGGAAAAACTAAAAATCAGCAAGACACAGGCACCGGAAAGTTTAGGGCTACTCTGTTGACAAGAACCTCCACTTCATGACACCTTAAATATCCCAGGAAAGAGAAAAATGGATAAAGAAGTTGTGGTCCTTATGTACAATGGAATATCACTCAGACATGAAATCAATGTCATAAGGCTAGTAGAAGCAAGATGAGTGGAGTTAGGTACGAAGATTCTAAGTGAAATAAGTCACACAGAAAAAGACACTTATCATAAGCTATCACTTATAGAGGGAATGTAAAAACCGCTACACTTGAACTGAATTACAAAAACAGAACAGAGTCACACGTTTAGAAAACACACTATAGCTGCTTAACAGGAAAGGTGAGGTGGGGTGATGCATAAAACAAGGGTTTCAAATTCGCTCAGATACCGTTCCATACACCCAATATGTAATAGACAAGACCTACTCCTTGCTCAGTGAACTGGAGTCAACACCCCCTATTCCCCGCACAAGAATATATGTGACTAGTAAGAATCTTAAAACCTATGTATTGATATCTGTCTGGAAGTGAGTCAAGTGGGTGTAAAGCCGCATAAACACAGCCATGAAAGGCAGCTAAACCCCATTATAAAAATAAATTACTTTTAAAAACCCGTAAAACAAAGACAGTGAAAGAGAGAGAAATTCTTACAAAATTCGTTCAGAGGCTGTGATGCAACCTGGATTGACCATATCTAGACCCACAGCTGGATGAGACATAAGGGTGGACACTCTTGGGGCTGAGAGGTTGGGTGAGGTTGGGTGAGAAAACGCAGACCCTTTAAAGTAATACTGCGTGGTACCCATCCCATGGGTCCCAAATCTCCAGTTCAAGGGCATCTTCCTACATCGAAAACATGCATGAAAAACCCAGAAGATGGTACACCGTGTGATTTTGAAAGGTTTCTAAAACGCACCTCATTTCTCATCTCCTTGTGCTCGGTTTCGCCATTCCAGCTACTTTACTAGCAATCTCCCTACTTGGAGAATCAGCACCTTTAACCTCCTGTTCCCTACAGGTTGCAATTTGTCCTGAGGATGAACAGGAAGAGGGGCAACCAATGAGAGACTAGATCTAGGTGTTGGGACAGGCACAGGTCACTCTATTTTCCCAACAGGAAGAAGAATTAAGCACAGGCTCAGCCTGCCGCCCAGAAGCAGAATAGGGCCTGAGGCAATCCCGCGCTTTTGCGGCCAGCTCCCAAAAAACACAGTTGAAAAATGGAGCTCAGGGAAACTGCAATTCACAAACCTGCAGAGTTATAAATGATAACTCTCATCCACAGATATATTGAGGGAAGGCAACGAAGAGGATTTGAAAGCAAGGCAGAATTTCAGGAAACAGATTTCAGGAGGTAGATACGAATCGCCTTTAAAGCACATGAAAAGCGGCAAAACGTCGACAATGATGCCCTTGGCCAAAAGGGGCGTATGCGTTTTTTCCTGAATATATTCAGGAAAAAACGCATACGCCCCTTTTGGCCAACCAAGCAACCTAGAAAGGCAAATCAGCGCTACAAAGAAGTCTCGCTTCCCATCGGTCAAAAGGGCCATGCTGCAAAATGTGTCAAAACCAGAAATGCAGGACAGGCCATGGAGAAATGGCAGCCTTGCTACACTGATGGGCGGGATGTAAATTGCCAACAGCCACTCTGGAGAAGTGTACGTTGTGTCCTGAAACATGGAAAAAAAACAGCTTAGGGAGCATAGGGCACGTCCACTCATGGGCGTATAAATTGGAAAAACTAAAAATCAGCAAGACACAGGCACCCGAAAGTTTAGGGCTGCTCTGTTGACAAGAACCTCCACTTCATGACACCTTAAATATCCCAGGAAAGAGAAAAATGGATAAAGAAGTTGTGGTCCTTATGTACAATGGAATATCACTCAGACATGAAATCAATGTCATAAGGCTAGTAGAAGCAAGATGAGTGGAGTTAGTTACGAAGATTCTAAGTGAAATAAGTCACACAGAAAAAGACACTTATCATAAGCTATCACTTATAGAGGGAATGTAAAAACCGCTACACTTGAACTGAATTACAAAAACAGAACAGAGTCACACGTTTAGAAAACACACTATAGCTGCTTAACAGGAAAGGTGAGGTGGGGTGATGCATAAAACAAGGGTTTCAAATTCGCTCAGATACCGTTCCATACACCCAATATGTAATAGACAAGACCTACTCCTTGCTCAGTGAACTGGAGTCAACACCCCCTATTCCCCGCACAAGAATATATGTGACTAGTAAGAATCTTAAAACCTATGTATTGATATCTGTCTGGAAGTGAGTCAAGTGGGTGTAAAGCCGCATAAACACAGCCATGAAAGGCAGCTAAACCCCATTATAAAAATAAATTACTTTTAAAAACCCGTAAAACAAAGACAGTGAAAGAGAGAGAAATTCTTACAAAATTCGTTCAGAGGCTGTGATGCAACCTGGATTGACCATATCTAGACCCACAGCTGGATGAGACATAAGGGTGGACACTCTTGGGGCTGAGAGGTTGGGTGAGGTTGGGTGAGAAAACGCAGACCCTTTAAAGTAATACTGCGTGGTACCCATCCCATGGGTCCCAAATCTCCAGGTTGAAGGGCATCTTCCTACATCGAAAACATGCATGAGAAACCCAGAAGATGGTACACCGTGTGATTTTGAAAGGTTTCTAAAACGCACCTCATTTCTCATCTCCTTGTGCTCGGTTTCGCCATTCCAGCTACTTTACTAGCAATCTCCCTACTTGGAGAATCAGCACCTTTAACCTCCTGTTCCCTACAGGTTGCAATTTGTCCTGAGGATGAACGGGAAGAGGGGCAACCAATGAGAGACTAGATCTAGGTGTTGGGACAGGCACAGGTCACTCTATTTTCCCAACAGGAAGAAGAATTAACCACAGGCTCAGCCTGCCGCCCAGAAGCAGAATAGGGCCTGAGGCAATCCCGCGCTTTTGCGGCCAGCTCCCAAAAAACACAGTTGAAAAATGGAGCTCAGGGAAACTGCAATTCACAAACCCGCAGAGTTATAAATGATAACTCTCATCCACAGATATATTGAGGGAAGGCAACGAAGAGGATTTGAAAGCAAGGCAGAATTGCAGGAAACAGATTTCAGGAGGTAGATACGAATCGCCTTTAAAGCACATGAAAAGCGGCAAAACGTCGACAATGATGCCCTTGGCCAAAAAGGGCGTATGCGTTTTTTCCTGAATATATTCAGGAAAAAACGCATACGCCCTTTTTGGCCAACCAAGCAACCTGGAAAGGCAAATCAGCGCTACAAAGAAGTCTCGCTTCCCATCGGTCAAAAGGGCCATGCTGCAAAAAGTGTCAAAACCAGAAATGCAGGACAGGCCATGGAGAAAAGGCAGCCTTGCTACACTGATGGGCGGGATGTAAATTGCCAACAGCCACTCTGGAGAAGTATACGTTGTGTCCTGAAACATGGAAAAAAAACAGCTTAGGGAGCATAGGGCACGTCCACTCATGGGCGTATAAATTGGAAAAACTAAAAATCAGCAAGACACAGGCACCGGAAAGTTTAGGGCTGCTCTGTTGACAAGAACCTCCACTTCATGACACCTTAAATATCCCAGGAAAGAGAAAAATGGATAAAGAAGTTGTGGTCCTTATGTACAATGGAATATCACTCAGACATGAAATCAATGTCATAAGGCTAGTAGAAGCAAGATGAGTGGAGTTTGGTACGACGATCCTAAGTGAAATAAGTCACACAGAAAAAGACACTTATCATAAGCTATCACTTATAGAGGGAATGTAAAAACCGCTACACTTGAACTGAATTACAAAACAGAACAGAGTCACACGTTTAGAAAACACACTATGGCTGCTTAACGGGAATGGTGAGGTGGGGTGATGCATAAAACAAGGGTTTCAAATTCGCTCAGATACCGTTCCATACACCCAATATGTAATAGACAAGACCTACTCCTTGCTCAGTGAACTGGACTCAACACCCCCTATTCACCACACAAGAATATATGTGACTAGTAAGAATCTTAAAACCTATGTATTGATTTCTCTCTGGAAGTGAGTCAAGTGGATGTAAAGCCGCATAAACACAGCCATGAAAAGCAGCTAAACCCCATTATAAAAATAAATTACTTTTAAAAACCCATAAAACAAAGACAGTGAAAGAGAGAGAAATTCTTACAAAATTCGTTCAGAGGCTGTGATGCAACCTGGATTGACCATATCTAGACCCACACCTGGATGAGACATAAGGGTGGACACTCTTGGGGCTGAGAGGTTGGGTGAGGTTGGGTGAGCAAACGCAGACCCTTTAAAGTAATACTGCGTGGTACCCATCCCATGGGTCCCAAATCTCCAGGTTCAAGGGCATCTTCCTACATCGAAAACATGCATGAGAAACCCAGAAGATGGTACACCGTGTGATTTTGAAAGGTTTCTAAAACGCACCTCATTTCTCATCTCCTTGTGCTCGGTTTCGCCATTCCAGCTACTTTACTAGCAATCTCCCTACTTGGAGAATCAGCACCTTTAACCTCCTGTTCCCTACAGGTTGCAATTTGTCCTGAGGATGAACGGGAAGAGGGGCAACCAATGAGAGACTAGATCTAGGTGTTGGGACAGGCACAGGTCACTCTATTTTCCCAACAGGAAGAAGAATTAACCACAGGCTCAGCCTGCCGCCCAGAAGCAGAATAGGGCCTGAGGCAATCCCGCGCTTTTGCGGCCAGCTCCCAAAAAAGACAGTTGAAAAATGGAGCTCAGGGAAACTGCAATTCACAAACCCGCAGAGTTATAAATGATAACTCTCATCCACAGATATATTGAGGGAAGGCAACGAAGAGGATTTGAAAGCAAGGCAGAATTGCAGGAAACAGATTTGAGGAGGTAGATACAAATCGCCTTTAAAGCACATGAAAAGCGGCAAAACGTCGACAATGATGCCCTTGGCCAAAAAGGGCGTATGCGTTTTTTCCTGAATATATTCAGGAAAAAACGCATACGCCCTTTTTGCCCAACCAAGCAACCTGGAAAGGCAAATCAGCGCTACAAAGAAGTCTCGCTTCCCATCGGTCAAAAGGGCCATGCTGCAAAAAGTGTCAAAACCAGAAATGCAGGACAGGCCATGGAGAAAAGGCAGCCTTGCTACACTGATGGGCGGGATGTAAATTGCCAACAGCCACTCTGGAGAAGTATACGTTGTGTCCTGAAACATGGAAAAAAAACAGCTTAGGGAGCATAGGGCACGTCCACTCATGGGCGTATAAATTGGAAAAACTAAAAATCAGCAAGACACAGGCACCGGAAAGTTTAGGGCTGCTCTGTTGACAAGAACCTCCACTTCATGACACCTTAAATATCCCAGGAAAGAGAAAAATGGATAAAGAAGTTGTGGTCCTTATGTACAATGGAATATCACTCAGACATGAAATCAATGTCATAAGGCTAGTAGAAGCAAGATGAGTGGAGTTAGGTACGACGATCCTAAGTGAAATAAGTCACACAGAAAAAGACACTTATCATAAGCTATCACTTATAGAGGGAATGTAAAAACCGCTACACTTGAACTGAATTACAAAACAGAACAGAGTCACACGTTTAGAAAACACACTATGGCTGCTTAACGGGAATGGTGAGGTGGGGTGATGCATAAAACAAGGGTTTCAAATTCGCTCAGATACCGTTCCATACACCCAATATGTAATAGACAAGACCTACTCCTTGCTCAGTGAACTGGACTCAACACCCCCTATTCACCACACAAGAATATATGTGACTAGTAAGAATCTTAAAACCTATGTATTGATTTCTCTCTGGAAGTGAGTCAAGTGGATGTAAAGCCGCATAAACACAGCCATGAAAAGCAGCTAAACCCCATTATAAAAATAAATTACTTTTAAAAACCCATAAAACAAAGACAGTGAAAGAGAGAGAAATTCTTACAAAATTCGTTCAGAGGCTGTGATGCAACCTGGATTGACCATATCTAGACCCACACCTGGATGAGACATAAGGGTGGACACTCTTGGGGCTGAGAGGTTGGGTGAGGTTGGGTGAGCAAACGCAGACCCTTTAAAGTAATACTGCGTGGTACCCATCCCATGGGTCCCAAATCTCCAGGTTCAAGGGCATCTTCCTACATCGAAAACATGCATGAGAAACCCAGAAGATGGTACACCGTGTGATTTTGAAAGGTTTCTAAAACGCACCTCATTTCTCATCTCCTTGTGCTCGGTTTCGCCATTCCAGCTACTTTACTAGCAATCTCCCTACTTGGAGAATCAGCACCTCTAACCTCCTGTTCCCTACAGGTTGCAATTTGTCCTGAGGATGAACGGGAAGAGGGGCAACCAATGAGAGACTAGATCTAGGTGTTGGGACAGGCACAGGTCACTCTATTTTCCCAACAGGAAGAAGAATTAACCACAGGCTCAGCCTGCCGCCCAGAAGCAGAATAGGGCCTGAGGCAATCCCGCGCTTTTGCGGCCAGCTCCCAAAAAAGACAGTTGAAAAATGGAGCTCAGGGAAACTGCAATTCACAAACCCGCAGAGTTATAAATGATAACTCTCATCCACAGATATATTGAGGGAAGGCAACGAAGAGGATTTGAAAGCAAGGCAGAATTGCAGGAAACAGATTTGAGGAGGTAGATACAAATCGCCTTTAAAGCACATGAAAAGCGGCAAAACGTCGACAATGATGCCCTTGGCCAAAAAGGGCGTATGCGTTTTTTCCTGAATATATTCAGGAAAAAACGCATACGCCCTTTTTGCCCAACCAAGCAACCTGGAAAGGCAAATCAGCGCTACAAAGAAGTCTCGCTTCCCATCGGTCAAAAGGGCCATGCTGCAAAAAGTGTCAAAACCAGAAATGCAGGACAGGCCATTGAGAAATGGCAGCCTTGCTACACTGATGGGCGGGATGTAAATTGCCAACAGCCACTCTGGAGAAGTGTACGTTGTGTCCTGAAACATCGAAAAAAAACAGCTTAGGGAGCATAGGGCACGTCCACTCATGGGCGTATAAATTGGAAAAACTAAAAATCAGCAAGACACAGGCACCGGAAAGTTTAGGGCTGCTCTGTTGACAAGAACCTCCACTTCATGACACCTTAAATATCCCAGGAAAGAGAAAAATGGATAAAGAAGTTGTGGTCCTTATGTACAATGGAATATCACTCAGACATGAAATCAATGTCATAAGGCTAGTAGAAGCAAGATGAGTGGAGTTAGGTACGACGATTCTAAGTGAAATAAGTCACACAGAAAAAGACACTTATCATAAGCTATCACTTATAGAGGGAATGTAAAAACCGCTACACTTGAACTGAATTACAAAAACAGAACAGAGTCACACGTTTAGAAAACACACTATAGCTGCTTAACAGGAAAGGTGAGGTGGGGTGATGCATAAAACAAGGGTTTCAAATTCGCTCAGATACCGTTCCATACACCCAATATGTAATAGACAAGACCTACTCCTTGCTCAGTGAACTGGAGTCAACACCCCCTATTCCCCGCACAAGAATATATGTGACTAGTAAGAATCTTAAAACCTATGTATTGATATCTGTCTGGAAGTGAGTCAAGTGGGTGTAAAGCCGCATAAACACAGCCATGAAAGGCAGCTAAACCCCATTATAAAAATAAATTACTTTTAAAAACCCATAAAACAAAGACAGTGAAAGAGAGAGAAATTCTTACAAAATTCGTTCAGAGGCTGTGATGCAACCTGGATTGACCATATCTAGACCCACAGCTGGATGAGACATAAGGGTGGACACTCTTGGGGCTGAGTGGTTGGGTGAGGTTGGGTGAGAAAACGCAGACCCTTTAAAGTAATACTGCGTGGTACCCATCCCATGGGTCCCAAATCTCCAGGTTGAAGGGCATCTTCCTACATCGAAAACATGCATGAGAAACCCAGAAGATGGTACACCGTGTGATTTTGAAAGGTTTCTAAAACGCACCTCATTTCTCATCTCCTTGTGCTCGGTTTCGCCATTCCAGCTACTTTACTAGCAATCTCCCTACTTGGAGAATCAGCACCTTTAACCTCCTGTTCCCTACAGGTTGCAATTTGTCCTGAGGATGAACGGGAAGAGGGGCAACCAATGAGAGACTAGATCTAGGTGTTGGGACAGGCACAGGTCACTCTATTTTCCCAACAGGAAGAAGAGTTAACCACAGGCTCAGCCTGCCGCCCAGAAGCAGAATAGGGCCTGAGGCAATCCCGCGCTTTTGCGGCCAGCTCCCAAAAAAGACAGTTGAAAAATGGAGCTCAGGGAAACTGCAATTCACAAACCCGCAGAGTTATAAATGATAACTCTCATCCACAGATATATTGAGGGAAGGCAACGAAGAGGATTTGAAAGCAAGGCAGAATTGCAGGAAACAGATTTCAGGAGGTAGATACGAATCGCCTTTAAAGCACATGAAAAGCGGCAAAACGTCGACAATGATGCCCTTGGCCAAAAAGGGCGTATGCGTTTTTTCCTGAATATATTCAGGAAAAAACGCATACGCCCTTTTTGGCCAACCAAGCAACCTGGAAATGCAAGTCAGCGCTACAAAGAAGTCTCGCTTCCCATCGGTGAAAAGGGCCATGCTGCAAAAAGTGTCAAAACCAGAAATGCAGGACAGGCCATGGAGAAAAGGCAGCCTTGCTACACTGATGGGCGGGATGTAAATTGCCAACAGCCACTCTGGAGAAGTATACGTTGTGTCCTGAAACATCGAAAAAAAACAGCTTAGGGAGCATAGGGCACGTCCACTCATGGGCGTATAAATTGGAAAAACTAAAAATCAGCAAGACACAGGCACCGGAAAGTTTAGGGCTGCTCTGTTGACAAGAACCTCCACTTCATGACACCTTAAATATCCCAGGAAAGAGAAAAATGGATAAAGAAGTTGTGGTCCTTATGTACAATAGAATATCACTCAGACATGAAATCAATGTCATAAGGCTAGTAGAAGCAAGATGAGTGGAGTTAGGTACGACGATCCTAAGTGAAATAAGTCACACAGAAAAAGACACTTATCATAAGCTATCACTTATAGAGGGAATGTAAAAACCGCTACACTTGAACTGAATTACAAAACAGAACAGAGTCACACGTTTAGAAAACACACTATGGCTGCTTAACGGGAATGGTGAGGTGGGGTGATGCATAAAACAAGGGTTTCAAATTCGCTCAGATACCGTTCCATACACCCAATATGTAATAGACAAGACCTACTCCTTGCTCAGTGAACTGGACTCAACACCCCCTATTTCCCACACAAGAATATATGTGACTAGTAAGAATCTTAAAACCTATGTATTGATATCTCTCTGGAAGAGAGTCAAGTGAGTGTAAAGTGGCATAAACACAGCCGTGAAAAGCAGCTAAACCCCATTTTAAAAATAAATTACCTTTAAAAACCCGTGAAACAAAGACAGGGAAAGAAAGAGAAATTCTTACAAAATTCGTTCAGGGGCTGTGATGCAACCTGGATTGACCATATCTAGACCCACAGGTGATTGAGACATAATGGTGGGCACTCATGGGGCTGAGACTTTGGGTGAGGTTGGGTGAGCAAACGCAGACCCTTTAAAATAATACTGCGTGGTACCCATCCCATGGGTCCCAAATCTCCAGGTTCAAGGGCATCTTCCTACATCGAAAACATGCATGAGAAACCCAGAAGATGGTACACCGTCTGATCGGGAAAGGCTCCTGAAACGCACCTCATTTCTCATCTCCTTGTGCTAGGGTTCGCCTTTCCAGCCACTTTACTAGGAATCTCCCTACTTGGGGAATAAGCACCTTTAACCTCCTCTTCTCTGCAGGTTGCAATTTGTCCTGAGGATGAACGGGAAGAGGGGGAACCAATGAGAGACTAGATCTAGGTGTTGTGACAGGCACAGGTCACTCTATTTTCCCATCAGGAAGAAGAATTAACCACAGGCTCAGCATGCCCCCCGGAACCAGAATAGGGACTGAAGCAATCCTGCGCATTTGCGGCCAGCTCCCAAAAAATCCAGTTGAAAAATGGAGCTCAGGGACACTGCAATTCACAAACCTGCAGAGTTATAAATGATAAGTCTCGTACACAAATATATTGAGGGAAGGCAATGAAGAGGATTTGAAAGCAAGGCAGAATTGCAGGAAACAGGTATCAGGAGGTAGATTCGAATCGCCTTTAAAGCACATGAAAAGCGGCAAAACGTGGACAATGATGCCCTTGGCCTAAAAGTGCATATACGTTTTTTCCTGAATATATTCAGGAAAAAACGCATACGCCCTTTTTGGCCAACCAAGCACCCTGGAAAGGCAAATCAGCGCTACAATGAAGTCTCGCTTCCCATCGTTCAAAGGCCGTGCTGAAAAAAGTGTCAAAACCAGAAATGCAGGACAGGCCATGGAGAAATGGCAGCCTTGCTACGCTGATGGGCGGGATGTAAATTGCCAACAGCCACTCTGGAGAAGTGTACGGTGTGTCCTGAAACATCTAAAACACACAGCTTAGAGAGCACAGGGCACTTCCACTCATGGGTGTGTAAATAGGGAAAACTAAAAATCAGCAAGACACAGGCACCCCAAAATTTAGGGCTGCTCTGTTGACAAGAACCTCCACTTCATGACTCCTTAAATATCCCAGGAAATATTAAAATGGATAAAGATGTTGAGGTCCTTATGTACAATGGAATTTCACTCAGCCATGAAATCAATGTCCTAAGGCAAGTAGCAGCATGATGAGTGGATTTAGGTATGACGATTGTAAGTGAAATAAGTCACACAGAAAAAGACACTTATTATAAGATATCACTTATAGAGGGAATGTAAAAACCGTTACCATTGAACTGAATTACAAAACAGAACAGAGTCACACATTTTGAAAACACACTATGGCTTCTTAACGGGAAAGGTGAGGTGGGGTGATGCATAAAACAAGGGTTTCTAATTAGCTCAGATACCGTTCCATAAACCCAATATGTACTAGACAAGACCTACTCCTTGCTCAGTGAACTGGACTAAACACCCACTATTCACCGCACAAGAATATATCTGACTAGTAAGAATCTTAAAACCTATGTATTGATATCTGTCTGGAAGTGAGTCAAGTGGGTGTAAAGCCGCATAAACACAGCAGTGAAAAGCAGCTAAAGCCCATTATAAAAATCAATTGCTTTTAAAAACCCATGCAACAAAGAGAGTGAAAGAGAGAGAAATTCTGACACAATTCGTTCAGGGGCTGTGATGCAACCTGGATTTACCATATCTAGACCCACAGCTAGATGAGACATAAGGGTGGACACTCTTGGGGCTGAGAGGTTTGGTGAGGTTGGGTGAGGAAATGCAGACCCTTTAAAGTAATACTGTGTGGTACCCGTCCAATGGGTCCCAAATCTCCAGGTTCAAGGGCATCTACCTACATCGAAAACATGTACTAGAAACCCAGAAGATGGTACACCGTCTGATTGGGAAAGGTTTCTAAAAGGCACCTCATTTCTCATCCCCTTGTGCTCGGGTTCGCCATTCCATCCACTCTACTAGCAATCTCCCCCCTTGGAGAATCAGCACCTTTAACCTCCTGTTCTGTACAGGTTGCAATTTGTCCTGAGAATGAACGGGAAGTGGGGGAACCAATGAGAGACTTGCTCTATGTTTTGTGACAGGCACAGGTCAATCTTTTTTCCCATTAGGAAGAAGAATTAACCACAGGCTCAGCCTGCCCCACAGAACCAGAAGAGGGTCTGAAGCAATCCTGCACTTTTGCGGCCAGCTACCAAAAAAGCCCGTTGAAAAATGGAGCACATGAGCACTGCAATTCACAAACCTGCAAAGTTATAAATGATAACTCTCGTCCACAAATATATTGAGGGAAGGCAATGAAGAGGATTTGAAAGCAAGGCAGAATTGCAGGAAACAGATTTCAGGAGGTAGATTCAAATCGATTTGAAAGCACATGAAAAGCGGCAAAAGGTCGACAATGATGCCCTTGGTCAAAAAGGGCGTATGCGTTTTTTCCTGAATATATTCAGGAAAAAACGCATACGCCCTTTTTGGCCAACCAAGCAACCTGGAAAGGCAAATCAGCGCTACAAAGAAGTCTCGCTTCCCATCGGTCAAAAGGGCCATGC
This sequence comes from Eschrichtius robustus, assembly GCF_028021215.1. NCBI lineage: Eukaryota > Metazoa > Chordata > Mammalia > Artiodactyla > Eschrichtiidae > Eschrichtius > Eschrichtius robustus. The sequence goes on from NW_027175231.1 coordinate 336,794, forward strand.
TGCAAAATGTGTCAAAACCAGAAATGCAGGACAGGCCATGGAGAAATGGCAGCCTTGCTACACTGATGGGCGGGATGTAAATTGCCAACAGCCACTCTGGAGAAGTGTACGTTGTGTCCTGAAACATGGAAAAAAAACAGCTTAGGGAGCATAGGGCACGTCCACTCATGGGCGTATAAATTGGAAAAACTAAAAATCAGCAAGACACAGGCACCCGAAAGTTTAGGGCTGCTCTGTTGACAAGAACCTCCACTTCATGACACCTTAAATATCCCAGGAAAGAGAAAAATGGATAAAGAAGTTGTGGTCCTTATGTACAATGGAATATCACTCAGACATGAAATCAATGTCATAAGGCTAGTAGAAGCAAGATGAGTGGAGTTAGTTACGAAGATTCTAAGTGAAATAAGTCACACAGAAAAAGACACTTATCATAAGCTATCACTTATAGAGGGAATGTAAAAACCGCTACACTTGAACTGAATTACAAAAACAGAACAGAGTCACACGTTTAGAAAACACACTATAGCTGCTTAACAGGAAAGGTGAGGTGGGGTGATGCATAAAACAAGGGTTTCAAATTCGCTCAGATACCGTTCCATACACCCAATATGTAATAGACAAGACCTACTCCTTGCTCAGTGAACTGGAGTCAACACCCCCTATTCCCCGCACAAGAATATATGTGACTAGTAAGAATCTTAAAACCTATGTATTGATATCTGTCTGGAAGTGAGTCAAGTGGGTGTAAAGCCGCATAAACACAGCCATGAAAGGCAGCTAAACCCCATTATAAAAATAAATTACTTTTAAAAACCCGTAAAACAAAGACAGTGAAAGAGAGAGAAATTCTTACAAAATTCGTTCAAAGGCTGTGATGCAACCTGGATTGACCATATCTAGACCCACAGCTGGATGAGACATAAGGGTGGACACTCTTGGGGCTGAGAGGTTGGGTGAGGTTGGGTGAGAAAACGCAGACCCTTTAAAGTAATACTGCGTGGTACCCATCCCATGGGTCCCAAATCTCCAGGTTGAAGGGCATCTTCCTACATCGAAAACATGCATGAGAAACCCAGAAGATGGTACACCGTGTGATTTTGAAAGGTTTCTAAAACGCACCTCATTTCTCATCTCCTTGTGCTCGGTTTCGCCATTCCAGCTACTTTACTAGCAATCTCCCTACTTGGAGAATCAGCACCTTTAACCTCCTGTTCCCTACAGGTTGCAATTTGTCCTGAGGATGAACGGGAAGAGGGGCAACCAATGAGAGACTAGATCTAGGTGTTGGGACAGGCACAGGTCACTCTATTTTCCCAACAGGAAGAAGAATTAACCACAGGCTCAGCCTGCCGCCCAGAAGCAGAATAGGGCCTGAGGCAATCCCGCGCTTTTGCGGCCAGCTCCCAAAAAAGACAGTTGAAAAATGGAGCTCAGGGAAACTGCAATTCACAAACCCGCAGAGTTATAAATGATAACTCTCATCCACAGATATATTGAGGGAAGGCAACGAAGAGGATTTGAAAGCAAGGCAGAATTGCAGGAAACAGATTTCAGGAGGTAGATACGAATCGCCTTTAAAGCACATGAAAAGCGGCAAAACGTCCACAATGATGCCCTTGGCCAAAAAGGGCGTATGCGTTTTTTCCTGAATATATTCAGGAAAAAACGCATACGCCCTTTTTGGCCAACCAAGCAACCTGGAAATGCAAGTCAGCGCTACAAAGAAGTCTCGCTTCCCATCGGTGAAAAGGGCCATGCTGCAAAAAGTGTCAAAACCAGAAATGCAGGACAGGCCATGGAGAAAAGGCAGCCTTGCTACACTGATGGGCGGGATGTAAATTGCCAACAGCCACTCTGGAGAAGTATACGTTGTGTCCTGAAACATCGAAAAAAAACAGCTTAGGGAGCATAGGGCACGTCCACTCATGGGCGTATAAATTGGAAAAACTAAAAATCAGCAAGACACAGGCACCGGAAAGTTTAGGGCTGCTCTGTTGACAAGAACCTCCACTTCATGACACCTTAAATATCCCAGGAAAGAGAAAAATGGATAAAGAAGTTGTGGTCCTTATGTACAATAGAATATCACTCAGACATGAAATCAATGTCATAAGGCTAGTAGAAGCAAGATGAGTGGAGTTAGGTACGACGATCCTAAGTGAAATAAGTCACACAGAAAAAGACACTTATCATAAGCTATCACTTATAGAGGGAATGTAAAAACCGCTACACTTGAACTGAATTACAAAACAGAACAGAGTCACACGTTTAGAAAACACACTATGGCTGCTTAACGGGAATGGTGAGGTGGGGTGATGCATAAAACAAGGGTTTCAAATTCGCTCAGATACCGTTCCATACACCCAATATGTAATAGACAAGACCTACTCCTTGCTCAGTGAACTGGACTCAACACCCCCTATTTCCCACACAAGAATATATGTGACTAGTAAGAATCTTAAAACCTATGTATTGATATCTCTCTGGAAGAGAGTCAAGTGAGTGTAAAGTGGCATAAACACAGCCGTGAAAAGCAGCTAAACCCCATTTTAAAAATAAATTACCTTTAAAAACCCGTGAAACAAAGACAGGGAAAGAAAGAGAAATTCTTACAAAATTCGTTCAGGGGCTGTGATGCAACCTGGATTGACCATATCTAGACCCACAGGTGATTGAGACATAATGGTGGGCACTCATGGGGCTGAGACTTTGGGTGAGGTTGGGTGAGCAAACGCAGACCCTTTAAAATAATACTGCGTGGTACCCATCCCATGGGTCCCAAATCTCCAGGTTCAAGGGCATCTTCCTACATCGAAAACATGCATGAGAAACCCAGAAGATGGTACACCGTCTGATCGGGAAAGGCTCCTGAAACGCACCTCATTTCTCATCTCCTTGTGCTAGGGTTCGCCTTTCCAGCCACTTTACTAGGAATCTCCCTACTTGGGGAATAAGCACCTTTAACCTCCTCTTCTCTGCAGGTTGCAATTTGTCCTGAGGATGAACGGGAAGAGGGGGAACCAATGAGAGACTAGATCTAGGTGTTGTGACAGGCACAGGTCACTCTATTTTCCCATCAGGAAGAAGAATTAACCACAGGCTCAGCATGCCCCCCGGAACCAGAATAGGGACTGAAGCAATCCTGCGCATTTGCGGCCAGCTCCCAAAAAATCCAGTTGAAAAATGGAGCTCAGGGACACTGCAATTCACAAACCTGCAGAGTTATAAATGATAAGTCTCGTACACAAATATATTGAGGGAAGGCAATGAAGAGGATTTGAAAGCAAGGCAGAATTGCAGGAAACAGGTATCAGGAGGTAGATTCGAATCGCCTTTAAAGCACATGAAAAGCGGCAAAACGTGGACAATGATGCCCTTGGCCTAAAAGTGCATATACGTTTTTTCCTGAATATATTCAGGAAAAAACGCATACGCCCTTTTTGGCCAACCAAGCACCCTGGAAAGGCAAATCAGCGCTACAATGAAGTCTCGCTTCCCATCGTTCAAAGGCCGTGCTGAAAAAAGTGTCAAAACCAGAAATGCAGGACAGGCCATGGAGAAATGGCAGCCTTGCTACGCTGATGGGCGGGATGTAAATTGCCAACAGCCACTCTGGAGAAGTGTACGGTGTGTCCTGAAACATCTAAAACACACAGCTTAGAGAGCACAGGGCACTTCCACTCATGGGTGTGTAAATAGGGAAAACTAAAAATCAGCAAGACACAGGCACCCCAAAATTTAGGGCTGCTCTGTTGACAAGAACCTCCACTTCATGACTCCTTAAATATCCCAGGAAATATTAAAATGGATAAAGATGTTGAGGTCCTTATGTACAATGGAATTTCACTCAGCCATGAAATCAATGTCCTAAGGCAAGTAGCAGCATGATGAGTGGATTTAGGTATGACGATTGTAAGTGAAATAAGTCACACAGAAAAAGACACTTATTATAAGATATCACTTATAGAGGGAATGTAAAAACCGTTACCATTGAACTGAATTACAAAACAGAACAGAGTCACACATTTTGAAAACACACTATGGCTTCTTAACGGGAAAGGTGAGGTGGGGTGATGCATAAAACAAGGGTTTCTAATTAGCTCAGATACCGTTCCATAAACCCAATATGTACTAGACAAGACCTACTCCTTGCTCAGTGAACTGGACTAAACACCCACTATTCACCGCACAAGAATATATCTGACTAGTAAGAATCTTAAAACCTATATATTGATATCTCTCTGGAAGTGAGTCAAGTGGGTGTAAAGCCGCATAAACACAGCAGTGAAAAGCAGCTAAAGCCCATTATAAAAATCAATTGCTTTTAAAAACCCATGCAACAAAGAGAGTGAAAGAGAGAGAAATTCTGACACAATTCGTTCAGGGGCTGTGATGCAACCTGGATTTACCATATCTAGACCCACAGCTAGATGAGACATAAGGGTGGACACTCTTGGGGCTGAGAGGTTTGGTGAGGTTGGGTGAGCAAATTCAGACCCTTTAAAGTAATACTGCGTGGTACCCGTCCAATGGGTCCCAAATCTCCAGGTTCAAGGGCATCTACCTACATCGAAAACACGCATGAGAAACCCAGAAGATGGTACACCGTGTGATTTTGAAAGGTTTCTAAAACACACCTCATTTCTCATCTCCTTGTGCTCGGGTTCGCCTTTCCAGCTACTTTACTAGCAATCTCCCTACTTGGAGAATCATCACCTTTAACCTCCTGTTCTGTACAGGTTGCAATTTGTCCTGAGAATGAACGGGAAGTGGGGGAACCAATGAGAGACTTGCTCTAGGTTTTGTGACAGGCACAGGTCAATTTTTTTTCCCATTAGGAAGAAGAATTAACCACAGGCTCAGCCTGCCCCACAGAACCAGAAGAGGGTCTGAAGCAATCCTGCGCTTTTGCGGCCAGCTACCAAAAAAGCCCGTTGAAAAATGGAGCACATGAGCACTGCAATTCACAAACCTGCAAAGTTATAAATGATAACTCTCGTCCACAAATATATTGAGGGAAGGCAATGAAGAGGATTTGAAAGCAAGGCAGAATTGCAGGAAACAGATTTCAGGAGGTAGATTCAAATCGATTTGAAAGCACATGAAAAGCGGCAAAAGGTCGACAATGATGCCCTTGGTCAAAAAGGGCGTATGCGTTTTTTCCTGAATATATTCAGGAAAAAACGCATACGCCCTTTTTGGCCAACCAAGCAACCTGGAAAGGAAAATCAGCGCTACAAAGAAGTCTCGCTTCCCATCGGTCATAAAGGGTATGCTGAAAAAAGTGTAAAAACCAGAAATGCAGGACAGGCCATGGAGAAATGGCAGCCTTGCTACGCTGATGGGCGGGATGTAAATTGCCAAGAGGCACTCTGGAGAAGTGTACGGTGTGTCCTGAAACATCGAAAAAACACAGGTTAGGGAGCATAGGGCACTTCCACTCATGGGCGTATAAATTGGAAAAATTAAAAATCAGCAAGACACAGGCACCGGAAAGTTTAGGGCTGCTCTGTTGACAAGAACCTCCACTTCATGACACCTTAAATATCCCAGGAAAGAGAAAAATGGATAAAGAAGTTGTGGTCCTTATGTACAATTGAATATCACTCAGACATGAAATCAATGTCATAAGGCTAGTAGAAGCAAGATGAGTGGAGTTAGGTACGACGATTCTAAGTGAAATAAGTCACACAGAAAAAGACACTTATCATAAGCTATCACTTATAGAGAGAATGTAAAAACCGCTACACGTGAACTGAATTACAAAACAGAACAGAGTCACACGTTTAGAAAACACACTATGGCTGCTTAACGGGAAAGGTGAGGTGGGGTGATGCATAAAACAAGGGTTTCAAATTCGCTCAGATACCGTTCCATACACCCAATATGTAATAGACAAGACCTACTCCTTGCTCAGTGAACTGGACTCAACACCCCCTATTCCCCGCACAAGAATATATGTGACTAGTAAGAATCTTAAAACCTATGTATTGATATCTGTCTGGAAGTGAGTCAAGTGGGTGTAAAGCCGCATAAACACAACCATGAAAAGCAGCTAAACCCCATTATAAAAATAAATTACTTTTAAAAACCCGCAAAAAAAGATAGTGAAAGAGAGAGAAATTCTTACAAAATTCGTTCAGAGGCTGTGATGCAACCTGGATTGACCATATCTAGACCCACAGCTGGATGAGACATAAGGGTGGACACTCTTGGGGCTGAGAGGTTGGGTGAGGTTGGGTGAGCAAACGCAGACCCTTTAAAGTAATACTGCGTGGTACCCATCCCATGGGTCCCAAATCTCCAGGTTCAAGGGCATCTTCCTACATCAAAAACATGCATGAGAAACCCAGAAGATGGTACACCGTGTGATTTTGAAAGGTTTCTAAAACGCACCTCATTTCTCATCTCCTTGTGCTCGGTTTCGCCATTCCAGCTATTTTACTAGCAATCTCCCTACTTGGAGAATCAGCACCTTTAACCTCCTGTTCCCTACAGGTTGCAATTTGTCCTGAGGATGAACGGGAAGAGGGGCAACCAATGAGAGACTAGATCTAGGTGTTGGGACAGGCACAGGTCACTCTATTTTCCCATCAGGAAGAAGAATTAACCACAGGCTCAGCCTGCCGCCCAGAAGCAGAATAGAGCCTGAGGCAATCCCGCCCTTTTGCGGCCAGCTCCCAAAAAAGACAGTTGAAAAATGGAGCTCAGGGAAACTGCAATTCACAAACCCGCAGAGTTATAAATGATAACTCTCATCCACAGATATATTGAGGGAAGGCAACGAAGAGGATTTGAAAGCAAGGCAGAATTGCAGGAAACAAATTTCAGTAGGTAGATACGAATCGCCTTTAAAGCACATGAAAAGCGGCAAAACGTCGACAATGATGCACTTGGCCAAAAAGGGCGTATGCGTTTTTTCCTGAATATGTTCAGGAAAAAACGCATACGCCCTTTTTGGCCAACCAAGCAACCTGGAAAGGCAAATCAGCGCTACAAAGAAGTCTCGCTTCCCTTCGGTCAAAAGGGCCATGCTGCAAAAAGTGTCAAACCCAGAAATCCAGGACAGGCCATGGAGAAATGGCAGCCTTGCTACACTGATGAGCGGGATGTAAATTGCCAACAGCCACTCTGGAGAAGTGTACGTTGTGTCCTGAAACATGGAAAAAAAACAGCTTAGGGAGCATAGGGCACGTCCACTCATGGGCGTATAAATTGGAAAAACTAAAAAACAGCAAGACACAGGCACCGGAATGTTTAGGGCTGCTCTGTTGACAAGAACCTCCACTTCATGACACCTTAAATATCCCAGGAAAGAGAAAAATGGATAAAGAAGTTGTGGTCCTTATGTACAATGGAATATCACTCAGACATGAAATCAATGTTATAATGCTAGTAGAAGCAAGATGAGTGGAGTTAGGTACGACGATTCTAAGTGAAATAAGTCACACAGAAAAAGACACTTATCATAAGCTATCACTTATAGAGGGAATGTAAAAACCGCTACACTTGAACTGAATTACAAAACAGAACAGAGTCACACGTTTAGAAAACACACTATAGCTGCTTAACAGGAAAGGTGAGGTGGGGTGATGCATAAAACAATGGTTTCAAATTCGCTCACATACCGTTCCATACACCCAATATGTAATAGACAAGACCTACTCCTTGCTCAGTGAACTGGACTCAACACCCCCTATTCCCCGCACAAGAATATATGTGACTAGTAAGAATCTTAAAACCTATGTATTGATATCTGTCTGGAAGTGAGTCAAGTGGGTGTAAAGCCGCATAAACACAGCCATGAAAAGCAGCTAAACCCCATTATAAAAATAAATTACTTTTAAAAACCCGTAAAACAAAGACAGTGAAAGAGAGAGAAATTCTTACAAAATTCGTTCAGAGGCTGTGATGCAACCTGGATTGACCATATCTAGACCCACAGCTGGATGAGACATAAGGGTGGACACTCTTGGGGCTGAGAGGTTGGGTGAGGTTGGGTGAGCAAACGCAGACCCTTTAAAGTAATACTGCGTGGTACCCATCCCATGCGTCCCAAATCTCCAGGTTCAAGGGCATCTTCCTACATCGAGAACATGCATGAGAACCCCAGAAGATGGTACACCGTGTGATTTTGAAAGGTTTCTAAAACGCAACTCATTTCTCATCTCCTTGTGCTCGGTTTCGCCATTCCAGGTACTTTACTAGCAATCTCCCTACTTGGAGAATTAGCACCTTTAACCTCCTGTTCCCTACAGGTTGCAATTTTTCCTGAGGATGAACGGGAATAGGGGCAACCAATGAGAGACTAGATCTAGGTGTTGGGACAGGCACAGGTCACTCTATTTTCCCATCAGGAAGAAGAATTAACCACAGGCTCAGCCTGCCGCCCAGAAGCAGAATAGGGCCTGAGGCAATCACGCGCTTTTGCGGCCAGCTCCCAAAAAAGACAGTTGAAAAATGGAGCTCAGGGAAACTGCAATTCAAAAACCTCAGAGTTATAAATGATAACTCTCGTCCACAAATATATTGAGGGAAGGCAACGAAGAGAATTTGAAAGCAAGGCAGAATTGCAGGAAACAGATTTCAGGAGGTAGATACGAATCGCATTTAAAGCACATGAAAAGCGGCAAAACGTCGACAATGATGCCCTTGGCCAAAAAGGGCGTATGCGTTTTTTCCTGAATATATTCAGGAAAAAACGCATACGCCCTTTTTGGCCAACCAAGCAACATGGAAAGGCAAATCAGCGCTACAAAGAAGTCTCGCTTCCCTTCGGTCAAAAGGGCCATGCTGCAAAAAGTGTCAAAACTAGAAATCCAGGACAGGCCATGGAGAAATGGCAGCCTTGCTACACTGATGGGCGGGATGTAAATTGCCAACAGCCACTCTGGAGAAGTGTACGTTGTGTCCTGAAACATGGAAAAAAAACAGCTTAGGGAGCATAGGACACGTCCACTCATGGGCGTATAAATTGGAAAAACTAAAAATCAGCAAGACACAGGCACCGGAAAGTTTAGGGCTGCTCTGTTGACAAGAACCTCCACTTCATGACACCTTAAATATCCCAGGAAAGAGAAAAATGGATAAAGAAGTTGTGGTCCTTATGTACAATGGAATATCACTCAGACATGAAATCAATGTTATAAGGCTAGTAGAAGCAAGATGAGTGGAGTTAGGTACGACGATTCTAAGTGAAATAAGTCACACAGAAAAAGACACATATCATAAGCTATCACTTATAGAGGGAATGTAAAAACCGCTACACTTAAACTGAATTACAAAACAGAACAGAGTCACACGTTTAGAAAACACACTATAGCTGCTTAACAGGAAAGGTGAGGTGGGGTGATGCATAAAACAAGGGTTTCAAATTCGCTCAGATACCGTTCCATACACCCAATATGTAATAGACAAGACCTACTCCTTGCTCAGTGAACTGGACTCAACACCCCCTATTCCCCGCACAAGAATATATGTGACTAGTAAGAATCTTAAAACCTATGTATTGATATCTGTCTGGAAGTGAGTCAAGTGGGTGTAAAGCCGCATAAACACAGCCATGAAAGGCAGCTAAACCCCATTATAAAAATAAATTACTTTTAAAAACCCATAAAACAAAGACAGTGAAAGAGAGAGAAATTCTTACAAAATTCGTTCAGAGGCTGTGATGCAACCTGGATTGACCATATCTAGACCCACAGCTGGATGAGACATAAGGGTGGACACTCTTGGGGCTGAGAGGTTGGGTGAGGTTGGGTGAGCAAACGCAGACCCTTTAACGTAATACTGCGTGGTACCCATCCCATGGGTCCCAAATCTCCAGTTTCAAGGGCATCTTCCTACATCGAAAACATGCATGAGAAACCCAGAAGATGGTACACCGTGTGATTTTGAAAGGTTTCTAAAACGCACCTCATTTCTCAGCTCCTTGTGCTCGGTTTCGCCATTCCAGCTACTTTACTAGCAATCTCCCTACTTGGAGAATCAGCACCTTATCCTCCTGTTCCCTACAGGTTGCAATTTGTCCTGAGGATGAACGGGAAGAGGGGCAACCAATGAGAGAATAGATCTAGGTGTTGGGACAGGCACAGGTAACTCTATTTTCCCAACAGGAAGAAGAATTAACCACAGGCTCAGCCTGCCGCCCAGAAGCAGAATAGGGCCTGAGGCAATCCCGCGCTTTTGCGGCCAGCTCCCAAAAAAGACAGTTGAAAAATGGAGCTCAGGGAAACTGCAATTCACAAACCCGCAGAGTTATAAATGATAACTCTCATCCACAGATATATTGAGGGAAGGCAACGAAGAGGATTTGAAAGCAAGGCAGAATTGCAGGAAACAGATTTCAGGAGGTAGATACGAATCGCCTTTAAAGCACATGAAAAGCGGCAAAACGTCGACAATGATGCCCTTGGCCAAAAAGGGCGTATGCGTTTTTTCCTGAATATATTCAGGAAAAAACGCATACGCCCTTTTTGGCCAAACAAGCAACCTGGAAAGGCAAATCAGTGCTACAAAGAAGTCTCGCTTCCCTTCGGTCAAAAGGGCCATGCTGCAAAAAGTGTCAAAACCAGAAATGCAGGACAGGCCATGGAGAAATGGCAGCCTTGCTACACTGATGGGCGGGATGTAAATTGCCAACAGCCACTCTGGAGAAGTGTACGTTGTGTCCTGAAACATGGAAAAAAAAACAGCTTAGGGAGCATAGGGCACGTCCACTCATGGGCGTATAAATTGGAAAAACTAAAAATCAGCAAGACACAGGCACTGGAAAGTTTAGGGCTGCTCTGTTGACAAGAACCTCCACTTCATGACACCTTAAATATCCCAGGAAAGAGAAAAATGGATAAAGAAGTTGTGGTCCTTATGTACAATGGAATATCACTCAGACATGAAATCAATGTCATAAGGCTAGTAGAAGCAAGATGAGTGGAGTTAGGTACGACGATTCTAAGTGAAATAAGTCACACAGAAAAAGACACTTATCATAAGCTATCACTTATAGAGGGAATGTAAAAACCGCTACACTTGAACTGAATTACAAAACAGAACAGAGTCGCACGTTTAGAAAACACACTATAGCTGCTTAACAGGAAAGGTGAGGTGGGGTGATGCATAAAACAAGGGTTTCAAATTCGCTCAGATACCGTTCCATACACCCAGTATGTAATAGACAAGACCTACTCCTTGCTCAGTGAACTGGACTCAACACCCCCTATTCCCCGCACAAGAATATATGTGACTAGTAAGAATCTTAAAACCTATGTATTGATATCTGTCTGGAAGTGAGTCAAGTGGGTGTAAAGCCGCATAAACACAGCCATGAAAGGCAGCTAAACCCCATTATAAAAATAAATTACTTTTAGAAACCCGTAAAACAAAGACAGTGAAAGAGAGAGAAATTCTTACAAAATTCGTTCAGAGGCTGTGATGCAACCTGGATTGACCATATCTAGACCCACAGCTGGATGAGACATAAGGGTGGACACTCTTGGGGCTGAGAGGTTGGGTGAGGTTGGGTGAGCAAACGCAGACCCTTTAAAGTAATACTGCGTGGTACCCATCCCATGGGTCCCAAATCTCCAGGTTCAAGGGCATCTTCCTACATCGAAAACATGCATGAGAAACCCAGAAGATGGTACACCGTGTGATTTTGAAAGGTTTCTAAAACGCACCTCATTTCTCATCTCCTTGTGCTCGGTTTTGCCATTCCAGCTACTTTACTAGCAATCTCCCTACTTGGAGAATCAGCACCTTATCCTCCTGTTCCCTACAGGTTGCAATTTGTCCTGAGGATGAACGGGAAGAGGGGCAACCAATGAGAGACTAGATCTAGGTGTTGGGACAGGCACAGGTCACTCTATTTTCCCAACAGGAAGAAGAATTAACCACAGGCTCAGCCTGCCGCCCAGAAGCAGAATAGGGCCTGAGGCAATCCCGCGCTTTTGCGGCCAGCTCCCAAAAAAGACAGTTGAAAAATGGACCTCAGGGAAACTGCAATTCACAAACCCGCAGAGTTATAAATGATAACTCTCATCCACAGATATATTGAGGGAAGGCAACGAAGAGGATTTGAAAGCAAGGCAGAATTGCAAGAAACAGATTTCAGGAGGTAGATACGAATCGCCTTTAAAGCACATGAAAAGCGGCAAAACGTCGACAATGATGCCCTTGGCCAAAAAGGGCGTATGCGTTTTTTCCTGAATATATTCAGGAAAAAACGCATACGCCCTTTTTGGCCAACCAAGCAACCTGGAAAGGCAAATCAGCGCTACAAAGAAGTCTCGCTTCCCTTCGGTCAAAAGGGCCATGCTGCAAAAAGTGTCAAAACCAGAAATGCAGGACAGGCCATGGAGAAATGGCAGCCTTGCTACACTGATGGGCGGGATGTAAATTGCCAACAGCCACTCTGGAGAAGTGTACGTTGTGTCCTGAAACATCGAAAAAAAAACAGCTTAGGGAGCATAGGGCACGTCCACTCATGGGCGTATAAATTGGAAAAACTAAAAATCAGCAAGACACAGGCACCGGAAAGTTTAGGGCTGCTCTGTTGACAAGAACCTCCACTTCATGACACCTTAAATATCCCAGGAAAGAGAAAAATGGATAAAGAAGTTGTGGTCCTTTTGTACAATGGAATATCACTCAGACATGAAATCAATGTTATAAGGCTAGTAGAAGCAAGATGAGTGGAGTTAGGTACGACGATTCTAAGTGAAATAAGTCACACAGAAAAAGACACTTATCATAAGCTATCACTTATAGAGGGAATGTAAAAACCGCTACACTTGAACTGAATTACAAAACAGAACAGAGTCACACGTTTAGAAAACATACTATAGCTGCTTAACAGGAAAGGTGAGGTGGGGTGATGCATAAAACAAGGGTTTCAAATTCGCTCAGATACCGTTCCATACACCCAATATGTAATAGACAAGACCTACTCCTTGCTCAGTGAACTGGACTCAACACCCCCTATTCCCCGCACAAGAATATATGTGACTAGTAAGAATCTTAAAACCTATGTATTGATATCTGTCTGGAAGTGAGTCAAGTGGGTGTAAAGCCGCATAAACACAGCCATGAAAAGCAGCTAAACCCCATTTTAAAAATAAATTACCTTTAAAAACCCGTGAAACAAAGACAGGGAAAGAAAGAGAAATTCTTACAAAATTCGTTCAGGGGCTGTGATGCAACCTGGATTGACCATATCTAGACCCACAGGTGATTGAGACATAATGGTGGGCACTCATGGGGCTGAGACTTTGGGTGAGGTTGGGTGAGCAAACGCAGACCCTTTAAAATAATACTGCGTGGTACCCATCCCATGGGTCCCAAATCTCCAGGTTCAAGGGCATCTTCCTACATCGAAAACATGCATGAGAAACCCAGAAGATGGTACACCGTCTGATCGGGAAAGGCTCCTGAAACGCACCTCATTTCTCATCTCCTTGTGCTAGGGTTCGCCTTTCCAGCCACTTTACTAGGAATCTCCCTACTTGGGGAATAAGCACCTTTAACCTCCTCTTCTCTGCAGGTTGCAATTTGTCCTGAGGATGAACGGGAAGAGGGGGAACCAATGAGAGACTAGATCTAGGTGTTGTGACAGGCACAGGTCACTCTATTTTCCCATCAGGAAGAAGAATTAACCACAGGCTCAGCATGCCCCCCGGAACCAGAATAGGGACTGAAGCAATCCTGCGCATTTGCGGCCAGCTCCCAAAAAATCCAGTTGAAAAATGGAGCTCAGGGACACTGCAATTCACAAACCTGCAGAGTTATAAATGATAAGTCTCGTACACAAATATATTGAGGGAAGGCAATGAAGAGGATTTGAAAGCAAGGCAGAATTGCAGGAAACAGGTATCAGGAGGTAGATTCGAATCGCCTTTAAAGCACATGAAAAGCGGCAAAACGTGGACAATGATGCCCTTGGCCTAAAAGTGCATATACGTTTTTTCCTGAATATATTCAGGAAAAAACGCATACGCCCTTTTTGGCCAACCAAGCACCCTGGAAAGGCAAATCAGCGCTACAATGAAGTCTCGCTTCCCATCGTTCAAAGGCCGTGCTGAAAAAAGTGTCAAAACCAGAAATGCAGGACAGGCCATGGAGAAATGGCAGCCTTGCTACGCTGATGGGCGGGATGTAAATTGCCAACAGCCACTCTGGAGAAGTGTACGGTGTGTCCTGAAACATCTAAAACACACAGCTTAGAGAGCACAGGGCACTTCCACTCATGGGTGTGTAAATAGGGAAAACTAAAAATCAGCAAGACACAGGCACCCCAAAATTAAGGGCTGCTCTGTTGACAAGAACCTCCACTTCATGACTCCTTAAATATCCCAGGAAATATTAAAATGGATAAAGATGTTGAGGTCCTTATGTACAATGAAATTTCACTCAGCCATGAAATCAATGTCCTAAGGCAAGTAGCAGCATGATGAGTGGATTTAGGTATGACGATTGTAAGTGAAATAAGTCACACAGAAAAAGACACTTATTATAAGATATCACTTATAGAGGGAATGTAAAAACCGTTACCATTGAACTGAATTACAAAACAGAACAGAGTCACACATTTTGAAAACACACTATGGCTTCTTAAAGGGAAAGGTGAGGTGGGGTGATGCATAAAACAAGGGTTTCTAATTAGCTCAGATACCGTTCCATAAACCCAATATGTACTAGACAAGACCTACTCCTTGCTCAGTGAACTGGACTAAACACCCACTATTCACCGCACAAGAATATATCTGACTAGTAAGAATCTTAAAACCTATGTATTGATATCTGTCTGGAAGTGAGTCAAGTGGGTGTAAAGCCGCATAAACACAGCAGTGAAAAGCAGCTAAAGCCCATTATAAAAATCAATTGCTTTTAAAAACCCATGCAACAAAGAGAGTGAAAGAGAGAGAAATTCTGACACAATTCGTTCAGGGGCTGTGATGCAACCTGGATTTACCATATCTAGACCCACAGCTAGATGAGACATAAGGGTGGACACTCTTGGGGCTGAGAGGTTTGGTGAGGTTGGGTGAGGAAATGCAGACCCTTTAAAGTAATACTGTGTGGTACCCGTCCAATGGGTCCCAAATCTCCAGGTTCAAGGGCATCTACCTACATCGAAAACATGTACTAGAAACCCAGAAGATGGTACACCGTCTGATTGGGAAAGGTTTCTAAAAGGCACCTCATTTCTCATCTCCTTGTGCTCGGGTTCGCCATTCCATCCACTCTACTAGCAATCTCCCCCCTTGGAGAATCAGCACCTTTAACCTCCTGTTCTGTACAGGTTGCAATTTGTCCTGAGAATGAACGGGAAGTGGGGGAACCAATGAGAGACTTGCTCTATGTTTTGTGACAGGCACAGGTCAATCTTTTTTCCCATTAGGAAGAAGAATTAACCACAGGCTCAGCCTGCCCCACAGAACCAGAAGAGGGTCTGAAGCAATCCTGCACTTTTGCGGCCAGCTACCAAAAAAGCCCGTTGAAAAATGGAGCACATGAGCACTGCAATTCACAAACCTGCAAAGTTATAAATGATAACTCTCGTCCACAAATATATTGAGGGAAGGCAATGAAGAGGATTTGAAAGCAAGGCAGAATTGCAGGAAACAGATTTCAGGAGGTAGATTCAAATCGATTTGAAAGCACATGAAAAGCGGCAAAAGGTCGACAATGATGCCCTTGGTCAAAAAGGGCGTATGCGTTTTTTCCTGAATATATTCAGGAAAAAACGCATACGCCCTTTTTGGCCAACCAAGCAACCTGGAAAGGAAAATCAGCGCTACAAAGAAGTCTCGCTTCCCATCGGTCATAAAGGGTATGCTGAAAAAAGTGTAAAAACCAGAAATGCAGGACAGGCCATGGAGAAATGGCAGCCTTGCTACGCTGATGGGCGGGATGTAAATTGCCAAGAGGCACTCTGGAGAAGTGTACGGAGTGTCCTGAAACATCGAAAAAACACAGGTTAGGGAGCATAGGGCACTTCCACTCATGGGCGTATAAATTGGGAAAACTAAAAATCAGCAAGACACAGGCACCCCAAAGTTTAGGGCTGCTCTGTTGACAAGAACCTCCACTTCATGACACCTTAAATATCCCAGGAAAGAGAAAAATGGATAAAGAAGTTGTGGTCCTTATGTACAATGGAATATCACTCAGACATGAAATCAATGTCATAAGGCTAGTAGAAGCAAGATGAGTGGAGTTAGGTACGACGATTCTAAGTGAAATAAGTCACACCGAAAAAGACACTTATCATAAGCTATCACTTATAGAGGGAATGTAAAAACCGCTACACTTGAACTGAATTACAAAACAGAACAGAGTCACACGTTTAGAAAACACACTATGGCTGCTTAACGGGAAAGGTGAGGTGGGGTGATGCATAAAACAAGGGTTTCAAATTCGCTCAGATACCGTTCCATACACCCAATATGTAATAGACAAGACCTACTCCTTGCTCAGTGAACTGGACTCAACACCCCCTATTCACCGCACAAGAATATATGTGACTAGTAAGAATCTTAAAACCTATGTATTGATATCTGTCTGGAAGTGAGTCAAGTGGGTGTAAAGCCGCATAAACACAGCCGTGAAAAGCAGCTAAACCCCATTATAAAAATAAATTACTTTTAAAAACCCGTAAAACAAAGACAGTGAAAGAGAGAGAAATTCTTACAAAATTCGTTCAGGGGCTGTGATGCAACCTGGATTGACCATATCTAGACCCACAGCTGGATGAGGCATAAAGGTGGACAATCTTCAGGCTGAGAGGTTGGGTGAGGTTGGGTGAGCAAACGCAGAACCTTTAAAGTAATAGTGCGTGGTACCCATCCCATGGGTCCCAAATCTCCAGGTTCAAGGGCATCTTCCTACATCGAAAACATGCATGAGAAACCCAGAAGATGGTACACCGTGTGATCGGGAAAGGTTTCTAAAACGCACCTCATTTCTCAAATCCTTGTGCTCGGGTTCGCCTTTCCAGCTACTTTACTAGCAATCTCCCTACTTGGAGAATCAGCACCTTTAAGCTCCTGTTCCCTACAGGTTGCAATTTGTCCTGAGGATGAACGGGAAGAGGGGCAACCAATGAGAGACTAGATCTAGGTGTAGGGACAGGCACAGGTCACTCTATTTTCCCATCAGGAAGAAGAATTAACCACAGGCTCAGCCTGCCGCCAGAAGAAGAATAGGGCCTGAGGCAATCCTGCGCTTTTGCGGCCAGCTCCCAAAAAACCGAGATGAAAAATGGAGCTCAGGGACACTGCAATTCACAAACCCGCAGAGTTATAAATGATAACTATCATCCACAGATATATTGAGGGAAGGCAACGAAGAGGATTTGAAAGCAAGGCAGAATTGCAGGAAACAGATTTCAGGAGGTAGATTCGAATCGCCTTGAAAGCACATGAAAAGCGGCAAAACGTCGACAATGATGCCCTTGGCCAAAAAGGGCTTATGCGTTTTTTCCTGAGTATATTCAGGAAAACACGCATACGCCCTTTTTGGCGAACCAAGCAACCTGGAAAGGCAAATCAGCGCTACAAAGTAGTCTCGCTTCCCATCGGTGAAAAGGGCCATGCTGCAAAAAGTGTCAAAACCAGAAATGCAGGACAGGCAATGGAGAAATGGCAGCCTTGCTACACTGATGGGCGGGATGTAAATTGCCAACAGCCACTCTGGAGAAGTGTACGTTGTGTCCTGAAACATGGAAAAAAAACAGCTTAGGGAGCATAGGGCACGTCCACTCATGGGCGTATAAATTGGAAAAATTAAAAATCAGCAAGACACAGGCACCGGAAAGTTTAGGGCTGCTCTGTTGACAAGAACCTCCACTTCATGACACCTTAAATATCCCAGGAAAGAGAAAAATGGATAAAGAAGTTGTGGTCCTTATGTACAATTGAATATCACTCAGACATGAAATCAATGTCATAAGGCTAGTAGAAGCAAGATGAGTGGAGTTAGGTACGACGATTCTAAGTGAAATAAGTCACACAGAAAAAGACACTTATCATAAGCTATCACTTATAGAGAGAATGTAAAAACCGCTACACGTGAACTGAATTACAAAACAGAACAGAGTCACACGTTTAGAAAACACACTATGGCTGCTTAACGGGAAAGGTGAGGTGGGGTGATGCATAAAACAAGGGTTTCAAATTCGCTCAGATACCGTTCCATACACCCAATATGTAATAGACAAGACCTACTCCTTGCTCAGTGAACTGGACTCAACACCCCCTATTCCCCGCACAAGAATATATGTGACTAGTAAGAATCTTAAAACCTATGTATTGATATCTGTCTGGAAGTGAGTCAAGTGGGTGTAAAGCCGCATAAACACAACCATGAAAAGCAGCTAAACCCCATTATAAAAATAAATTACTTTTAAAAACCCGCAAAAAAAGATAGTGAAAGAGAGAGAAATTCTTACAAAATTCGTTCAGAGGCTGTGATGCAACCTGGATTGACCATATCTAGACCCACAGCTGGATGAGACATAAGGGTGGACACTCTTGGGGCTGAGAGGTTGGGTGAGGTTGGGTGAGCAAACGCAGACCCTTTAAAGTAATACTGCGTGGTACCCATCCCATGGGTCCCAAATCTCCAGGTTCAAGGGCATCTTCCTACATCAAAAACATGCATGAGAACCCCAGAAGATGGTACACCGTGTGATTTTGAAAGGTTTCTAAAACGCACCTCATTTCTCATCTCCTTGTGCTCGGTTTCGCCATTCCAGGTACTTTACTAGCAATCTCCCTACTTGGAGAATTAGCACCTTTAACCTCCTGTTCCCTACAGGTTGCAATTTGTCCTGAGGATGAACGGGAAGAGGGGCAACCAATGAGAGACTAGATCTAGGTGTTGGGACAGGCACAGGTCACTCTATTTTCCCATCAGGAAGAAGAATTAACCACAGGCTCAGCCTGCCGCCCAGAAGCAGAATAGGGCCTGAGGCAATCACGCGCTTTTGCGGCCAGCTCCCAAAAAAGACAGTTGAAAAATGGAGCTCAGGGAAACTGCAATTCAAAAACCTCAGAGTTATAAATGATAACTCTCGTCCACAAATATATTGAGGGAAGGCAACGAAGAGAATTTGAAAGCAAGGCAGAATTGCAGGAAACAGATTTCAGGAGGTAGATACGAATCGCCTTTAAAGCACATGAAAAGCGGCAAAACGTCGACAATGATGCCCTTGGCCAAAAAGGGCGTATGCGTTTTTTCCTGAATATATTCAGGAAAAAACGCATACGCCCTTTTTGGCCAACCAAGCAACATGGAAAGGCAAATCAGCGCTAAAAAGTAGTCTCGCTTCCCTTCGGTCAAAAGGGCCATGCTGCAAAAAGTGTCAAAACTAGAAATCCAGGACAGGCCATGGAGAAATGGCAGCCTTGCTACACTGATGGGCGGGATGTAAATTGCCAACAGCCACTCTGGAGAAGTGTACGTTGTGTCCTGAAACATGGAAAAAAAACAGCTTAGGGAGCATAGGACACGTCCACTCATGGGCGTATAAATTGGAAAAACTAAAAATCAGCAAGACACAGGCACCGGAAAGTTTAGGGCTGCTCTGTTGACAAGAACCTCCACTTCATGACACCTTAAATATCCCAGGAAAGAGAAAAATGGATAAAGAAGTTGTGGTCCTTATGTACAATGGAATATCACTCAGACATGAAATCAATGTTATAAGGCTAGTAGAAGCAAGATGAGTGGAGTTAGGTACGACGATTCTAAGTGAAATAAGTCACACAGAAAAAGACACATATCATAAGCTATCACTTATAGAGGGAATGTAAAAACCGCTACACTTAAACTGAATTACAAAACAGAACAGAGTCACACGTTTAGAAAACACACTATAGCTGCTTAACAGGAAAGGTGAGGTGGGGTGATGCATAAAACAAGGGTTTCAAATTAGCTCAGATACCGTTCCATACACCCAATATGTAATAGACAAGACCTACTCCTTGCTCAGTGAACTGGACTCAACACCCCCTATTCCCCGCACAAGAATATATGTGACTAGTAAGAATCTTAAAACCTATGTATTGATATCTGTCTGGAAGTGAGTCAAGTGGGTGTAAAGCCGCATAAACACAGCCATGAAAGGCAGCTAAACCCCATTATAAAAATAAATTACTTTTAAAAACCCATAAAACAAAGACAGTGAAAGAGAGAGAAATTCTTACAAAATTCGTTCAGAGGCTGTGATGCAACCTGGATTGACCATATCTAGACCCACAGCTGGATGAGACATAAGGGTGGACACTCTTGGGGCTGAGAGGTTGGGTGAGGTTGGGTGAGCAAACGCAGACCCTTTAACGTAATACTGCGTGGTACCCATCCCATGGGTCCCAAATCTCCAGTTTCAAGGGCATCTTCCTACATCGAAAACATGCATGAGAAACCCAGAAGATGGTACACCGTGTGATTTTGAAAGGTTTCTAAAACGCACCTCATTTCTCATCTCCTTGTGCTCGGTTTCGCCATTCCAGCTACTTTACTAGCAATCTCCCTACTTGGAGAATCAGCACCTTATCCTCCTGTTCCCTACAGGTTGCAATTTGTCCTGAGGATGAACGGGAAGAGGGGCAACCAATGAGAGAATAGATCTAGGTGTTGGGACAGGCACAGGTAACTCTATTTTCCCAACAGGAAGAAGAATTAACCACAGGCTCAGCCTGCCGCCCAGAAGCAGAATAGGGCCTGAGGCAATCCCGCGCTTTTGCGGCCAGCTCCCAAAAAAGACAGTTGAAAAATGGAGCTCAGGGAAACTGCAATTCACAAACCCGCAGAGTTATAAATGATAACTCTCATCCACAGATATATTGAGGGAAGGCAACGAAGAGGATTTGAAAGCAAGGCAGAATTGCAGGAAACAGATTTCAGGAGGTAGATACGAATCGCCTTTAAAGCACATGAAAAGCGGCAAAACGTCGACAATGATGCCCTTGGCCAAAAAGGGCGTATGCGTTTTTTCCTGAATATATTCAGGAAAAAACGCATACGCCCTTTTTGGCCAAACAAGCAACCTGGAAAGGCAAATCAGCGCTACAAAGAAGT
This sequence comes from Eschrichtius robustus, assembly GCF_028021215.1. Classification (NCBI taxonomy): domain Eukaryota; kingdom Metazoa; phylum Chordata; class Mammalia; order Artiodactyla; family Eschrichtiidae; genus Eschrichtius; species Eschrichtius robustus. The sequence goes on from NW_027175231.1 coordinate 357,875, forward strand.
CTCGCTTCCCTTCGGTCAAAAGGGCCATGCTGCAAAAAGTGTCAAAACCAGAAATGCAGGACAGGCCATGGAGAAATGGCAGCCTTGCTACACTGATGGGCGGGATGTAAATTGCCAACAGCCACTCTGGAGAAGTGTACGTTGTGTCCTGAAACATGGAAAAAAAAACAGCTTAGGGAGCATAGGGCACGTCCACTCATGGGCGTATAAATTGGAAAAACTAAAAATCAGCAAGACACAGGCACCGGAAAGTTTAGGGCTGCTCTGTTGACAAGAACCTCCACTTCATGACACCTTAAATATCCCAGGAAAGAGAAAAATGGATAAAGAAGTTGTGGTCCTTATGTACAATGGAATATCACTCAGACATGAAATCAATGTCATAAGGCTAGTAGAAGCAAGATGAGTGGAGTTAGGTACGACGATTCTAAGTGAAATAAGTCACACAGAAAAAGACACTTATCATAAGCTATCACTTATAGAGGGAATGTAAAAACCGCTACACTTGAACTGAATTACAAAACAGAACAGAGTCGCACGTTTAGAAAACACACTATAGCTGCTTAACAGGAAAGGTGAGGTGGGGTGATGCATAAAACAAGGGTTTCAAATTCGCTCAGATACCGTTCCATACACCCAGTATGTAATAGACAAGACCTACTCCTTGCTCAGTGAACTGGACTCAACACCCCCTATTCCCCGCACAAGAATATATGTGACTAGTAAGAATCTTAAAACCTATGTATTGATATCTGTCTGGAAGTGAGTCAAGTGGGTGTAAAGCCGCATAAACACAGCCATGAAAGGCAGCTAAACCCCATTATAAAAATAAATTACTTTTAGAAACCCGTAAAACAAAGACAGTGAAAGAGACAGAAATTCTTACAAAATTCGTTCAGAGGCTGTGATGCAACCTGGATTGACCATATCTAGACCCACAGCTGGATGAGACATAAGGGTGGACACTCTTGGGGCTGAGAGGTTGGGTGAGGTTGGGTGAGCAAATGCAGACCCTTTAAAGTAATACTGCGTGGTACCCATCCCATGGGTCCCAAATCTCCAGGTTCAAGGGCATCTTCCTACATCGAAAACATGCATGAGAAACCCAGAAGATGGTACACCGTGTGATTTTGAAAGGTTTCTAAAACGCACCTCATTTCTCATCTCCTTGTGCTCGGTTTTGCCATTCCAGCTACTTTACTAGCAATCTCCCTACTTGGAGAATCAGCACCTTATCCTCCTGTTCCCTACAGGTTGCAATTTGTCCTGAGGATGAACGGGAAGAGGGGCAACCAATGAGAGACTAGATCTAGGTGTTGGGACAGGCACAGGTCACTCTATTTTCCCATCAGGAAGAAGAATTAACCACAGGCTCAGCCTGCCGCCCAGAAGCAGAATAGGGCCTGAGGCAATCCCGCGCTTTTGCGGCCAGCTCCCAAAAAAGACAGTTGAAAAATGGAGCTCAGGGAAACTGCAATTCAAAAACCTCAGAGTTATAAATGATAACTCTCGTCCACAAATATATTGAGGGAAGGCAACGAAGAGGATTTGAAAGCAAGGCAGAATTGCAGGAAACAGATTTCAGGAGGTAGATACGAATCGCCTTTAAAGCACATGAAAAGCGGCAAAACGTCGACAATGATGCCCTTGGCCAAAAAGGGCGTATGCGTTTTTTCCTGAATATATTCAGGAAAAAACGCATACGCCCTTTTTGGCCAACCAAGCAACCTGGAAAGGCAAATCAGCGCTAAAAAGAAGTCTCGCTTCCCTTCGGTCAAAAGGGCCATGCTGCAAAAAGTGTCAAAACTAGAAATCCAGGACAGGCCATGGAGAAATGGCAGCCTTGCTACACTGATGGGCGGGATGTAAATTGCCAACAGCCACTCTGGAGAAGTGTACGTTGTGTCCTGAAACATGGAAAAAAAACAGCTTAGGGAGCATAGGACACGTCCACTCATGGGCGTATAAATTGGAAAAACTAAAAATCAGCAAGACACAGGCACCGGAAAGTTTAGGGCTGCTCTGTTGACAAGAACCTCCACTTCATGACACCTTAAATATCCCAGGAAAGAGAAAAATGGATAAAGAAGTTGTGGTCCTTATGTACAATGGAATATCACTCAGACATGAAATCAATGTTATAAGGCTAGTAGAAGCAAGATGAGTGGAGTTAGGTACGACGATTCTAAGTGAAATAAGTCACACAGAAAAAGACACTTATCATAAGCTATCACTTATAGAGGGAATGTAAAAACCGCTACACTTGAACTGAATTACAAAACAGAACAGAGTCACACGTTTAGAAAACATACTATAGCTGCTTAACAGGAAAGGTGAGGTGGGGTGATGCATAAAACAAGGGTTTCAAATTCGCTCAGATACCGTTCCATACACCCAATATGTAATAGACAAGACCTACTCCTTGCTCAGTGAACTGGACTCAACACCCCCTATTCCCCGCACAAGAATATATGTGACTAGTAAGAATCTTAAAACCTATGTATTGATATCTGTCTGGAAGTGAGTCAAGTGGGTGTAAAGCCGCATAAACACAGCCATGAAAAGCAGCTAAACCCCATTTTAAAAATAAATTACCTTTAAAAACCCGTGAAACAAAGACAGGGAAAGAAAGAGAAATTCTTACAAAATTCGTTCAGGGGCTGTGATGCAACCTGGATTGACCATATCTAGACCCACAGGTGATTGAGACATAATGGTGGGCACTCATGGGGCTGAGACTTTGGGTGAGGTTGGGTGAGCAAACGCAGACCCTTTAAAATAATACTGCGTGGTACCCATCCCATGGGTCCCAAATCTCCAGGTTCAAGGGCATCTTCCTACATCGAAAACATGCATGAGAAACCCAGAAGATGGTACACCGTCTGATCGGGAAAGGCTCCTGAAACGCACCTCATTTCTCATCTCCTTGTGCTAGGGTTCGCCTTTCCAGCCACTTTACTAGGAATCTCCCTACTTGGGGAATAAGCACCTTTAACCTCCTCTTCTCTGCAGGTTGCAATTTGTCCTGAGGATGAACGGGAAGAGGGGGAACCAATGAGAGACTAGATCTAGGTGTTGTGACAGGCACAGGTCACTCTATTTTCCCATCAGGAAGAAGAATTAACCACAGGCTCAGCATGCCCCCCGGAACCAGAATAGGGACTGAAGCAATCCTGCGCATTTGCGGCCAGCTCCCAAAAAATCCAGTTGAAAAATGGAGCTCAGGGACACTGCAATTCACAAACCTGCAGAGTTATAAATGATAAGTCTCGTACACAAATATATTGAGGGAAGGCAATGAAGAGGATTTGAAAGCAAGGCAGAATTGCAGGAAACAGGTATCAGGAGGTAGATTCGAATCGCCTTTAAAGCACATGAAAAGCGGCAAAACGTGGACAATGATGCCCTTGGCCTAAAAGTGCATATACGTTTTTTCCTGAATATATTCAGGAAAAAACGCATACGCCCTTTTTGGCCAACCAAGCACCCTGGAAAGGCAAATCAGCGCTACAATGAAGTCTCGCTTCCCATCGTTCAAAGGCCGTGCTGAAAAAAGTGTCAAAACCAGAAATGCAGGACAGGCCATGGAGAAATGGCAGCCTTGCTACGCTGATGGGCGGGATGTAAATTGCCAACAGCCACTCTGGAGAAGTGTACGGTGTGTCCTGAAACATCTAAAACACACAGCTTAGAGAGCACAGGGCACTTCCACTCATGGGTGTGTAAATAGGGAAAACTAAAAATCAGCAAGACACAGGCACCCCAAAATTAAGGGCTGCTCTGTTGACAAGAACCTCCACTTCATGACTCCTTAAATATCCCAGGAAATATTAAAATGGATAAAGATGTTGAGGTCCTTATGTACAATGAAATTTCACTCAGCCATGAAATCAATGTCCTAAGGCAAGTAGCAGCATGATGAGTGGATTTAGGTATGACGATTGTAAGTGAAATAAGTCACACAGAAAAAGACACTTATTATAAGATATCACTTATAGAGGGAATGTAAAAACCGTTACCATTGAACTGAATTACAAAACAGAACAGAGTCACACGTTTAGAAAACAAACTATGGCTGCTTAACGGGAATGGGGAGGTGGGGTGATGCATAAAACAAGGGTTTCAAATTCGTTCAGATACCGTTCCATACACCCAATATGTACTAGACAAGACCTACTCCTTGCTCAGTGAACTGGACTAAACACCCACTATTCACCGCACAAGAATATATCTGACTAGTAAGAATCTTAAAACCTATGTATTGATATCTGTCTGGAAGTGAGTCAAGTGGGTGTAAAGCCGCATAAACACAGCAGTGAAAAGCAGCTAAAGCCCATTATAAAAATCAATTGCTTTTAAAAACCCATGCAACAAAGAGAGTGAAAGAGAGAGAAATTCTGACACAATTCGTTCAGGGGCTGTGATGCAACCTGGATTTACCATATCTAGACCCACAGCTAGATGAGACATAAGGGTGGACACTCTTGGGGCTGAGAGGTTTGGTGAGGTTGGGTGAGGAAATGCAGACCCTTTAAAGTAATACTGTGTGGTACCCGTCCAATGGGTCCCAAATCTCCAGGTTCAAGGGCATCTACCTACATCGAAAACATGTACTAGAAACCCAGAAGATGGTACACCGTCTGATTGGGAAAGGTTTCTAAAAGGCACCTCATTTCTCATCTCCTTGTGCTCGGGTTCGCCATTCCATCCACTCTACTAGCAATCTCCCCCCTTGGAGAATCAGCACCTTTAACCTCCTGTTCTGTACAGGTTGCAATTTGTCCTGAGAATGAACGGGAAGTGGGGGAACCAATGAGAGACTTGCTCTATGTTTTGTGACAGGCACAGGTCAATCTTTTTTCCCATTAGGAAGAAGAATTAACCACAGGCTCAGCCTGCCCCACAGAACCAGAAGAGGGTCTGAAGCAATCCTGCACTTTTGCGGCCAGCTACCAAAAAAGCCCGTTGAAAAATGGAGCACATGAGCACTGCAATTCACAAACCTGCAAAGTTATAAATGATAACTCTCGTCCACAAATATATTGAGGGAAGGCAATGAAGAGGATTTGAAAGCAAGGCAGAATTGCAGGAAACAGATTTCAGGAGGTAGATTCAAATCGATTTGAAAGCACATGAAAAGCGGCAAAAGGTCGACAATGATGCCCTTGGTCAAAAAGGGCGTATGCGTTTTTTCCTGAATATATTCAGGAAAAAACGCATACGCCCTTTTTGGCCAACCAAGCAACCTGGAAAGGAAAATCAGCGCTACAAAGAAGTCTCGCTTCCCATCGGTCATAAAGGGTATGCTGAAAAAAGTGTAAAAACCAGAAATGCAGGACAGGCCATGGAGAAATGGCAGCCTTGCTACGCTGATGGGCGGGATGTAAATTGCCAAGAGGCACTCTGGAGAAGTGTACGGAGTGTCCTGAAACATCGAAAAAACACAGGTTAGGGAGCATAGGGCACTTCCACTCATGGGCGTATAAATTGGGAAAACTAAAAATCAGCAAGACACAGGCACCCCAAAGTTTAGGGCTGCTCTGTTGACAAGAACCTCCACTTCATGACACCTTAAATATCCCAGGAAAGAGAAAAATGGATAAAGAAGTTGTGGTCCTTATGTACAATGGAATATCACTCAGACATGAAATCAATGTCATAAGGCTAGTAGAAGCAAGATGAGTGGAGTTAGGTACGACGATTCTAAGTGAAATAAGTCACACAGAAAAAGACACTTATCATAAGCTATCACTTATAGAGGGAATGTAAAAACCGCTACACTTGAACTGAATTACAAAACAGAACAGAGTCACACGTTTAGAAAACACACTATGGCTGCTTAACGGGAAAGGTGAGGTGGGGTGATGCATAAAACAAGGGTTTCAAATTCGCTCAGATACCGTTCCATACACCCAATATGTAATAGACAAGACCTACTCCTTGCTCAGTGAACTGGACTCAACACCCCCTATTCACCGCACAAGAATATATGTGACTAGTAAGAATCTTAAAACCTATGTATTGATATCTGTCTGGAAGTGAGTCAAGTGGGTGTAAAGCCGCATAAACACAGCCGTGAAAAGCAGCTAAACCCCATTATAAAAATAAATTACTTTTAAAAACCCGTAAAACAAAGACAGTGAAAGAGAGAGAAATTCTTACAAAATTCGTTCAGGGGCTGTGATGCAACCTGGATTGACCATATCTAGACCCACAGCTGGATGAGGCATAAAGGTGGACAATCTTCAGGCTGAGAGGTTGGGTGAGGTTGGGTGAGCAAACGCAGAACCTTTAAAGTAATAGTGCGTGGTACCCATCCCATGGGTCCCAAATCTCCAGGTTCAAGGGCATCTTCCTACATCGAAAACATGCATGAGAAACCCAGAAGATGGTACACCGTGTGATCGGGAAAGGTTTCTAAAACGCACCTCATTTCTCAAATCCTTGTGCTCGGGTTCGCCTTTCCAGCTACTTTACTAGCAATCTCCCTACTTGGAGAATCAGCACCTTTAAGCTAGTGTTCCCTACAGGTTGCAATTTGTCCTGAGGATGAACGGGAAGAGGGGCAACCAATGAGAGACTAGATCTAGGTGTAGGGACAGGCACAGGTCACTCTATTTTCCCATCAGGAAGAAGAATTAACCACAGGCTCAGCCTGCCGCCAGAAGAAGAATAGGGCCTGAGGCAATCCTGCGCTTTTGCGGCCAGCTCCCAAAAAACCGAGATGAAAAATGGAGCTCAGGGACACTGCAATTCACAAACCCGCAGAGTTATAAATGATAACTATCATCCACAGATATATTGAGGGAAGGCAACGAAGAGGATTTGAAAGCAAGGCAGAATTGCAGGAAACAGATTTCAGGAGGTAGATTCGAATCGCCTTGAAAGCACATGAAAAGCGGCAAAACGTCGACAATGATGCCCTTGGCCAAAAAGGGCTTATGCGTTTTTTCCTGAGTATATTCAGGAAAACACGCATACGCCCTTTTTGGCGAACCAAGCAACCTGGAAAGGCAAATCAGCGCTACAAAGTAGTCTCGCTTCCCATCGGTGAAAAGGGCCATGCTGCAAAAAGTGTCAAAACCAGAAATGCAGGACAGGCAATGGAGAAATGGCAGCCTTGCTACACTGATGGGCGGGATGTAAATTGCCAACAGCCACTCTGGAGAAGTGTACGTTGTGTCCTGAAACATGGAAAAAAAACAGCTTAGGGAGCATAGGGCACGTCCACTCATGGGCGTATAAATTGGAAAAATTAAAAATCAGCAAGACACAGGCACCGGAAAGTTTAGGGCTGCTCTGTTGACAAGAACCTCCACTTCATGACACCTTAAATATCCCAGGAAAGAGAAAAATGGATAAAGAAGTTGTGGTCCTTATGTACAATTGAATATCACTCAGACATGAAATCAATGTCATAAGGCTAGTAGAAGCAAGATGAGTGGAGTTAGGTACGACGATTCTAAGTGAAATAAGTCACACAGAAAAAGACACTTATCATAAGCTATCACTTATAGAGAGAATGTAAAAACCGCTACACGTGAACTGAATTACAAAACAGAACAGAGTCACACGTTTAGAAAACACACTATGGCTGCTTAACGGGAAAGGTGAGGTGGGGTGATGCATAAAACAAGGGTTTCAAATTCGCTCAGATACCGTTCCATACACCCAATATGTAATAGACAAGACCTACTCCTTGCTCAGTGAACTGGACTCAACACCCCCTATTCCCCGCACAAGAATATATGTGACTAGTAAGAATCTTAAAACCTATGTATTGATATCTGTCTGGAAGTGAGTCAAGTGGGTGTAAAGCCGCATAAACACAACCATGAAAAGCAGCTAAACCCCATTATAAAAATAAATTACTTTTAAAAACCCGCAAAAAAAGATAGTGAAAGAGAGAGAAATTCTTACAAAATTCGTTCAGAGGCTGTGATGCAACCTGGATGGACCATATCTAGACCCACAGCTGGATGAGACATAAGGGTGGACACTCTTGGGGCTGAGAGGTTGGGTGAGGTTGGGTGAGCAAACGCAGACCCTTTAAAGTAATACTGCGTGGTACCCATCCCATGGGTCCCAAATCTCCAGGTTCAAGGGCATCTTCCTACATCAAAAACATGCATGAGAACCCCAGAAGATGGTACACCGTGTGATTTTGAAAGGTTTCTAAAACGCACCTCATTTCTCATCTCCTTGTGCTCGGTTTCGCCATTCCAGGTACTTTACTAGCAATCTCCCTACTTGGAGAATTAGCACCTTTAACCTCCTGTTCCCTACAGGTTGCAATTTGTCCTGAGGATGAACGGGAAGAGGGGCAACCAATGAGAGACTAGATCTAGGTGTTGGGACAGGCACAGGTCACTCTATTTTCCCATCAGGAAGAAGAATTAACCACAGGCTCAGCCTGCCGCCCAGAAGCAGAATAGGGCCTGAGGCAATCACGCGCTTTTGCGGCCAGCTCCCAAAAAAGACAGTTGAAAAATGGAGCTCAGGGAAACTGCAATTCAAAAACCTCAGAGTTATAAATGATAACTCTCGTCCACAAATATATTGAGGGAAGGCAACGAAGAGAATTTGAAAGCAAGGCAGAATTGAAGGAAACAGATTTCAGGAGGTAGATACGAATCGCCTTTAAAGCACATGAAAAGCGGCAAAACGTCGACAATGATGCCCTTGGCCAAAAAGGGCGTATGCGTTTTTTCCTGAATATATTCAGGAAAAAACGCATACGCCCTTTTTGGCCAACCAAGCAACATGGAAAGGCAAATCAGCGCTAAAAAGTAGTCTCGCTTCCCTTCGGTCAAAAGGGCCATGCTGCAAAAAGTGTCAAAACTAGAAATCCAGGACAGGCCATGGAGAAATGGCAGCCTTGCTACACTGATGGGCGGGATGTAAATTGCCAACAGCCACTCTGGAGAAGTGTACGTTGTGTCCTGAAACATGGAAAAAAAACAGCTTAGGGAGCATAGGACACGTCCACTCATGGGCGTATAAATTGGAAAAACTAAAAATCAGCAAGACACAGGCACCGGAAAGTTTAGGGCTGCTCTGTTGACAAGAACCTCCACTTCATGACACCTTAAATATCCCAGGAAAGAGAAAAATGGATAAAGAAGTTGTGGTCCTTATGTACAATGGAATATCACTCAGACATGAAATCAATGTTATAAGGCTAGTAGAAGCAAGATGAGTGGAGTTAGGTACGACGATTCTAAGTGAAATAAGTCACACAGAAAAAGACACATATCATAAGCTATCACTTATAGAGGGAATGTAAAAACCGCTACACTTAAACTGAATTACAAAACAGAACAGAGTCACACGTTTAGAAAACACACTATAGCTGCTTAACAGGAAAGGTGAGGTGGGGTGATGCATAAAACAAGGGTTTCAAATTAGCTCAGATACCGTTCCATACACCCAATATGTAATAGACAAGACCTACTCCTTGCTCAGTGAACTGGACTCAACACCCCCTATTCCCCGCACAAGAATATATGTGACTAGTAAGAATCTTAAAACCTATGTATTGATATCTGTCTGGAAGTGAGTCAAGTGGGTGTAAAGCCGCATAAACACAGCCATGAAAGGCAGCTAAACCCCATTATAAAAATAAATTACTTTTAAAAACCCATAAAACAAAGACAGTGAAAGAGAGAGAAATTCTTACAAAATTCGTTCAGAGGCTGTGATGCAACCTGGATTGACCATATCTAGACCCACAGCTGGATGAGACATAAGGGTGGACACTCTTGGGGCTGAGAGGTTGGGTGAGGTTGGGTGAGCAAACGCAGACCCTTTAACGTAATACTGCGTGGTACCCATCCCATGGGTCCCAAATCTCCAGTTTCAAGGGCATCTTCCTACATCGAAAACATGCATGAGAAACCCAGAAGATGGTACACCGTGTGATTTTGAAAGGTTTCTAAAACGCACCTCATTTCTCATCTCCTTGTGCTCGGTTTCGCCATTCCAGCTACTTTACTAGCAATCTCCCTACTTGGAGAATCAGCACCTTATCCTCCTGTTCCCTACAGGTTGCAATTTGTCCTGAGGATGAACGGGAAGAGGGGCAACCAATGAGAGAATAGATCTAGGTGTTGGGACAGGCACAGGTAACTCTATTTTCCCAACAGGAAGAAGAATTAACCACAGGCTCAGCCTGCCGCCCAGAAGCAGAATAGGGCCTGAGGCAATCCCGCGCTTTTGCGGCCAGCTCCCAAAAAAGACAGTTGAAAAATGGAGCTCAGGGAAACTGCAATTCACAAACCCGCAGAGTTATAAATGATAACTCTCATCCACAGATATATTGAGGGAAGGCAACGAAGAGGATTTGAAAGCAAGGCAGAATTGCAGGAAACAGATTTCAGGAGGTAGATACGAATCGCCTTTAAAGCACATGAAAAGCGGCAAAACGTCGACAATGATGCCCTTGGCCAAAAAGGGCGTATGCGTTTTTTCCTGAATATATTCAGGAAAAAACGCATACGCCCTTTTTGGCCAAACAAGCAACCTGGAAAGGCAAATCAGCGCTACAAAGAATTCTCGCTTCCCTTCGGTCAAAAGGGCCATGCTGCAAAAAGTGTCAAAACCAGAAATGCAGGACAGGCCATGGAGAAATGGCAGCCTTGCTACACTGATGGGCGGGATGTAAATTGCCAACAGCCACTCTGGAGAAGTGTACGTTGTGTCCTGAAACATGGAAAAAAAAACAGCTTAGGGAGCATAGGGCACGTCCACTCATGGGCGTATAAATTGGAAAAACTAAAAATCAGCAAGACACAGGCACCGGAAAGTTTAGGGCTGCTCTGTTGACAAGAACCTCCACTTCATGACACCTTAAATATCCCAGGAAAGAGAAAAATGGATAAAGAAGTTGTGGTCCTTATGTACAATGGAATATCACTCAGACATGAAATCAATGTCATAAGGCTAGTAGAAGCAAGATGAGTGGAGTTAGGTACGACGATTCTAAGTGAAATAAGTCACACAGAAAAAGACACTTATCATAAGCTATCACTTATAGAGGGAATGTAAAAACCGCTACACTTGAACTGAATTACAAAACAGAACAGAGTCGCACGTTTAGAAAACACACTATAGCTGCTTAACAGGAAAGGTGAGGTGGGGTGATGCATAAAACAAGGGTTTCAAATTCGCTCAGATACCGTTCCATACACCCAGTATGTAATAGACAAGACCTACTCCTTGCTCAGTGAACTGGACTCAACACCCCCTATTCCCCGCACAAGAATATATGTGACTAGTAAGAATCTTAAAACCTATGTATTGATATCTGTCTGGAAGTGAGTCAAGTGGGTGTAAAGCCGCATAAACACAGCCATGAAAGGCAGCTAAACCCCATTATAAAAATAAATTACTTTTAGAAACCCGTAAAACAAAGACAGTGAAAGAGAGAGAAATTCTTACAAAATTCGTTCAGAGGCTGTGATGCAACCTGGATTGACCATATCTAGACCCACAGCTGGATGAGACATAAGGGTGGACACTCTTGGGGCTGAGAGGTTGGGTGAGGTTGGGTGAGCAAACGCAGACCCTTTAAAGTAATACTGCGTGGTACCCATCCCATGGGTCCCAAATCTCCAGGTTCAAGGGCATCTTCCTACATCAAAAACATGCATGAGAAACCCAGAAGATGGTACACCGTGTGATTTTGAAAGGTTTCTAAAACGCACCTCATTTCTCATCTCCTTGTGCTCGGTTTTGCCATTCCAGCTACTTTACTAGCAATCTCCCTACTTGGAGAATCAGCACCTTATCCTCCTGTTCCCTACAGGTTGCAATTTGTCCTGAGGATGAACGGGAAGAGGGGCAACCAATGAGAGACTAGATCTAGGTGTTGGGACAGGCACAGGTCACTCTATTTTCCCATCAGGAAGAAGAATTAACCACAGGCTCAGCCTGCCGCCCAGAAGCAGAATAGGGCCTGAGGCAATCCCGCGCTTTTGCGGCCAGCTCCCAAAAAAGACAGTTGAAAAATGGAGCTCAGGGAAACTGCAATTCAAAAACCTCAGAGTTATAAATGATAACTCTCGTCCACAAATATATTGAGGGAAGGCAACGAAGAGGATTTGAAAGCAAGGCAGAATTGCAGGAAACAGATTTCAGGAGGTAGATACGAATCGCCTTTAAAGCACATGAAAAGCGGCAAAACGTCGACAATGATGCCCTTGGCCAAAAAGGGCGTATGCGTTTTTTCCTGAATATATTCAGGAAAAAACGCATACGCCCTTTTTGGCCAACCAAGCAACCTGGAAAGGCAAATCAGCGCTAAAAAGAAGTCTCGCTTCCCTTCGGTCAAAAGGGCCATGCTGCAAAAAGTGTCAAAACTAGAAATCCAGGACAGGCCATGGAGAAATGGCAGCCTTGCTACACTGATGGGCGGGATGTAAATTGCCAACAGCCACTCTGGAGAAGTGTACGTTGTGTCCTGAAACATGGAAAAAAAACAGCTTAGGGAGCATAGGACACGTCCACTCATGGGCGTATAAATTGGAAAAACTAAAAATCAGCAAGACACAGGCACCGGAAAGTTTAGGGCTGCTCTGTTGACAAGAACCTCCACTTCATGACACCTTAAATATCCCAGGAAAGAGAAAAATGGATAAAGAAGTTGTGGTCCTTATGTACAATGGAATATCACTCAGACATGAAATCAATGTTATAAGGCTAGTAGAAGCAAGATGAGTGGAGTTAGGTACGACGATTCTAAGTGAAATAAGTCACACAGAAAAAGGCACTTATCATAAGCTATCACTTATAGAGGGAATGTAAAAACCGCTACACTTAAACTGAATTACAAAACAGAACAGAGTCACACGTTTAGAAAACACACTATAGCTGCTTAACAGGAAAGGTGAGGTGGGGTGATGCATAAAACAAGGGTTTCAAATTCGCTCAGATACCGTTCCATACACCCAATATGTAATAGACAAGACCTACTCCTTGCTCAGTGAACTGGACTCAACACCCCCTATTCCCCGCACAAGAATATATGTGACTAGTAAGAATCTTAAAACCTATGTATTGATATCTGTCTGGAAGTGAGTCAAGTGGGTGTAAAGCCGCATAAACACAGCCATGAAAGGCAGCTAAACCCCATTATAAAAATAAATTACTTTTAGAAACCCATAAAACAAAGACAGTGAAAGAGAGAGAAATTCTTACAAAATTCGTTCAGAGGCTGTGATGCAACCTGGATTGACCATATCTAGACCCACAGCTGGATGAGACATAAGGGTGGACACTCTTGGGGCTGAGAGGTTGGGTGAGGTTGGGTGAGCAAACGCAGACCCTTTAACGTAATACTGCGTGGTACCCATCCCATGGGTCCCAAATCTCCAGGTTCAAGGGCATCTTCCTACATCGAAAACATGCATGAGAAACCCAGAAGATGGTACACCGTGTGATTTTGAAAGGTTTCTAAAACGCACCTCATTTCTCATCTCCTTGTGCTCGGTTTCGCCATTCCAGCTACTTTACTAGCAATCTCCCTACTTGGAGAATCAGCACCTTATCCTCCTGTTCCCTACAGGTTGCAATTTGTCCTGAGGATGAACGGGAAGAGGGGCAACCAATGAGAGAATAGATCTAGGTGTTGGGACAGGCACAGGTAACTCTATTTTCCCAACAGGAAGAAGAATTAACCACAGGCTCAGCCTGCCGCCCAGAAGCAGAATAGGGCCTGAGGCAATCCCGCGCTTTTGCGGCCAGCTCCCAAAAAAGACAGTTGAAAAATGGAGCTCAGGGAAATTGCAATTCACAAACCCGCAGAGTTATAAATGATAACTCTCATCCACAGATATATTGAGGGAAGGCAACGAAGAGGATTTGAAAGCAAGGCAGAATTGCAGGAAACAGATTTCAGGAGGTAGATACGAATCGCCTTTAAAGCACATGAAAAGCGGCAAAACGTCGACAATGATGCCCTTGGCCAAAAAGGGCGTATGCGTTTTTTCCTGAATATATTCAGGAAAAAACGCATACGCCCTTTTTGGCCAACCAAGCAACCTGGAAAGGCAAATCAGCGCTACAAAGAAGTCTCGCTTCCCTTCGGTCAAAAGGGCCATGCTGCAAAAAGTGTCAAAACCAGAAATGCAGGACAGGCCATGGAGAAATGGCAGCCTTGCTACACTGATGGGCGGGATGTAAATTGCCAACAGCCACTCTGGAGAAGTGTACGTTGTGTCCTGAAACATGGAAAAAAAAACAGCTTAGGGAGCATAGGGCACGTCCACTCATGGGCGTATAAATTGGAAAAACTAAAAATCAGCAAGACACAGGCACCGGAAAGTTTAGGGCTGCTCTGTTGACAAGAACCTCCACTTCATGACACCTTAAATATCCCAGGAAAGAGAAAAATGGATAAAGAAGTTGTGGTCCTTATGTACAATGGAATATCACTCAGATATGAAATCAATGTCTCATAAGGCTAGTAGAAGCAAGATGAGTGGAGTTAGGTACGACGATTCTAAGTGAAATAAGTCACACAGAAAAAGACACTTATCATAAGCTATCACTTATAGAGGGAATGTAAAAACCGCTACACTTGAACTGAATTACAAAACAGAACAGAGTCACACGTTTAGAAAACACACTATAGCTGCTTAACAGGAAAGGTGAGGTGGGGTGATGCATAAAACAAGGGTTTCAAATTCGCTCAGATACCGTTCCATACACCCAGTATGTAATAGACAAGACCTACTCCTTGCTCAGTGAACTGGACTCAACACCCCCTATTCCCCGCACAAGAATATATGTGACTAGTAAGAATCTTAAAACCTATGTATTGATATCTGTCTGGAAGTGAGTCAAGTGGGTGTAAAGCCGCATAAACACAGCCATGAAAGGCAGCTAAACCCCATTATAAAAATAAATTACTTTTAGAAACCCGTAAAACAAAGACAGTGAAAGAGAGAGAAATTCTTACAAAATTCGTTCAGAGGCTGTGATGCAACCTGGATTGACCATATCTAGACCCACAGCTGGATGAGACATAAGGGTGGACACTCTTGGGGCTGAGAGGTTGGGTGAGGTTGGGTGAGCAAACGCAGACCCTTTAAAGTAATACTGCGTGGTACCCATCCCATGGGTCCCAAATCTCCAGGTTCAAGGGCATCTTCCTACATCGAAAACATGCATGAGAAACCCAGAAGATGGTACACCGTGTGATTTTGAAAGGTTTCTAAAACGCACCTCATTTCTCATCTCCTTGTGCTCGGTTTTGCCATTCCAGCTACTTTACTAGCAATCTCCCTACTTGGAGAATCAGCACCTTATCCTCCTGTTCCCTACAGGTTGCAATTTGTCCTGAGGATGAACGGGAAGAGGGGCAACCAATGAGAGACTAGATCTAGGTGTTGGGACAGGCACAGGTCACTCTATTTTCCCAACAGGAAGAAGAATTAACCACAGGCTCAGCCTGCCGCCCAGAAGCAGAATAGGGCCTGAGGCAATCCCGCGCTTTTGCGGCCAGCTCCCAAAAAAGACAGTTGAAAAATGGAGCTCAGGGAAACTGCAATTCACAAACCCGCAGAGTTATAAATGATAACTCTCATCCACAGATATATTGAGGGAAGGCAACGAAGAGGATTTGAAAGCAAGGCAGAATTGCAGGAAACAGATTTCAGGAGGTAGATACGAATCGCCTTTAAAGCACATGAAAAGCGGCAAAACGTCGACAATGATGCCCTTGGCCAAAAAGGGCGTATGCGTTTTTTCCTGAATATATTCAGGAAAAAACGCATACGCCCTTTTTGGCCAACCAAGCAACCTGGAAAGGCAAATCAGCGCTACAAAGAAGTCTCGCTTCCCTTCGGTCAAAAGGGCCATGCTGCAAAAAGTGTCAAAACCAGAAATGCAGGACAGGCCATGGAGAAATGGCAGCCTTGCTACACTGATGGGCGGGATGTAAATTGCCAACAGCCACTCTGGAGAAGTGTACGTTGTGTCCTGAAACATGGAAAAAAAAAACAGCTTAGGGAGCATAGGGCACGTCCACTCATGGGCGTATAAATTGGAAAAACTAAAAATCAGCAAGACACAGGCACCGGAAAGTTTAGGGCTGCTCTGTTGACAAGAACCTCCACTTCATGACACCTTAAATATCCCAGGAAAGAGAAAAATGGATAAAGAAGTTGTGGTCCTTATGTACAATGGAATATCACTCAGACATGAAATCAATGTTATAAGGCTAGTAGAAGCAAGATGAGTGGAGTTAGGTACGATGATTCTAAGTGAAATAAGTCACACAGAAAAAGACACTTATCATAAGCTATCACTTATAGAGGGAATGTAAAAACCGCTACACTTGAACTGAATTACAAAACAGAACAGAGTCACACGTTTAGAAAACATACTATAGCTGCTTAACAGGAAAGGTGAGGTGGGGTGATGCATAAAACAAGGGTTTCAAATTCGCTCAGATACCGTTCCATACACCCAATATGTAATAGACAAGACCTACTCCTTGCTCAGTGAACTGGACTCAACACCCCCTATTCCCCGCACAAGAATATATGTGACTAGTAAGAATCTTAAAACCTATGTATTGATATCTGTCTGGAAGTGAGTCAAGTGGGTGTAAAGCCGCATAAACACAGCCATGAAAGGCAGCTAAACCCCATTATAAAAATAAATTACTTTTAAAAACCCGTAAAACAAAGACAGTGAAAGAGAGAGAAATTCTTACAAAATTCGTTCAGAGGCTGTGATGCAACCTGGATTGACCATATCTAGACCCACAGCTGGATGAGACATAAGGGTGGACACTCTTGGGGCTGAGAGGTTGGGTGAGCAAACGCAGACCCTTTAAAGTAATACTGCGTGGTACCCATCCCATGGGTCCCAAATCTCCAGGTTGAAGGGCATCTTCCTACATCGAAAACATGCATGAGAAACCCAGAAGATGGTACACCGTGTGATTTTGAAAGGTTTCCAAAACGCACCTCATTTCTCATCTCCTTGTGCTCGGTTTCGCCATTCCAGCTACTTTACTAGCAATCTCCCTACTTGGAGAATCAGCACCTTTAACCTCCTGTTCCCTACAGGTTGCAATTTGTCCTGAGGATGAACGGGAAGAGGGGCAACCAATGAGAGACTAGATCTAGGTGTTGGGACAGGCACAGGTCACTCTATTTTCCCACAAGGAAGAAGAATTAACCACAGGCTCAGCCTGCCGCCCAGAAGCAGAATAGGGCCTGAGGCAATCCCGCGCTTTTGCGGCCAGCTCCCAAAAAATACAGTTGAAAAATGGACCTCAGGGAAACTGCAATTCACAAACCCGCAGAGTTATAAATGATAACTCTCATCCACAGATATATTGAGGGAAGGCAACGAAGAGGATTTGAAAGCAAGGCAGAATTGCAGGAAACAGATTTCAGGAGGTAGATACGAATCGCCTTTAAAGCACATGAAAAGCGGCAAAAAGTCGACAATGATGCCCTTGGCCAAAAAGGGCGTATGCGTTTTTTCTTGAATATATTCAGGAAAAAATGCATACGCCCTTTTTGGCCAACCAAGCAACCTGGAAAGGCAAATCAGCGCTACAAAGAAGTCTCGCTTCCCTTCGGTCAAAAGGGCCATGCTGCAAAAAGTGTCAAAACCAGAAATCCAGGACAGGACATGGAGAAATGGCAGCCTTGCCACACTGATGGGCGGGATGTAAATTGCCAACAGCCACTCTGGAGAAGTGTACGTTGTGTCCTGAAACATGGAAAAAAAACAGCTTAGGGAGCATAGGACACGTCCACTCATGGGCGTATAAATTGGAAAAACTAAAAATCAGCAAGACACAGGCACCGGAAAGTTTAGGGCTGCTCTGTTGACAAGAACCTCCACTTCATGACACCTTAAATATCCCAGGAAAGAGAAAAATGGATAAAGAAGTTGTGGTCCTTATGTACAATGGAATATCACTCAGACATGAAATCAATGTTATAAGGCTAGTAGAAGCAAGATGAGTGGAGTTAGGTACGACGATTCTAAGTGAAATAAGTCACACAGAAAAAGACACTTATCATAAGCTATCACTTATAGAGGGAATGTAAAAACCGCTACACTTGAACTGAATTACAAAACAGAACAGAGTCACACGTTTAGAAAACACACTATAGCTACTTAACAGGAAAGGTGAGGTGGGGTGATGCATAAAACAAGGGTTTCAAATTCGCTCAGATACCGTTCCATACACCCAATATGTAATAGACAAGACCTACTCCTTGCTCAGTGAACTGGACTCAACACCCCCTATTCCCCGCACAAGAATATATGTGACTAGTAAGAATCTTAAAACCTATGTATTGATATCTGTCTGGAAGTGAGTCAAGTGGGTGTAAAGCCGCATAAACACAGCCATGAAAGGCAGCTAAACCCCATTATAAAAATAAATTACTTTTAAAAACCCATAAAACAAAGACAGTGAAAGAGAGAGAAATTCTTACAAAATTCGTTCAGAGGCTGTGATGCAACCTGGATTGACCATATCTAGACCCACAGCTGGATGAGACATAAGGGTGGACACTCTTGGGGCTGAGAGGTTGGGTGAGGTTGGGTGAGCAAACGCAGACCCTTTAAAGTAATACTGCGTGGTACCCATCCCATGGGTCCCAAATCTCCAGGTTCAAGGGCATCTTCCTACATCGAAAACATGCATGAGAAACCCAGAAGATGGTACACCGTGTGATTTTGAAAGGTTTCTAAAACGCACCTCATTTCTCATCTCCTTGTGCTCGGTTTCGCCATTCCAGCTACTTTACTAGCAATCTCCCTCCTTGGAGAATCAGCACCTTATCCTCCTGTTCCCTACAGGTTGCAATTTGTCCTGAGGATGAACGGGAAGAGGGGCAACCAATGAGAGACTAGATCTAGGTGTTGGGACAGGCACAGGTCACTCTATTTTCCCAACAGGAAGAAGAATTAACCACAGGCTCAGCCTGCCGCCCAGAAGCAGAATAGGGCCTGAGGCAATCCCGCGCTTTTGTGGCCAGCTCCCAAAAAAGACAGTTGAAAAATGGACCTCAGGGAAACTGCAATTCACAAACCCGCAGAGTTATAAATGATAACTCTCATCCACAGATATATTGAGGGAAGGCAACTAAGAGGATTTGAAAACAAGGCAGAATTGCAGGAAACAGATTTCAGGAGGTAGATACGAATCGCCTTTAAAGCACATGAAAAGCGGCAAAACGTCGACAATGATGCCCTTGGCCAAAAAGGGCGTATGCGTTTTTTCCTGAATATATTCAGGAAAAAACGCATACGCCCTTTTTGGCCAACCAAGCAACCTGGAAAGGCAAATCAGCGCTACAAAGAAGTCTCGCTTCCCTTCGGTCAAAAGGGCCATGCTGCAAAAAGTTTCAAAACCAGAAATGCAGGACAGGCCATGGAGAAATGGCAGCCTTGCTACACTGATGGGCGGGATGTAAATTGCCAACAGCCACTCTGGAGAAGTGTACGTTGTGTCCTGAAACATCGAAAAAAAAACAGCTTAGGGAGCATAGGGCACGTCCACTCATGGGCGTATAAATTGGAAAAACTAAAAATCAGCAAGACACAGGCACCGGAAAGTTTAGGGCTGCTCTGTTGACAAGAACCTCCACTTCATGACACCTTAAATATCCCAGGAAAGAGAAAAATGGATAAAGAAGTTGTGGTCCTTATGTACAATGGAATATCACTCAGACATGTAATTAATGTTATAAGGCTAGTAGAAGCAAGATGAGTGGAGTTAGGTACGACGATTCTAAGTGAAATAAGTCACACAGAAAAAGACACTTATCATAAGCTATCACTTATAGAGGGAATGTAAAAACCGCTACACTTGAAATGAATTACAAAACAGAACAGAGTCACACGTTTAGAAAACATACTATAGCTGCTTAACAGGAAAGGTGAGGTGGGGTGATGCATAAAACAAGGGTTTCAAATTCGCTCAGATACCGTTCCATACACCCAATATGTAATAGACAAGACCTACTCCTTGCTCAGTGAACTGGACTCAACACCCCCTCTTCCCCGCACAAGAATATATGTGACTAGTAAGAATCTTAAAACCTATGTATTGTTATCTGTCTGGAAGTGAGTCAAGTGGGTGTAAAGCCGCATAAACACAGCCATGAAAGGCAGCTAAACCCCATTATAAAAATAAATTACTTTTAAACCCCGTAAAACAAAGACAGTGAAAGAGAGAGAAATTCTTACAAAATTCGTTCAGAGGCTGTGATGCAACCTGGATTGACCATATCTAGACCCACAGCTGGATGAGACATAAGGGTGGACACTCTTGGGGCTGAGAGGTTGGGTGAGGTTGGGTGAGCAAACGCAGACCGTTTAAAGTAATACTGCGTGGTACCCATCCCATGGGTCCCAAATCTCCAGGTTCAAGGGCATCTTCCTACATCGAAAACATGCATGAGAAACCCAGAAGATGGTACACCGTGTGATTTTGAAAGGTTTCTAAAACGCACCTCATTTCTCATCTCCTTGTGCTCGGTTTCGCCATTCCAGCTACTTTACTAGCAATCTCACTACTTGGAGAATCAGCACCTTATCCTCCTGTTCCCTACAGGTTGCAATTTGTCCTGAGGATGAACGGGAAGAGGGGCAACCAATGAGAGAATAGATCTAGGTGTTGGGACAGGCACAGGTCACTCTATTTTCCCAACAGGAAGAAGAATTAACCACAGGCTCAGCCTGCCGCCCAGAAGCAGAATAGGGCCTGAGGCAATCCCGCGCTTTTGCGGCCAGCTCCCAAAAAAGACAGTTGAAAAATGGAGCTCAGGGAAACTGCAATTCACAAAAGAGCAGAGTTATAAATGATAACTCTCATCCACAGATATATTGAGGGAAGGCAACGAAGAGGATTTGAAAGCAAGGCAGAATTGCAGGAAACAGATTTCAGGAGGTAGATACGAATCGCCTTTAAAGCACATGAAAAGCGGCAAAACGTCGACAATGATGCCCTTGGCCAAAAAGGGCGTATGCGTTTTTTCCTGAATATATTCAGGAAAAAACGCATACGCCCTTTTTGGCCAACCAAGCAACCTGGAAAGGCAAATCAGCGCTACAAAGAAGTCTCGCTTCCCTTCGGTCAAAAGGGCCATGCTGCAAAAAGTGTCAAAACCAGAAATCCAGGACAGGCCATGGAGAAATGGCAGCCTTGCTACACTGATGGGCGGGATGTAAATTGCCAACAGCCACTCTGGAGAAGTGTACGTTGTGTCCTGAAACATGGGGAAAAAAACAGCTTAGGGAGCATAGGGCACGTCCACTCATGGGCGTATAAATTGGAAAAACTAAAAATCAGCAAGACACAGGCACCGGAAAGTTTAGGGCTGCTCTGTTGACAAGAACCTCCACTTCATGACACCTTAAATATCCCAGGAAAGAGAAAAATGGATAAAGAAGTTGTGGTCCTTATGTACAATGGAATATCACTCAGACATGAAATCAATGACATAAGGCTAGTAGAAGCAAGATGAGTCGAGTTAGGTACGACGATTCTAAGTGAAATAAGTCACACAGAAAAAGACACTTATCATAAGCTATCACTTATAGAGGGAATGTAAAATCCGCTACACTTGAACTGAATTACAAAACAGAACAGAGTCACACGTTTAGAAAACACACTGTAGCTGCTTAACAGGAAAGGTGAGGTGGGGTGATGCATAAAACAAGGGTTTCAAATTCGCTCAGATACCGTTCCATACACCCAATATGTAATAGACAAGACCTACTCCTTGCTCAGTGAACTGGACTCAACACCCCCTATTCCCCGCACAAGAATATATGTGACTAGTAAGAATCTTAAAACCTATGTATTGATATCTGTCTGGAAGTGAGTCAAGTGGGTGTAAAGCCGCATAAACACAGCCATGAAAGGCAGCTAAACCCCATTATAAAAATAAATTACTTTTAAAAACCCGTAAAACAAAGACAGTGAAAGAGAGAGAAATTCTTACAAAATTCGTTCAGAGGCTGTGATGCAACCTGGATTGACCATATCTAGACCCACAGCTGGATGAGACATAAGGGTGGACACTCTTGGGGCTGAGAGGTTGGGTGAGGTTGGGTGAGAAAACGCAGACCCTTTAAAGTAATACTGCGTGGTACCCATCCCATGGGTCCCAAATCTCCAGGTTCAAGGGCATCTTCCTACATCGAAAACATGCATGAGAAACCCAGAAGATGGTACACCGTGTGATTTTGAAAGGTTTCTGAAACGCACCTCATTTCTCATCTCCTTGTGCTCGGTTTCGCCATTCCAGCTACTTTACTAGCAATCTCCCTACTTGGAGAATCAGCACCTTTAACCTCCTGTTCCCTACAGGTTGCAATTTGTCCTGAGGATGAACGGGAAGAGGGGCAACCAATGAGAGACTAGATCTAGGTGTTGGGACAGGCACAGGTCACTCTATTTTCCCAACAGGAAGAAGAATTAACCACAGACTCAGCCTGCCGCCCAGAAGCAGAATAGGGCCTGAGGCAATCCCGTGCTTTTGCGGCCAGCTCCCAAAAAAGACAGTTGAAAAATGGAGCTCAGGGAAACTGCAATTCACAAACCCGCAGAGTTATAAATGATAACTCTCATCCACAGATATATTGAGGGAAGGCAACGAAGAGGATTTGAAAGCAAGGCAGAATTGCAGGAAACAGATTTCAGGAGGTAGATACGAATCGCCTTTAAAGCACATGAAAAGCGGCAAAACGTCGACAATGATGCCCTTGGCCAAAAAGGGCGTATGCGTTTTTTCCTGAATATATTCAGGAAAAAACGCATACGCCCTTTTTGGCCAACCAAGCAACCTGGAAAGGCAAATCAGCGCTACAAAGAAGTCTCGCTTCCCATCGGTCAAAAGGGCCATGCTGCAAAAAGTGTCAAAACCAGAAATGCAGGACAGGCCATGGAGAAATGGCAGCCTTGCTACACTGATGGGCGGGATGTAAATTGCCAACAGCCACTCTGGAGAAGTGTACGTTGTGTCCTGAAACATCGAAAAAAAACAGCTTAGGGAGCATAGGGCACGTCCACTCATGGGCGTATAAATTGGAAAAACTAAAAATCAGCAAGACACAGGCACCGGAAAGTTTAGGGCTGCTCTGTTGACAAGAACCTCCACTTCATGACACCTTAAATATCCCAGGAAAGAGAAAAATGGATAAAGAAGTTGTGGTCCTTATGTACAATAGAATATCACTCAGACATGAAATCAATGTCATAAGGCTAGTAGAAGCAAGATGAGTGGAGTTAGGTACGACGATCCTAAGTGAAATAAGTCACCCAGAAAAAGACACTTATCATAAGCTATCACTTATAGAGGGAATGTAAAAACCGCTACACTTGAACTGAATTACAAAACAGAACAGAGTCACACGTTTAGAAAACAAACTATGGCTGCTTAACGGGAATGGGGAGGTGGGGTGATGCATAAAACAAGGGTTTCAAATTCGTTCAGATACCGTTCCATACACCCAATATGTAATAGACAAGACCTACTCCTTGCTCAGTGAACTGAACTCAACACCCCCTATTCACTGCACAAGAATATATGTGACTAGTAAGAATCTTAAAACCTATGTATTGATATCTGTCTGGAAGTGAGTCAAGTGGGTGTAAAGCCGCATAAACACAGCCATGAAAAGCAGCTAAACCCCATTATAAAAATAAATTACTTTTAAAAACCCATAAAACAAAGACAGTGAAAGAGAGAGAAATTCTTACAAAATTCGTTCAGAGGCTGTGATGCAACCTGGATTGACCATATCTAGACCCACAGCTGGATGAGATATAAGGGTGGACACTCTTGGGGCTGAGAGGTTGGGTGAGGTTGGGTGAGCAAACGCAGACCCTTTAAAGTAATACAGCGTGGTACCCATCCCATGGGTCCCAAATCTCCAGTTCAAGGGCATCTTCCTACATCGAAAACATGCATGAGAAACCCAGAAGATGGTACACCGTGTGATTTTGAAAGGTTTCCAAAATGCACCTCATTTCTCATCTCCTTGTGCTCGGTTTCGCCATTCCAGCTACTTTACTAGCAATCTCCCTACTTGGAGAATCAGCACCTTTAACCTCCTGTCCCCTACAGGTTGCAATTTGTCCTGAGGATGAACGGGAAGAGGGGCAACCAATGAGAGACTAGATCTAGGTGTTGGGACAGGCACAGGTCACTCTATTTTCCCAACAGGAAGAAGAATTAACCACAGGCTCAGCCTGCCGCCCAGAAGCAGAATAGGGCCTGAGGCAATCCCACGCTTTTGCGGCCAGCTCCCAAAAAAGACAGTTGAAAAATGGAGCTCAGGGAAACTGCAATTCACAAACCCGCAGAGTTATAAATGATAACTCTCATCCACAGATATATTGAGGGACGGCAACGAAGAGGATTTGAAAGCAAGGCAGAATTGCAGGAAACAGATTTCAGGAGGTAGATACGAATCGCCTTTAAAGCACATGAAAAGCGGCAAAACGTCGACAATGATGCCCTTGGCCAAAAAGGGCGTATGCGTTTTTTCCTGAATATATTCAGGAAAAAACGCATACGCCCTTTTTGGCCAACCAAGCAACCTGGAAAGGCAAATCAGCGCTACAAAGAAGTCTCGCTTCCCTTCGGTCAAAAGGGCCATGCTGCAAAAAGTGTCAAAACCAGAAATCCAGGACAGGCCATGGAGAAATGGCAGCCTTGCTACACTGATGGGCGGGATGTAAATTGCCAACAGCCACTCTGGAGAAGTGTACGTTGTGTCCTGAAACATGGAAAAAAAACAGCTTAGGGAGCATAGGACACGTCCACTCATGGGCGTATAAATTGGAAAAACTAAAAATCAGCAAGACACAGGCACAGGAAAGTTTAGGGCTGCTCTGTTGACAAGAACCTCCACTTCATGACACCTTAAATATCCCAGGAAAGAGAAAAATGGATAAAGAAGTTGTGGTCCTTATGTACAATGGAATATCACTCAGACATGAAATCAATGTTATAAGGCAAGTAGAAGCAAGATGAGTGGAGTTAGGTACGACGATTCTAAGTGAAATAAGTCACACAGAAAAAGACACTTATCATAAGCTATCACTTATAGAGGGAATGTAAAAACCGCTACACTTGAACTGAATTACAAAACAGAACAGAGTCACACGTTTAGAAAACACACTATAGCTGCTTAACAGGAAAGGTGAGGTGGGGTGATGCATAAAACAAGGGTTTCAAATTCGCTCAGATACCGTTCCATACACCCAATATGTAATAGACAAGACCTACTCCTTGCTCAGTGAACTGGACTCAACACCCCCTATTCCCCGCACAAGAATATATGTGACTAGTAAGAATCTTAAAACCTATGTATTGATATCTGTCTGGAAGTGAGTCAAGTGGGTGTAAAGCCGCATAAACACAGCCATGAAAGGCAGCTAAACCCCATTATAAAAATAAATTACTTTTAAAAACCCATAAAACAAAGACAGTGAAAGAGAGAGAAATTCTTACAAAATTCGTTCAGAGGCTGTGATGCAACCTGGATTGACCATATCTAGACCCACAGCTGGATGAGACATAAGGGTGGACACTCTTGGGGCTGAGAGGTTGGGTGAGGTTGGGTGAGCAAACGCAGACCCTTTAAAGTAATACTGCGTGGTACCCATCCCATGGGTCCCAAATCTCCAGGTTCAAGGGCATCTTCCTACATCGAAAACATGCATGAGAAACCCAGAAGATGGTACACCGTGTGATTTTGAAAGGTTTCTAAAACGCACCTCATTTCTCATCTCCTTGTGCTCGGTTTCGCCATTCCAGCTACTTTACTAGCAATCTCCCTACTTGGAGAATCAGCACCTTATCCTCCTGTTCCCTACAGGTTGCAATTTGTCCTGAGGATGAACGGGAAGAGGGGCAACCAATGAGAGAATAGATCTAGGTGTTGGGACAGGCACAGGTCACTCTATTTTCCCAACAGGAAGAAGAATTAACCACAGGCTCAGCCTGCCGCCCAGAAGCAGAATAGGGCCTGAGGCAATCCCGCGCTTTTGCGGCCAGCTCCCAAAAAGACAGTCGAAAAATGGAGCTCAGGGAAACTGCAATTCACAAACCCGCAGAGTTATAAATGATAAATCTCATCCACAGATATATTGAGGGAAGGCAACGAAGAGGATTTGAAAGCAAGGCAGAATTGCAGGAAACAGATTTCAGGAGGTAGATACGAAACGCCTTTAAAGCACATGAAAAGCGGCAAAACGTAGACAATGATGCCCTTGGCCAAAAAGGGCGTATGCGTTTTTTCCTGAATATATTCAGGAAAAAACGCATACGCACTTTTTGGCCAACCAAGCAACCTGGAAAGGCAAATCAGCGCTACAAAGAAGTCTCGCTTCCCTTCGGTCAAAAGGGCCATGCTGCAAAAAGTGTCAAAACCAGAAATGCAGGACAGGCCATGGAGAAATGGCAGCCTTGCTACACTGATGGGCGGGATGTAAATTGCCAACAGCCACTCTGCAGAAGTGTACGTTGTGTCCTGAAACATGGAAAAAAAAACAGCTTAGGGAGCATAGGGCACGTCCACTCATGGGCGTATAAATTGGAAAAACTAAAAATCAGCAAGACACAGGCACCGGAAAGTTTAGGGCTGCTCTGTTGACAATAACCTCCACTTCATGACACCTTAAATATCCCAGGAAAGAGAAAAATGGATAAAGAAGTTGTGGTCCTTATGTACAATGGAATATCACTCAGACATGAAATCAATGTCATAAGGCTAGTAGAAGCAAGATGAGTGGAGTTAGGTACGACGATTCTAAGTGAAATAAGTCACACAGAAAAAGACACTTATCATAAGCTATCACTTATAGAGGGAATGTAAAAACCGCTACACTTGAACTGAATTACAAAACAGAACAGAGTCACACGTTTAGAAAACACACTATAGCTGCTTAACAGGAAAGGTGAGGTGGGGTGATGCATAAAACAAGGGTTTCAAATTCGCTCAGATACCGTTCCATACACCCAGTATGTAATAGACAAGACCTACTCCTTGCTCAGTGAACTGGACTCAACACCCCCTATTCCCCGCACAAGAATATATGTGACTAGTAAGAATCTTAAAACCTATGTATTGATATCTGTCTGGAAGTGAGTCAAGTGGGTGTAAAGCCGCATAAACACAGCCATGAAAGGCAGCTAAACCCCATTATAAAAATAAATTACTTTTAGAAACCCGTAAAACAAAGACAGTGAAAGAGAGAGAAATTCTTACAAAATTCGTTCAGAGGCTGTGATGCAACCTGGATTGACCATATCTAGACCCACAGCTGGATGAGACATAAGGGTGGACACTCTTGGGGCTGAGAGGTTGGGTGAGGTTGGGTGAGCAAACGCAGACCCTTTAAAGTAATACTGCGTGGTACCCATCCCATGGGTCCCAAATCTCCAGGTTCAAGGGCATCTTCCTACATCGAAAACATGCATGAGAAACCCAGAAGATGGTACACCGTGTGATTTTGAAAGGTTTCTAAAACGCACCTCATTTCTCATCTCCTTGTGCTCGGTTTTGCCATTCCAGCTACTTTACTAGCAATCTCCCTACTTGGAGAATCAGCACCTTAACCTCCTGTTCCCTACAGGTTGCAATTTGTCCTGAGGATGAACGGGAAGAGGGGCAACCAATGAGAGACTAGATCTAGGTGTTGGGACAGGCACAGGTCACTCTATTTTCCCAACAGGAAGAAGAATTAACCACAGGCTCAGCCTGCCGCCCAGAAGCAGAATAGGGCCTGAGGCAATCCCGCGCTTTTGCGGCCAGCTCCCAAAAAAGACAGTTGAAAAATGGAGCTCAGGGAAACTGCAATTCACAAACCCGCAGAGTTATAAATGATAACTCTCATCCACAGATATATTGAGGGAAGGCAACGAAGAGGATTTGAAAGCAAGGCAGAATTGCAGGAAACAGATTTCAGGAGGTAGATACGAATCGCCTTTAAAGCACATGAAAAGCGGCAAAACGTCGACAATGATGCCCTTGGCCAAAAAGGGCGTATGCGTTTTTTCCTGAATATATTCAGGAAAAAACGCATACGCCCTTTTTGGCCAACCAAGCAACCTGGAAAGGCAAATCAGCGCTACAAAGAAGTCTCGCTTCCCTTCGGTCAAAAGGGCCATGCTGCAAAAAGTGTCAAAACCAGAAATGCAGGACAGGCCATGGAGAAATGGCAGCCTTGCTACACTGATGGGCGGGATGTAAATTGCCAACAGCCACTCTGGAGAAGTGTACGTTGTGTCCTGAAACATGGAAAAAAAAACAGCTTAGGGAGCATAGGGCACGTCCACTCATGGGCGTATAAATTGGAAAAACTAAAAATCAGCAAGACACAGGCACCGGAAAGTTTAGGGCTGCTCTGTTGACAAGAACCTCCACTTCATGACACCTTAAATATCCCAGGAAAGAGAAAAATGGATAAAGAAGTTGTGGTCCTTATGTACAATGGAATATCACTCAGACATGAAATCAATGTTATAAGGCTAGTAGAAGCAAGATGAGTGGAGTTAGGTACGATGATTCTAAGTGAAATAAGTCACACAGAAAAAGACACTTATCATAAGCTATCACTTATAGAGGGAATGTAAAAACCGCTACACTTGAACTGAATTACAAAACAGAACAGAGTCACACGTTTAGAAAACATACTATAGCTGCTTAACAGGAAAGGTGAGGTGGGGTGATGCATAAAACAAGGGTTTCAAATTCGCTCAGATACCGTTCCATACACCCAATATGTAATAGACAAGACCTACTCCTTGCTCAGTGAACTGGACTCAACACCCCCTATTCCCCGCACAAGAATATATGTGACTAGTAAGAATCTTAAAACCTATGTATTGATATCTGTCTGGAAGTGAGTCAAGTGGGTGTAAAGCCGCATAAACACAGCCATGAAAGGCAGCTAAACCCCATTATAAAAATAAATTACTTTTAAAAACCCGTAAAACAAAGACAGTGAAAGAGAGAGAAATTCTTACAAAATTCGTTCAGAGGCTGTGATGCAACCTGGATTGACCATATCTAGACCCACAGCTGGATGAGACATAAGGGTGGACACTCTTGGGGCTGAGAGGTTGGGTGAGCAAACGCAGACCCTTTAAAGTAATACTGCGTGGTACCCATCCCATGGGTCCCAAATCTCCAGGTTGAAGGGCATCTTCCTACATCGAAAACATGCATGAGAAACCCAGAAGATGGTACACCGTGTGATTTTGAAAGGTTTCCAAAACGCACCTCATTTCTCATCTCCTTGTGCTCGGTTTCGCCATTCCAGCTACTTTACTAGCAATCTCCCTACTTGGAGAATCAGCACCTTTAACCTCCTGTTCCCTACAGGTTGCAATTTGTCCTGAGGATGAACGGGAAGAGGGGCAACCAATGAGAGACTAGATCTAGGTGTTGGGACAGGCACAGGTCACTCTATTTTCCCACAAGGAAGAAGAATTAACCACAGGCTCAGCCTGCCGCCCAGAAGCAGAATAGGGCCTGAGGCAATCCCGCGCTTTTGCGGCCAGCTCCCAAAAAATACAGTTGAAAAATGGACCTCAGGGAAACTGCAATTCACAAACCCGCAGAGTTATAAATGATAACTCTCATCCACAGATATATTGAGGGAAGGCAACGAAGAGGATTTGAAAGCAAGGCAGAATTGCAGGAAACAGATTTCAGGAGGTAGATACGAATCGCCTTTAAAGCACATGAAAAGCGGCAAAAAGTCGACAATGATGCCCTTGGCCAAAAAGGGCGTATGCGTTTTTTCTTGAATATATTCAGGAAAAAATGCATACGCCCTTTTTGGCCAACCAAGCAACCTGGAAAGGCAAATCAGCGCTACAAAGAAGTCTCGCTTCCCTTCGGTCAAAAGGGCCATGCTGCAAAAAGTGTCAAAACCAGAAATCCAGGACAGGACATGGAGAAATGGCAGCCTTGCCACACTGATGGGCGGGATGTAAATTGCCAACAGCCACTCTGGAGAAGTGTACGTTGTGTCCTGAAACATGGAAAAAAAACAGCTTAGGGAGCATAGGACACGTCCACTCATGGGCGTATAAATTGGAAAAACTAAAAATCAGCAAGACACAGGCACCGGAAAGTTTAGGGCTGCTCTGTTGACAAGAACCTCCACTTCATGACACCTTAAATATCCCAGGAAAGAGAAAAATGGATAAAGAAGTTGTGGTCCTTATGTACAATGGAATATCACTCAGACATGAAATCAATGTTATAAGGCTAGTAGAAGCAAGATGAGTGGAGTTAGGTACGACGATTCTAAGTGAAATAAGTCACACAGAAAAAGACACTTATCATAAGCTATCACTTATAGAGGGAATGTAAAAACCGCTACACTTGAACTGAATTACAAAACAGAACAGAGTCACACGTTTAGAAAACACACTATAGCTACTTAACAGGAAAGGTGAGGTGGGGTGATGCATAAAACAAGGGTTTCAAATTCGCTCAGATACCGTTCCATACACCCAATATGTAATAGACAAGACCTACTCCTTGCTCAGTGAACTGGACTCAACACCCCCTATTCCCCGCACAAGAATATATGTGACTAGTAAGAATCTTAAAACCTATGTATTGATATCTGTCTGGAAGTGAGTCAAGTGGGTGTAAAGCCGCATAAACACAGCCATGAAAGGCAGCTAAACCCCATTATAAAAATAAATTACTTTTAAAAACCCATAAAACAAAGACAGTGAAAGAGAGAGAAATTCTTACAAAATTCGTTCAGAGGCTGTGATGCAACCTGGATTGACCATATCTAGACCCACAGCTGGATGAGACATAAGGGTGGACACTCTTGGGGCTGAGAGGTTGGGTGAGGTTGGGTGAGCAAACGCAGACCCTTTAAAGTAATACTGCGTGGTACCCATCCCATGGGTCCCAAATCTCCAGGTTCAAGGGCATCTTCCTACATCGAAAACATGCATGAGAAACCCAGAAGATGGTACACCGTGTGATTTTGAAAGGTTTCTAAAACGCACCTCATTTCTCATCTCCTTGTGCTCGGTTTCGCCATTCCAGCTACTTTACTAGCAATCTCCCTCCTTGGAGAATCAGCACCTTATCCTCCTGTTCCCTACAGGTTGCAATTTGTCCTGAGGATGAACGGGAAGAGGGGCAACCAATGAGAGACTAGATCTAGGTGTTGGGACAGGCACAGGTCACTCTATTTTCCCAACAGGAAGAAGAATTAACCACAGGCTCAGCCTGCCGCCCAGAAGCAGAATAGGGCCTGAGGCAATCCCGCGCTTTTGTGGCCAGCTCCCAAAAAAGACAGTTGAAAAATGGACCTCAGGGAAACTGCAATTCACAAACCCGCAGAGTTATAAATGATAACTCTCATCCACAGATATATTGAGGGAAGGCAACTAAGAGGATTTGAAAACAAGGCAGAATTGCAGGAAACAGATTTCAGGAGGTAGATACGAATCGCCTTTAAAGCACATGAAAAGCGGCAAAACGTCGACAATGATGCCCTTGGCCAAAAAGGGCGTATGCGTTTTTTCCTGAATATATTCAGGAAAAAACGCATACGCCCTTTTTGGCCAACCAAGCAACCTGGAAAGGCAAATCAGCGCTACAAAGAAGTCTCGCTTCCCTTCGGTCAAAAGGGCCATGCTGCAAAAAGTTTCAAAACCAGAAATGCAGGACAGGCCATGGAGAAATGGCAGCCTTGCTACACTGATGGGCGGGATGTAAATTGCCAACAGCCACTCTGGAGAAGTGTACGTTGTGTCCTGAAACATGGGGAAAAAAACAGCTTAGGGAGCATAGGGCACGTCCACTCATGGGCGTATAAATTGGAAAAACTAAAAATCAGCAAGACACAGGCACCGGAAAGTTTAGGGCTGCTCTGTTGACAAGAACCTCCACTTCATGACACCTTAAATATCCCAGGAAAGAGAAAAATGGATAAAGAAGTTGTGGTCCTTATGTACAATGGAATATCACTCAGACATGAAATCAATGACATAAGGCTAGTAGAAGCAAGATGAGTCGAGGTAGGTACGACGATTCTAAGTGAAATAAGTCACACAGAAAAAGACACTTATCATAAGCTATCACTTATAGAGGGAATGTAAAATCCGCTACACTTGAACTGAATTACAAAACAGAACAGAGTCACACGTTTAGAAAACACACTGTAGCTGCTTAACAGGAAAGGTGAGGTGGGGTGATGCATAAAACAAGGGTTTCAAATTCGCTCAGATACCGTTCCATACACCCAATATGTAATAGACAAGACCTACTCCTTGCTCAGTGAACTGGACTCAACACCCCCTATTCCCCGCACAAGAATATATGTGACTAGTAAGAATCTTAAAACCTATGTATTGATATCTGTCTGGAAGTGAGTCAAGTGGGTGTAAAGCCGCATAAACACAGCCATGAAAGGCAGCTAAACCCCATTATAAAAATAAATTACTTTTAAAAACCCGTAAAACAAAGACAGTGAAAGAGAGAGAAATTCTTACAAAATTCGTTCAGAGGCTGTGATGCAACCTGGATTGACCATATCTAGACCCACAGCTGGATGAGACATAAGGGTGGACACTCTTGGGGCTGAGAGGTTGGGTGAGGTTGGGTGAGAAAACGCAGACCCTTTAAAGTAATACTGCGTGGTACCCATCCCATGGGTCCCAAATCTCCAGGTTCAAGGGCATCTTCCTACATCGAAAACATGCATGAGAAACCCAGAAGATGGTACACCGTGTGATTTTGAAAGGTTTCTGAAACGCACCTCATTTCTCATCTCCTTGTGCTCGGTTTCGCCATTCCAGCTACTTTACTAGCAATCTCCCTACTTGGAGAATCAGCACCTTTAACCTCCTGTTCCCTACAGGTTGCAATTTGTCCTGAGGATGAACGGGAAGAGGGGCAACCAATGAGAGACTAGATCTAGGTGTTGGGACAGGCACAGGTCACTCTATTTTCCCAACAGGAAGAAGAATTAACCACAGGCTCAGCCTGCCGCCCAGAAGCAGAATAGGGCCTGAGGCAATCCCGTGCTTTTGCGGCCAGCTCCCAAAAAAGACAGTTGAAAAATGGAGCTCAGGGAAACTGCAATTCACAAACCCGCAGAGTTATAAATGATAACTCTCATCCACAGATATATTGAGGGAAGGCAACGAAGAGGATTTGAAAGCAAGGCAGAATTGCAGGAAACAGATTTCAGGAGGTAGATACGAATCGCCTTTAAAGCACATGAAAAGCGGCAAAACGTCGACAATGATGCCCTTGGCCAAAAAGGGCGTATGCGTTTTTTCCTGAATATATTCAGGAAAAACCGCATACGCCCTTTTTGGCCAACCAAGCAACCTGGAAAGGCAAATCAGCGCTACAAAGAAGTCTCGCTTCCCATCGGTCAAAAGGGCCATGCTGCAAAAAGTGTCAAAACCAGAAATGCAGGACAGGCCATGGAGAAATGGCAGCCTTGCTACACTGATGGGCGGGATGTAAATTGCCAACAGCCACTCTGGAGAAGTGTACGTTGTGTCCTGAAACATCGAAAAAAAACAGCTTAGGGAGCATAGGGCACGTCCACTCATGGGCGTATAAATTGGAAAAACTAAAAATCAGCAAGACACAGGCACCGGAAAGTTTAGGGCTGCTCTGTTGACAAGAACCTCCACTTCATGACACCTTAAATATCCCAGGAAAGAGAAAAATGGATAAAGAAGTTGTGGTCCTTATGTACAATAGAATATCACTCAGACATGAAATCAATGTCATAAGGCTAGTAGAAGCAAGATGAGTGGAGTTAGGTACGACGATCCTAAGTGAAATAAGTCACCCAGAAAAAGACACTTATCATAAGCTATCACTTATAGAGGGAATGTAAAAACCGCTACACTTGAACTGAATTACAAAACAGAACAGAGTCACACGTTTAGAAAACAAACTATGGCTGCTTAACGGGAATGGGGAGGTGGGGTGATGCATAAAACAAGGGTTTCAAATTCGTTCAGATACCGTTCCATACACCCAATATGTAATAGACAAGACCTACTCCTTGCTCAGTGAACTGAACTCAACACCCCCTATTCACTGCACAAGAATATATGTGACTAGTAAGAATCTTAAAACCTATGTATTGATATCTGTCTGGAAGTGAGTCAAGTGGGTGTAAAGCCGCATAAACACAGCCATGAAAAGCAGCTAAACCCCATTATAAAAATAAATTACTTTTAAAAACCCATAAAACAAAGACAGTGAAAGAGAGAGAAATTCTTACAAAATTCGTTCAGAGGCTGTGATGCAACCTGGATTGACCATATCTAGACCCACAGCTGGATGAGATATAAGGGTGGACACTCTTGGGGCTGAGAGGTTGGGTGAGGTTGGGTGAGCAAACGCAGACCCTTTAAAGTAATACAGCGTGGTACCCATCCCATGGGTCCCAAATCTCCAGTTCAAGGGCATCTTCCTACATCGAAAACATGCATGAGAAACCCAGAAGATGGTACACCGTGTGATTTTGAAAGGTTTCCAAAATGCACCTCATTTCTCATCTCCTTGTGCTCGGTTTCGCCATTCCAGCTACTTTACTAGCAATCTCCCTACGTGGAGAATCAGCACCTTTAACCTCCTGTCCCCTACAGGTTGCAATTTGTCCTGAGGATGAACGGGAAGAGGGGCAACCAATGAGAGACTAGATCTAGGTGTTGGGACAGGCACAGGTCACTCTATTTTCCCAACAGGAAGAAGAATTAACCACAGGCTCAGCCTGCCGCCCAGAAGCAGAATAGGGCCTGAGGCAATCCCACGCTTTTGCGGCCAGCTCCCAAAAAAGACAGTTGAAAAATGGAGCTCAGGGAAACTGCAATTCACAAACCCGCAGAGTTATAAATGATAACTCTCATCCACAGATATATTGAGGGACGGCAACGAAGAGGATTTGAAAGCAAGGCAGAATTGCAGGAAACAGATTTCAGGAGGTAGATACGAATCGCCTTTAAAGCACATGAAAAGCGGCAAAACGTCGACAATGATGCCCTTGGCCAAAAAGGGCGTATGCGTTTTTTCCTGAATATATTCAGGAAAAAACGCATACGCCCTTTTTGGCCAACCAAGCAACCTGGAAAGGCAAATCAGCGCTACAAAGAAGTCTCGCTTCCCTTCGGTCAAAAGGGCCATGCTGCAAAAAGTGTCAAAACCAGAAATCCAGGACAGGCCATGGAGAAATGGCAGCCTTGCTACACTGATGGGCGGGATGTAAATTGCCAACAGCCACTCTGGAGAAGTGTACGTTGTGTCCTGAAACATGGAAAAAAAACAGCTTAGGGAGCATAGGACACGTCCACTCATGGGCGTATAAATTGGAAAAACTAAAAATCAGCAAGACACAGGCACAGGAAAGTTTAGGGCTGCTCTGTTGACAAGAACCTCCACTTCATGACACCTTAAATATCCCAGGAAAGAGAAAAATGGATAAAGAAGTTGTGGTCCTTATGTACAATGGAATATCACTCAGACATGAAATCAATGTTATAAGGCAAGTAGAAGCAAGATGAGTGGAGTTAGGTACGACGATTCTAAGTGAAATAAGTCACACAGAAAAAGACACTTATCATAAGCTATCACTTATAGAGGGAATGTAAAAACCGCTACACTTGAACTGAATTACAAAACAGAACAGAGTCACACGTTTAGAAAACACACTATAGCTGCTTAACAGGAAAGGTGAGGTGGGGTGATGCATAAAACAAGGGTTTCAAATTCGCTCAGATACCGTTCC
The DNA here is from genome assembly GCF_028021215.1 of Eschrichtius robustus. Classification (NCBI taxonomy): domain Eukaryota; kingdom Metazoa; phylum Chordata; class Mammalia; order Artiodactyla; family Eschrichtiidae; genus Eschrichtius; species Eschrichtius robustus. The sequence continues at coordinate 393,675 of NW_027175231.1, forward strand.
ATACACCCAATATGTAATAGACAAGACCTACTCCTTGCTCAGTGAACTGGACTCAACACCCCCTATTCCCCGCACAAGAATATATGTGACTAGTAAGAATCTTAAAACCTATGTATTGATATCTGTCTGGAAGTGAGTCAAGTGGGTGTAAAGCCGCATAAACACAGCCATGAAAGGCAGCTAAACCCCATTATAAAAATAAATTACTTTTAAAAACCCATAAAACAAAGACAGTGAAAGAGAGAGAAATTCTTACAAAATTCGTTCAGAGGCTGTGATGCAACCTGGATTGACCATATCTAGACCCACAGCTGGATGAGACATAAGGGTGGACACTCTTGGGGCTGAGAGGTTGGGTGAGGTTGGGTGAGCAAACGCAGACCCTTTAAAGTAATACTGCGTGGTACCCATCCCATGGGTCCCAAATCTCCAGGTTCAAGGGCATCTTCCTACATCGAAAACATGCATGAGAAACCCAGAAGATGGTACACCGTGTGATTTTGAAAGGTTTCTAAAACGCACCTCATTTCTCATCTCCTTGTGCTCGGTTTCGCCATTCCAGCTACTTTACTAGCAATCTCCCTACTTGGAGAATCAGCACCTTATCCTCCTGTTCCCTACAGGTTGCAATTTGTCCTGAGGATGAACGGGAAGAGGGGCAACCAATGAGAGAATAGATCTAGGTGTTGGGACAGGCACAGGTCACTCTATTTTCCCAACAGGAAGAAGAATTAACCACAGGCTCAGCCTGCCGCCCAGAAGCAGAATAGGGCCTGAGGCAATCCCGCGCTTTTGCGGCCAGCTCCCAAAAAAGACAGTCGAAAAATGGAGCTCAGGGAAACTGCAATTCACAAACCCGCAGAGTTATAAATGATAAATCTCATCCACAGATATATTGAGGGAAGGCAACGAAGAGGATTTGAAAGCAAGGCAGAATTGCAGGAAACAGATTTCAGGAGGTAGATACGAAACGCCTTTAAAGCACATGAAAAGCGGCAAAACGTAGACAATGATGCCCTTGGCCAAAAAGGGCGTATGCGTTTTTTCCTGAATATATTCAGGAAAAAACGCATACGCCCTTTTTGGCCAACCAAGCAACCTGGAAAGGCAAATCAGCGCTACAAAGAAGTCTCGCTTCCCTTCGGTCAAAAGGGCCATGCTGCAAAAAGTGTCAAAACCAGAAATGCAGGACAGGCCATGGAGAAATGGCAGCCTTGCTACACTGATGGGCGGGATGTAAATTGCCAACAGCCACTCTGCAGAAGTGTACGTTGTGTCCTGAAACATGGAAAAAAAAACAGCTTAGGGAGCATAGGGCACGTCCACTCATGGGCGTATAAATTGGAAAAACTAAAAATCAGCAAGACACAGGCACCGGAAAGTTTAGGGCTGCTCTGTTGACAATAACCTCCACTTCATGACACCTTAAATATCCCAGGAAAGAGAAAAATGGATAAAGAAGTTGTGGTCCTTATGTACAATGGAATATCACTCAGACATGAAATCAATGTCATAAGGCTAGTAGAAGCAAGATGAGTGGAGTTAGGTACGACGATTCTAAGTGAAATAAGTCACACAGAAAAAGACACTTATCATAAGCTATCACTTATAGAGGGAATGTAAAAACCGCTACACTTGAACTGAATTACAAAACAGAACAGAGTCACACGTTTAGAAAACACACTATAGCTGCTTAACAGGAAAGGTGAGGTGGGGTGATGCATAAAACAAGGGTTTCAAATTCGCTCAGATACCGTTCCATACACCCAATATGTAATAGACAAGACCTACTCCTTGCTCAGTGAACTGGACTCAACACCCCCTATTCCCCGCACAAGAATATATGTGACTAGTAAGAATCTTAAAACCTATGTATTGATATCTGTCTGGAAGTGAGTCAAGTGGGTGTAAAGCCGCATAAACACAGCCATGAAAGGCAGCTAAACCCCATTATAAAAATAAATTACTTTTAGAAACCCGTAAAACAAAGACAGTGAAAGAGAGAGAAATTCTTACAAAATTCGTTCAGAGGCTGTGATGCAACCTGGATTGACCATATCTAGACCCACAGCTGGATGAGACATAAGGGTGGACACTCTTGGGGCTGAGAGGTTGGGTGAGGTTGGGTGAGCAAACGCAGACCCTTTAAAGTAATACTGCTTGGTACCCATCCCATGGGTCCGAAATCTCCAGGTTCAAGGGCATCTTCCTACATCGAAAACATGCATGAGAAACCCAGAAGATGGTACACCGTGTGATTTTGAAAGGTTTCTAAAACGCACCTCATTTCTCATCTCCTTGTGCTCGGTTTCGCCATTCCAGCTACTTTACTAGCAATCTCCCTACTTGGAGAATCAGCACCTTATCCTCCTGTTCCCTACAGGTTGCAATTTGTCCTGAGGATGAACGGGAAGAGGGGCAACCAATGAGAGACTAGATCTAGGTGTTGGGACAGGCACAGGTCACTCTATTTTCCCAACAGGAAGAAGAATTAACCACAGGCTCAGCCTGCCGCCCAGAAGCAGAATAGGGCCTGAGGCAATCCCGCGCTTTTGCGGCCAGCTCCCAAAAAAGACAGTTGAAAAATGGACCTCAGGGAAACTGCAATTCACAAACCCGCAGAGTTATAAATGATAACTCTCATCCACAGATATATTGAGGGAAGGCAACGAAGAGGATTTGAAAGCAAGGCAGAATTGCAGGAAACAGATTTCAGGAGGTAGATACGAATCGCCTTTAAAGCACATGAAAAGCGGCAAAACGTCGACAATGATGCCCTTGGCCAAAAAGGGCGTATGCGTTTTTTCCTGAATATATTCAGGAAAAAACGCATACGCCCTTTTTGGCCAACCAAGCAACCTGGAAAGGCAAATCAGCGCTACAAAGAAGTCTCGCTTCCCTTCGGTCAAAAGGGCCATGCTGCAAAAAGTGTCAAAACCAGAAATGCAGGACAGGCCATGGAGAAATGGCAGCCTTGCTACACTGATGGGCGGGATGTAAATTGCCAACAGCCACTCTGCAGAAGTGTACGTTGTGTCCTGAAACATCGAAAAAAAACAGCTTAGGGAGCATAGGGCACGTCCACTCATGGGCGTATAAATTGGAAAAACTAAAAATCAGCAAGACACAGGCACCGGAAAGTTTAGGGCTGCTCTGTTGACAAGAACCTCCACTTCATGACACCTTAAATATCCCAGGAAAGAGAAAAATGGATAAAGAAGTTGTGGTCCTTATGTACAATGGAATATCACTCAGACATGAAATCAATGTTATAAGGCTAGTAGAAGCAAGATGAGTGGAGTTAGGTACGACGATTCTAAGTGAAATAAGTCACACAGAAAAACACACTTATCATAAGCTATCACTTATAGAGGGAATGTAAAAACCGCTACACTTGAACTGAATTACAAAACAGAACAGAGTCACACGTTTAGAAAACATACTATAGCTGCTTAACAGGAAAGGTGAGGTGGGGTGATGCATAAAACAAGGGTTTCAAATTCGCTCAGATACCGTTCCATACACCCAATATGTAATAGACAAGACCTACTCCTTGCTCAGTGAACTGGACTCAACACCCCCTATTCCCCGCACAAGAATATATGTGACTAGTAAGAATCTTAAAACCTATGTATTGATATCTGTCTGGAAGTGAGTCAAGTGGGTGTAAAGCCGCATAAACACAGCCATGAAAGACAGCTAAACCCCATTATAAAAATAAATTACTTTTAAACCCCGTAAAACAAAGACAGTGAAAGAGAGAGAAATTCTTACAAAATTCGTTCAGAGGCTGTGATGCAACCTGGATTGACCATATCTAGACCCACAGCTGGAGGAGACATAAGGGTGGACACTCTTGGGGCTGAGAGGTTGGGTGAGGTTGGGTGAGCAAACGCAGACCCTTTAAATTAATACTGCGTGGTACCCATCCCATGGGTCCCAAATCTCCAGGTTCAAGGGCATCTTCCTACATCGAAAACATGCATGAGAAACCCAGAAGATGGTACACCGTGTGATTTTGAAAGGTTTCTAAAACGCACCTCATTTCTCATCTCCTTGTGGTCGGTTTCGCCATTCCAGCTACTTTACTAGCAATCTCACTACTTGGAGAATCAGCACCTTATCCTCCTGTTCCCTACAGGTTGCAATTTGTCCTGAGGATGAACGGGAAGAGGGGCAACCAATGAGAGACTAGATCTAGGTGTTGGGACAGGCACAGGTCACTCTATTTTCCCAACAGGAAGAAGAATTAACCACAGGCTCAGCCTGCTGCCCAGAAGCAGAATAGGGCCTGAGGCAATCCCGCGCTTTTGCGGCCAGCTCCCAAAAAAGACAGTTGAAAAATGGAGCTCAGGGAAACTGCAATTCACAAACCCGCAGAGTTATAAATGATAACTCTCATCCACAGATATATTGAGGGAAGGCAACGAAGAGGATTTGAAAGCAAGGCAGAATTGCAGGAAACAGATTTCAGGAGGTAGATACGAATCGCCTTTAAAGCACATGAAAAGCGGCAAAACGTCGACAATGATGCCCTTGGCCAAAAAGGGCATATGCGTTTTTTCCTGAATATATTCAGGAAAAAACGCATACGCCCTTTTTGGCCAACCAAGCAACCTGGAAAGGCAAATCAGCGCTACAAGGAAGTCTCGCTTCCCTTCGGTCAAAAGGGCCATGCTGCAAAAAGTGTCAAAACCAGAAATCCAGGACAGGCCATGGAGAAATGGCAGCCTTGCTACACTGATGGGCGGGATGTAAATTGCCAACAGCCACTCTGGAGAAGTGTACGTTGTGTCCTGAAACATGGAAAAAAAAACAGCTTAGGGAGCATAGGGCACGTCCACTCATGGGCGTATAAATTGGAAAAACTAAAAATCAGCAAGACACAGGCACCGGAAAGTTTAGGGCTGCTCTGTTGACAAGAACCTCCACTTCATGACACCTTAAATATCCCAGGAAAGAGAAAAATGGATAAAGAAGTTGTGGTCCTTATGTACAATGGAATATCACTCAGACATGAAATCAATGTCATAAGGCTAGTAGAAGCAAGATGAGTGGAGTTAGGTACGACGATCCTAAGTGAAATAAGTCACACAGAAAAAGACACTTATCATAAGCTATCACTTATAGAGGGAATGTAAAAACCGCTACACTTGAACTGAATTACAAAACAGAACAGAGTCACACGTTTAGAAAACACACTATGGCTGCTTAACGGGAATGGTGAGGTGGGGTGATGCATAAAACAAGGGTTTCAAATTCGCTCAGATACCGTTCCATACACCCAATATGTAATAGACAAGACCTACTCCTTGCTCAGTGAACTGGACTCAACACCCCCTATTCACCACACAAGAATATATGTGACTAGTAAGAATCTTAAAACCTATGTATTGATATCTCTCTGGAAGTGAGTCAAGTGGGTGTAAAGCCGCATAAACACAGCCATGAAAAGCAGCTAAACCCCATTATAAAAATAAATTACTTTTAAAAACCCATAAAACAAAGACAGTGAAAGAGAGAGAAATTCTTACAAAATTCGTTCAGAGGCTGTGATGCAACCTGGATTGACCATATCTAGACCCACACCTGGATGAGACATAAGGGTGGACACTCTTGGGGCTGAGAGGTTGGGTGAGGTTGGGTGAGCAAACGCAGACCCTTTAAAGTAATACTGCGTGGTACCCATCCCATGGGTCCCAAATCTCCAGGTTGAAGGGCATCTTCCTACATCGAAAACATGCATGAGAAACCCAGAAGATGGTACACCGTGTGATTTTGAAAGGTTTCTAAAACGCACCTCATTTCTCATCTCCTTGTGCTCGGTTTCGCCATTCCAGCTACTTTACTAGCAATCTCCCTACTTGGAGAATCAGCACCTTATCCTCCTGTTCCCTACAGGTTGCAATTTGTCCTGAGGATGAACGGGAAGAGGGGCAACCAATGAGAGACTAGATCTAGGTGTTGGGACAGGCACAGGTCACTCTATTTTCCCAACAGGAAGAAGAATTAACCACAGGCTCAGCCTGCCGCCCAGAAGCAGAATAGGGCCTGAGGCAATCCCGCGCTTTTGCGGCCAGCTCCCAAAAAAGACAGTTGAAAAATGGACCTCAGGGAAACTGCAATTCACAAACCCGCAGAGTTATAAATGATAACTCTCATCCACAGATACATTGAGGGAAGGCAACGAAGAGGATTTGAAAGCAAGGCAGAATTGCAGGAAACAGATTTCAGGAGGTAGATACGAATCGCCTTTAAAGCACATGAAAAGCGGCAAAACGTCGACAATGATGCCCTTGGCCAAAAAGGGCGTATGCGTTTTTTCCTGAATATATTCAGGAAAAAACGCATACGCCCTTTTTGGCCAACCAAGCAACCTGGAAAGGCAAATCAGCGCTACAAAGAAGTCTCGCTTCCCTTCGGTCAAAAGGGCCATGCTGCAAAAAGTGTCAAAACCAGAAATCCAGGACAGGCCATGGAGAAATGGCAGCCTTGCTACACTGATGGGCGGGATGTAAATTGCCAACAGCCACTCTGCAGAAGTGTACGTTGTGTCCTGAAACATGGAAAAAAAACAGCTTAGGGAGCATAGGACACGGCCACTCATGGGCGTATAAATTGGAAAAACTAAAAATCAGCAAGACACAGGCACCGGAAAGTTTAGGGCTGCTCTGTTGACAAGAACCTCCACTTCATGACACCTTAAATATCCCAGGAAAGAGAAAAATGGATAAAGAAGTTGTGGTCCTTATGTACAATGGAATATCACTCAGACATGAAATCAATGTTATAAGGCTAGTAGAAGCAAGATGAGTGGAGTTAGGTACGACGATTCTAAGTGAAATAAGTCACCCAGAAAAAGACACTTATCATAAGCTATCACTTATAGAGGGAATGTAAAAACCGCTACACTTGAACTGAATTACAAAACAGAACAGAGTCACACGTTTAGAAAACATACTATAGCTGCTTAACAGGAAAGGTGAGGTGGGGTGATGCATAAAACAAGGGTTTCAAATTCGCTCAGATACCGTTCCATACACCCAATATGTAATAGACAAGACCTACTCCTTGCTCAGTGAACTGGACTCAACACCCCCTATTCCCCGCACAAGAATATATGTGACTAGTAAGAATCTTAAAACCTATGTATTGATATCTGTCTGGAAGTGAGTCAAGTGGGTGTAAAGCCGCATAAACACAGCCATGAAAGGCAGCTAAACCCCATTATAAAAATAAATTACTTTTAAACCCCGTAAAACAAAGACAGTGAAAGAGAGAGAAATTCTTACAAAATTCGTTCAGAGGCTGTGATGCAACCTGGATTGACCATATCTAGACCCACAGCTGGATGAGACATAAGGGTGGACACTCTTGGGGCTGAGAGGTTGGGTGAGGTTGGGTGAGCAAACGCAGACCGTTTAAAGTAATACTGCGTGGTACCCATCCCATGGGTCCCAAATCTCCAGGTTCAAGGGCATCTTCCTACATCGAAAACATGCATGAGAAACCCAGAAGATGGTACACCGTGTGATTTTGAAAGGTTTCTAAAACGCACCTCATTTCTCATCTCCTTGTGCTCGGTTTCGCCATTCCAGCTACTTTACTAGCAATCTCACTACTTGGAGAATCAGCACCTTATCCTCCTGTTCCCTACAGGTTGCAATTTGTCCTGAGGATGAACGGGAAGAGGGGCAACCAATGAGAGAATAGATCTAGGTGTTGGGACAGGCACAGGTCACTCTATTTTCCCAACAAGAAGAAGAATTAACCACAGGCTCAGCCTGCCGCCCAGAAGCAGAATAGGGCCTGAGGCAATCCCGCGCTTTTGCGGCCAGCTCCCAAAAAAGACAGTTGAAAAATGGAGCTCAGGGAAACTGCAATTCACAAACCCGCAGAGTTATAAATGATAACTCTCATCCACAGATATATTGAGGGAAGGCAACGAAGAGGATTTGAAAGCAAGGCAGAATTGCAGGAAACAGATTTCAGGAGGTAGATACGAATCGCCTTTAAAGCACATGAAAAGCGGCAAAACGTCGACAATGATGCCCTTGGCCAAAAAGGGCGTATGCGTTTTTTCCTGAATATATTCAGGAAAAAACGCATACGCCCTTTTTGGCCAACCAAGCAACCTGGAAAGGCAAATCAGCGCTACAAGGAAGTCTCGCTTCCCTTCGGTCAAAAGGGCCATGCTGCAAAAAGTGTCAAAACCAGAAATCCAGGACAGGCCATGGAGAAATGGCAGCCTTGCTACACTGATGGGCGGGATGTAAATTGCCAACAGCCACTCTGGAGAAGTGTACGTTGTGTCCTGAAACATGGAAAAAAAAACAGCTTAGGGAGCATAGGGCACGTCCACTCATGGGCGTATAAATTGGAAAAACTAAAAATCAGCAAGACACAGGCACCGGAAAGTTTAGGGCTGCTCTGTTGACAAGAACCTCCACTTCATGACACCTTAAATATCCCAGGTTAGAGAAAAATGGATAAAGAAGTTGTGGTCCTTATGTACAATGGAATATCACTCAGACATGAAATCAATGTCATAAGGCTAGTAGAAGCAAGATGAGTGGAGTTAGGTACGACGATCCTAAGTGAAATAAGTCACACAGAAAAAGACACTTATCATAAGCTATCACTTATAGAGGGAATGTAAAAACCGCTACACTTGAACTGAATTACAAAACAGAACAGAGTCACACGTTTAGAAAACACACTATGGCTGCTTAACGGGAATGGTGAGGTGGGGTGATGCATAAAACAAGGGTTTCAAATTCGCTCAGATACCGTTCCATACACCCAATATGTAATAGACAAGACCTACTCCTTGCTCAGTGAACTGGACTCAACACCCCCTATTCACCACACAAGAATATATGTGACTAGTAAGAATCTTAAAACCTATGTATTGATATCTCTCTGGAAGTGAGTCAAGTGGGTGTAAAGCCGCATAAACACAGCCATGAAAAGCAGCTAAACCCCATTATAAAAATAAATTACTTTTAAAAACCCATAAAACAAAGACAGTGAAAGAGAGAGAAATTCTTACAAAATTCGTTCAGAGGCTGTGATGCAACCTGGATTGACCATATCTAGACCCACACCTGGATGAGACATAAGGGTGGACACTCTTGGGGCTGAGAGGTTGGGTGAGGTTGGGTGAGCAAACGCAGACCCTTTAAAGTAATACTGCGTGGTACCCATCCCATGGGTCCCAAATCTCCAGGTTGAAGGGCATCTTCCTACATCGAAAACATGCATGAGAAACCCAGAAGATGGTACACCGTGTGATTTTGAAAGGTTTCCAAAACGCACCTCATTTCTCATCTCCTTGTGCTCGGTTTCGCCATTCCAGCTACTTTACTAGCAATCTCCCTACTTGGAGAATCAGCACCTTTAACCTCCTGTTCCCTACAGGTTGCAATTTGTCCTGAGGATGAACGGGAAGAGGGGCAACCAATGAGAGACTAGATCTAGGTGTTGGGACAGGCACAGGTCACTCTATTTTCCCAACAGGAAGAAGAATTAACCACAGGCTCAGACTGCCGCCCAGAAGCAGAATAGGGCCTGAGGCAATCCCGCGCTTTTGCGGCCAGCTCCCAAAAAAGACAGTTGAAAAATGGAGCTCAGGGAAACTGCAATTCACAAACCCGCAGAGTTATAAATGATAACTCTCATCCACAGATATATTGAGGGAAGGCAACGAAGAGGATTTGAAAGCAAGGCAGAATTGCAGGAAACAGATTTCAGGAGGTAGATACGAATCGCCTTTAAAGCACATGAAAAGCGGCAAAACGTCGACAATGATGCCCTTGGCCAAAAAGGGCGTATGCGTTTTTTCCTGAATATATTCAGGAAAAAACGCATACGCCCTTTTTGGCCAACCAAGCAACCTGGAAAGGCAAATCAGCGCTACAAAGAAGTCTCGCTTCCCTTCGGTCAAAAGGGCCATGCTGCAAAAAGTGTCAAAACCAGAAATCCAGGACAGGCCATGGAGAAATGGCAGCCTTGCTACACTGATGGGCGGGATGTAAATTGCCAACAGCCACTCTGGAGAAGTGTACGTTGTGTCCTGAAACATGGAAAAAAAACAGCTTAGGGAGCATAGGACACGGCCACTCATGGGCGTATAAATTGGAAAAACTAAAAATCAGCAAGACACAGGCACCGGAAAGTTTAGGGCTGCTCTGTTGACAAGAACCTCCACTTCATGACACCTTAAATATCCCAGGAAAGAGAAAAATGGATAAAGAAGTTGTGGTCCTTATGTACAATGGAATATCACTCAGACATGAAATCAATGTTATAAGGCTAGTAGAAGCAAGATGAGTGGAGTTAGGTACGACGATTCTAAGTGAAATAAGTCACACAGAAAAAGACACTTATCATAAGCTATCACTTATAGAGGGAATGTAAAAACCGCTACACTTGAACTGAATTACAAAACAGAACAGAGTCACACGTTTAGAAAACATACTATAGCTGCTTAACAGGAAAGGTGAGGTGGGGTGATGCATAAAACAAGGGTTTCAAATTCGCTCAGATACCGTTCCATACACCCAATATGTAATAGACAAGACCTACTCCTTGCTCAGTGAACTGGACTCAACACCCCCTATTCCCCGCACAAGAATATATGTGACTAGTAAGAATCTTAAAACCTATGTATTGATATCTGTCTGGAAGTGAGTCAAGTGGGTGTAAAGCCGCATAAACACAGCCATGAAAGGCAGCTAAACCCCATTATAAAAATAAATTACTTTTAAACCCCGTAAAACAAAGACAGTGAAAGAGAGAGAAATTCTTACAAAATTCGTTCAGAGGCTGTGATGCAACCTGGATTGACCATATCTAGACCCACAGCTGGATGAGACATAAGGGTGGACACTCTTGGGGCAGAGAGGTTGGGTGAGGTTGGGTGAGCAAACGCAGACCCTTTAAAGTAATACGGCGTGGTACCCATCCCATGGGTCCCAAATCTCCAGGTTCAAGGGCATCTTCCTACATCGAAAACATGCATGAGAAACCCAGAAGATGGTACACCGTGTGATTTTGAAAGGTTTCTAAAACGCACCTCATTTCTCATCTCCTTGTGCTCGGTTTCGCCATTCCAGCTACTTTACTAGCAATCTCACTACTTGGAGAATCAGCACCTTATCCTCCTGTTCCCTACAGGTTGCAATTTGTCCTGAGGATGAACGGGAAGAGGGGCAACCAATGAGAGAATAGATCTAGGTGTTGGGACAGGCACAGGTCACTCTATTTTCCCATCAGGAAGAAGAATTAACCACAGGCTCAGCCTGCCGCCCAGAAGCAGAATAGGGCCAGAGGCAAACCCGCGCTCTTAAGGCCAGCTCCCAAAAAAGCGAGTTGAAAAATGGAGCCCAGGGACACTGCCATTCACAAACCCGCAGAGTTATAAATGATAACTCTCGTCCACAAATATATTCAGGGAAGGCAACGAAGAGGATTTGAAAGCAAGGCAGAATTGCAGGAAACAGGTTTCAGGAGGTAGATTCGAATCGCCTTTAAAGCACATGAAAAGTCGCAAAACGTCGACAATGATGCCCTTGGCCAAAAAGGGCGTATGCGTTTTTTCCTGAATATATTCAGGAAAAAACGCATACGCCCTTTTTGGCCAACCAAGCAACCTGGAAAGGCAAATCTGCGCTACAAAGTAGTCTCGCTTTCCATCGGTCAAAAGGGTCATGCTGCAAAAAGTGTCAAAACCAGAAATGCAGGACAGGCCATGGGGAAATGGCAGCCTTGCTACGCTGATGGGCGGGATGTAAATTGCCAACAGCCACTCTGGAGAAGTGTACGGTGTGTCCTGAAACATCTAAAACACACAGCTTAGGGAGCATAGGGCACGTCCACTCATGGGCGTATAAATTGGGAAAACTAAAAATCAGCAAGACACAGGCACCCCAAAGTTTAGGGCTGCTCTGTTGACAAGAACCTCCACTTCATGACACCTTAAATATCCCAGGAAAGAGAAAAATGGATAAAGAAGTTGTGGTCCTTATGTACAAAGGAATATCACTCAGACATGATATCAATGTCATAAGGCTAGTAGAAGCAAGATGAGTGGATTTAGGTACGACGATTCTAAGTGAAATAAGTCACACAGAAAAAGACACTTATCATAAGCTATCACTTATAGAGGGAATGTAAAAACCGCTACACTTGAACTGAATTACAAAACAGAACAGAGTCTCACGTTTAGAAAACACACTACGGCTGCTTAACGGGAAAGGTGAGGTGGGGTGATGCATAAAACAAGGGTTTCAAATTCGCTCAGATACCGTTCCATACACCCAATATGTAATAGAAAAGACCGACTCCTTGCTCAGTGAACTGGACTCAACACCCCCTATTCACCGTACAAGAATATATGTGACTAGTAAGAATCTTAAAACCTATGTATTGATATCTGTCTGGAAGTGAGTCCAGTGGGTGTAAAGCCGCATAAACACAGCCGTGAAAAGCAGCCAAACCCCATTATAAAAATAAATTACTTTTAAAAACCCGTAAAACAAAGACAGTGAAAGAGAGAGAAATTCTTACAAAATTTTTCAGGGGCTGTGATGCAACCTGGATTGACCATATCTAGACCCAGAGCTGGATGAGACATAAGGGTGGACACTCTTGGGGCTGAGAGGTTGGGTGAGGTTGGGTGAGCAAACGCAGAACCTTTAAAGTAATACTGCCTGGTACCCATCCCATGGGTCCCAAATCTCCAGGTTCAAGGGCATCTTCCTACATCGAAAACATGCATGAGAAACCCAGAAGATGGTACACCGTGTGATTTTGAAAGGTTTCTAAAACGCACCTCATTTCTCATCTCCTTGTGCTCGGTTTTGCCATTCCAGGTACTTTACTAGCAATCTCCATACTTGGAGAATCAGCAACTTTAACCTCCTGTTCCCTACAGGTTGCAATTTGTCCTGAGGATGAACGGGAAGAGGGGCAACCAATGAGAGACTAGATCTAGGTGTTGGGACAGGCACAGGTCACTCTATTTTCCCATCAGGAAGAAGAATTAACCACAGGCTCAGCCTGCCGCCCAGAAGCAGAATAGGGCCTGAGGCAATCCCGCGCCCTTGCGGCCAGCTCCCAAAAAAGCGAGTTGAAAAATGGAGCCCAGGTACACTGCCATTCACAAACACGCAGAGTTATAAATGATAACTCTCGTCCACAAATATATTGAGGGAAGGCAACGAAGAGGATTTGAAAGCAAGGCAGAATTGCAGGAAACAAGTTCCAGGAGGTAGATTCGAATCGCCTTTAAAGCACATGAAAAGTCGCAAATCGTCGACAATGATGCCCTTGGCCAAAAAGGGCGTATGCGTTTTTTCCTGAATATATTCAGGAAAAAACGCATACGCCCTTTTTGGCCAACCAAGCAATCTGGAAAGGCAAATCAGCGCTACAATGAAGTCTCGCTTCCCATCGGTCAAAAGGGCCATGCTGCAAAAAGTGTCAAATCCAGAAATGCAGGACAGGCCATAGAGAAATCGCAGCCTTGCTACGCTGATGGGCGGGATGTAAATTGCCAACAGCCACTCTGGAGAAGTGTACGGTGTGTCCTGAAACATCTAAGACACACAGCTTAGGGAGCATAGGGCATGTCCACTCATGGGCGTATAAATTGGGAAAACTAAAAATCAGCAAGACACAGGCACCCCAAAGTTTAGGGCTGCTCTGTTGACAAGAACCTCCACTTCATGACACCTTAAATATCCCAGGAAAGAGAAAAATGGATAAAGAAGTTGTGGTCCTTATGTACAATGGAATATCACTCAGACATGAAATCAATGTCATAAGGCTAGTAGAAGCAAGATGAGTGGATTTAGGTACGACGATTCTAAGTGAAATAAGTCACACAGAAAAAGACCCTTATCATAAGCTATCACTTATAGAGGGAATGTAAAAACCGCTACACTTGAACTGAATTACAAAACAGAACAGAGTCACACCTTTAGAAAACACACTATGGCTGCTTAACGGGAAAGGTGAGGTGGGGTGATGCATAAAACAAGGGTTTCAAATTCGCTCAGATACCGTTCCATACACCCAATATGTAATAGAAAAGACCGACTCCTTGCTCAGTGAACTGGACTCAACACCCCCTATTCACCGCACAAGAATATATGTGACTAGTAAGAATCTTAAAACCTATGTATTGATATCTGTCTGGAAGTGAGTCAAGTGGGTGTAAAGCCGCATAAACACAGCCGTGAAAACCAGCTAAACCCCATTATAAAAATAAATTACTTTTAAAAACCCGTAAAACAAAGACAGTGAAAGAGAGAGAAATTCTTCCAAAATTCGGTCAGGGGCTATGATGCAACCTGGATTGACCATATCTAGACACACAGCTGGATGAGACATAAGGGTGGACACTCTTGGGGGTGAGAGTTTGGGTGAGGTTGGGTGAGCAAACGCACAACCTTTAAAGTAATACTGGGTGGTACGCATCCCATGGGTCCCAAATCTCCAGTTTCAAGGGCATCTTCCTACATCGAAAACATACATGAGAAACCCAGAAGATGGTACACCGTGTGATTTTGAAAGGTTTCTAAAACGCACCTCATTTCTCATCTCCTTGTGCTCGGGTTCGCCATTCCAGGTACTTTACTAGCAATCTCCCTACGTGGAGAATCAGCACCTTTAACCTCCTGTTCCCTACAGGTTGCAATTTGTCCTGTGGATGAACGGGAAGAGGGGCAACCAGTGAGAGTCTAGATCTAGGTGTTGGGACAGGCACAGGTCACTCTATTTTCCCATCAGGAAGAAGAATTAACCACAGGCTCAGCCTGCCGCAGGGAACCAGATTAGGGCCTGAGGCAATCCCGTGCTTTTGCGGCCAGCTCCCAAAAAAGACAGTTGAAAAATGGAGCTCAGGGGCACTGCCATGCACAAACCTGCTGAGTTATAAATGATTACTCCAGTCCACAAATATATTGAGGGAAGGCAACGAAGAGGATTTGAAAGCAAGGCAGAATTGCAGGAAACAGGTTTCAGGAGGTAGATTCGAATCGCCTTTAAAGCACATGAAAAGTGGCAAAACGTCGACAATGATGCCCTTGGCCAAAAAGGGCGTATGCGTTTTTTCCTGAATATATTCAGGAAAAAACGCATACGCCCTTTTTGGCCAACCAAGCAACCTGAAAAGGCAAATCAGCGCTACAAAGTAGACTCGCTTCCCATCGGTCAAAAGGGCCATGCTGCAAAAAGTGTGAAAACCAGAAATGCAGGACAGGCCATGGAGAAATGGCAGCCTTGCTACGCTGATGGGCGGGATGTAAATTGCCAACAGCCACTCTGGAGAAGTGTACGGTGTGTCCTGAAACATCAAAAAAATACAGCTTAGGGAGCATAGGGCACGTCCACTCATGGTCGTATAAATTGGGAAAACTAAAAATCAGCAAGACACAGGCACCCCAATGATTAGGGCTGCTCTGTTGACAAGAACCTCCACTTCATGACACCTTAAATATCCCAGGAAAGAAAAAAATGGATAAAGAAGTTGTGGTCCTTATGTACAATGGAATATCACTCAGACATGAAATAAATGTCATAAGGCTAGTAGAAGCAAGATGAGTGGATTTAGGAACGACGATTCTAAGTGAAATAAGTCACACAGAAAAAGACACTTATCATAAGCTATCACTTATAGAGGGAATGTAAAAACCGCTACACTTGAACTGAATTACAAAACAGAACAGAGTCACACGTTTAGAAAACACACTATGGCTGCTTAACGGGAAAGGTGAGGTGGGGTGTTGTATAAAACAAGGGTTTCAAATTCGCTCAGATACCGTTCCATACACCCAATATGTAATAGACAAGACCTACTCCTTGCTCAGTGAACTGGACTCAACACCCCCTATTCACCGCACAAGAATATGTCTGACTAGTAAGAATCGTAAAACCTATGTATTGATATCTCTCTGGAAGTGAGTCAAGTGGGTGTAAAGCCGCATAAACACAGCCGTGAAAAGCAGCTAAACACCATTATAAAAATAAATTACTTTTAAAAACCCTTAAAATAAAGACAGTGAAATAGAAAAATTCTTACAAAAATCGTTCAGAGGATGTGATGCAACCTGGATTGACCATATCTAGACACACAGCTGGATGATAACATAAGGGTGGACACTCTTGGGGTTGAGAGGTTGGGTGAGCAATCGCATACCCTTTAAAGTAATACTGCGTGGTACCCATCCCATGGGTCCCAAATCTCCAGGTTCAAGGGCATCTTCCTACATCGAAAACATGCATGAGAAACCCAGAAGATGGTACACCGTGTGATTTTGAAAGGTTTCTAATACGCACCTCATTTCTCATCTCCTTGTGCTCGGGTTCGCCTTTCCAGCTACTTTACTAGCAATCTCCTTACTTGTAGAATCAGCACCTTTAACCTCCTGTTCTGTACAGGTTGCAATTTGTCCTGAGTGTGAAAGGGAAGAGGGGCAACCAATGAGAGACTAGATCTAGGTGTTGGGACAGGCACAGGTCACTCTATTTTCCCATCAGGAAGAAGAATTAACCACAGGCTCAGCCTGCCCCCCGGAACCAGAATAGGGCCTGAGGCAATCCCGTGCTTTTGCGGCCAGCTCCCAAAAAAGACAGTTGAAAAATGGAGCTCGGGGGCACTGCCTTTCACAAACCCGCAGAGTTATAAATGATAACTCTCGTCCACAAATATATTGAGGGAAGGCAACGAAGAGGATTTGAAAGCAAGGCAGAATTGCAGGAAACAGGTTTCAGGAGGTAGATTCGAATCGCCTTTAAAGCACATGAAAAGTGGCAAAACGCCGACAATGATGCCCTTGGCCAAAAAGGGCGTATGCGTTTTTTCCTGAATATATTCAGGAAAAAAC
Organism: Eschrichtius robustus; assembly: GCF_028021215.1. Taxonomy (NCBI): domain Eukaryota; kingdom Metazoa; phylum Chordata; class Mammalia; order Artiodactyla; family Eschrichtiidae; genus Eschrichtius; species Eschrichtius robustus. The sequence goes on from NW_027175231.1 coordinate 410,567, forward strand.
GCATACTGCCTTTTTGGCCAACCAAGCAACCTGGAAATGCAAATCAGCGCTACAAAGATGTCTCGCTTCCCATCGGTCAAAAGGGTCATGCTGCAAAAAGTGTCAAAACCAGAAATGCAGGACAGGCCATGGAGAAATGGCAGCCTTGCTACGCTGATGGGCGGGATGTAAATTGTCAACAGCCGCTCTGGAGAAGTGTACTGTGTGTCCTGAAACATTGAAAAAACACAGCTTAGGGAGCATAGGGCACGTCCACTCATGGGCGTATAAATTGGGAAAACTAAAAATCAGCAAGACACAGGCACCCCAAAGTTTAGCGCTGCTCTGTTGACAGGAACCTTCACTTCATGACACCTTAAATATCCCAGGAAAGAGAAAAATGGATAAAGAAGTTGTGGTCCTTATGTACAATGGAATATCACTCAGACATGAAATCAATGTCATAAGGCTACTGGAAGCAAGATGAGTGGATTTAGGTACGACGATTCTAAGTGAAATAAGTCACACAGAAAAAGACACTTATCATAAGCTATCACTTATAGAGGGAATGTAAAAACCGCTACACTTGAACTGAATTACAAAACAGAACAGAGTCACACCTTTAGAAAACACACTATGGCTGCTTAACGGGAAAAGTGAGGTGGGGTGAGGCATAAAACAAGGGTTTCAAATTCGCTCAGATACCGTTCCATACACCCAATATGTAATAGACAAGACCGACTCCTTGCTCAGCGAACTGGACTCAACACCTCCTATTCACCGCACAAGAATATATGTGACTAGTAAGAATCTTCAAACCTATGTATTGATATCTGTCTGGAAGTGAGTCAATTGGGTGTAAAGCCGCATAAACACAGCCATGAAAAGCAGCTAAACCCCATTATAAAAATAAATTACTTTTAAAAACCCGTAAAACAAAGACAGTGAAAGAGAGAAATTCTTACAAAATTCGTTCAGAGGCTGTGATGCAACCTGGATTGACCATATCTAGACCCACAGTTGGATGAGACATAATGGTGGACACTCTTGGGGTTGAGAGGTTGGGTGAGCAAACGCAGACCCTTTAAAGTAATACTGCCTGGTACCCATCCCATGGGTCCCAAATCCCCAGGTTCAAGGGCATCTTCCTACATCGAAAACATGCATGAGAAACCCAGAAACACCGTGTGATTTTGAAAGCTTTCTAAAACGCACCTCATTTCTCATCTCCTTGTGCTCGGGTTCGCCATTCCAGCTACTTTACTAGCAATCTCCCTACTTGGAGAATCAGCACCTTTAACCTCCTGTTCCCTACAGGTTGCAATTTGTCCTGAGGATGAACGGAAGAGGGTCAAGCAAGGAGAGACTAGATCTAGGTGTTGGGACAGGCACAGGTCACTCTGTTTTCCCATCAGGAAGAAGAATTAACCACAGGCTCAGCCTGCCGCCCAGAAGCAGAATAGGGCCTGAGGAAATCCCGCGCTCCTGCGGCCAGCTCCCAAAAAAGCGAGTTGAAAAATGGAGCCCAGGGACACTGCCATTCACAAACCCGCAGAGTTATAAATGATAACTCTCGTCCACAAATATATTGAGGGAAGGCAACGAAGAGGATTTGAAAGCAAGGCAGAATTGCAGGAAACAGGTTTCAGGAGGTAGATTCGAATCGCCTTTAAAGCACATGAAAAGTCGCAAAACGTCGACAATGATGCCCTTGGCCAAAAAGGGCGTATGCGTTTTTTCCTGAATATATTCAGGAAAAAAAGCATACGCCCTTTTTGGCCAACCAAGCAACCTGGAAATGCAAATCAGCGCTACAAAGAAGTCTCGCTTCCCATCGGTCAAAAGGGCCATGCTGCAGAAAGTGTCAAAACCAGAAATGCAGGACAGGCCATGGAGAAATGGCAGCCTTGCTACGCTGATGGGCTGGATGTAAATTGCCAACAGCCACTCTGGAGAAGTGTACGGTGTGTCCTGAAACATCGAAAAAACACAGCATAGGGAGCATAGGGCACGTCCACTCATGGGCGTATAAATTGGGAAAACTAAAAATCAGCAAGACACAGGCACCCCAAAGTTTAGGGCTGCTCTGTTGACAAGAACCTCCACTTCATGACACCTTAAATATCCCAGGAAAGAGAAAAATGGATAAAGAAGTTGTGGTCCTTATGTACAATGGAATATCACTCAGACATGAAATCAATGTCATAAGGCTAGTAGAAGCAAGATGAGTGGATTTAGGTACGACGATTCTAAGTGAAATAAGTCACACAGAAAAAGACACTTATCATAAGCTATCACTTATGGAGGTAATGTAAAAACCGCTACACTTGAACTGAATTACAAAACAGAACAGAGTCACACATTTAGAAAACACACTATGGCTGCTTAACGGGAAAGGTGAGGTGGGGTGATGCATAAAACAAGGGTTTCAAATTGGCTCAGATACCGTTCCATACACCCAATATGTAATAGAAAAGACCGACACCTTGCTCAGTGAACTGGACTCAACACCCCCTATTCACCGCACAAGAATATATGTTAGTAGTAAGCATCTTAAAACCTATGTATTGATATCTGTCTGGAAGTGAGTCAAGTGGGTGTAAAGCCGCATAAACACAGGCGTGAAAAGCAGATAAACCCCATTATAAAAATAAATTACTTTTAAAAACCCTTAAAATAAAGACAGCGAAATAGAGAAATTCTTACAAAAATCGTTCAGAGGATGTGATGCAACCTGGATTGACCATATCTAGACACACAGCTGGATGATAACATAAGGGTGGACACTCTTGGGGTTGAGAGGTTGGGTGAGCAATCGCATACCCTTTAAAGTAATACTGCGTGGTACCCATCCCATGGGTCCCAAATCTCCAGGTTCAAGGGCATCTTCCTACATCGAAAACATGCATGAGAAACCCAGAAGATGGTACACCGTGTGATTTTGAAAGGTTTCTAATACGCACCTCATTTCTCATCTCCTTGTGCTCGGGTTCGCCTTTCCAGCTACTTTACTAGCAATCTCCTTACTTGGAGAATCAGCACCTTTAACCTCCTGTTCTGTACAGGTTGCAATTTGTCCTGAGTGTGAAAGGGAAGAGGGGCAACCAATGAGAGACTAGATCTAGGTGTTGGGACAGGCACAGGTCACTCTATTTTCCCATCAGGAAGAAGAATTAACCACAGGCTCAGCCTGCCCCCCGGAACCAGAATAGGGCCTGAGGCAATCCCGTGCTTTTGCGGCCAGCTCCCAAAAAAGACAGTTGAAAAATGGAGCTCGGGGTCACTGCCTTTCACAAACCCGCAGAGTTATAAATGATAACTCTCGTCCACAAATATATTGAGGGAAGGCAACGAAGAGGATTTGAAAGAAAGGCAGAATTGCAGGAAACAGGTTTCAGGAGGTAGATTCGAATCGCCTTTAAAGCACATGAAAAGTGGCAAAACGCCGACAATGATGCCCTTGGCCAAAAAGGGCGTATGCGTTTTTTCCTGAATATATTCAGGAAAAAACGCATACTCCCTTTTTGGCCAACCAAGCAACCTGGAAATGCAAATCAGCGCTACAAAGAAGTCTCGCTTCCCATCGGTCAAAAGGGTCATGCTGCAAAAAGTGTCAAAACCAGAAATGCAGGACAGGCCATGGAGAAATGGCAGCCTTGCTACGCTGATGGGCGGGATGTAAATTGTCAACAGCCGCTCTGGAGAAGTGTACTGTGTGTCCTGAAACATTGAAAAAACACAGCTTAGGGAGCATAGGGCACGTCCACTCATGGGCGTATAAATTGGGAAAACTAAAAATCAGCAAGACACAGGCACCCCAAAGTTTAGCGCTGCTCTGTTGACAGGAACCTCCACTTCATGACACCTTAAATATCCCAGGAAAGAGAAAAATGGATAAAGAAGTTGTGGTCCTTATGTACAATGGAATATCACTCAGACATGAAATCAATGTCATAAGGCTACTGGAAGCAAGATGAGTGGATTTAGGTACGACGATTCTAAGTGAAATAAGTCACACAGAAAAAGACACTTATCATAAGCTATCACTTATAGAGGGAATGTAAAAACCGCTACACTTGAACTGAATTACAAAACAGAACAGAGTCACACCTTTAGAAAACACACTATGGCTGCTTAACGGGAAAAGTGAGGTGGGGTGAGGCATAAAACAAGGGTTTCAAATTCGCTCAGATACCGTTCCATACACCCAATATGTAATAGACAAGACCGACTCCTTGCTCAGTGAACTGGACTCAACACCTCCTATTCACCGCACAAGAATATATGTGACTAGTAAGAATCTTAAAACCTATGTATTGATATCTGCCTGAAGTGAGTCAATTGGGTGTAAAGCCGCATAAACACAGCCATGAAAAGCAGCTAAACCCCATTATAAAAATAAATTACTTTTAAAAACCCGTAAAACAAAGACAGTGAAAGAGAGAAATTCTTACAAAATTCGTTCAGAGGCTGTGATGCAACCTGGATTGACCATATCTAGACCCACAGTTGGATGAGACATAAGGGTGGACACTCTTGGGTTTGAGAGGTTGGGTGAGCAAACGCAGACCCTTTAAAGTAATACTGCCTGGTACCCATCCCATGGGTCCCAAATCTCCAGGTTCAAGGGCATCTTCCTACATCGAAAACATGCATGAGAAACCCAGAAACACCCTGTGATTTTGAAAGCTTTCTAAAACGCACCTCATTTCTCATCTCCTTGTGCTCGGGTTCGCCATTCCAGCTACTTTACTAGCAATCTCCCTACTTGGAGAATCAGCACCTTTAACCTCCTGTTCCCTACAGGTTGCAATTTGTCCTGAGGATGAACGGAAGAGGGTCAAGCAAGGAGAGACTAGATCTAGGTGTTGGGACAGGCACAGGTCACTCTATTTTCCCATCAGGAAGAAGAATTAACCACAGGCTCAGCCTGCCGCCCAGAAGCAGAATAGGGCCTGAGGAAATCCCGCGCTCCTGCGGCCAGCTCCCAAAAAAGCGAGTTGAAAAATGGAGCCCAGGGACACTGCCATTCACAAACCCGCAGAGTTATAAATGATAACTCTCGTCCACAAATATATTGAGGGAAGGCAACGAAGAGGATTTGAAAGCAAGGCAGAATTGCAGGAAACAGGTTCCAGGAGGTAGATTCGAATCGCCTTTAAAGCACATGAAAAGTCGCAAAACGTCGACAATGATGCCCTTGGCCAAAAAGGGCGTATGCGTTTTTTCCTGAATATATTCAGGAAAAAACGCATACGCCCTTTTTGGCCAACCAAGCAACCTGGAAAGGCAAATCAGCGCTACAAAGAAGTCTCGCTTCCCATCGGTCAAAAGGGCCATGCTGCAGAAAGTGTCAAAACCAGAAATGCAGGACAGGCCATGGAGAAATGGCAGCCTTGCTACGCTGATGGGCGGGATGTAAATTGCCAACAGCCACTCTGGAGAAGTATACGGTGTGTCCTGAAACATCGAAAAAACACAGCTCAGGGAGCATAGGGCACGTCCACTCATGGGCGTATAAATTGGGAAAACTAAAAATCAGCAAGACACAGGCACCCCAAAGTTTAGGGCTGCTCTGTTGACAAGAACCTCCACTTCATGACACCTTAAATATCCCAGGAAAGAGAAAAATGGATAAAGAAGTTGTGGTCCTTATGTACAATGGAATATCACTCAGACATGAAATCAATGTCATAAGGCTAGTAGAAGCAAGATGAGTGGATTTAGGTACGACGATTCTAAGTGAAATAAGTCACACAGAAAAAGACACTTATCATAAGCTATCACTTATAGAGGGAATGTAAAAACCGCTACACTTGAACTGAATTACAAAACAGAACAGAGTCTCACGTTTAGAAAACACACTATGGCTGCTTAACGGGAAAGGTGAGGTGGGGTGATGCATAAAACAAGGTTTTCAAATTCGCTCAGATACCGTTCCATACACCCAATATGTAATAGACAAGACCTACTCCTTGCTCAGTGAACTGGACTCAACACCCCCTATTCACCGCAGAAGAATATATGTGACTAGTAAGAATCTTAAAACCTATGTATTGATATCTGTCTGGAAGTGAGTCCAGTGGGTGTAAAGCCGCATAAGCACAGCCGTGAAAAGCAGCTAAACCCCATTATAAAAATAAATTACTTTTAAAAACCCGTAAAACAAAGACAGTGAAAGAGAGAAATTCTTACATAATTCGTTCAGGGGCTGTGATGCAACCTGGATTGACCATATCTAGACCCACAGCTGGATGAGACATAAGGGTGGACACTCTTGGGGCTGAGAGGTTGGGTGAGTTTGGGTGAGCAAACGCACAACCTTTAAAGTAGTACTGCGTGGTACCCATCCCATGGGTCCCAAATCTCCAGGTTCAAGGGCATCTTCCTACATCGAAAACATGCATGAGAAACCCAGAAGAAGGTACACCATGTGATTTTGAAAGGTTTCTAAAACGCACCTCATTTCTCATCTCCTTGTGCACGGGTTCACACTTCCAGCTACTTTACTAGCAATCTCCCTACTTGGAGAATCAGCACCTTTAACCTCCTGTTCCCTACAGGTTGCAATTTGTCCTGAGGATGAACGGGAAGAGGGGCAACCAATGAGAGACTAGATCTAGGTGTTGGGACAGGCACAGGTCACTCTATTTTCCCATCAGGAAGAAGAATTAACCACAGGCTCAGCCTGCCGCCCAGAAGCAGAATAGGGCCTGAGGCAATCCCGCGCTCTTAAGGCCAGCTCCCAAAAAAGCGAGTTGAAAAATGGAGCCCTGGGGCACTGCCATTCACAAACCCGCAGAGTTATAAATGATAACTCTCGTCCACAAATATATTGAGGGAAGGCAACGAAGAGGATTTGAAAGCAAGGCAGAATTGCAGGAAACAGGTTTCAGGAGGTAGATTCGAATCGCCTTTAAAGCACATGAAAAGTCGCAAATCGTCGACAATGATGCCCTTGGCCAAAAAGGGCGTATGCGTTTTTTCCTGAATATATTCAGGAAACAACGCATACGCCCTTTTTGGCCAACCAAGCAACCTGGAAAGGCAAATCAGCACTACAAAGAAGTCTCGCTTCCCATCGGTCAAAAGGGCCATGCTGCAAAAAGTGTCAAAACCAGAAATGCAGGACAGGCCATAGAGAAATGGCAGCCTTGCTACGCTGATGGGCGGGATGTAAATTGCCAACAGCCACTCTGGAGAAGTGTACGGTGTGTCCTGAAATATCTAAAACACACAGCTTAGGGAGCATAGGGCACGTCCACTCATGGGCGTATAAATTGGGAAAACTAAAAATCAGCAAGACACAGGCACCCCAAAGTTTAGGGCTGCTCTGTTGACAAGAACCTCCACTTCATGACACCTTAAATATCCCAGGAAAGAGAAAAATGGATAAAGAAGTTGTGATCATTATGTACAATGGAATATCACTCAGACATGAAATCAATGTCATAAGGCTAGAAGAAGCAAGATGAGTGGATTTAGGTACGACGATTCTAAGTGAAATAAGTCACACAGAAAAAGACACTTATCATAAGCTATCACTTATAGAGGGAATGTAAAAACCGCTACACTTGAACTGAATTACAAAACAGAACAGAGTCACACCTTTAGAAAACACACTATGGCTGCTTAACGGGAAAGGTGAGGTGGGGTGATGCATAAAACAAGGGTTTCAAATTCGCTCAGATACCGTTCCATACACCCAATATGTAATAGAAAAGACCGACTCCTTGCTCAGTGAACTGGACTCAACACCCCCTATTCACCGCACAAGAATATATGTGACCAGTAAGAATCTTAAAACCTATGTATTGATATCTGTCTGGAAGTGAGTCAAGTGGGTGTAAAGCCTCATAAACACAGCCGTGAAAAGCAGCTAAACCCCATTATAAAAATAAATTACTTTTAAAAACCCGTAAAACAAAGACAGTGAAAGAGAGAGAAATTCTTCCAAAATTCGGTCAGGTGCTGTGATGCAACCTGGATTGACCATATCTAGACACACAGCTGGATGAGACATAACGGTGGACACTCTTGGGGCTGAGAGGTTGGGTGAGGTTGGGTGAGCAAACGCACAACCTTTAAAGTAATACTGCGTGGTACGCATCCCATGGGTCCCAAATCTCCAGGTTCAAGGGCGTCTTCCTACATCGAAAACATACATGAGAAACCCAGAAGATGGTACACCGTGTGATTTTGAAAGGTTTCTAAAAGGCACCTCATTTCTCATCTCCTTGTGCTCGGGTTCGCCATTCCAGGTACTTTACTAGCAATCTCCCTACTTGGAGAATCAGCACCTTTAACCTCCTGTTCCCTACAGGTTGCAATTTGTCCTGAGGATGAACGGGAAGAGGGGCAACCAATGAGAGACTAGATCTAGGTGTTGGGACAGGCACAGGTCACTCTATTTTCCCATCAGGAAGAACAATTAACCACAGGCTCAGCCTGCCGCCCAGAAGCAGAATAGGGCCTGAGGCAATCCCGCGCTCTTAAGGCCAGCTCCCAAAAAAGCGAGTTGAAAAATGGAGCCCAGGGACACTGCCATTCACAAACCCGCAGAGTTATAAATGATAACTCTCGTCCACAAATATATTGAGGGAAGGCAACGAAGAGGATTTGAAAGCAAGGCAGAATTGCAGGAAACAGGTTTCAGGAGGTAGATTCGAATCGCCTTTAAAGCACATGAAAAGTCGCAAATCGTCGACAATGATGCCCTTGGCCAAAAAGGGCGTATGCGTTTTTTCCTGAATATATTCAGGAAAAAACGCATACGCCCTTTTTGGCCAACCAAGCAACCTGGAAAGGCAAATCAGCGCTACAAAGAAGTCTCGCTTCCCATCGGTCAAAAGGGCCATGCTGCAAAAAGTGTCAAAACCAGAAATGCAGGACAGGCCATGGAGAAATGGCAGCCTTGCTACGCTGATGGGCGGGATGTTAATTGCCAACAGCCACTCTGGAGAAGTGTACGGTGTGTCCTGAAACATCTAAAACACACAGCTTACGGAGCATAGGGCACGTCCACTCATGGGCGTATAAATTGGGAAAACTAAAAATCAGCAAGACACAGGCACCCCAAAGTTTAGGGCTGCTCTGTTGACAAGAACCTCCACTTCATGACACCTTAAATATCCCAGGAAAGAGAAAAATGGATAAAGAAGTTGTGGTCCTTATGTACAATGGAATATCACTCAGACATGAAATCAATGTCATAAGTCTAGAAGAACAAGATGAGTGGATTTAGGTACGACGATTCTAAGTGAAATAAGTCACACAGAAAAAGACACTTATCATAAGCTATCACTTATAGAGGGAATGTAAAAACCGCTACACTTGAACTGAATTACAAAACAGAACAGAGTCACACCTTTAGAAAACACACTATGGCTGCTTAACAGGAAAGGTGAGGTGGGGTGATGCATAAAACAAGGGTTTCAAATTCGCTCAGATACCGTTCCATACACACAATATGTAATAGAAAAGACCGACTCCTTGCTCAGTGAACTGGACTCAACACCCCCTATTCACCGCACAAGAATATATGTGACTAGTAAGAATCTTAAAACCTATGTATTGATATCTGTCTGGAAGTGAGTCAAATGGGTGTAAAGCCGCATAAACACAGCCGTGAAAAGCAGCTAAACCCCATTATAAAAATAAATTACTTTTAAAAACCCGTAAAACAAAGACAGTGAAAGAGAGAGAAATTCTTCCAAAATTCGGTCAGGGGCTGTGATGCAACCTGGATTGACCATATCTAGACACACAGCTGGATGAGACATAACGGTGGACACACTTGGGGCTGAGAGGTTGGGTGAGCAAACGCACAACCTTTAAAGTAATACTGCGTGGTACGCATCCCATGGGTCCCAAATCTCCAGGTTCAAGGGCATCTTCCTACATCGAAAACATACATGAGAAACCCAGAAGATGGTACACCGTGTGATTTTGAAAGGTTTCTAAAAGGCACCTCATTTCTCTTCTCCTTGTGCTCGGGTTCGCCATTCCAGGTACTTTACTAGCAATCTCCCTACTTGGAGAATCAGCACCTTTAACCTCCTGTTCCCTACAGGTTGCAATTTGTCCTGAGGATGAACGGGAAGAGGGGCAACCAATGAGAGACTAGATCTAGGTGTTGGGACAGGCACAGGTCACTCTATTTTCCCATCAGGAAGAAGAATTAACCACAGGCTCAGCCTGCCGCCCAGAAGCAGAATAGGGCCTGAGGCAATCCCGCGCTCTTAAGGCCAGCTCCCAAAAAAGCGAGTTGAAAAATGGAGCCCAGGGACACTGCCATTCACAAACCCGCAGAGTTATAAATGATAACTCTCGTCCACAAATATATTGAGGGAAGGCAACGAAGAGGATTTGAAAGCAAGGCAGAATTGCAGGAAACAGGTTTCAGGAGGTAGATTCGAATCGCCTTTAAAGCACATGAAAAGGCGCAAATCGTCCACAATGATGCCCTTGGCCAAAAAGGGCTTATGCGTTTTTTCCTGAATATATTCAGGAAAAAACGGATACGCCCTTTTTGGCCAACCAAGCAACCTGGAAAGGCAAATCAGCGCTACAAAGAAGTCTCGCTTCCCATCGGTCAAAAGGGCCATGCTGCAAAAAGTGTCAAAACCAGAAATGCAGGACAGGCCATAGAGAAATGGCAGCCTTGCTACGCTGATGGGCGGGATGTTAATTGCCAACAGCCACTCTGGAGAAGTGTACGGTGTGTCCTGAAACATCTAAAACACACAGCTTACGGAGCATAGGGCACGTCCACTCATGGGCGTATAAATTGGGAAAACTAAAAATCAGCAAGACACAGGCACCCCAAAGTTTAGGGCTGCTCTGTTGACAAGAACCTCCACTTCATGACACCTTAAATATCCCAGGAAAGAGAAAAATGGATAAAGAAGTTGTGGTCCTTATGTACAATGGAATATCACTCAGACATGAAATCAATGTCATAAGTCTAGAAGAAGCAAGATGAGTGGATTTAGGTACGACGATTCTAAGTGAAATAAGTCACACAGAAAAAGACACTTATCATAAGCTATCACTTATAGAGGGAATGTAAAAACCGCTACACTTGAACTGAATTACAAAACAGAACAGAGTCACACCTTTAGAAAACACACTATGGCTGCTTAACAGGAAAGGTGAGGTGGGGTGATGCATAAAACAAGGGTTTCAAATTCGCTCAGATACCGTTCCATACACCCAATATGTAATAGAAAAGACCGACTCCTTGCTCAGTGAACTGGACTCAACACCCCCTATTCACCGCACAAGAATATATGTGACTAGTAAGAATCTTAAAACCTATGTATTGATATCTGTCTGGAAGTGAGTCAAATGGGTGTAAAGCCGCATAAACACAGCCGTGAAAAGCAGCTAAACCCCATTATAAAAATAAATTACTTTTAAAAACCCGTAAAACAAAGACAGTGAAAGAGAGAGAAATTCTTCCAAAATTCGGTCAGGGGCTGTGATGCAACCTGGATTGACCATATCTAGACACACAGCTGGATGAGACATAACGGTGGACACACTTGGGGCTGAGAGGTTGGGTGAGCAAACGCACAACCTTTAAAGTAATACTGCGTGGTACGCATCCCATGGGTCCCAAATCTCCAGGTTCAAGGGCATCTTCCTACATCAAAAACATACATGAGAAACCCAGAAGATGGTACACCGTGTGATTTTGAAAGTTTTCTAAAAGGCACCTCATTTCTCATCTCCTTGTGCTCGGGTTCGCCATTCCAGGTACTTTACTAGCAATCTCCCTACTTGGAGAATCAGCACCTTTAACCTCCTGTTCCCTACAGGTTGCAATTTGTCCTGAGGATGAACGGGAAGAGGGGCAACCAATGAGAGACTAGATCTAGGTGTTGGGACAGGCACAGGTCACTCTATTTTCCCATCAGGAAGAACAATTAACCACAGGCTCAGCCTGCCGCCCAGAAGCAGAATAGGGCCTGAGGCAATCCCGCGCTCTTAAGGCCAGCTCCCAAAAAAGCGAGTTGAAAAATGGAGCCCAGGGGCACTGCCATTCACAAACCCGCAGAGTTATAAATGATAACTCTCGTCCACAAATATATTGAGGGAAGGCAACGAAGAGGATTTGAAAGCAAGGCAGAATTGCAGGAAACAGGTTTCAGGAGGTAGATTCGAATCGCCTTTAAAGCACATGAAAAGTCGCAAATCGTCGACAATGATGCCCTTGGCCAAAAAGGGCGTATGCGTTTTTTCCTGAATATATTCAGGAAAAATCGCATACGCCCTTTTTGGCCAACCAAGCAACCTGGAAAGGCAAATCAGCGCTACAAAGAAGTCTCGCTTCCCATCGGTCAAAAGGGCCATGCTGCAAAAAGTGTCAAAACCAGAAATGCAGGACAGGCCATAGAGAAATGGCAGCCTTGCTACGCTGATGGGCGGGATGTTAATTGCCAACAGCCACTCTGGAGAAGTGTACGGTGTGTCCTGAAACATCTAAAACACACAGCTTACGTAGCATAGGGCACGTCCACTCATTGGCGTATAAATTGGGAAAACTAAAAATCAGCAAGACACAGGCACCCCAAAGTTTAGGGCTGCTCTGTTGACAAGAACCTCCACTTCATGACACCTTAAATATCCCAGGAAAGAGAAAAATGGATAAAGAAGTTGTGGTCCTTATGTACAATGGAATATCACTCAGACATGAAATCAATGTCATAAGTCTAGAAGAAGCAAGATGAGTGGATTCAGGTACGACGATTCTAAGTGAAATAAGTCTCACAGAAAAAGACACTTATCATAAGCTATCACTTATAGAGGGAATGTAAAAACCGCTACACTTGAACTGAATTACAAAACAGAACAGAGTCACACCTTTAGAAAACACACTATGGCTGCTTAACAGGAAAGGTGAGGTGGGGTGATGCATAAAACAAGGGTTTCAAATTCGCTCAGATACCGTTCCATACACCCAATATGTAATAGAAAAGACCGACTCCTTGCTCAGTGAACTGGACTCAACACCCCCTATTCACCGCACAAGAATATATGTGACTAGTAAGAATCTTAAAACCTATGTATTGATATCTGTCTGGAAGTGAGTCAAATGGGTGTAAAGCCGCATAAACACAGCCGTGAAAAGCAGCTAAACCCCATTATAAAAATAAATTACTTTTAAAAACCCGTTAAACAAAGACAGTGAAAGAGCGAGAAATTCTTCCAAAATTCTTTCAGGGGCTGTGATGCAAACTGGATTGACCATATCTAGACACACAGCTGGATGAGACATAACGGTGGACACTCTTGGGGCTGAGAGGTTGGGTGAGGTTGGGTGAGCAAACGCACAACCTTTAAAGTAATACTGCGTGGTACGCATCCCATGGGTCCCAAATCTCCAGGTTCAAGGGCATCTTCCTACATCGAAAACATACATGAGAAACCCAGAAGATGGTACACCGTGTGATTTTGAAAGGTTTCTAAAAGGCACCTCATTTCTCATCTCCTTGTGCTCGGGTTCGCCATTCCAGGTACTTTACTAGCAATCTCCCTACTTGGAGAATCAGCACCTTTAACCTCCTGTTCCCTACAGGTTGCAATTTGTCCTGAGGATGAACGGGAAGAGGGGCAACCAATGAGAGACTAGATCTAGGTGTTGGGACAGGCACAGGTCACTCTATTTTCCCATCAGGAAGAAGAATTAACCACAGGCTCAGCCTGCCGCCCAGAAGCAGAATAGGGCCTGAGGCAATCCCGCGCTCTTAAGGCCAGCTCCCAAAAAAGCGAGTTGAAAAATGGAGCCCAGGGACACTGCCATTCACAAACCCGCAAGTTATAAATGATAACTCTCGTCCACAAATATATTGAGGGAAGGCAACGAAGAGGATTTGAAAGCAAGGCAGAATTGCAGGAAACAGGTTTCAGGAGGTAGATTCGAATCGCCTTTAAAGCACATGAAAAGTCGCAAATCGTCGACAATGATGCCCTTGGCCAAAAAGGGCGTATGCGTTTTTCCTGAATATATTCAGGAAAAAACGCATACGCCCTTTTTGGCCAACCAAGCAACCTGGAAAGGCAAATCAGCGCTACAAAGAAGTCTCGCTTCCCATCGGTCAAAAGGGCCATGCTGCAAAAAGTGTCAAAACCAGAAATGCAGGACAGGCCATAGAGAAATGGCAGCCTTGCTACGCTGATGGGCGGGATGTTAATTGCCAACAGCCACTCTGGGGAAGTGTACGGTGTGTCCTGAAACATCTAAAACACACAGCTTACGGAGCATAGGGCACGTCCACTCATGGGCGTATAAATTGGGAAAACTAAAAATCAGCAAGACACAGGCACCCCAAAGTTTAGGGCTGCTCTGTTGACAAGAACCTCCACTTCATGACACCTTAAATATCCCAGGAAAGAGAAAAATGGATAAAGAAGTTGTGGTCCTTATGTACAATGGAATATCACTCAGACATGAAATCAATGTCATAAGTCTAGAAGAAGCAAGATGAGTGGATTTAGGTACGACGATTCTAAGTGAAATAAGTCACACAGAAAAAGACACTTATCATAAGCTATCACTTATAGAGGGAATGTAAAAACCGCTACACTTGAACTGAATTACAAAACAGAACAGAGTCACACCTTTAGAAAACACACTATGGCTGCTTAACAGGAAAGGTGAGGTGGGGTGATGCATAAAACAAGGGTTTCAAATTCGCTCAGATACCGTTCCATACACCCAATATGTAATAGAAAAGACCGACTCCTTGCTCAGTGAACTGGACTCAACTCCCCCTATTCACCGCACAAGAATATATGTGACTAGTAAGAATCTTAAAACCTATGTATTGATATCTGTCTGGAAGTGAGTCAAATGGGTGTAAAGCCGCATAAACACAGCCGTGAAAAGCAGCTAAACCCCATTATAAAAATAAATTACTTTTAAAAACCCGTAAAACAAAGACAGTGAAAGAGAGAGAAATTCTTCCAAAATTCGGTCAGGGGCTGTGATGCAACCTGGATTGACCATATCTAGACACACAGCTGGATGAGACATAACGGTGGACACTCTTGGGGCTGAGAGGTTGGGTGAGCAAACGCACAACCTTTAAAGTAATACTGCGTGGTACGCATCCCATGGGTCCCAAATCTCCAGGTTCAAGGGCATCTTCCTACATCGAAAACATACATGAGAAACCCAGAAGATGGTACACCGTGTGATTTTGAAAGGTTTCTAAAAGGCACCTCATTTCTCATCTCCTTGTGCTCGGGTTCGCCATTCCAGGTACTTTACTAGCAATCTCCCTACTTGGAGAATCAGCACCTTTAACCTCCTGTTCCCTACAGGTTGCAATTTGTCCTGAGGATGAACGGGAAGAGGGGCAACCAATGAGAGACTAGATCTAGGTGTTGGGACAGGCACAGGTCACTCTATTTTCCCATCAGGAAGAAGAATTAACCACAGGCTCAGCCTGCCGCCCAGAAGCAGAATAGGGCCTGAGGCAATCCCGCACTCTTACGGCCAGCTCCCAAAAAAGCGAGTTGAAAAATGGAGCCCAGGGACACTGCCATTCACAAACCCGCAGACTTATAAATGATAACTCTCGTCCACAAATATATTGAGGGAAGGCAACGAAGAGGATTTGAAAGCAAGGCAGAATTGCAGGAAACAGGTTTCAGGAGGTAGATTCGAATCGCCTTTAAAGCACATGAAAAGTCGCAAATCGTCGACAATGATGCCCTTGGCCAAAAAGGGCGTATGCGTTTTTTCCTGAATATATTCAGGAAAAAACGCATACGCCCTTTTTGGCCAACCAAGCAACCTGGAAAGGCAAATCAGCGCTACAAAGTAGTCTCGCTTCCCATCGGTCAAAAGGGCCATGCTGCAAAAAGTGTCAAAACCAGAAATGCAGGACAGGCCATGGAGAAATGGCAGCCTTGCTACGCTGATGGGCGTGATGTAAATTGCCAACAGCCACTCTGGAGAAGTGTACGGTGTGTCCTGAAACATCGAAAAAACACAGCTTAGGGAGCATAGGGCACGTCCACTCATGGGCGTATAAATTGGGAAAACTAAAAATCAGCAAGACACAGGCACCCCAAAGTTTAGGGCTGCTCTGTTGACAAGAACCTCCACTTCATGACACCTTAAATATCCCAGGAAAGAGAAAAATGGATAAAGAAGTTGTGGTCCTTATGTACAAAGGAATATCACTCAGACATGAAATCAATGTCATAAGGTTAGAAGAAGCAAGATGAGTGGACTTAGGTACGATGATTCTAAGTGAAATAAGTCACACAGAAAAAGACACTTATCATAAGCTATCACTTATAGAGGGAATGTAAAAACCGCTACACTTGAACTGAATTACAAAACAGAACAGAGTCACACGTTTACAAAACACACTATGGCTGCTTAACGGGAAAGGTGAGGTGGGGTGATGCATAAAACAAGGGTTTCAAATTGGCTCAGATACCGTTCCATACACCCAATATGTAATAGAAAAGACCGACTCCTTGCTCAGTGAACTGGACTCAACACCCCCTATTCACCGCACAAGAATATATGTGACTAGTAAGAATCTTAAAACCTATGTATTGATATCTGTCTGGAAGTGAGTCAAGTGGGTGTAAAGCCGCATAAACACAGCCGTGAAAAGCAGGTAAACCCCATTATAAAAATAAATTACTTTTAAAAACCCGTAAAACAAAGACAGTGAAAGAGAGAGAAATTCTTACAAAATTCGTTCAGGGGCTGTGATGCAACCTGGATTGATCATATCTACACCCACAGCTGGATGAGACATAAGGGTGGACACACTTGGGGCTGAGAGGTTGGGTGAGGTTGGGTGAGCAAACACAGACCCTTTAAAGTAATACTGCCTGGTACCCATCCCATGGTTCCCAAATCTCCAGGTTCAAGGGCATATTCCTACATCGAAAACATGCATGAGAAACCCAGAAGGTGGTACACCGTGTGATTTTGAAAGGTTTCTAAAACGCACCTCATTTCTCATCTCCTTGTGCTCGGGTTCGCCATTCCAGGTACTTTACTAGCAATCTCCCTAGTTGGAGAATCAGCACCTTTAACCTTTTGTTCCCTACAGGTTGCAATTTGTCCTGAGGATGAACGGGAAGAGGGGCAACCAATGAGAGACTAGATCTAGGTGTTGGGACAGGCACAGGTCACTCTATTTTCCCATCAGGAAGAAGAATTAACCACAGGCTCAGCCTGCCGCCCAGAAGCAGAATAGGGCCTGAGGCAAACCCTCGCTCTTGCGGCCAGCTCCCAAAAAAGCGAGTTGAAAAATGGAGCCCAGGGACACTGCCATTCACAAAACCGCAGAGTTATAAATGATAACTCTCGTCCACAAATATATTGAGGGAAGGCAATGAAGAGGATTTGAAAGAAAGGCAGAATTGCAGGAAACAGGTTTCAGGAGATAGATTCGAATCGCCTTTAAAGCACATGAAAAGTCGCAAAACGTCGACAATGATGCCCTTGGCCAAAAAGGGCGTATGCGTTTTTTCCTGAATATATTCAGGAAAAAACGCATACGCCCTTTTTGGCCAACCAAGCAACCTGGAAAGGCAAATCAGCGCTACAAAGTAGTCTCGCTTCCCATCGGTCAAAAGGGCCATGCTGCAAAAAGTGTCAAAACCAGAAATGCAGGACAGGCCATGGAGAAATGGCAGCCTTGCTACGCTGATGGGCGGGATGTAAATTGCCAACAGCCACTCTGGAGAAGTGTACGGTGTGTCCTGAAACATCTAAAACACACACCTTAGGGAGCATAGGGCACGTCCACTCATGGGCGTATAAATTGGGAAAACTAAAAATCAGCAAGACACAGGCACCCCAAAGTTTAGGGCTGCTCTGTTGACAAGAAACTCCACTTCATGACACCTTTAATATCCCAGGAAAGAGAAAAATGGATAAAGAAGTTGTGGTCCTTATGTACAATGGAATATCACGCAGACATGAAATCAATATCATAAGGCTAGAAGAAGCAAGATGAGTGGACTTAGGTACGATGATTCTAAGTGAAATAAGTCACACAGAAAAAGACACTTATCATAAGCTATCACTTATAGAGGGAATGTAAAAACCGCTACACTTGAACTGAGTTACAAAACAGGACAGAATCACACGTTTAGAAAACATACTATGGCTGCTTAACGGGAAAGTTGAGGTGGGGTGATGCATAAAACAAGGGTTTCAAATTCGCTCAGATACCGTTCCATACACCCAATATGTAATAGAAAAGACCGACTCCTTGCTCAGTGAACTGGACTCAACACCCCCTATTCACCGCACAAGAATATATGTGACTAGTAAGAATCCTAAAACCTATGTATTGATATCTGTCTGGAAGTGAGTCAAATGGGTATAAAGCCGCATAAACACAGCCGTGAAAAGCAGCTAAACCCCATTATAAAAATAAATTACTTTTAAAAACCCGTAAAACAAAGACAGTGAAAGAGAGAGAAATTCTTCCAAAATTCGGTCAGGGGCTGTGATGCAACCTGGATTGACCATATCTAGACACACAGCTGGATGAGACATAACGGTGGACACTCTTGGGGCTGAGAGGTTGGGTGAGGTTGGGTGAGCAAACGCACAACCTTTAAAGTAATACTGCGTGGTACGCATCCCATGGGTCCCAAATCTCCAGGTTCAAGGGCATCTTCCTACATCGAAAACATACATGAGAAACCCAGAAGATGGTACACCGTGTGATTTTGAAAGGTTTCTAAAAGGCACCTCATTTCTCATCTCCTTGTGCTCGGGTTCGCCATTCCAGGTACTTTACTAGCAATCTCCCTACTTGGAGAATCAGCACCTTTAACCTCCTGTTCCCTACAGGTTGCAATTTGTCCTGAGGATGAACGGGAAGAGGGGCAACCAATGAGAGACTAGATCTAGGTGTTGGGACAGGCACAGGTCCCTCTATTTTCCCATCAGGAAGAAGAATTAACCACAGGCTCAGCCTGCCGCCCAGAAGCAGAATAGGGCCTGAGGCAATCCCGCGCTCTTGCGGCCAGCTCCCAAAAAAGCGAGTTGAAAAATGGAGCCCAGGGACACTGCCATTCACAAACCCGCAGAGTTATAAATGATAACTCTCGTCCACAAATATATTGAGGGAAGGCAACGAAGAGGATTTGAAAGCAAGGCAGAATTGCAGGAAACAGGTTTCAGGAGGTAGATTCGAATCGCCTTTAAAGCACATGAAAAGTCGCAAATCGTCGACAATGATGCCCTTGGCCAAAAAGGGTGTATGTGTTTTTTCCTGAATATATTCAGGAAAAAACGCATATGCCCTTTTTGGCCAACCAAGCAACCTGGAAAGGCAAATCAGCGCTACAAAGAAGTCTCGCTTCCCATCGGTCAAAAGGGCCATGCTGCAAAAAGTGTCAAAACCAG
Source organism: Eschrichtius robustus (assembly GCF_028021215.1). Classification (NCBI taxonomy): domain Eukaryota; kingdom Metazoa; phylum Chordata; class Mammalia; order Artiodactyla; family Eschrichtiidae; genus Eschrichtius; species Eschrichtius robustus. Next base: position 429,954 of record NW_027175231.1, read on the forward strand.
AAATGCAGGACAGGCCATAGAGAAATGGCAGCCTTGCTACGCTGATGGGCGGGATGTTAATTGCCAACAGCCACTCTGGAGAAGTGTACGGTGTGTCCTGAAACATCTAAAACACACAGCTTACGGAGCATAGGGCACGTCCACTCATGGGCGTATAAATTGGGAAAACTAAAAATCAGCAAGACACAGGCACCCCAAAGTTTAGGGCTGCTCTGTTGACAAGAACCTCCACTTCATGACACCTTAAATATCCCAGGAAAGAGAAAAATGGATAAAGAAGTTGTGGTCCTTATGTACAATGGAATATCACTCAGACATGAAATCAATGTCATAAGTCTAGAAGAAGCAAGATGAGTGGATTTAGGTACGACGATTCTAAGTGAAATAAGTCACACAGAAAAAGACACTTATCATAAGCTATCACTTATAGAGGGAATGTAAAAACCGCTACACTTGAACTGAATTACAAAACAGAACAGAGTCACACCTTTAGAAAACACACTATGGCTGCTTAACGGGAAAGGTGAGGTGGGGTGATGCATAAAACAAGGGTTTCAAATTCGCTCAGATACCGTTCCATACACCCATTATGTAATAGAAAAGACCGACTCCTTGCTCAGTGAACTGGACTCAACACCCCCTATTCACCGCACAAGAATATATGTGACTAGTAAGAATCTTAAAACCTATGTATTGATATCTGTCTGGAAGTGAGTCAAATGGGTGTAAAGCCGCATAAACACAGCCGTGAAAAGCAGCTAAACCCCATTATAAAAATAAATTACTTTTAAAAACCCGTAAAACAAAGACAGTGAAAGAGAGAGAAATTCTTCCAAAATTCGGTCAGGGGCTGTGATGCAACCTGGATTGACCATATCTAGACACACAGCTGGATGAGACATAACGGTGGACACTCTTGGGGCTGAGAGGTTGGGTGAGGTTGGGTGAGCAAACGCACAACCTTTAAAGTAATACTGCGTGGTACGCATCCCATGGGTCCCAAATCTCCTGGTTCAAGGGCATCTTCCTACATCGAAAACATACATGAGAAACCCAGAAGATGGTACACCGTGTGATTTTGAAAGGTTTCTAAAAGGCACCTCATTTCTCATCTCCTTGTGCTCGGGTTCGCCATTCCAGGTACTTTACTAGCAATCTCCCTACTTGGAGAATCAGCACCTTTAACCTCCTGTTCCCTACAGGTTGCAATTTGTCCTGAGGATGAACGGGAAGAGGGGCAACCAATGAGAGACTAGATCTAGGTGTTGGGACAGGCACAGGTCACTCTATTTTCCCATCAGGAAGAAGAATTAACCACAGGCTCAGCCTGCCGCCCAGAAGCAGAATAGGGCCTGAGGCAATCCCGCACTCTTACGGCCAGCTCCCAAAAAAGCGAGTTGAAAAATGGAGCCCAGGGACACTGCCATTCACAAACCCGCAGAGTTATAAATGATAACTCTCGTCCACAAATATATTGAGGGAAGGCAACGAAGAGGATTTGAAAGCAAGGCAGAATTGCAGGAAACAGGTTTCAGGAGGTAGATTCGAATCGCCTTTAAAGCACATGAAAAGTCGCAAATCGTCGACAATGATGCCCTTGGCCAAAAAGGGCGTATGCGTTTTTTCCTGAATATATTCAGGAAAAAACGCATACGCCCTTTTTGGCCAACCAAGCAACCTGGAAAGGCAAATCAGCGCTACAAAGAAGTCTCGCTTCCCATCGGTCAAAAGGGCCATGCTGCAAAAAGTGTCAAAACCAGAAATGCAGGACAGGCCATAGAGAAATGGCAGCCTTGCTACGCTGATGGGCGGGATGTTAATTGCCAACAGCCACTCTGGAGAAGTGTACGGTGTGTCCTGAAACATCTAAAACACACAGCTTACGGAGCATAGGGCACGTCCACTCATGGGCGTATAAATTGGGAAAACTAAAAATCAGCAAGACACAGGCACCCCAAAGTTTAGGGCTGCTCTGTTGACAAGAACCTCCACTTCATGACACCTTAAATATCCCAGGAAAGAGAAAAATGGATAGAGAAGTTGTGGTCCTTATGTACAAAGGAATATCACTCAGACATGAAATCAATGTCATAAGGCTAGAAGAAGCAAGATGAGTGGACTTAGGTTCGATGATTCTAAGTGAAATAAGTCACACAGAAAAAGACACTTATCATAAGCTATCACTTATACAGGGAATGTAAAAACCGCTACACTTGAACTGAATTACAAAACAGAACAGAGTCACACGTTTACAAAACACACTATGGCTGCTTAACGGGAAAGGTGAGGTGGGGTGATGCATAAAACAAGGGTTTCAAATTGGCTCAGATACCGTTCCATACACCCAATATGTAATAGCAAAGACCGACTCCTTGCTCAGTGAACTGGACTCAACACCCCCTATTCACCGCACAAGAATATATGTGACTAGTAAGAATCGTAAAACCTATGTATTGATATCTGTCTGGAAGTGAGTCAAGTGAGTGTGAAGCCGCATAAACACAGCCGTGAAAAGCAGGTAAACCCCATTATAAAAATAAATTACTTTTAAAAACCCGTAAAACAAAGACAGTGAAAGAGAGAGAAATTCGTACAAAATTCGTTGAGAGGCTGTGATGCAACCTGGATTGATCATATCTAGACCCACAGCTGGATGAGACATAAGGGTGGACACACTTGGGGCTGAGAGGTTGGGTGAGGTTGGGTGAGCAAACACAGACCCTTTAAAGTAATACTGCCTGGTACCCATCCCATGGGTCCCAAATCTCCAGGTTCAAGGGCATCTTCCTACATCGAAAACATGCATGAGAAACCCAGAAGGTGGTACACCGTGTGATTTTGAAAGGTTTCTAAAACGCACCTCATTTCTCATCTCCTTGTGCTCGGGTTCGCCATTCCAGGTACTTTACTAGCAATCTCCCTAGTTGGAGAATCAGCACCTTTAACCTTTTGTTCCCTACAGGTTGCAATTTGTCCTGAGGATGAACGGGAAGAGGGGCAACCAATGAGAGACTAGATCTAGGTGTTGGGACAGGCACAGGTCACTCTATTTTCCCATCAGGAAGAAGAATTAACCACAGGCTCAGCCTGCCGCCCAGAAGCAGAATATGGCCTGAGGCAATGCCGCACTCTTATGGCCAGCTCCCAAAAAAGCGAGTTGAAAAATGGAGCCCAGGGACACTGCCATTCACAAAACCGCAGAGTTATAAATGATAACTCTCGTCCACAAATATATTGAGGGAAGGCAATGAAGAGGATTTGAAAGCAAGGCAGAATTGCAGGAAACAGGTTTCAGGAGATAGATTCGAATCGCCTTTAAAGCACATGAAAAGTCGCAAAACGTCGTCAATGATGCCCTTGGCCAAAAAGGGCGTATGCGTTTTTTCCTGAATATATTCAGGAAAAAACGCATACGCCCTTTTTGGCCAACCAAGCAGCCTGGAAAGGCAAATCAGCGCTACAAAGTAGTCTCGCTTCCCATCGGTCAAAAGGGCCATGCTGCAAAAAGTGTCAAAACCAGAAATGCAGGACAGGCCATGGAGAAATGGCAGCCTTGCTACGCTGATGGGCGGGATGTAAATTGCCAACAGCCACTCTGGAGAAGTGTACGGTGTGTCCTGAAACATCTAAAACACACAGCTTAGGGAGCATAGGGCACATCCACTCATGGGCGTATAAATTGGGAAAACTAAAAATCAGCAAGACACAGGCACCCCAAAGTTTAGGGCTGCTCTGTTGACAAGAACCTCCACTTCATGACACCTTAAATATCCCAGGAAAGAGAAAAATGGATAAAGAAGTTGTGATCATTATGTACAATGGAATATCACTCAGACATGAAATCAATGTCATAAGGCTAGAAGAAGCAAGATGAGTGGATTTAGGTACGACGATTCTAAGTGAAATAAGTCACACAGAAAAAGACACTTATCATAAGCTATCACTTATAGAGGGAATGTAAAAACCGCTACACTTGAACTGAATTACAAAACAGAACAGAGTCACACCTTTAGAAAACACACTATTGCTGCTTAACGGGAAAGGTGAGGTGGGGTGATGCATAAAACAAGGGTTTCAAATTCGCTCAGATACCGTTCCATACACCCAATATGTAATAGAAAAGACCGACTCCTTGCTCAGTGAACTGGACTCAACACCCCCTATTCACCGCACAAGATTATATGTGACCAGTAAGAATCTTAAAACCTATGTATTGATATCTGTCTGGAAGTGAGTCAAGTGGGTGTAAAGCCGCATAAACACAGCCGTGAAAAGCAGCTAAACCCCATTATAAAAATGAATTACTTTTAAAACCCGTAAAACAAAGACAGTGAAAGAGAGAGAAATTCTTCCAAAATTCGGTCAGGGGCTGTGATGCAACCTGGATTGACCATATCTAGACACACAGCTGGATGAGATATAAGGGTGGACACTCTTGGGGCTGAGAGGTTGGGTGAGGTTGGGTGAGCAAACGCACAACCTTTAAAGTAATACTGCGTGGTACGCATCCCATGGGTCCCAAATCTCCAGGTTCAAGGGCATCTTCCTACATCGAAAACATACATGAGAAACCCAGAAGATGGTACACCGTGTGATTTTGAAAGGTTTCTAAAAGGCACCTCATTTCTCATCTCCTTGTGCTCGGGTTCGCCATTCCAGGTACTTTACTAGCAATCTCCCTACTTGGAGAATCAGCACCTTTAACCTCCTGTTCCCTACAGGTTGCAATTTGTCCTGAGGATGAACGGGAAGAGGGGCAACCAATGAGAGACTAGATCTAGGTGTTGGGACAGGCACAGGTCACTCTATTTTCCCATCAGGAAGAAGAATTAACCACAGGCTCAGCCTGCCGCCCAGAAGCAGAATAGGGCCTGAGGCAATCCCGCGCTCTTAAGGCCAGCTCCCAAAAAAGCGAGTTGAAAAATGGAGCCCAGGGACACTGCCATTCACAAACCCGCAGAGTTATAAATGATAACTCTCGTCCACAAATATATTGAGGGAAGGCAACGAAGAGGATTTGAAAGCAAGGCAGTATTGCAAGAAACAGGTTTCAGGAGGTAGATTCGAATCGCCTTTAAAGCACATGAAAAGTCGCAAATCGTCGACAATGATGCCCTTGGCCAAAAAGGGCGTATGCGTTTTTTCCTGAATATATTCAGGAAAAAAAGCATACGCCCTTTTTGGCCAACCAAGCAACCTGGAAAGGCAAATCAGCGCTACAAAGAAGTCTCGCTTCCCATCGGTCAAAAGGGCCATGCTGCAAAAAGTGTCAAAACCAGAAATGCAGGACAGGCCATAGAGAAATGGCAGCCTTGCTACGCTGATGGGCGGGATGTAAATTGCCAACAGCCACTCTGGAGAAGTGTACGGTGTGTCCTGAAACATCTAAAACACACAGCTTAGGGAGCATAGGGCACGTCCACTCATGGGCGTATAAATTTGGAAAACTAAAAATCAGCAAGACACAGGCACCGGAAAGTTTAGGGCTGCTCTGTTGACAAGAACCTCCACTTCATGACACCTTAAATATCCCAGGAAAGAGAAAAATGGATAAAGAAGTTGTGGTCCTTATGTACAATGGAATATCACTCAGACATGAAATCAATGTCATAAGGCTAGAAGAAGCAAGATGAGTGGATTTAGGTACGACGATTCTAAGTGAAATAAGTCACACAGAAAAAGACACTTATCATAAGCTATCACTTATAGAGGGAATGTAAAAACCGCTACACTTGAACTGAATTACAAAACAGAACAGAGTCACACCTTTAGAAAACACACTATGGCTGCTTAACGGGAAAGGTGAGGTGGGGTGATGCATAAAACAAGGGTTTCAAATTCTCTCAGATACCGTTCCATACACCCAATATGTAATAGAAAAGACCGACTCCTTGCTCAGTGAACTGGACTCAACACCCCCTATTCACCGCACAAGAATATATGTGACTAGTAAGAATCTTAAAACCTATGTATTGATATCTGTCTGGAAGTGAGTCAAGTGGGTGTAAAGCCGCATAAACACAGCCGTGAAAAGCAGCTAAACCCCATTATAAAAATAAATTACTTTTAAAAACCCGTAAAACAAAGACAGTGAAAGAGAGAGAAATTCTTCCAAAATTCGGTCAGGGGCTGTGATGCAACCTGGATTGACCATATCTAGACACACAGCTGGATGAGACATAAGGGTGGACACTCTTGGGGCTGAAAGGTTGGGTGAGTTTGGGTGAGCAAACGCACAACCTTTAAAGTAATACTGCGTGGTACGCATCCCATTGGTCCCAAATCTCCAGGTTCAAGGGCATCTTCCTACATCGAAAACATACATGAGAAACCCAGAAGATGGTACACCGTGTGATTTTGAAAGGTTTCTAAAAGGCACCTCATTTCTCATCTCCTTGTGCTCGGGTTCGCCATTCCAGGTACTTTACTAGCAATCTCCCTACTTGGAGAATCAGCACCTTTAACCTCCTGTTCCCTACAGGTTGCAATTTGTCCTGAGGATGAACGGGAAGAGGGGCAACCAATGAGAGACTAGATCTAGGTGTTGGGACAGGCACAGGTCACTCTATTTTCCCATCAGGAAGAAGAATTAACCACAGGCTCAGCCTGCCGCCCAGAAGCAGAATAGGGCCTGAGGCAATCCCGCGCTCTTAAGGCCAGCTCCCAAAAAAGCGAGTTGAAAAATGGAGCCCAGGGACACTGCCATTCACAAACCCGCAGAGTTATAAATGATAACTCTCGTCCACAAATATATTGAGGGAAGGCAACGAAGAGGATTTGAAAGCAAGGCAGAATTGCAGGAAACAGGTTTCAGGAGGTAGATTCGAATCGCCTTTAAAGCACATGAAAAGTCGCAAATCGTCGACAATGATGCCCGTGGCCAAAAAGGGCGTATGCGTTTTTTCCTGAATATATTCAGGAAAAAAAGCATACGCCCTTTTTGGCCAACCAAGCAACCTGGAAAGGCAAATCAGCGCTACAAAGAAGTCTCGCTTCCCATCGGTCAAAAGGGCCATGCTGCAAAAAGTGTCAAAACCAGAAATGCAGGACAGGCCATAGAGAAATGGCAGCCTTGCTACGCTGATGGGCGGGATGTTAATTGCCAACAGCCACTCTGGAGAAGTGTACGGTGTGTCCTGAAACATCTAAAACACACAGCTTACGGAGCATAGGGCACGTCCACTCATGGGCGTATAAATTGGGAAAACTAAAAATCAGCAAGACACAGGCACCCCAAAGTTTAGGGCTGCTCTGTTGACAAGAACCTCCACTTCATAACACCTTAAATATCCCAGGAAAGAGAAAAATGGATAAAGAAGTTGTGGTCCTTATGTACAATGGAATATCACTCAGACATGAAATCAATGTCATAAGTCTAGAAGAAGCAAGATGAGTGGATTTAGGTACGACGATTCTAAGTGAAATAAGTCACACAGAAAAAGACACTTATCATAAGCTATCACTTATAGAGGGAATGTAAAAACCGCTACACTTGAACTGAATTACAAAACAGAACAGAGTCACACCTTTAGAAAACACACTATGGCTGCTTAACGGGAAAGGTGAGGTGGGGTGATGCATAAAACAAGGGTTTCAAATTCGCTCAGATACCGTTCCATACACCCATTATGTAATAGAAAAGACCGACTCCTTGCTCAGTGAACTGGACTCAACACCCCCTATTCACCGCACAAGAATATATGTGACTAGTAAGAATCTTAAAACCTATGTATTGATATCTGTCTGGAAGTGAGTCAAATGGGTGTAAAGCCGCATAAACACAGCCGTGAAAAGCAGCTAAACCCCATTATAAAAATAAATTACTTTTAAAAACCCGTAAAACAAAGACAGTGAAAGAGAGAGAAATTCTTCCAAAATTCGGTCAGGGGCTGTGATGCAACCTGGATTGACCATATCTAGACACACAGCTGGATGAGACATAACGGTGGACACTCTTGGGGCTGAGAGGTTGGGTGAGGTTGGGTGAGCAAACGCACAACCTTTAAAGTAATACTGCGTGGTACGCATCCCATGGGTCCCAAATCTCCTGGTTCAAGGGCATCTTCCTACATCGAAAACATACATGAGAAACCCAGAAGATGGTACACCGTGTGATTTTGAAAGGTTTCTAAAAGGCACCTCATTTCTCATCTCCTTGTGCTCGGGTTCGCCATTCCAGGTACTTTACTAGCAATCTCCCTACTTGGAGAATCAGCACCTTTAACCTCCTGTTCCCTACAGGTTGCAATTTGTCCTGAGGATGAACGGGAAGAGGGGCAACCAATGAGAGACTAGATCTAGGTGTTGGGACAGGCACAGGTCACTCTATTTTCCCATCAGGAAGAAGAATTAACCACAGGCTCAGCCTGCCGCCCAGAAGCAGAATAGGGCCTGAGGCAATCCCGCACTCTTACGGCCAGCTCCCAAAAAAGCGAGTTGAAAAATGGAGCCCAGGGACACTGCCATTCACAAACCCGCAGAGTTATAAATGATAACTCTCGTCCACAAATATATTGAGGGAAGGCAACGAAGAGGATTTGAAAGCAAGGCAGAATTGCAGGAAACAGGTTTCAGGAGGTAGATTCGAATCGCCTTTAAAGCACATGAAAAGTCGCAAATCGTCGACAATGATGCCCTTGGCCAAAAAGGGCGTATGCGTTTTTTCCTGAATATATTCAGGAAAAAACGCATACGCCCTTTTTGGCCAACCAAGCAACCTGGAAAGGCAAATCAGCGCTACAAAGAAGTCTCGCTTCCCATCGGTCAAAAGGGCCATGCTGCAAAAAGTGTCAAAACCAGAAATGCAGGACAGGCCATAGAGAAATGGCAGCCTTGCTACGCTGATGGGCGGGATGTTAATTGCCAACAGCCACTCTGGAGAAGTGTACGGTGTGTCCTGAAACATCTAAAACACACAGCTTACGGAGCATAGGGCACGTCCACTCATGGGCGTATAAATTGGGAAAACTAAAAATCAGCAAGACACAGGCACCCCAAAGTTTAGGGCTGCTCTGTTGACAAGAACCTCCACTTCATGACACCTTAAATATCCCAGGAAAGAGAAAAATGGATAGAGAAGTTGTGGTCCTTATGTACAAAGGAATATCACTCAGACATGAAATCAATGTCATAAGGCTAGAAGAAGCAAGATGAGTGGACTTAGGTTCGATGATTCTAAGTGAAATAAGTCACACAGAAAAAGACACTTATCATAAGCTATCACTTATACAGGGAATGTAAAAACCGCTACACTTGAACTGAATTACAAAACAGAACAGAGTCACACGTTTACAAAACACACTATGGCTGCTTAACGGGAAAGGTGAGGTGGGGTGATGCATAAAACAAGGGTTTCAAATTGGCTCAGATACCGTTCCATACACCCAATATGTAATAGCAAAGACCGACTCCTTGCTCAGTGAACTGGACTCAACACCCCCTATTCACCGCACAAGAATATATGTGACTAGTAAGAATCGTAAAACCTATGTATTGATATCTGTCTGGAAGTGAGTCAAGTGAGTGTGAAGCCGCATAAACACAGCCGTGAAAAGCAGGTAAACCCCATTATAAAAATAAATTACTTTTAAAAACCCGTAAAACAAAGACAGTGAAAGAGAGAGAAATTCGTACAAAATTCGTTGAGAGGCTGTGATGCAACCTGGATTGATCATATCTAGACCCACAGCTGGATGAGACATAAGGGTGGACACACTTGGGGCTGAGAATTTGGGTGAGGTTGGGTGAGCAAACACAGACCCTTTAAAGTAATACTGCCTGGTACCCATCCCATGGGTCCCAAATCTCCAGGTTCAAGGGCATCTTCCTACATCGAAAACATGCATGAGAAACCCAGAAGGTGGTACACCGTGTGATTTTGAAAGGTTTCTAAAACGCACCTCATTTCTCATCTCCTTGTGCTCGGGTTCGCCATTCCAGGTACTTTACTAGCAATCTCCCTAGTTGGAGAATCAGCACCTTTAACCTTTTGTTCCCTACAGGTTGCAATTTGTCCTGAGGATGAACGGGAAGAGGGGCAACCAATGAGAGACTAGATCTAGGTGTTGGGACAGGCACAGGTCACTCTATTTTCCCATCAGGAAGAAGAATTAACCACAGGCTCAGCCTGCCGCCCAGAAGCAGAATAGGGCCTGAGGCAATGCCGCGCTCTTATGGCCAGCTCCCAAAAAAGCGAGTTGAAAAATGGAGCCCAGGGACACTGCCATTCACAAAACCGCAGAGTTATAAATGATAACTCTCGTCCACAAATATATTGAGGGAAGGCAATGAAGAGGATTTGAAAGCAAGGCAGAATTGCAGGAAACAGGTTTCAGGAGATAGATTCGAATCGCCTTTAAAGCACATGAAAAGTCGCAAAACGTCGTCAATGATGCCCTTGGCCAAAAAGGGCGTATGCGTTTTTTCCTGAATATATTCAGGAAAAAACGCATACGCCCTTTTTGGCCAACCAAGCAGCCTGGAAAGGCAAATCAGCGCTACAAAGTAGTCTCGCTTCCCATCGGTCAAAAGGGCCATGCTGCAAAAAGTGTCAAAACCAGAAATGCAGGACAGGCCATGGAGAAATGGCAGCCTTGCTACGCTGATGGGCGGGATGTAAATTGCCAACAGCCACTCTGGAGAAGTGTACGGTGTGTCCTGAAACATCTAAAACACACAGCTTAGGGAGCATAGGGCACATCCACTCATGGGCGTATAAATTGGGAAAACTAAAAATCAGCAAGACACAGGCACCCCAAAGTTTAGGGCTGCTCTGTTGACAAGAACCTCCACTTCATGACACCTTAAATATCCCAGGAAAAAGAAAAATGGATAAAGAAGTTGTGATCATTATGTACAATGGAATATCACTCAGACATGAAATCAATGTCATAAGGCTAGAAGAAGCAAGATGAGTGGATTTAGGTACGACGATTCTAAGTGAAATAAGTCACACAGAAAAAGACACTTATCATAAGCTATCACTTATAGAGGGAATGTAAAAACCGCTACACTTGAACTGAATTACAAAACAGAACAGAGTCACACCTTTAGAAAACACACTATTGCTGCTTAACGGGAAAGGTGAGGTGGGGTGATGCATAAAACAAGGGTTTCAAATTCGCTCAGATACCGTTCCATACACCCAATATGTAATAGAAAAGACCGACTCCTTGCTCAGTGAACTGGACTCAACACCCCCTATTCACCGCACAAGATTATATGTGACCAGTAAGAATCTTAAAACCTATGTATTGATATCTGTCTGGAAGTGAGTCAAGTGGGTGTAAAGCCGCATAAACACAGCCGTGAAAAGCAGCTAAACCCCATTATAAAAATGAATTACTTTTAAAACCCGTAAAACAAAGACAGTGAAAGAGAGAGAAATTCTTCCAAAATTCGGTCAGGGGCTGTGATGCAACCTGGATTGACCATATCTAGACACACAGCTGGATGAGATATAAGGGTGGACACTCTTGGGGCTGAGAGGTTGGGTGAGGTTGGGTGAGCAAACGCACAACCTTTAAAGTAATACTGCGTGGTACGCATCCCATGGGTCCCAAATCTCCAGGTTCAAGGGCATCTTCCTACATCGAAAACATACATGAGAAACCCAGAAGATGGTACACCGTGTGATTTTGAAAGGTTTCTAAAAGGCACCTCATTTCTCATCTCCTTGTGCTCGGGTTCGCCATTCCAGGTACTTTACTAGCAATCTCCCTACTTGGAGAATCAGCACCTTTAACCTCCTGTTCCCTACAGGTTGCAATTTGTCCTGAGGATGAACGGGAAGAGGGGCAACCAATGAGAGACTAGATCTAGGTGTTGGGACAGGCACAGGTCACTCTATTTTCCCATCAGGAAGAAGAATTAAACACAGGCTCAGCCTGCCGCCCAGAAGCAGAATAGGGCCTGAGGCAATCCCGCGCTCTTAAGGCCAGCTCCCAAAAAAGCGAGTTGAAAAATGGAGCCCAGGGACACTGCCATTCACAAACCCGCAGAGTTATAAATGATAACTCTCGTCCACAAATATATTGAGGGAAGGCAACGAAGAGGATTTGAAAGCAAGGCAGTATTGCAGGAAACAGGTTTCAGGAGGTAGATTCGAATCGCCTTTAAAGCACATGAAAAGTCGCAAATCGTCGACAATGATGCCCTTGGCCAAAAAGGGCGTATGCGTTTTTTCCTGAATATATTCAGGAAAAAAAGCATACGCCCTTTTTGGCCAACCAAGCAACCTGGAAAGGCAAATCAGCGCTACAAAGAAGTCTCGCTTCCCATCGGTCAAAAGGGCCATGCTGCAAAAAGTGTCAAAACCAGAAATGCAGGACAGGCCATAGAGAAATGGCAGCCTTGCTACGCTGATGGGCGGGATGTAAATTGCCAACAGCCACTCTGGAGAAGTGTACGGTGTGTCCTGAAACATCTAAAACACACAGCTTAGGGAGCATAGGGCACGTCCACTCATGGGCGTATAAATTGGGAAAACTAAAAATCAGCAAGACACAGGCACCGGAAAGTTTAGGGCTGCTCTGTTGACAAGAACCTCCACTTCATGACACCTTAAATATCCCAGGAAAGAGAAAAATGGATAAAGAAGTTGTGGTCCTTATGTACAATGGAATATCACTCAGACATGAAATCAATGTCATAAGGCTAGAAGAAGCAAGATGAGTGGATTTAGGTACGACGATTCTAAGTGAAATAAGTCACACAGAAAAAGACACTTATCATAAGCTATCACTTATAGAGGGAATGTAAAAACCGCTACACTTGAACTGAATTACAAAACAGAACAGAGTCACACGTTTACAAAACACACTATGGCTGCTTAACGGGAAAGGTGAGGTGGGGTGATGCATAAAACAAGGGTTTCAAATTCTCTCAGATACCGTTCCATACACCCAATATGTAATAGAAAAGACCGACTCCTTGCTCAGTGAACTGGACTCAACACCCCCTATTCACCGCACAAGAATATATGTGACTAGTAAGAATCTTAAAACCTATGTATTGATATCTGTCTGGAAGTGAGTCAAGTGGGTGTAAAGCCGCATAAACACAGCCGTGAAAAGCAGCTAAACCCCATTATAAAAATAAATTACTTTTAAAAACCCGTAAAACAAAGACAGTGAAAGAGAGAGAAATTCTTCCAAAATTCGGTCAGGGGCTGTGATGCAACCTGGATTGACCATATCTAGACACACAGCTGGATGAGACATAAGGGTGGACACTCTTGGGGCTGAAAGGTTGGGTGAGTTTGGGTGAGCAAACGCACAACCTTTAAAGTAATACTGCGTGGTACGCATCCCATTGGTCCCAAATCTCCAGGTTCAAGGGCATCTTCCTACATCGAAAACATACATGAGAAACCCAGAAGATGGTACACCGTGTGATTTTGAAAGGTTTCTAAAAGGCACCTCATTTCTCATCTCCTTGTGCTCGGGTTCGCCATTCCAGGTACTTTACTAGCAATCTCCCTACTTGGAGAATCAGCACCTTTAACCTCCTGTTCCCTACAGGTTGCAATTTGTCCTGAGGATGAACGGGAAGAGGGGCAACCAATGAGAGACTAGATCTAGGTGTTGGGACAGGCACAGGTCACTCTATTTTCCCATCAGGAAGAAGAATTAACCACAGGCTCAGCCTGCCGCCCAGAAGCAGAATAGGGCCTGAGGCAATCCCGCGCTCTTAAGGCCAGCTCCCAAAAAAGCGAGTTGAAAAATGGAGCCCAGGGACACTGCCATTCACAAACCCGCAGAGTTATAAATGATAACTCTCGTCCACAAATATATTGAGGGAAGGCAACGAAGAGGATTTGAAAGCAAGGCAGAATTGCAGGAAACAGGTTTCAGGAGGTAGATTCGAATCGCCTTTAAAGCACATGAAAAGTCGCAAATCGTCGACAATGATGCCCGTGGCCAAAAAGGGCGTATGCGTTTTTTCCTGAATATATTCAGGAAAAAAAGCATACGCCCTTTTTGGCCAACCAAGCAACCTGGAAAGGCAAATCAGCGCTACAAAGAAGTCTCGCTTCCCATCGGTCAAAAGGGCCATGCTGCAAAAAGTGTCAAAACCAGAAATGCAGGACAGGCCATAGAGAAATGGCAGCCTTGCTACGCTGATGGGCGGGATGTTAATTGCCAACAGCCACTCTGGAGAAGTGTACGGTGTGTCCTGAAACATCTAAAACACACAGCTTAGGGAGCATAGGGCACGTCCACTCATGGGCGTATAAATTGGGAAAACTAAAAATCAGCAAGACACAGGCACCCCAAAGTTTAGGGCTGCTCTGTTGACAAGAACCTCCACTTCATGACACCTTAAATATCCCAGGAAAGAGAAAAATGGATAGAGAAGTTGTGGTCCTTATGTACAAAGGAATATCACTCAGACATGAAATCAATGTCATAAGGCTAGAAGAAGCAAGATGAGTGGACTTAGGTTCGATGATTCTAAGTGAAATAAGTCACACAGAAAAAGACACTTATCATAAGCTATCACTTATACAGGGAATGTAAAAACCGCTACATTTGAACTGAATTACAAAACAGAACAGAGTCACACGTTTACAAAACAAACTATGGCTGCTTAACGGGAAAGGTGAGGTGGGGTGATGCATAAAACAAGGGTTTCAAATTGGCTCAGATACCGTTCCATACACCCAATATGTAATAGAAAAGACCGACTCCTTGCTCAGTGAACTGGACTCAACACCCCCTATTCACCGCACAAGAATATATGTGACTAGTAAGAATCGTAAAACCTATGTATTGATATCTGTCTGGAAGTGAGTCAAGTGAGTGTGAAGCCGCATAAACACAGCCGTGAAAAGCAGGTAAACCCCATTATAAAAATAAATTACTTTTAAAAACCCGTAAAACAAAGACAGTGAAAGAGAGAGAAATTCTTACAAAATTCGTTGAGAGGCTGTGATGCAACCTGGATTGATCATATCTAGACCCACAGCTGGATGAGACATAAGGGTGGACACACTTGGGGCTGAGAGGTTGGGTGAGGTTGGGTGAGCAAACACAGACCCTTTAAAGTAATACTGCCTGGTACCCATCCCATGGGTCCCAAATCTCCAGGTTCAAGGGCATCTTCCTACATCGAAAACATGCATGAGAAACCCAGAAGGTGGTACACCGTGTGATTTTGAAAGGTTTCTAAAACGCACCTCATTTCTCATCTCCTTGTGCTCGGGTTCGCCATTCCAGGTACTTTACTAGCAATCTCCCTAGTTGGAGAATCAGCACCTTTAACCTTTTGTTCCCTACAGGTTGCAATTTGTCCTGAGGATGAACGGGAAGAGGGGCAACCAATGAGAGACTAGATCTAGGTGTTGGGACAGGCACAGGTCACTCTATTTTCCCATCAGGAAGAAGAATTAACCACAGGCTCAGCCTGCCGCCCAGAAGCAGAATAGGGCCTGAGGCAATCCCGCGCTCTTATGGCCAGCTCCCAAAAAAGCGAGTTGAAAAATGGAGCCGAGGGACACTGCCATTCACAAAACCGCAGAGTTATAAATGATAACTCTCGTCCACAAATATATTGAGGGAAGGCAATGAAGAGGATTTGAAAGAAAGGCAGAATTGCAGGAAACAGGTTTCAGGAGATAGATTCGAATCGCCTTTAAAGCACATGAAAAGTCGCAAAATGTCGTCAATGATGCCCTTGGCCAAAAAGGGCGTATGCGTTTTTTCCTGAATATATTCAGGAAAAAACGCATACGCCCTTTTTGGCCAACCAAGCAACCTGGAAAGGCAAATCAGCGCTACAAAGTAGTCTCGCTTCCCATCGGTCAAAAGGGCCATGCTGCAAAAAGTGTCAAAACCAGAAATGCAGGACAGGCCATGGAGAAATGGCAGCCTTGCTACGCTGATGGGCGGGATGTAAATTGCCAACAGCCACTCTGGAGAAGTGTACGGTGTGTCCTGAAACATCTAAAACACACAGCTTAGGGAGCATAGGGCACATCCACTCATGGGCGTATAAATTGGGAAAACTAAAAATCAGCAAGACACAGGCACCCCAAAGTTTAGGGCTGCCCTGTTGACAAGAACCTCCACTTCATGACACCTTTAATATCCCAGGAAAGAGAAAAATGGATAAAGAAGTTGTGGTCCTTATGTACAATGGAATATCACGCAGACATGAAATCAATATCATAAGGCTAGAAGAAGCAAGATGAGTGGACTTAGGTACGATGATTCTAAGTGAAATAAGTCACACAGAAAAAGACACTTATCATAAGCTATCACTTATAGAGGGAATGTAAAAACCGCTACACTTGAACTGAGTTACAAAACAGGACAGAATCACACGTTTAGAAAACATACTATGGCTGCTTAACGGTAAAGGTGAGGTGGGGTGATGCATAAAACAAGGGTTTCAAATTCGCTCAGATACCGTTCCATACACCCAATATGTAATAGACAAGACCTACTCCTTGCTCAGTGAACTGGACTCAACACCCCCTATTCACCGCACAAGAATATATGTGACTAGTAAGAATCTTAAAACCTATGTATTGATATCTGTCTGGAAGTGAGTCAAGTGGGTGTAAAGCCGCATAAACACAGCCGTGAAAAGCAGATAACCCCATTATAAAAATAAATTACTTTTAAAAACCCCTAAAACAAAGACAGTGAAAGAGAGAGAAATTCTTACAAAATTCGTTCAGAGGCTGTGATGCAACCTGGATTGACCATATCTAGACCCACAGCTGGATGAGACATAAGGGTGGACACACTAGGGGCTCAGAGGTTGGGTGAGGTTGGGTGAGCAAACACAGACCCTTTAAAGTAATACTGCGTGGTACCCATCCCATGGGTCCCAAATCTCCAGGTTCAAGGGCATCTTCCTACATCGAAAACATGCATGAGAAACCCAGAAGATGGTACACCGTGTGATTTTGAAAGGTTTCTAAAAGGCACCTCATTTCTCATCTCCTTGTGCTCGGGTTCGCCATTCCAGCTACTTTACTAGCAATCTCCCTACTTGGAGAATCAGCACCTTTAACCTCCTGTTCCGTACAGTTTGCAATTTGTCCTGAGGATGAAAGGGAAGAGGGGCAACCAATGAGAGACTAGATCTAGGTGTTGGGACAGGCACAGGTCACTCTATTTTCCCATCAGGAAGAAGAATTAACCACAGGCTCAGCCTGCCGCCCAGAAGCAGAATAGGGCCTGAGGCAATGCCGCGCTCCTGCGGCCAGCTCCCAAAAAAGCGAGTTGAAAAATGGAGCCCAGGGACACTGCCATTCACAAACCCGCAGAGTTATAAACGATAAATCTCGTCCACAAATATATTGAGGGAAGGCAACGAAGAGGATTTGAAAGCAAGGCAGAATTGCAGGAAACAGGTTTCAGGAGGTAGATTCGAATCGCCTTTAAAGCACATGAAAAGTCGCAAAACGTCGACAATGATGCCCTTGGCCAAAAAGGGCGTATGCGTTTTTTCCTGAATATATTCAGGAAAAAACGCATACGCCCTTTTTGGCCAACCAAGCAACCTGGAAAGGCAAATCAGCGCTACAAAGAAATCTCGCTTCCCATCGGTAAAAAGGGCCATGCTGCAGAAAGTGTCAAAACCAGAAATGCAGGACAGGCCATGGAGAAATGGCAGCCTTGCTACGCTGATGGGCGGGATGTAAATTGCCAACAGCCACTCTGGAGAAGTGTACGGTGTGTCCTGAAACATCTAAAACACACAGCTTAGGGAGCATAGGGCACGTCCACTCATGGGCGTATAAATTGGGAAAACTAAAAATCAGCAAGACACAGGCACCCCAAAGTTTAGGGCTGCTCTGTTGAAAAGAGCCTCCACTTCATGACACCTTAAATATCCCAGGAAAGAGAAAAATGGATAAAGAAGTTGTGATCATTATGTACAATGGAATATCACTCAGACATGAAATCAATGTCATAAGGCTAGAAGAAGCAAGATGAGTGGATTTAGGTACGACGATTCTAAGTGAAATAAGTCACACAGAAAAAGACACTTATCATAAGCTATCACTTATAGAGGGAATGTAAAAACCGCTACACTTGAACTGAATTACAAAACAGAACAGAGTCACACCTTTAGGAAACACACTATTGCTGCTTAACGGGAAAGGTGAGGTGGGGTGATGCATAAAACAAGGGTTTCAAATTCGCTCAGATACCGTTCCATACACCCAATATGTAATAGAAAAGACCGACTCCTTGCTCAGTGAACTGGACTCAACACCCCCTATTCACCGCACAAGAATATATGTGACCAGTAAGAATCTTAAAACCTATGTATTGATATCTGTCTGGAAGTGAGTCAAGAGGGTGTAAAGCCGCATAAACACAGCCGTGAAAAGCAGCTAAACCCCATTATAAAAATGAATTACTTTTAAAGACCCGTAAAACAAAGACAGTGAAAGAGAGAGAAATTCTTCCAAAATTCGGTCAGGGGCTGTGATGCAACCTGGATTGACCATATCTAGACACACAGCTGGATGAGACATAAGGGTGGACACTCTTGGGGCTGAGAGGTTGGGTGAGGTTGGGTGAGCAAACGCACAACCTTTAAAGTAATACTGCGTGGTACGCATCCCATGGGTCCCAAATCTCCAGGTTCAAGGGCATCTTCCTACATCAAAAACATACATGAGAAACCCAGAAGATGGTACACCGTGTGATTTTGAAAGTTTTCTAAAAGGCACCTCATTTCTCATCTCCTTGTGCTCGGGTTCGCCATTCCAGGTACTTTACTAGCAATCTCCCTACTTGGAGAATCAGCACCTTTAACCTCCTGTTCCCTACAGGTTGCAATTTGTCCTGAGGATGAACGGGAAGAGGGGCAACCAATGAGAGACTAGATCTAGGTGTTGGGACAGGCACAGGTCACTCTATTTTCCCATCAGGAAGAAGAATTAACCACAGGCTCAGCCTGCCGCCCAGAAGCAGAATAGGGCCTGAGGCAATCCCGCGCTCTTAAGGCCAGCTCCCAAAAAAGCGAGTTGAAAAATGGAGCCCAGGGGCACTGCCATTCACAAACCCGCAGAGTTATAAATGATAACTCTCGTCCACAAATATATTGAGGGAAGGCAACGAAGAGGATTTGAAAGCAAGGCAGAATTGCAGGAAACAGGTTTCAGGAGGTAGATTCGAATCGTCTTTAA
The DNA here is from genome assembly GCF_028021215.1 of Eschrichtius robustus. Classification (NCBI taxonomy): domain Eukaryota; kingdom Metazoa; phylum Chordata; class Mammalia; order Artiodactyla; family Eschrichtiidae; genus Eschrichtius; species Eschrichtius robustus. Next base: position 449,110 of record NW_027175231.1, read on the forward strand.
AGCACATGAAAAGTGGCAAAACGCCGACAATGATGCCCTTGGCCAAAAAGGGCGTATGCGTTTTTTCCTGAATATATTCAGGAAAAAACGCATACGCCCTTTTTGGCCAACCAAGCAACCTGGAAATGCAAATCAGCGCTACAAAGAAGTCTCGCTTCCCATCGGTCAAAAGGGTCATGCTGCAAAAAGTGTCAAAACCAGAAATGCAGGACAGGCCATGGAGAAATGGCAGCCTTGCTACGCTGATGGGCGTGATGTAAATTGCCAACAGCCACTCTGGAGAAGTGTACGGTGTGTCGTGAAACATCGAAAAAACACAGCATAGGGAGCATAGGGCACGTCCACTCATGGGCGATTAAATTGGGAAAACTAAAAATCAGCAAGACACAGGCACCCCAAAGTTTAGGGCTGCTCTGTTGACAAGAACTTCCACTTCATAACACCTTAAATATCCCAGGAAAGAGAAAAATGGATAAAGAAGTTGTGGTCCTTATGTACAATGGAATATCACTCAGACATGAAACCAATGTCATAAGGCTAGTAGAAGCAAGATGAGTGGATTTAGGTACGACGATTCTAAGCGAAATAAGTCACACAGAAAAAGACAATTATCATAAGCTATCACTTATAGAGGGAATGTAAAAACCGCTACACTTGAACTGAATTACAAAACAGAACAGAGTCACACCTTTAGAAAACACACTATGGCTGCTTAACAGGAAAGGTGAGGTGGGGTGATGCATAAAACAAGGGTTTCAAATTCGCTCAGATACCGTTCCATACACCCAATATGAAATAGACAAGACCTACTCCTTGCTCAGTGAACTAGACTCAACACCCCCTATTCACCGCAGAAGAATATATGTGACTAGTAAGAATCTTAAAACCTATGTATTGATATCTGTCTGGAAGTGAGTCCAGTGGGTGTAAAGCCGCATAAACACAGCCGTGAAAACCAGCTAAACCCCATTATAAAAATAAATTACTTTTAAAAACCCGTAAAACAAAGACAGTGAAAGAGAGAGAAATTCTTCCAAAATTCGGTCAGGGGCTGTGATGCAACCTGGATTGACCATATCTAGACACACAGCTGGATGAGACATAAGGGTGGACACTCTTGGGGCTGAAAGGTTATGTGAGGTTGCGTGAGAAACGCACAACCTTTAAAGTAATACTGCGTGGTACGCATCCCATGGGTCCCAAATCTCCAGGTTCAAGGGCATCTTCCTACATCGAAAACATACATGAGAAACCCAGAAGATGGTACACCGTGTGATTTTGAAAGGTTTCTAAAAGGCACCTCATTTCTCATCTCCTTGTGCTGGGGTTCGCCATTCCAGGTACTTTACTAGCAATCTCCCTACTTGGAGAATCAGCACCTTTAACCTCCTGTTCCCTACAGGTTGCAATTTGTCCTGAGGATGAACGGGAAGAGGGGCAACCAATGAGAGACTAGATCTAGGTGTTGGGACAGGCACAGGTCACTCTATTTTCCCATCAGGAAGAAGAATTAACCAGAGGCTCAGCCTGCCGCCCAGAAGCAGAATAGGGCCTGAGGCAATCCCGCGCTCTTAAGGCCAGCTCCCAAAAAAGCGAGTTGAAAAATGGAGCCCAGGGACACTGCCATTCACAAACCCGCAGAGTTATAAATGATAACTCTCGTCCACAAATATATTGAGGGAAGGCAACGAAGAGGATTTGAAAGCAAGGCAGAATTGCAGGAAACAGGTTTCAGGAGGTAGATTCGAATCGCCTTTAAAGCACATGAAAAGTCGCAAAACGTCGACAATGATGCCCTTGGCCAAAAAGGGCGTATGCGTTTTTTCCTGAATATATTCAGGAAAAAACGCATACGCCCTTTTTGGCCAACCAAGCAACCTGGAAAGGCAAATCAGCGCTACAAAGTAGTCTCGCTTCCCATCGGTCAAAAGGGCCATGCTGCAAAAAGTGTCAAAACCAGAAATGCAGGACAGGCCATGGAGAAATGGCAGCCTTGCTACGCTGATGGGCGGGATGTAAATTGCCAACAGCCACTCTGGAGAAGTGTACGGTGTGTCCTGAAACATCTAAAACACACAGCTTAGGGAGCATAGGGCACGTCCACTCATGGGCGTATAAATTGGGAAAAATAAAAATCAGCAAGACACAGGCACCCCAAAGTTTAGGGCTGCTCTGTTGACAAGAACCTCCACTTCATGACACCTTAAATATCCCACGAAAGAGAAAAATGGATAAAGAAGTTGTGGTCCTTATGTACAAAGGAATATCACTCAGACATGAAAACAATGTCATAAGGCTAGAAGAAGCAAGATGAGTGGACTTAGGTACGATGATTCTAAGTGAAATAAGTCACACAGAAAAAGACACTTATCATAAGCTATCACTTATAGAGGGAATGTAAAAACCGCTACACTTGAACTGAATTACAAAACAGAACAGAGTCACACGTTTAGAAAACACACTATGGCTGCTTAACGGGAAAGGTGAGGTGGGGTGATGCATAAAACAAGGGTTTCAAATTGGCTCAGATACCGTTCCATACACCCAATATGTAATAGAAAAGACCGACTCCTTGCTCAGTGAACTGGACTCAACACCCCCTATTCACCGCACAAGAATATATGTGACTAGTAAGAATCTTAAAACCTATGTATTGATATCTGTCTGGAAGTGAGTCAAGTGGGTGTAAAGCCGCATAAACACAGCCGTGAAAAGCAGCTATACCCCATTATAAAAATAAATTACTTTTAAAAACCCGTAAAACAAAGACAGTGAAAGAGAGAGAAATTCTTACAAAATTCGTTCAGGGGCTGTGATGCAACCTGGATTGACCATATCTAGACCCACAGCTGGATGAGACATAAGGGTGGACACACTTGGGGCTGAGAGTTTGGGTGAGGTTGGGTGAGCAAACACAGACCCTTTAAATTAATACTGCCTGGTACCCATCCCATGGGTCCCAAATCTCCAGGTTCAAGGGCATATTCCTACATCGAAAACATGCATGAGAAACCCAGAAGGTGGTACACCGTGTGATTTTGAAAGGTGTCTAAAACGCACCTCATTTCTCATCTCCTTGTGCTCGGGATCGCCATTCCAGCTACTTTACTAGCAATCTCCCTACTTGGAGAATCAGCACCTTTAACCTCCTGTTCCCTACAGGTTGCAATTTGTCCTGAGGATGAACGGAAGAGGGGCAACCAATGAGAGACTAGATCTAGGTGTTGGGACAGGCACAGGTCACTCTATTTTCCCATCAGGAAGAAGAATTAACCACAGGCTCAGCCTGCCGCCTAGAAGCAGAATAGGGCCTGAGGCAATGCCACGCTCCTGCGGCCAGCTCCCAAAAAAGCGAGTTGAAAATGGAGCCCAGGGACACTGCCATTCACAAACCCGCAGAGTTATAAATGATAACTCTCGTCCACAAATATATTGAGGGAAGGCAACGAAGAGGATTTGAAAGGAAGGCAGAATTGCAGGAAACAGGTTTCAGGAGGTAGATTCGAATCGCCTTTAAAGCACATGAAAAGTCGCAAAACGTCCACAATGATGCCCTTGGCCAAAAAGGGCGTATGCGTTTTATCCTGAATATATTCAGGAAAAAACGCATACGCCCTTTTTGGCCAACCAAGCAACCTGGAAAGGCAAATCAGCGCTACAAAGAAGTCTCGATTCCCATCGGTCAAAAGGGCCATGCTGCAGAAAGTGTCAAAACCAGAAATGCAGGACAGGCCATAGAGAAATGGCAGCCTTGCTACGCTGATGGGCGGGATGTAAATTGCCAACAGCCACTCTGGAGAAGTGTACGGTGTGTCCTGAAACATCGAAAAATCACAGCTTAGGGAGCATAGGGCACGTCCACTCATGGGCGTATAAATTGGGAAAACTAAAAATCAGCAAGACACAGGCACCCCAAAGTTTAGGGCTGCTCTGTTGACAAGAACCTCCACTTCATGACACCTTAAATATCCCAGGAAAGAGAAAAATGGATAAAGAAGTTGTGGTCCTTATGTACAATGGAATATCACTCAGACATGAAATCAATGTCATAAGGCTAGTAGAAGCAAGATGAGTGGATTTAGGTACGACGATTCTAAGCGAAATAAGTCACACAGAAAAAGACACATATCATAAGCTATCACTTATAGAGGGAATGTAAAAACCGCTACACTTGAACTGAATTACAAAACAGAACAGAGTCTCACGTTTAGAAAACACACTATGGCTGCTTAACGGGAAAGGTGAGGTGGGGTGATGCATAAAACAAGGTTTTCAAATTCGCTCAGATACCGTTCCATACACCCAATATGAAATAGACAAGGCCTACTCCTTGCTCAGTGAACTGGACTCAACACCCCCTATTCACCGCAGAAGAATATATGTGACTAGTAATAATCTTAAAACCTATGTATTGATATCTGTCTGGAAGTGAGTCCAGTGGGTGTAAAGCCGCATAAACACAGCCGTGAAAAGCAGCTAAACCCCATTATAAAAATAAATTACTTTTAAAAACCCGTAAAACAAAGACAGTGAAAGAGAGAGAAATTCTTACAAAATTCTTTCAGGGGCTGTGATGCAACCTGGATTGACCATATCTAGACACACAGCTGGATGAGACATAAGGGTGGACACTCTTGGGGCTGAAAGGTTGGGTGAGGTTGGGTGAGCAAACGCAGACCCTTTAAAGTAATACTGCCTGGTACCCATCCCATGGGTCCCAAATCTCCAGGTTCAAGGGCATCTTCCTACATCGAAAACATGCATGAGAAACCCAGAAGATGGTACACCGTGTGATTTTGAAAGGTTTCTAAAAGGCACCTCATTTCTCATCTCCTTGTGCTGGGGTTCGCCATTCCAGCTACTTTACTAGAAATCTCCCTACTTGGAGAATCAGCACCTTTAACCTCCTGTTCCCTACAGGTTGCAATTTGTCCTGAGGATGAACGGGAAGAGGGGCAACCAATGAGAGACTAGATCTAGGTGTTGGGACAGGCACAGGTCACTCTATTTTCCCATCAGGAAGAAGAATTAACCACAGGCTCAGCCTGCCGCCCAGAAGCAGAATAGGGCCTGAGGCAATCCCGCACTCTTAAGGCCAGCTCCCAAAAAAGCGAGTTGAAAAATGGAGCCCAGGGACACTGCCATTCACAAACCCGCAGAGTTATAAATGATAACTCTCGTCCACAAATATATTGAGGGAAGGCAACGAAGAGGATTTGAAAGCAAGGCAGAATTGCAGGAAACAGGTTTCAGGAGGTAGATTCGAATCGCCTTTAAAGCACATGAAAAGTCGCAAAACGTCGACAATGATGCCCTTGGCCAAAAAGGGCGTATGCGTTTTTTCCTGAATATATTCAGGAAAAAACGCATACGCCCTTTTTGGCCAACCAAGCAACCTGGAAAGGCAAATCAGCGCTACAAAGTAGTCTCGCTTCCCATCGGTCAAAAGGGCCATGCTGCAAAAAGTGTCAAAACCAGAAATGCAGGACAGGCCATGGAGAAATGGCAGCCTTGCTACGCTGATGGGCGGGATGTAAATTGCCAAGAGCCACTCTGGAGAAGTGTACGGTGTGTCCTGAAACATCTAAAACACACAGCTTAGGGAGCATAGGGCACGTCCACTCATGGGCGTATAAATTGGGAAAACTAAAAATCAGCAAGACACAGGCACCCCAAAGTTTAGGGCTGCTCTGTTAACAAGAACCTCCACTTCATGACACCTTAAATATCCCAGGAAAGAGAAAAATGGATAAATAAGTTGTGGTCCTTATGTACAAAGGAATATCACTCAGACATGAAATCAATGTCATAAGGCTAGAAGAAGCAAGATGAGTGGACTTAGGTACAATGATTCTAAGTGAAATAAGTCACACAGAAAAAGACACTTATCATAAGCTATCACTTATAGAGGGAATGTAAAAACCGCTACACTTGAACTGAATTACAAAACAGAACAGAGTCACACGTTTAGAAAACACACTATGGCTGCTTAACGGGAAAGGTGAGGTGGGGTGATGCATAAAACAAGGGTTTCAAATTGGCTCAGATACCGTTCCATACACCCAATATGTAATAGAAAAGACCGACTCCTTGCTCAGTGAACTGGACTCAACACCCCCTATTCACCGCACAAGAATATATGTGACTAGTAAGAATCTTAAAACCTATGTATTGATATCTGTCTGGAAGTGAGTCAAGTGGGTGTAAAGCCGCATAAACACAGCCGTGAAAAGCAGCTATACCCCATTATAAAAATAAATTACTTTTAAAAACCCGTAAAACAAAGACAGTGAAAGAGAGAGAAATTCTTACAAAATTCGTTCAGGGGCTGTGATGCAACCTGGATTGACCATATCTAGACCCACAGCTGGATGAGACATAAGGGTGGACACACTTGGGGCTGAAAGGTTGGGTGAGGTTGGGTGAGCAAACACAGACCCTTTAAATTAATACTGCCTGGTACCCATCCCATGGGTCCCAAATCTCCAGGTTCAAGGGCATATTCCTATATCGAAAACATGCATGAGAAACCCAGAAGGTGGTACACCGTGTGATTTTGAAAGGTGTCTAAAACGCACCTCATTTCTCATCTCCTTGTGCTCGGGATCGCCATTCCACCTACTTTACTAGCAATCTCCCTACTTGGAGAATCAGCACCTTTAACCTCCTGTTCCCTACAGGTTGCAATTTGTCCTGAGGAAGAACGGAAGAGGGGCAACCAATGAGAGACTATATCTAGGTGTTGGGACAGGCACAGGTCACTCTATTTTCCCATCAGGAAGAAGAATTAACCACAGGCTCAGCCTGCCGCCCAGAAGCAGAATAGGGCCTGAGGCAATGCCGCGCGCCTGCGGCCAGCTCCCAAAAAAGCGAGTTGAAAATGGAGCCCAGGGACACTGCCATTCACAAACCCGCAGAGTTATAAATGATAACTCTCGTCCACAAATATATTGAGGGAAGGCAACGAAGAGGATTTGAAAGGAAGGCAGAATTGCAGGAAACAGGTTTCAGGAGGTAGATTCGAATCGCCTTTAAAGCACATGAAAAGTCGCAAAACGTCCACAATGATGCCCTTGGCCAAAAAGGGCGTATGCGTTTTATCCTGAATATATTCAGGAAAAAACGCATACGCCCTTTTTGGCCAACCAAGCAACCTGGAAAGGCAAATCAGCGCTACAAAGAAGTCTCGCTTCCCATCGGTCAAAAGGGCCATGCTGCAGAAAGTGTCAAAACCAGAAATGCAGGACAGGCCATAGAGAAATGGCAGCCTTGCTACGCTGATGGGCGGGATGTAAATTGCCAACAGCCACTCTGGAGAAGTGTACGGTGTGTCCTGAAACATCCAAAAAACACAGCTTAGGGAGCATAGGGCACGTCCACTCATGGGCGTATAAATTGGGAAAACTAAAAATCAGCAAGACACAGGCACCCCAAAGTTTAGGGCTGCTCTGTTGACAAGAACCTCCACTTCATGACACCTTAAATATCCCAGGAAAGAGAAAAATGGATAAAGAAGTTGTGGTCCTTATGTACAATGGAATATCACTCAGACATGAAATCAATGTCATAAGGCTAGTAGAAGCAAGATGAGTGGATTTAGGTACGACGATTCTAAGCGAAATAAGTCACACAGAAAAAGACAATTATCATAAGCTATCACTTATAGAGGGAATGTAAAAACCGCTACACTTGAACTGAATTACAAAACAGAACAGAGTCTCACGTTTAGAAAACACACTATGGCTGCTTAACTGGAAAGGTGAGGTGGGGTGATTCATAAAACAAGGTTTTCAAATTCGCTCAGATACCGTTCCATACACCCAATATGAAATAGACAAGACCTACTCCTTGCTCAGTGAACTGGACTCAACACCCCCTATTCACCGCAGAAGAATATATGTGACTAGTAAGAATCTTAAAACCTATGTATTGATATCTGTCTGGAAGTGAGTCCAGTGGGTGTAAAGCCGCATAAACACAGCCGTGAAAACCAGCTAAACCCCATTATAAAAATAAATTACTTTTAAAAACCCGTAAAACAAAGACAGTGAAAGAGAGAGAAATTCTTACAAAATTCTTTCAGGTGCTGTGATGCAACCTGGATTGACCATATCTAGACCCACAGCTGGATGAGACATAAGGGTGGACACTCTTGGGGCTGAAAGGTTGGGTGAGGTTGGGTGAGCAAACGCAGACCCTTTAAAATAATACTGCCTGGTACCCATCCCATGGGTCCCAAATCTCCAGGTTCAAGGGCATTTTCCTACATCAAAAACATGCATGAGAAACCCAGAAGATGGTACACCGTGTGATTTTGAAAGGTTTCTAAAACGCACCTCATTTCTCATCTCCTTGTGCTCGGGTTCGCCATTCCAGCTACTTTACTAGCAATCTCCCTACTTGGAGAATCAGCACCTTTAAGCTCCTGTTCCCGACAGGTTGCAATTTGTCCTGAGGATGAACGGGAAGAGGGGCAACCAATGAGAGACTAGATCTAGGTGTTGGGACAGGCACAGGTCACTCTATTTTCCCATCGGGAAGAAGAATTAACCACAGGCTCAGCCTGCCGCCCAGAAGCAGAATAGGGCCTGAGGCAATCCCGCGCTCTTGTGGCCAGCTCCCAAAAAAGCGAGTTGAAAAACGGAGCCCAGGGACACTGCCATTCACAAACCCGCAGAGTTATAAATGATAACTCTCGTCCACAAATATATTGAGGAAGGCAATGAAGAGGATTTGAAAGCAAGGCAGAATTGCAGGAAACAGGTTTCAGGAGGTAGATTCGAATCGCCTTTAAAGCACATGAAAAGTCGCAAAACGTCGACAATGATGCCCTTGGCCAAAAAGGGCGTATGCGTTTTTTCCTGAATATATTCAGGAAAAAACGCATACGCCCTTTTTGGCCAACCAAGCAACCTGGAAAGGCAAATCAGCGCTACAAAGTAGTCTCGCTTCCCATCGGTCAAAAGGGCCATGCTGCAAAAAGTGTCAAAACCAGAAATGCAGGACAGGCCATGGAGAAATGGCAGCCTTGCTACGCTGATGGGCGGGATGTAAATTGCCAACAGCCACTCTGGAGAAGTGTACGGTGTGTCCTGAAACATCTAAAACACACAGCTTAGAGAGCATAGGGCACGTCCACTCATGGGCGTATAAATTGGGAAAACTAAAAATCAGCAAGACACAGGCACCCCAAAGTTTACGGCTGCTCTGTTGACAAGAACCTCCACTTCATGACACCTTAAATATCCCAGGAAAGAGAAAAATGGATAAAGAAGTTGTGGTCCTAATGTACAATGGAATATCACGCAGACATGAAATCAATATCATAAGGCTAGAAGAAGCAAGATGAGTGGACTTAGGTACGATGATTCTATGTGAAATAAGTCACACAGAAAAAGACACTTATCATAAGCTATCACTTATAGAGGGAATGTAAAAACCGCTACACTTAAACTGAGTTACAAAACAGGACAGAATCACACGTTTAGAAAACACACTATGGCTGCTTAACGGGAAAGGTGAGGTGGGGTGATGCATAAAACAAGGGTTTCAAATTCGCTCAGATACCATTCCATACACCCAATATGTAATAGAAAAGACCGACTCATTGCTCAGTGAACTGGACTCAACACCCCCTATTCACCGCACAAGAATATATGTGACTAGTAAGAATCTTAAAACCTATGTATTGATATCTGTCTGGAAGTGAGTCAAGTGGGTGTAAAGCCGCATAAACACAGCCGTGAAAAGCAGATAACCCCATTATAAAAATAAATTACTTTTAAAAACCCGTAAAACAAAGACAGTGAAAGAGAGAGAAATTCTTACAAAATTCGTTCAGAGGCTGTGATGCAACCTGGATTGACCATATCTAGACCCACAGCTGGATGAGACATAAGGGTGGACACACTTGGGGCTGAGAGGTTGGGTGAGGTTGGGTGAGCAAACACAGACCCTTTAAATTAATACTGCCTGGTACCCATCCCATGGGTCCCAAATCTCCAGGTTCAAGGGCATCTTCCTATATCGAAAACATGCATGAGAAACCCAGAAGGTGGTACACCGTGTGATTTTGAAAGGTGTCTAAAACGCACCTCATTTCTCATCTCCTTGTGCTCGGGATCGCCATTCCACCTACTTTACTAGCAATCTCCCTACTTGGAGAATCAGCACCTTTAACCTCCTGTTCCCTACAGGTTGCAATTTGTCCTGAGGATGAACGGAAGAGGGGCAACCAATGAGAGACTAGATCTAGGTGTTGGGACAGGCACAGGTCACTCTATTTTCCCATCAGGAAGAAGAATTAACCACAGGCTCAGCCTGCCGCCCAGAAGCAGAATAGGGCCTGAGGCAATGCCGCGCTCCTGCAGCCAGCTCCCAAAAAAGCGAGTTGAAAAATGGAGCCCAGGGACACTGCCATTCACAAACCCGCAGAGTTATAAATGATAACTCTCGTCCACAAATATATTGAGGGAAGGCAAGAAGAGGATTTGAAAGCAAGGCAGAATTGCAGGAAACAGGTTTCAGGAGGTAGATTCGAATCGCCTTTAAAGCACATGAAAAGTCGCAAAACGTCGACAATGATGCCCTTGGCCAAAAAGGGCGTATGCGTTTTTTCCTGAATATATTCAGGAAAAAACGCATACGCCCTTTTTGGCCAACCAAGCAACCTGGAAAGGCAAATCAGCGCTACAAAGTAGTCTCGCTTACCATCGGTCAAAAGGGCCATGCAGCAAAAATTTTCAAAACCAGAAATGCAGGACAGGCCATGGAGAAATGGCAGCCTTGCTACGCTGATGGGCGGGATGTAAATTGCCAACAGCCACTCTGGAGAAGTGTACGGTGTGTCCTGAAACATCTAAAACACACAGCTTAGGGAGCATAGGGCACGTCCACTCATGGGCGTATAAATTGGGAAAACTAAAAATCAGCAAGACACAGGCACCCCAAAGTTTAGGGCTGCTCTGTTGACTCCACTTCATGACACCTTAAATATCCCAGGAAAGAGAAAAATGGATAAAGAAGTTGTGGTCCTTATGTACAAAGGAATATCACTCAGACATGAAATCAATGTCATAAGGCTAGAAGAAGCAAGATGAGTGGACTTAGGTACGATGATTCTAAGTGAAATAAGTCACACAGAAAAAGACACTTATCATAAGCTATCACTTATAGAGGGAATGTAAAAACCGCTACACTTGAACTGAATTACAAAACAGAACAGAGTCACACGTTTAGAAAACACACTATGGCTGCTTAACGGGAAAGGCGATGTGGGGTGATGCATAAAACAAGGGTTTCAAATTCGCTCAGATACCGTTCCATACACCCAATATGTAATAGAAAAGACCGACTCCTTGCTCAGTGAACTGGACTCAACACCCCCTATTCACCGCACAAGAATATATGTGACTAGTAAGAATCTTAAAACCTATGTATTGATATCTGTCTGGAAGTGAGTCAAGTGGGTGTAAAGCCGCATAAACACAGCCGTGAAAAGCAGCTATACCCCATTATAAAAATAAATTACTTTTAAAAACCCGTAAAACAAAGACAGTGAAAGAGAGAGAAATTCTTACAAAATTCTTTCAGGGGCTGTGATGCAACCTGGATTGACCATATCTAGACCCACAGCTGGATGAGACATAAGGGTGGACACACTTGGGGCTGAGAGTTTGGGTGAGGTTGGGTGAGCAAACACAGACCCTTTAAATTAATACTGCCTGGTACCCATCCCATGGGTCCCAAATCTCCAGGTTCAAGGGCATATTCCTACATCGAAAACATGCATGAGAAACCCAGAAGGTGGTACACCGTGTGATTTTGAAAGGTGTCTAAAACGCACCTCATTTCTCATCTCCTTGTGCTCGGGATCGCCATTCCAGCTACTTTACTAGCAATCTCCCTACTTGGAGAATCAGCACCTTTAACCTCCTGTTCCCTACAGGTTGCAATTTGCCCTGAGGATGAACGGAAGAGGGGCAACCAATGAGAGACTAGATCTAGGTGTTGGGACAGGCACAGGTCACTCTATTTTCCCATCGGGAAGAAGAATTAACCACAGGCTCAGCCTGCCGCCCAGAAGCAGAATAGGGCCTGAGGCAATCCCGCGCTCTTGCGGCCAGCTCCCAAAAAAGCGAGTTGAAAAATGGAGCCCAGGGACACTGCCATTCACAAACCCGCAGAGTTATAAATGATAACTCTCGTCCACAAATATATTGAGGAAGGCAATGAAGAGGATTTGAAAGCAAGGCAGAATTGCAGGAAACAGGTTTCAGGAGGTAGATTCGAATCGCCTTTAAAGCACATGAAAAGTCGCAAAACGTCGACAATGATGCCCTTGGCCAAAAAGGGCGTATGCGTTTTTTCCTGAATATATTCAGGAAAAAACGCATACGCCCTTTTTGGCCAACCAAGCAACCTGGAAAGGCAAATCAGCGCTACAAAGTAGTCTCGCTTCCCATCGGTCAAAAGGGCCATGCTGCAAAAAGTGTCAAAACCAGAAATGCAGGACAGGCCATGGAGAAATGGCAGCCTTGCTACGCTGATGGGCGGGATGTAAATTGCCAACAGCCACTCTGGAGAAGTGTAAGGTGTGTCCTGAAACATCTAAAACACACAGCTTAGGAAGCATAGGGCACGTCCACTCATGGGCGTATAAATTGGGAAAACTAAAAATCAGCAAGACACAGGCACCCCAAAGTTTAGGGCTGCTCTGTTGACAAGAACCTCCACTTCATGACACCTTAAATATCCCAGGAAAGAGAAAAATGGATAAAGAAGTTGTGGTCCTTATGTACCATGGAATATCACGCAGACATGAAATCAATATCATAAGGCTAGAAGAAGCAAGATGAGTGGACTTAGGTACGATGATTCTAAGTGAAATAAGTCACACAGAAAAAGACACTTATCATAAGCTATCACTTATAGAGGGAATGTAAAAACCGCTACACTTGAACTGAATTACAAAACAGAACAGAGTCACACGTTTAGAAAATACACTATGGCTGCTTAACGGGAAAGGCGATGTGGGGTGATGCATAAAACAAGGGTTTCAAATTCGCTCAGATACCGTTCCATACACCCAATATGTAATAGAAAAGACCGACTCCTTGCTCAGTGAACTGGACTCAACACCCCCTATTCACCGCACAAGAATATATGTGACTAGTAAGAATCTTAAAACCTATGTATTGATATCTGTCTGGAAGTGAGTCAAGTGGGTGTAAAGCCGCATAAACACAGCCGTGAAAAGCAGCTATACCCCATTATAAAAATAAATTACTTTTAATAACCCGTAAAACAAAGACAGTGAAAGAGAGAGAAATTCTTACAAAATTCTTTCAGGGGCTGTGATGCAACCTGGATTGACCATATCTAGACCCACAGCTGGATGAGACATAAGGGTGGACACACTTGGGGCTGAGAGGTTGGGTGAGGTTGGGTGAGCAAACACAGACCCCTTAAATTAATACTGCCTGGTACCCATCCCATGGGTCCCAAATCTCCAGGTTCAAGGGCATATTCCTACATCGAAAACATGCATGAGAAACCCAGAAGGTGGTACACCGTGTGATTTTGAAAGGTGTCTAAAACGCACCTCATTTCTCATCTCCTTGTGCTCGGGATCGCCATTCAAGCTACTTTACTAGCAATCTCCCTACTTGGAGAATCAGCACCTTTAACCTCCTGTTCCCTACAGGTTGCAATTTGTCCTGAGGATGAACGGAAGAGGGGCAACCAATGAGAGACTAGATCTAGGTGTTGGGACAGGCACAGGTCACTCTATTTTCCCATCGGGAAGAAGAATTAACCACAGGCTCAGCCTGCCGCCCAGAAGCAGAATAGGGCCTGAGGCAATCCCGCGCTCTTGCGGCCAGCTCCCAAAAAAGCGAGTTGAAAAATGGAGCCCAGGGACACTGCCATTCACAAACCCGCAGAGTTATAAATGATAACTCTCGTCCACAAATATATTGAGGAAGGCAATGAAGAGGATTTGAAAGCAAGGCAGAATTGCAGGAAACAGGTTTCAGGAGGTAGATTCGAATCGCCTTTAAAGCACATGAAAAGTCGCAAAACGTCGACAATGATGCCCTTGGCCAAAAAGGGCGTATGCGTTTTTTCCTGAATATATTCAGGAAAAAACGCATACGCCCTTTTTGGCCAACCAAGCAACCTGGAAAGGCAAATCAGCGCTACAAAGTAATCTCGCTTCCCATCGGTCAAAAGGGCCATGCTGCAAAAAGTGTCAAAACCAGAAATGCAGGACAGGCCATGGAGAAATGGCAGCCTTGCTACGCTGATGGGCGGGATGTAAATTGCCAACAGCCACTCTGGAGAAGTGTACGGTGTGTCCTGAAACATCTAAAACACACAGCTTAGGGAGCATAGGGCACGTCCACTCATGGGCGTATAAATTGGGAAAACTAAAAATCAGCAAGACACAGGCACCCCAAAGTTTAGGGCTGCTCTGTTGACAAGAACCTCCACTTCATGACACCTTAAATATCCCAGGAAAGAGAAAAATGGATAAAGAAGTTGTGGTCCTTATGTACCATGGAATATCACGCAGACATGAAATCAATGTCATAAGGCTAGAAGAAGCAAGATGAGTGGACTTAGGTACGATGATTCTAAGTGAAATAAGTCACACAGAAAAAGACACTTATCATAAGCTATCACTTATAGAGGGAATGTAAAAACCGCTACACTTGAACTGAATTACAAAACAGAACAGAGTCACACGTTTAGAAAACACACTATTGCTGCTTAACGGGAAAGGTGAGGTGGGGTGATGCATAAAACAAGGGTTTCAAATTCGCTCAGATACCGTTCCATACACCCAATATGTAATAGAAAAGACCGACTCCTTGCTCAGTGAACTGGACTCAACACCCCCTATTCACCGCACAAGAATATATGTGACTAGTAAGAATCTTAAAACCTATGTATTGATATCTGTCTGGAAGTGAGTCAAGTGGGTGTAAAGCCGCATAAACACAGCCGTGAAAAGCAGCTATACCCCATTATAAAAATAAATTACTTTTAAAAACCCGTAAAACAAAGACAGTGAAAGAGAGAGAAATTCTTACAAAATTCATTCAGGGGCTGTGATGCAACCTGGATTGACCATATCTAGACCCACAGCTGGATGAGACATAAGGGTGGACACACTTGGGGCTGAGAGGTTGGGTGAGGTTGGGTGAGCAAACACAGACCCTTTAAAGTAATACTGCCTGGTACCCATCGCATGGGTCCCAAATCTCCAGGTTCAAGGGAATATTCCTACATCGAAAACATGCATGAGAAACCCAGAAGGTGGTACACCGTGTGATTTTGAAAGGTTTCTAAAACGCACCTCATTTCTCATCTCCTTGTGCTCGGGTTCGCCATTCCAGCTACTTTACTAGCAATCTCCCTACTTGGAGAATCAGCACCTTTGACCTCCTGTTCCCTACAGGTTGCAATTTGTCCTGAGGATGAACGGAAGAGGGGCAACCAATTAGAGACTAGATCTAGGTGTTGGGACAGGCACAGGTCACTCTATTTTCCCATCAGGAAGAAGAATTAACCACAGGCTCAGCCTGCCGCCCAGAAGCAGAATAGGGCCTGAGGCAATCCCGCGCTCCTGCGGCCAGCTCCCAAAAAAGCGAGTTGAAAAATGGAGCCCAGGGACACTGCCATTCACAAACCCGCAGAGTTATAAATGATAGCTCTCGTCCACAAATATATTGAGGAAGGCAATGAAGAGGATTTGAAAGCAAGGCAGAATTGCAGGAAACAGGTTTCAGGAGGTAGATTCGAATCGCCTTTAAAGCACATGAAAAGTCGCAAAACGTCGACAATGATGCCCTTGGCCAAAAAGGGCGTATGCGTTTTTTCCTGAATATATTCAGGAAAAAACGCATACGCCCTTTTTGGCCAACCAAGCAACCTGGAAAGGCAAATCAGCGCTACAAAGTAGTCTCGCTTCCCATCGGTCAAAAGGGCCATGCTGCAAAAAGTGTCAAAACCAGAAATGCAGGACAGGCCATGGAGAAATGGCAGCCTTGCTACGCTGATGGGCGGGATGTAAATTGCCAACAGCCACTCTGGAGAAGTGTACGGTGTGTCCTGAAACATCTAAAACACACAGCTTAGGGAGCATAGGGCACGTCCACTCATGGGCGTATAAATTGGGAAAACTAAAAATCAGCAAGACACAGGCACCCCAAAGTTTAGGGCTGCTCTGTTGACAAGAACCTCCACTTCATGACACCTTAAATATCCCAGGAAAGAGAAAAATGGATAAAGAAGTTGTGGTCCTTATGTACCATGGAATATCACGCAGACATGAAATCAATGTCATAAGGCTAGAAGAAGCAAGATGAGTGGACTTAGGTACGATGATTCTAAGTGAAATAAGTCACACAGAAAAAGACACTTATCATAAGCTATCACTTATAGAGGGAATGTAAAAACCGCTACACTTGAACTGAATTACAAAACAGAACAGAGTCACACGTTTAGAAAACACACTATGGCTGCTTAACGGGAAAGGTGAGGTGGGGTGATGCATAAAACAAGGGTTTCAAATTCGCTCAGATACCGTTCCATACACCCAATATGTAATAGAAAAGACCGACTCCTTGCTCAGTGAACTGGACTCAACACCCCCTATTCACCGCACAAGGATATATGTGACTAGTAAGAATCTTAAAACCTATGTATTGATATCTGTCTGGAAGTGAGTCAAGTGGGTGTAAAGCCGCATAAACACAGCCGTGAAAAGCAGCTATACCCCATTATAAAAATAAATTATTTTTAAAAACCCGTAAAACAAAGACAGTGAAAGAGAGAGAAATTCTTACAAAATTCATTCAGGGGCTGTGATGCAACCTGGATTGACCATATCTAGACCCACAGCTGGATGAGACATAAGGGTGGACACACTTGGGGCTGAGAGGTTGGGTGAGGTTGGGTGAGCAAACACAGACCCTTTAAAGTAATACTGCCTGGTACCCATCGCATGGGTCCCAAATCTCCAGGTTCAAGGGCATATTCCTACATCGAAAACATGCATGAGAAACCCAGAAGGTGGTACACCGTGTGATTTTGAAAGGTTTCTAAAACGCACCTCATTTCTCATCTCCTTGTGCTCGGGTTCGCCATTCCAGCTACTTTCCTAGCAATCTCCCTACTTGGAGAATCAGCACCTTTAACCTCCTGTTCCCTACAGGTTGCAATTTGTCCTGAGGATGAACGGAAGAGGGGCAACCAATGAGAGACTAGATCTAGGTGTTGGGACAGGCACAGGTCACTCTATTTTCCCATCAGGAAGAAGAATTAACCACAGGCTCAGCCTGCCGCCCAGAAGCAGAATAGGGCCTGAGGCAATCCCGCGCTCCTGCGGCCAGCTCCCAAAAAAGCGAGTTGAAAAATGGAGCCCAGGGACACTGCCATTCACAAACCCGCAGAGTTATAAATGATAACTCTCGTCCACAAATATATTGAGGGAAGGCAACGAAGAGGATTTGAAAGCAAGGCAGAATTGCAGGAAACAGGTTTCAGGAGGTAGATTCGAATCGCCTTTAAAGCACATGAAAAGTCGCAAAACGTCGACAATGATGCCCTTGGCCAAAAAGGGCGTATGCGTTTTTTCCTGAATATATTCAGGAAAAAACGCATACGCCCTTTTTGGCCAACCAAGCAACCTGGAAAGGCAAATCAGCGCTACAAAGAAGTCTCGCTTCCCATCGGTCAAAAGGGCCATGCTGCAGAAAGTGTCAAAACCAGAAATGCAGGACAGGCCATAGAGAAATGGCAGCCTTGCTACGCTGATGGGCGGGATGTAAATTGCCAACAGCCACTCTGGAGAAGTGTACTGTATGTCCTGAAACATCGAAAAAACACAGCTTAGGGAGCATAGGGCACGTCCACTCATGGGCGTATAAATTGGGAAAACTAAAAATCAGGAAGACACAGGCACCCCAAAGTTTAGGGCTGCTCTGTTGACAAGAACCTCCACTTCATGACACCTTAAATATCCCAGGAAAGAGAAAAATGGATAAAGAAGTTGTGGTCCTTATGTACAATGGAATATCACTCAGACATGAAATCAATGTCATAAGGCTAGTAGAAGCAAGATGAGTGGATTTAGGTACGACGATTCTAAGTGAAATAAGTCACACAGAAAAAGACACTTATCATAAGCTATCACTTATAGAGGGAATGTAAAAACTGCTACACTTGCACTGAATTACAAAACAGAACAGAGTCTCACGCTTAGAAAACACACTATGGCTGCTTAACGGGAAAGGTGAGGTGGGGTGATGCATAAAACAAGGGTTTCAAATTGGCTCAGATACCGTTCCATACACCCAATATGTAATAGAAAAGACCTACTCCTTGCTCAGTGAACTGGACTCAACACCCCCTATTCACCGCAGAAGAATATAGGTGACTAGTAAGAATCTTAAAACCTATGTATTGATATCTGTCTGGAAGTGAGTCAAGTGGGTGTAAAGCCGCATAAACACAGCCGTGAAAAGCAGCTATACCCCATTATAAAAATAAATTACTTTTAAAAACCCGTAAAACAAAGACAGTGAAAGAGAGAGAAATTCTTACAAAATTCGTTCAGAGGCTGTGATGCAACCTGGATTGACCATATCTAGACCCACAGCTGGATGAGACATAAGGGTGGACACACTTGGGGCTGAGAGGTTGGGTGAGGTTGGGTGAGCAAACACAGACCCCTTAAAGTAATACTGCCTGGTACCCATCCCATGGGTCCCAAATCTCCAGGTTCAAGGGCATATTCCTACATCGAAAACATGCATGAGAAACCCAGAAGGTGGTACACCGTGTGATTTTGAAAGGTTTCTAAAACGCACCTCATTTCTCATCTCCTTGTGCTCGGGTTCGCCATTCCAGCTACTTTACTAGCAATCTCCCTACTTGGAGAATCAGCACCTTTAACCTCCTGTTCCCTACAGGTTGCAATTTGTCCTGAGGATGAACGGAAGAGTGGCAACCAATGAGAGACTAGATCTAGGTGTTGGGACAGACACAGGTCACTCTATTTTCCCATCAGGAAGAAGAATTAACCACAGGCTCAGCCTGCCGCCCAGAAGCAGAATAGGGCCTGAGGCAATGCCGCGCTCTTAAGGCCAGCTCCCAAAAAAGGGAGTTGAAAAATGGAGCCCAGGGACACTGCCATTCACAAACCCGCAGAGTTATAAATGATAACTCTCGTCCACAAATATATTGAGGGAAGGCAACGAAGAGGATTTGAAAGCAAGGCAGAATTGCAGGAAACAGGTTTCAGGAGGTAGATTCGAATCGCCTTTAAAGCACATGAAAAGTCGCAAAACGTCGACAATGATGCCCTTGGCCAAAAAGGGCGTACGCGTTTTTTCCTGAATATATTCAGGAAAAAACGCGTACGCCCTTTTTGGCCAACCAAGCAACCTGGAAAGGCAAATCAGCGCTACAAAGAAGTCTCGCTTCCCATCGGTCAAAAGGGCCATGCTGCAAAAAGTGTCAAAACCAGAAATGCAGGACAGGCCATGGAGAAATGGCAGCCTTGCTACGCTGATGGGCGGGATGTAAATTGCCAACAGCCACTCTGGAGAAGTGTACGGTGTGTCCTGAAACATCTAAAACACACAGCTTAGGGAGCATAGGGCACGTCCACTCATGGGCGTATAAATTGGGAAAACTAAAAATCAGCAAGACACAGGCACCCCAAAGTTTAGCGCTGCTCTGTTGACAGGAACCTCCACTTCATGACACCTTAAATATCCCAGGAAAGAGAAAAATGGATAAAGAAGTTGTGGTCCTTATGTACAATGGAATATCACTCAGACATGAAATCAATGTCATAAGTCTAGAAGAAGCAAGATGAGTGGATTTAGGTACGACGATTCTAAGTGAAATAAGTCACACAGAAAAAGACACTTATCATAAGCTATCACTTATAGAGGGAATGTAAAAACCGCTACACTTGAACTGAATTACAAAACAGAACAGAGTCACACGTTTAGAAAACACACTATGGCTGCTTAACGGGAAAGGTGAGGTGGGGTGATGCATAAAACAAGGGTTTCAAATTGGCTCAGATAGCGTTCCATACACCCAATATGTAATAGAAAAGACCGACTCCTTGCTCAGTGAACTGGACTCAACACCCCCTATTCACCGCACAAGAATATATGTGACTAGTAAGAATCTTAAAACCTATGTATTGATATCTGTCTGGAAGTGAGTCAAGTGGGTGTAAAGCCGCATAAACACAGCCGTGAAAAGCAGCTATACCCCATTATAAAAATAAATTACTTTTAAAAACACGTAAAACAAAGACAGTGAAAGAGAGAGATATTCTTACAAAATTCATTCAGGGGCTGTGATGCAACCTGGATTGACCATATCTAGACACACAGCTGGATGAGACATAAGGGTGGACACACTTGGGGCTGAGAGGTTGGGTGAGGTTGGGTGAGCAAACACAGACCCTTTAAAGTAATACTGCCTGGTACCCATCGCATGGGTCCCAAATCTCCAGGTTCAAGGGCATATTCCTACATCGAAAACATGCATGAGAAACCCAGAAGGTGGTACACCGTGTGATTTTGAAAGGTTTCTAAAACGCACCTCATTTCTCATCTCCTTGTGCTCGGGTTCGCCATTCCAGCTACTTTACTAGCAATCTCCCTACTTGGAGAATCAGCACCTTTAACCTCCTGTTCCCTACAGGTTGCAATTTGTCCTGAGGATGAACGGAAGAGGGGCAACCAATGAGAGACTAGATCTAGGTGTTGGGACAGGCACAGGTCACTCTATTTTCCCATCAGGAAGAAGAATTAACCACAGGCTCAGCCTGCCGCCCAGAAGCAGAATAGGGCCTGAGGCAATCCCGCGCTCCTGCGGCCAGCTCCCAAAAAAGCGAGTTGAAAAATGGAGCCCAGGGACACTGCCATTCACAAACCCGCAGAGTTATAAATGATAACTCTCGTCCACAAATATATTGAGGGAAGGCAACGAAGAGGATTTGAAAGCAAGGCAGAATTGCAGGAAACAGGTTTCAGGAGGTAGATTCGAATCGCCTTTAAAGCACATGAAAAGTCGCAAAACGTCGACAATGATGCCCTTGGCCAAAAAGGGCGTATGCGTTTTTTCCTGAATATATTCAGGAAAAAACGCATACGCCCTTTTTGGCCAACCAAGCAACCTGGAAAGGCAAATCAGCGCTACAAAGAAGTCTCGCTTCCCATCGGTCAAAAGGGCCATGCTGCAGAAAGTGTCAAAACCAGAAATGCAGGACAGGCCATGGAGAAATGGCAGCCTTGCTACGCTGATGGGCGGGATGTAAATTGCCAACAGCCACTCTGGAGAAGTGTACTGTATGTCCTGAAACATCGAAAAAACACAGCTTAGGGAGCATAGGGCACGTCCACTCATGGGCGTATAAATTGGGAAAACTAAAAATCAGGAAGACACAGGCACCCCAAAGTTTAGGGCTGCTCTGTTGACAAGAGCCTCCACTTCATGACACCTTAAATATCCCAGGAAAGAGAAAAATGGATAAAGAAGTTGTGGTCCTTATGTACAATGGAATATCACTCAGACATGAAATCAATGTCATAAGGCTAGTAGAAGCAAGATGAGTGGATTTAGGTACGACGATTCTAAGTGAAATAAGTCACACAGAAAAAGACACTTATCATAAGCTATCACTTATAGAGGGAATGTAAAAACCGCTACACTTGCACTGAATTACAAAACAGAACAGAGTCTCACGCTTAGAAAACACACTATGGCTGCTTAACGGGAAAGGTGTGGTGGGGTGATGCATAAAACAAGGGTTTCAAATTGGCTCAGATACCGTTCCATACACCCAATATGTAATAGAAAAGACCTACTCCTTGCTCAGTGAACTGGACACAACACCCCCTATTCACCGCAGAAGAATATAGGTGACTAGTAAGAATCTTAAAACCTATGTATTGATATCTGTCTGGAAGTGAGTCAAGTGGGTGTAAAGCCGCATAAACACAGCCGTGAAAAGCAGCTATACCCCATTATAAAAATAAATTACTTTTAAAAACCCGTAAAACAAAGACAGTGAAAGAGAGAGAAATTCTTACAAAATTCGTTCAGAGGCTGTGATGCAACCTGGATTGACCATATCTAGACCCACAGCTGGATGAGACATAAGGGTGGACACACTTGGGGCTGAGAGGTTGGGTGAGGTTGGGTGAGCAAACACAGACCCTTTAAAGTAATACTGCCTGGTACCCATCCCATGGGTCCCAAATCTCCAGGTTCAAGGGCATATTCCTACATCGAAAACATGCATGAGAAACCCAGAAGGTGGTACACCGTGTGATTTTGAAAGGTTTCTAAAACGCACCTCATTTCTCATCTCCTTGTGCTCGGGTTCGCCATTCCAGCTACTTTACTAGCAATCTCCCTACTTGGAGAATCAGCACCTTTAACCTCCTGTTCCCTACAGGTTGCAATTTGTCCTGAGGATGAACGGAAGAGGGGCAACCAATGAGAGACTAGATCTAGGTGTTGGGACAGACACAGGTCACTCTATTTTCCCATCAGGAAGAAGAATTAACCACAGGCTCAGCCTGCCGCCCAGAAGCAGAATAGGGCCTGAGGCAATGCCGCGCTCTTAAGGCCAGCTCCAAAAAAAGGGAGTTGAAAAATGGAGCCCAGGGACACTGCCATTCACAATCCCGCAGAGTTATAAATGATAACTCTCGTCCACAAATATATTGAGGGAAGGCAACGAAGAGGATTTGAAAGCAAGGCAGAATTGCAGGAAACAGGTTTCAGGAGGTAGATTCGAATCGCCTTTAAAGCACATGAAAAGTCGCAAAACGTCGACAATGATGCCCTTGGCCAAAAAGGGCGTACGCGTTTTTTCCTGAATATATTCAGGAAAAAACGCGTACGCCCTTTTTGGCCAACCAAGCAACCTGGAAAGGCAAATCAGCGCTACAAAGAAGTCTCGCTTCCCATCGGTCAAAAGGGCCATTCTGCAAAAAGTGTCAAAACCAGAAATGCAGGACAGGCCATGGAGAAATGGCAGCCTTGCTACGCTGATGGGCGGGATGTAAATTGCCAACAGCCACTCTGGAGAAGTGTACGGTGTGTCCTGAAACATCTAAAACACACAGCTTAGGGAGCATAGGGCACGTTCACTCATGGGCGTATAAATTGGGAAAACTAAAAATCAGCAAGACACAGGCACCCCAAAGTTTAGGGCTGCTCTGTTGACAAGAACCTCCACTTCATGACACCTTAAATATCCCAGGAAAGAGAAAAATGGATAAAGAAGTTGTGGTCCTTATGTACAAAGGAATATCACTCAGACATGAAATCAATGTCATAAGGCTAGAAGAAGCAAGATGAGTGGACTTAGGTACAATGATTCTAAGAGAAATAAGTTACACAGAAAAAGACACTTATCATAAGCTATCACTTATAGAGGGAATGTAAAAACCGCTACACTTGAACTGAATTACAAAACAGAACAGAGTCACACGTTTAGAAAACACACTATGGATGCTTAAAG
Source organism: Eschrichtius robustus (assembly GCF_028021215.1). NCBI lineage: Eukaryota > Metazoa > Chordata > Mammalia > Artiodactyla > Eschrichtiidae > Eschrichtius > Eschrichtius robustus. Next base: position 472,682 of record NW_027175231.1, read on the forward strand.
GGAAAGGTGAGGTGGGGTGATGCATAAAACAAGGGTTTCAAATTGGCTCAGATACCGTTCCATACACCCAATATGTAATAGAAAAGACCGACTCCTTGCTCAGTGAACTGGACTCAACACCCCCTATTCACCGCAAAAGAATATATGTGACTAGTAAGAATCTTAAAACCTATGTATTGATATCTGTCTGGAAGTGAGTCAAGTGGGTGTAAAGCCGCATAAACACAGCCGTGAAAAGCAGCTATACCCCATTATAAAAATAAATTACTTTTAAAAACCCGTAAAACAAAGACAGTGAAAGAGAGAGAAATTCTTACAAAATTCGTTCAGGGGCTGTGATGCAACCTGGATTGACCATATCTAGACCCACAGCTGGATGAGACATAAGGGTGGACACACTTGGGGCTGAGAGGTTGGGTGAGGTTGGGTGAGCAAACACAGACCCTTTAAAGTAATACTGCCTGGTACCCATCGCATGGGTCCCAAATCTCCAGGTTCAAGGGCATATTCCTTCATCGAAAATATGCATGAGAAACCCAGAAGGTGGTACACCGTGTGATTTTGAAAGGTTTCTAAAACGCACCTCATTTCTCATCTCCTTGTGCTCGGGTTCGCCATTCCAGCTACTTTACTAGCAATCTCCCTACTTGGAGAATCAGCACCTTTAACCTCCTGTTCCCTACAGGTTGCAATTTGTCCTGAGGATGAACGGAAGAGGGGCAACCAATGAGAGACTAGATCTAGGTGTTGGGACAGGCACAGGTCACTCTATTTTCCCATCAGGAAGAAGAATTAACCACAGGCTCAGCCTGCCGCCCAGAAGCAGAATAGGGCCTGAGGCAATCCCACGCTCCTGAGGCCAGCTCCCAAAAAAGCGAGTTGAAAAATGGAGCCCAGGGACACTGCCATTCACAAACCCGCAGAGTTATAAATGATAACTCTCGTCCACAAATATATTGAGGGAAGGCAACGAAGAGGATTTGAAAGCAAGGCAGAATTGCAGGAAACAGGTTTCAGGAGGTAGATTCGAATCGCCTTTAAAGCACATGAAAAGTCGCAAAACGTCGACAATGATGCCCTTGGCCAAAAAGGGCGTATGCGTTTTTTCCTGAATATATTCAGGAAAAAACGCATACGCCCTTTTTGGCCAACCAAGCAACCTGGAAAGGCAAATCAGCGCTACAAAGAAGTCTCGCTTCCCATCGGTCAAAAGGGCCATGCTGCATAAAGTGTCAAAACCAGAAATGCAGGACAGGCCATAGAGAAATGGCAGCCTTGCTACGCTGATGGGCGGGATGTAAATTGCCAACAGCCACTCTGGAGAAGTGTACTGTATGTCCTGAAACATCGAAAAAACACAGCTTAGGGAGCATAGGGCAAGTCCACTCATGGGCGTATAAATTGGGAAAACTAAAAATCAGGAAGACACAGGCACCCCAAAGTTTAGGGCTGCTCTGTTGACAAGAACCTCCACTTCATGACACCTTAAATATCCCAGGAAAGAGAAAAATGGATAAAGAAGTTGTGGTCCTTATGTACAATGGAATATCACTCAGACATGAAATCAATGTCATAAGGCTAGTAGAAGCAAGATGAGTGGATTTAGGTACGACGATTCTAAGTGAAATAAGTCACACAGAAAAAGACACTTATCATAAGCTATCACTTATAGAGGGAATGTAAAAACTGCTACACTTGCACTGAATTACAAAACAGAACAGAGTCTCACGCTTAGAAAACACACTATGGCTGCTTAACGGGAAAGGTGAGGTGGGGTGATGCATAAAACAAGGGTTTCAAATTGGCTCAGATACCGTTCCATACACCCAATATGTAATAGAAAAGACCTACTCCTTGCTCAGTGAACTGGACTCAACACCCCCTATTCACCGCAGAAGAATATAGGTGACTAGTAAGAATCTTAAAACCTATGTATTGATATCTGTCTGGAAGTGAGTCAAGTGGGTGTAAAGCCGCATAAACACAGCCGTGAAAAGCAGCTATACCCCATTATAAAAATAAATTACTTTTAAAAACCCGTAAAACAAAGACAGTGAAAGAGAGAGAAATTCTTACAAAATTCGTTCAGAGGCTGTGATGCAACCTGGATTGACCATATCTAGACCCACAGCTGGATGAGACATAAGGGTGGACACACTTGGGGCTGAGAGGTTGGGTGAGGTTGGGTGAGCAAACACAGACCCCTTAAAGTAATACTGCCTGGTACCCATCCCATGGGTCCCAAATCTCCAGGTTCAAGGGCATATTCCTACATCGAAAACATGCATGAGAAACCCAGAAGGTGGTACACCGTGTGATTTTGAAAGGTTTCTAAAACGCACCTAATTTCTCATCTCCTTGTGCTCGGGTTCGCCATTCCAGCTACTTTACTAGCAATCTCCCTACTTGGAGAATCAGCACCTTTAACCTCCTGTTCCCTACAGGTTGCAATTTGTCCTGAGGATGAACGGAAGAGTGGCAACCAATGAGAGACTAGATCTAGGTGTTGGGACAGACACAGGTCACTCTATTTTCCCATCAGGAAGAAGAATTAACCACAGGCTCAGCCTGCCGCCCAGAAGCAGAATAGGGCCTGAGGCAATGCCGCGCTCTTAAGGCCAGCTCCCAAAAAAGGGAGTTGAAAAATGGAGCCCAGGGACACTGCCATTCACAAACCCGCAGAGTTATAAATGATAACTCTCGTCCACAAATATATTGAGGGAAGGCAACGAAGAGGATTTGAAAGCAAGGCAGAATTGCAGGAAACAGGTTTCAGGAGGTAGATTCGAATCGCCTTTAAAGCACATGAAAAGTCGCAAAACGTCGACAATGATGCCCTTGGCCAAAAAGGGCGTACGCGTTTTTTCCTGAATATATTCAGGAAAAAACGCGTACGCACTTTTTGGCCAACCAAGCAACCTGGAAAGGCAAATCAGCGCTACAAAGAAGTCTCGCTTCCCATCGGTCAAAAGGGCCATGCTGCAAAAAGTGTCAAAACCAGAAATGCAGGACAGGCCATGGAGAAATGGCAGCCTTGCTACGCTGATGGGCGGGATGTAAATTGCCAACAGCCACTCTGGAGAAGTGTACGGTGTGTCCTGAAACATCTAAAACACACAGCTTAGGGAGCATAGGGCACGTCCACTCATGGGCGTATAAATTGGGAAAACTAAAAATCAGCAAGACACAGGCACCCCAAAGTTTAGCGCTGCTCTGTTGACAGGAACCTCCACTTCATGACACCTTAAATATCCCAGGAAAGAGAAAAATGGATAAAGAAGTTGTGGTCCTTATGTACAATGGAATATCACTCAGACATGAAATCAATGTCATAAGGCTACTGGAAGCAAGATGAGTGGATTTAGGTACGACGATTCTAAGTGAAATAAGTCACACAGAAAAAGACACTTATCATAAGCTATCACTTATAGAGGGAATGTAAAAACCGCTACACTTGAACTGAATTACAAAACAGAACAGAGTCACACGTTTAGAAAACACACTATGGCTGCTTAACGGGAAAGGTGAGGTGGGGTGATGCATAAAACAAGGGTTTCAAATTGGCTCAGATAGCGTTCCATACACCCAATATGTAATAGAAAAGACCGACTCCTTGCTCAGTGAACTGGACTCAACACCCCCTATTCACCGCACAAGAATATATGTGACTAGTAAGAATCTTAAAACCTATGTATTGATATCTGTCTGGAAGTGAGTCAAGTGGGTGTAAAGCCGCATAAACACAGCCGTGAAAAGCAGCTATACCCCATTATAAAAATAAATTACTTTTAAAAACACGTAAAACAAAGACAGTGAAAGAGAGAGAAATTCTTACAAAATTCATTCAGGGGCTGTGATGCAACCTGGATTGACCATATCTAGACACACAGCTGGATGAGACATAAGGGTGGACACACTTGGGGCTGAGAGGTTGGGTGAGGTTGGGTGAGCAAACACAGACCCTTTAAAGTAATACTGCCTGGTACCCATCGCATGGGTCCCAAATCTCCAGGTTCAAGGGCATATTCCTACATCGAAAACATGCATGAGAAACCCAGAAGGTGGTACACCGTGTGATTTTGAAAGGTTTCTAAAACGCACCTCATTTCTCATCTCCTTGTGCTCGGGTTCGCCATTCCAGCTACTTTACTAGCAATCTCCCTACTTGGAGAATCAGCACCTTTAACCTCCTGTTCCCTACAGGTTGCAATTTGTCCTGAGGATGAACGGAAGAGGGGCAACCAATGAGAGACTAGATCTAGGTGTTGGGACAGGCACAGGTCACTCTATTTTCCCATCAGGAAGAAGAATTAACCACAGGCTCAGCCTGCCGCCCAGAAGCAGAATAGGGCCTGAGGCAATCCCGCGCTCCTGCGGCCAGCTCCCAAAAAAGCGAGTTGAAAAATGGAGCCCAGGGACACTGCCATTCACAAACCCGCAGAGTTATAAATGATAACTCTCGTCCACAAATATATTGAGGGAAGGCAACGAAGAGGATTTGAAAGCAAGGCAGAATTGCAGGAAACAGGTTTCAGGAGGTAGATTCGAATCGCCTTTAAAGCACATGAAAAGTCGCAAAACGTCGACAATGATGCCCTTGGCCAAAAAGGGCGTATGTGTTTTTTCCTGAATATATTCAGGAAAAAACGCATACGCCCTTTTTGGCCAACCAAGCAACCTGGAAAGGCAAATCAGCGCTACAAAGAAGTCTCGCTTCCCATCGGTCAAAAGGGCCATGCTGCAGAAAGTGTCAAAACCAGAAATGCAGGACAGGCCATGGAGAAATGGCAGCCTTGCTACGCTGATGGGCGGGATGTAAATTGCCAACAGCCACTCTGGAGAAGTGTACTGTATGTCCTGAAACATCGAAAAAACACAGCTTAGGGAGCATAGGGCACGTCCACTCATGGGCGTATAAATTGGGAAAACTAAAAATCAGGAAGACACAGGCACCCCAAAGTTTAGGGCTGCTCTGTTGACAAGAGCCTCCACTTCATGACACCTTAAATATCCCAGGAAAGAGAAAAATGGATAAAGAAGTTGTGGTCCTTATGTACAATGGAATATCACTCAGACATGAAATCAATGTCATAAGGCTAGTAGAAGCAAGATGAGTGGATTTAGGTACGACGATTCTAAGTGAAATAAGTCACACAGAAAAAGACACTTATCATAAGCTATCACTTATAGAGGGAATGTAAAAACCGCTACACTTGCACTGAATTACAAAACAGAACAGAGTCTCACGCTTAGAAAACACACTATGGCTGCTTAACGGGAAAGGTGTGGTGGGGTGATGCATAAAACAAGGGTTTCAAATTGGCTCAGATACCGTTCCATACACCCAATATGTAATAGAAAAGACCTACTCCTTGCTCAGTGAACTGGACTCAACACCCCCTATTCACCGCAGAAGAATATAGGTGACTAGTAAGAATCTTAAAACCTATGTATTGATATCTGTCTGGAAGTGAGTCAAGTGGGTGTAAAGCCGCCTAAACACAGCCGTGAAAAGCAGCTATACCCCATTATAAAAATAAATTACTTTTAAAAACCCGTAAAACAAAGACAGTGAAAGAGAGAGAAATTCTTACAAAATTCGTTCAGAGGCTGTGATGCAACCTGGATTGACCATATCTAGACCCACAGCTGGATGAGACATAAGGGTGGACACACTTGGGGCTGAGAGGTTGGGTGAGGTTGGGTGAGCAAACACAGACCCTTTAAAGTAATACTGCCTGGTACCCATCCCATGGGTCCCAAATCTCCAGGTTCAAGGGCATATTCCTACATCGAAAACATGCATGAGAAACCCAGAAGGTGGTACACCGTGTGATTTTGAAAGGTTTCTAAAACGCACCTCATTTCTCATCTCCTTGTGCTCGGGTTCGCCATTCCAGCTACTTTACTAGCAATCTCCCTACTTGGAGAATCAGCACCTTTAACCTCCTGTTCCCTACAGGTTGCAATTTGTCCTGAGGATGAACGGAAGAGGGGCAACCAATGAGAGACTAGATCTAGGTGTTGGGACAGACACAGGTCACTCTATTTTCCCATCAGGAAGAAGAATTAACCACAGGCTCAGCCTGCCGCCCAGAAGCAGAATAGGGCCTGAGGCAATGCCGCGCTCTTAAGGCCAGCTCCCAAAAAAGGGAGTTGAAAAATGGAGCCCAGGGACACTGCCATTCACAATCCCGCAGAGTTATAAATGATAACTCTCGTCCACAAATATATTGAGGGAAGGCAACGAAGAGGATTTGAAAGCAAGGCAGAATTGCAGGAAACAGGTTTCAGGAGGTAGATTCGAATCGCCTTTAAAGCACATGAAAAGTCGCAAAACGTCGACAATGATGCCCTTGGCCAAAAAGGGCGTACGCGTTTTTTCCTGAATATATTCAGGAAAAAACGCGTACGCCCTTTTTGGCCAACCAAGCAACCTGGAAAGGCAAATCAGCGCTACAAAGAAGTCTCGCTTCCCATCGGTCAAAAGGGCCATTCTGCAAAAAGTGTCAAAACCAGAAATGCAGGACAGGCCATGGAGAAATGGCAGCCTTGCTACGCTGATGGGCGGGATGTAAATTGCCAACAGCCACTCTGGAGAAGTGTACGGTGTGTCCTGAAACATCTAAAACACACAGCTTAGGGAGCATAGGGCACGTTCACTCATGGGCGTATAAATTGGGAAAACTAAAAATCAGCAAGACACAGGCACCCCAAAGTTTAGGGCTGCTCTGTTGACAAGAACCTCCACTTCATGACACCTTAAATATCCCAGGAAAGAGAAAAATGGATAAAGAAGTTGTGGTCCTTATGTACAAAGGAATATCACTCAGACATGAAATCAATGTCATAAGGCTAGAAGAAGCAAGATGAGTGGACTTAGGTACAATGATTCTAAGTGAAATAAGTCACACAGAAAAAGACACTTATCATAAGCTATCACTTATAGAGGGAATGTAAAAACCGCTACACTTGAACTGAATTACAAAACAGAACAGAGTCACACGTTTATAAAACACACTATGGCTGCTTAAAGGGAAAGGTGAGGTGGGGTGATGCATAAAACAAGGGTTTCAAATTGGCTCAGATACCGTTCCATACACCCAATATGTAATAGAAAAGACCGACTCCTTGCTCAGTGAACTGGACTCAACACCCCCTATTCACCGCAAAAGAATATATGTGACTAGTAAGAATCTTAAAACCTATGTATTGATATCTGTCTGGAAGTGAGTCAAGTGGGTGTAAAGCCGCATAAACACAGCCGTGAAAAGCAGCTATACCCCATTATAAAAATAAATTACTTTTAAAAACCTGTAAAACAAAGACAGTGAAAGAGAGAGAAATTCTTACAAAATTCGTTCAGGGGCTGTGATGCAACCTGGATTGACCATATCTAGACCCACAGCTGGATGAGACATAAGGGTGGACACACTTGGGGCTGAGAGGTTGGGTGAGGTTGGGTGAGCAAACACAGACCCTTTAAAGTAATACTGCCTGGTACCCATCGCATGGGTCCCAAATCTCCAGGTTCAAGGGCATATTCCTTCATCGAAAACATGCATGAGAAACCCAGAAGGTGGTACACCGTGTGATTTTGAAAGGTTTCTAAAACGCACCTCATTTCTCATCTCCTTGTGCTCGGGTTCGCCATTCCAGCTACTTTACTAGCAATCTCCCTACTTGGAGAATCAGCACCTTTAACCTCCTGTTCCCTACAGGTTGCAATTTGTCCTGAGGATGAACGGAAGAGGGGCAACCAATGAGAGACTAGATCTAGGTGTTGGGACAGGCACAGGTCACTCTATTTTCCCATCAGGAAGAAGAATTAACCACAGGCTCAGCCTGCCGCCCAGAAGCAGAATAGGGCCTGAGGCAATCCCACGCTCCTGAGGCCAGCTCCCAAAAAAGCGAGTTGAAAAATGGAGCCCAGGGACACTGCCATTCACAAACCCGCAGAGTTATAAATGATAACTCTCGTCCACAAATATATTGAGGGAAGGCAACGAAGAGGATTTGAAAGCAAGGCAGAATTGCAGGAAACAGGTTTCAGGAGGTAGATTCGAATCGCCTTTAAAGCACATGAAAAGTCGCAAAACGTCGACAATGATGCCCTTGGCCAAAAAGGGCGTACGCGTTTTTTCCTGAATATATTCAGGAAAAAACGCGTACGCCCTTTTTGGCCAACCAAGCAACCTGGAAAGGCAAATCAGCGCTACAAAGAAGTCTCGCTTCCCATCGGTCAAAAGGGCCATTCTGCAAAAAGTGTCAAAACCAGAAATGCAGGACAGGCCATGGAGAAATGGCAGCCTTGCTACGCTGATGGGCGGGATGTAAATTGCCAACAGCCACTCTGGAGAAGTGTACGGTGTGTCCTGAAACATCTAAAACACACAGCTTAGGGAGCATAGGGCACGTCCACTCATGGGCGTATAAATTGGGAAAACTAAAAATCAGGAAGACACAGGCACCCCAAAGTTTAGGGCTGCTCTGTTGACAAGAACCTCCACTTCATGACACCTTAAATATCCCACGAAAGAGAAAAATGGATAAAGAAGTTGTGGTCCTTATGTACAATGGAATATCACTCAGACATGAAATCAATGTCATAAGGCTAGTAGAAGCAAGATGAGTGGATTTAGGTACGACGATTCTAAGTGAAATAAGTCACACAGAAAAAGACACTTATCATAAGCTATCACTTATAGAGGGAATGTAAAAACCGCTACACTTGCACTGAATTACAAAACAGAACAGAGTCTCACGCTTAGAAAACACACTATGGATGCTTAACGGGAAAGGTGAGGTGGGGTGATGCATAAAACAAGGTTTTCAAATTTGCTCAGATACCGTTCCATACACCCAATATGTAATAGAAAAGACCTACTCCTTGCTCAGTGAACTGGACTCAACACCCCCTATTCACCGCAGAAGAATATAGGTGACTAGTAAGAATCTTAAAACCTATGTATTGATATCTGTCTGGAAGTGAGTCAAGTGGGTGTAAAGCCGCATAAACACAGCCGTGAAAAGCAGATAACCCCATTATAAAAATAAATTACTTTTAAAAACCCGTAAAACAAAGACAGTGAAAGAGAGAGAAATTCTTACAAAATTCGTTCAGAGGCTGTGATGCAACCTGGATTGACCATATCTAGACCCACAGCTGGATGAGACATAAGGGTGGACACACTTGGGGCTGAGAGTTTGGGTGAGGTTGGGTGAGCAAACACAGACCCTTTAAAGTAATACTGCCTGGTACCCATCCCATGGTTCCCAAATCTCCAGGTTCAAGGGCATATTCCTACATCGAAAACATGCATGAGAAACCCAGAAGGTGGTACACCGTGTGATTTTGAAAGGTTTCTAAAACGCACCTCATTTCTCATCTCCTTGTGCTCGGGTTCGCCATTCCAGCTACTTTACTAGCAATCTCCCTACTTGGAGAATCAGCACCTTTAACCTCCTGTTCCCTACAGGTTGCAATTTGTCCTGAGGATGAACGGAAGAGGGGCAACCAATGAGAGACTAGATCTAGGTGTTGGGACAGGCACAGGTCACTCTATTTTCCCATCAGGAAGAAGAATTAACCACAGGCTCAGCCTGCCGCCCAGAAGCAGAATAGGGCCTGAGGCAATCCCGCGCTCTTAAGGCCAGCTCCCAAAAAAGGGAGTTGAAAAATGGAGCCCAGGGACACTGCCATTCACAAACCCGCAGAGTTATAAATGATAACTCTCGTCCACAAATATATTGAGGGAAGGCAACGAAGAGGATTTGAAAGCAAGGCAGAATTGCAGGAAACAGGTTTCAGGAGGTAGATTCGAATCGCCTTTAAAGCACATGAAAAGTCGCAAAACGTCGACAATGATGCCCTTGGCCAAAAAGGGCGTACGCGTTTTTTCCTGAATATATTCAGGAAAAAACGCGTACGCCCTTTTTGGCCAACCAAGCAACCTGGAAAGGCAAATCAGCGCTACAAAGAAGTCTCGCTTCCCATCGGTCAAAAGGGCCATGCTGCAAAAAGTGTCAAAACCAGAAATGCAGGACAGGCCATGGAGAAATGGCAGCCTTACTACGCTGATGGGCGGGATGTAAATTGCCAACAGCCACTCTGGAGAAGTGTACGGTGTGTCCTGAAACATCTAAAACACACAGCTTAGGGAGCATAGGGCACGTCCACTCATGGGCGTATAAATTGGGAAAACTAAAAATCAGCAAGACACAGGCACCCCAAAGTTTAGCGCTGCTCTGTTGACAGGAACCTCCACTTCATGACACCTTAAATATCCCAGGAAAGAGAAAAATGGATAAAGAAGTTGTGTTCCTTATGTACAATGGAATATCACTCAGAAATGAAATCAATGTCATAAGGCTACTGGAAGCAAGATGAGTGGATTTAGGTACGATGATTCTAAGTGAAATAAGTCACACAGAAAAAGACACTTATCATAAGCTATCACTTATAGAGGGAATGTAAAAACCGCTACACTTGAACTGAATTACAAAACAGAACAGAGTCACACGTTTAGAAAACACACTATGGCTGCTTAACGGGAAAGGTGAGGTGGGGTGATGCATAAAACAAGGGTTTCAAATTCGCAGAGATACCGATCCATACACCCAATATGTAATAGACAAGACCTACTCCTTGCTCAGTGAACTGGACTCAACACCCCCTATTCAACGCACAAGAATATATCTGACTAGTAAGAATCGTAAAACCTATGTATTGATATCTCTTTGGAAGTGAGTCAAGTGGGTGCAAAGCCTCATAAACACAGCCGTGAAAAGGAGCTAAACCCCATTATAAAAATAAATTACTTTAAAAAACACATAAAACAAAGACAGTGAAAGAGAGAGAAATTCTTACACAATTCGTTCAGGGGCTGTGATGCAACCTGGATTGACCATATCTAGACCCACAGCTGGATGAGACATAAGGGTGGACACTCTTGGGGCTGAGAGTTTGGGTGAGCAAACGCAGACCCTTTAAAGTAATACTGCGTGGTACCCATCCCATGGGTCCCAAATCTCCAGGTTCAAGGGCATCTTCCTACATCAAAAACATGCATGAGAAACCCAGAAGATGGTACACCGTGTGATTTTGAAAGGTTTTTAAAACGCTCCTCATTTCTCATCTCCTTGTGCTCGGGTTCGCCATTCCAGCTACTTTACTAGCAAACTCCCTACGTGGAGAATCAGCACCTTTAACCTCCTGTTCCCTACAGGTTGCAATTTGTCCTGAGGATGAACGGGAAGAGGGGCAACCAATGAGAGACTAGATCTAGGTGTTGGGACAGGCACAGGTCACTCTATTTTCCCATCAGGAAGAAGAATTAACCACAGGCTCAGCCTGCCGCCCAGAAGCAGAATAGGGCCTGAGGCAATCCCGCACTCTTACAGCCAGCTCCCAAAAAAGGGAGTTGAAAAATGGAGCCCAGGGACACTGCCATTCACAAACCCGCAGAGTTATAAATGATAACTCTCGTCCACATATATATTGAGGGAAGGCAACGAAGAGGATTTGAAAGCAAGGCAGAATTGCAGGAAACAGGTTTCAGGAGGTAGATTCGAATCGCCTTTAAAGCACATGAAAAGTCGCAAAACGTCGACAATGATGCCCTTGGCCAAAAAGGGCGTATGCGTTTTTTCCTGAATATATTCAGGAAAAAACGCGTACGCCCTTTTTGGCCAACCAAGCAACCTGGAAAGGCAAATCAGCGCTACAAAGAAGTCTCGCTTCCCATCGGTCAAAAGGGCCATGCTGCAAAAAGTGTCAAAACCAGAAATGCAGGACAGGCCATGGAGAAATGGCAGCCTTGCTACGCTGATGGGCGGGATGTAAATTGCCAACAGCCACTCTGGAGAAGTGTACGGTGTGTCCTGAAACATCTAAAACACACAGCTTAGGGAGCATAGGGCACGTCCACTCATGGGCGTATAAATTGGGAAAACTAAAAATCAGCAAGACACAGGCACCCCAAAGTTTAGGGCTGCTCTGTTGACAAGAACCTCCACTTCATGACACCTTAAATATCCCAGGAAAGAGAAAAATGGATAAAGAAGTTGTGGTCCTTATGTACAAAGGAATATCACTCAGACATGAAATCAATGTCATAAGGCTAGAAGAAGCAAGATGAGTGGACTTAGGTACGATGATTCTAAGTGAAATAAGTCACACAGAAAAAGACACTTATCATAAGCTATCACTTATAGAGGGAATGTAAAAACCGCTACACTTGAACTGAATTACAAAACAGAACAGAGTCACACGTTTAGAAAACACACTATGGCTGCTTAACGGGAAAGGTGAGGTGGGGTGATGCATAAAACAAGGGTTTCAAATTGGCTCAGATACCGTTCCATACACCCAATATGTAATAGAAAAGACCGACTCCTTGCTCAGTGAAATGGACTCAACACCCCCTATTCACCGCACAAGAATATATGTGACTAGTAAGAATCTTAAAACCTATGTATTGATATCTGTCTGGAAGTGAGTCAAGTGGGTGTAAAGCCGCATAAACACAGCCGTGAAAAGCAGCTATACCCCATTATAAAAATAAATTACTTTTAAAAACCCGTAAAACAAAGACAGTGAAAGAGAGAGAAATTCTTACAAAATTCATTCAGGGGCTGTGATGCAACCTGGATTGACCATATCTAGACCCACAGCTGGATGAGACATAAGGGTGGACACACTTGGGGCTGAGAGGTTGGGTGAGGTTGGGTGAGCAAACACAGACCCTTTAAAGTAATACTGCCTGGTACCCATCCCATGGGTCCCAAATCTCCAGGTTCAAGGGCATATTCCTACATCGAAAACATGCATGAGAAACCCAGAAGGTGGTACACCGTGTGATTTTGAAAGGTTTCTAAAACGCACCTCATTTCTCATCTCCTTGTGCTCGGGTTCGCCATTCCAGCTACTTTACTAGCAATCTCCCTACTTGGAGAATCAGCACCTTTAACCTCCTGTTCCCTACAGGTTGCAATTTGTCCTGAGGATGAACGGAAGAGGGGCAACCAATGAGAGACTAGATCTAGGTGTTGGGACAGGCACAGGTCACTCTATTTTCCCATCGGGAAGAAGAATTAACCACAGGCTCAGCCTGCCGCCCAGAAGCAGAATAGGGCCTGAGGCAATCCCACGCTCCTGCGGCCAGCTCCCAAAAAAGCGAGTTGAAAAATGGAGCCCAGGGACACTGCCATTCACAAACCCGCAGAGTTATAAATGATAACTCTCGTCCACAAATATATTGAGGGAAGGCAACGAAGAGGATTTGAAAGCAAGGCAGAATTGCAGGAAACAGGTTTCAGGAGGTAGATTCGAATCGCCTTTAAAGCACATGAAAAGTCGCAAAACGTCGACAATGATGCCCTTGGCCAAAAAGGGCATATGCGTTTTTTCCTGAATATATTCAGGAAAAAACGCATACGCCCTTTTTGGCCAACCAAGCAACCTGGAAAGGCAAATCAGCGCTACAAAGAAGTCTCGCTTCCCATCGGTCAAAAGGGCCATGCTGCAGAAAGTGTCAAAACCAGAAATGCAGGACGGCCATAGAGAAATGGCAGCCTTGCTACGCTGATGGGCGGGATGTAAATTGCCAACAGCCACTCTGGAGAAGTGTACTGTATGTCCTGAAACATCGAAAAAACACAGCTTAGGGAGCATAGGGCACGTCCACTCATGGGCGTATAAATTGGGAAAACTAAAAATCAGGAAGACACAGGCACCCCAAAGTTTAGGGCTGCTCTGTTGACAAGAACCTCCACTTCATGACACCTTAAATATCCCAGGAAAGAGAAAAATGGATAAAGAAGTTGTGGTCCTTATGTACAATGGAATAACACTCAGACATGAAATCAATGTCATAAGGTTAGTAGAAGCAAGATGAGTGGATTTAGGTACGACGATTCTAAGTGAAATAAGTCACACAGAAAAAGACACTTATCATAAGCTATCACTTATAGAGGGAATGTAAAATCCGCTACACTTGCACTGAATTACAAAACAGAACAGAGTCTCACGCTTAGAAAACACACTATGGCTGCTTAACGGGAAAGGTGAGGTGGGGTGATGCATAAAACAAGGGTTTCAAATTGGCTCAGATACCGTTCCATACACCCAATATGTAATAGAAAAGACCTACTCCTTGCTCAGTGAACTGGACTCAACACCCCCTATTCACCGCAGAAGAATATAGGTGACTAGTAAGAATCTTAAAACCTATGTATTGATATCTGTCTGGAAGTGAGTCAAGTGGGTGTAAAGCCGCATAAACACAGCCGTGAAAAGCAGCTATACCCCATTATAAAAATAAATTACTTTTAAAAACCCGTAAAACAAAGACAGTGAAAGAGAGAGAAATTCTTACAAAATTCGTTCAGAGGCTGTGATGCAACCTGGATTGACCATATCTAGACCCACAGCTGGATGAGACATAAGGGTGGACACACTTGGGGCTGAGAGGTTGGGTGAGGTTGGGTGAGCAAACACAGACCCCTTAAAGTAATACTGCCTGGTACCCATCCCATGGGTCCCAAATCTCCAGGTTCAAGGGCATATTCCTACATCGAAAACATGCATGAGAAACCCAGAAGGTGGTACACCGTGTGATTTTGAAAGGTTTCTAAAACGCACCTAATTTCTCATCTCCTTGTGCTCGGGTTCGCCATTCCAGCTACTTTACTAGCAATCTCCCTACTTGGAGAATCAGCACCTTTAACCTCCTGTTCCCTACAGGTTGCAATTTGTCCTGAGGATGAACGGAAGAGTGGCAACCAATGAGAGACTAGATCTAGGTGTTGGGACAGACACAGGTCACTCTATTTTCCCATCAGGAAGAAGAATTAACCACAGGCTCAGCCTGCCGCCCAGAAGCAGAATAGGGCCTGAGGCAATGCCGCGCTCTTAAGGCCAGCTCCCAAAAAAGGGAGTTGAAAAATGGAGCCCAGGGACACTGCCATTCACAAACCCGCAGAGTTATAAATGATAACTCTCGTCCACAAATATATTGAGGGAAGGCAACGAAGAGGATTTGAAAGCAAGGCAGAATTGCAGGAAACAGGTTTCAGGAGGTAGATTCGAATCGCCTTTAAAGCACATGAAAAGTCGCAAAACGTCGACAATGATGCCCTTGGCCAAAAAGGGCATACGCGTTTTTTCCTGAATATATTCAGGAAAAAACGCGTACGCCCTTTTTGGCCAACCAAGCAACCTGGAAAGGCAAATCAGCGCTACAAAGAAGTCTCGCTTCCCATCGGTCAAAAGGGCCATGCTGCAAAAAGTGTCAAAACCAGAAATGCAGGACAGGCCATGGAGAAATGGCAGCCTTGCTACGCTGATGGGCGGGATGTAAATTGCCAACAGCCACTCTGGAGAAGTGTACGGTGTGTCCTGAAACATCTAAAACACACAGCTTAGGGAGCATAGGGCACGTCCACTCATGGGCGTATAAATTGGGAAAACTAAAAATCAGCAAGACACAGGCACCCCAAAGTTTAGCGCTGCTCTGTTGACAGGAACCTCCACTTCATGACACCTTAAATATCCCAGGAAAGAGAAAAATGGATAAAGAAGTTGTGGTCCTTATGTACAATGGAATATCACTCAGACATGAAATCAATGTCATAAGGCTACTGGAAGCAAGATGAGTGGATTTAGGTACGACGATTCTAAGTGAAATAAGTCACACAGAAAAAGACACTTATCATAAGCTATCACTTATAGAGGGAATGTAAAAACCGCTACACTTGAACTGAATTACAAAACAGAACAGAGTCACACGTTTAGAAAACACACTATGGCTGCTTAACGGGAAAGGTGAGGTGGGGTGATGCATAAAACAAGGGTTTCAAATTGGCTCAGATAGCGTTCCATACACCCAATATGTAATAGAAAAGACCGACTCCTTGCTCAGTGAACTGGACTCAACACCCCCTATTCACCGCACAAGAATATATGTGACTAGTAAGAATCTTAAAACCTATGTATTGATATCTGTCTGGAAGTGAGTCAAGTGGGTGTAAAGCCGCATAAACACAGCCGTGAAAAGCAGCTATACCCCATTATAAAAATAAATTACTTTTAAAAACACGTAAAACAAAGACAGTGAAAGAGAGAGAAATTCTTACAAAATTCATTCAGGGGCTGTGATGCAACCTGGATTGACCATATCTAGACACACAGCTGGATGAGACATAAGGGTGGACACACTTGGGGCTGAGAGGTTGGGTGAGGTTGGGTGAGCAAACACAGACCCTTTAAAGTAATACTGCCTGGTACCCATCGCATGGGTCCCAAATCTCCAGGTTCAAGGGCATATTCCTACATCGAAAACATGCATGAGAAACCCAGAAGGTGGTACACCGTGTGATTTTGAAAGGTTTCTAAAACGCACCTCATTTCTCATCTCCTTGTGCTCGGGTTCGCCATTCCAGCTACTTTACTAGCAATCTCCCTACTTGGAGAATCAGCACCTTTAACCTCCTGTTCCCTACAGGTTGCAATTTGTCCTGAGGAAGAACGGAAGAGGGGCAACCAATGAGAGACTAGATCTAGGTGTTGGGACAGGCACAGGTCACTCTATTTTCCCATCAGGAAGAAGAATTAACCACAGGCTCAGCCTGCCGCCCAGAAGCAGAATAGGGCCTGAGGCAATCCCGCGCTCCTGCGGCCAGCTCCCAAAAAAGCGAGTTGAAAAATGGAGCCCAGGGACACTGCCATTCACAAACCCGCAGAGTTATAAATGATAACTCTCGTCCACAAATATATTGAGGGAAGGCAACGAAGAGGATTTGAAAGCAAGGCAGAATTGCAGGAAACAGGTTTCAGGAGGTAGATTCGAATCGCCTTTAAAGCACATGAAAAGTCGCAAAACGTCGACAATGATGCCCTTGGCCAAAAAGGGCGTATGCGTTTTTTCCTGAATATATTCAGGAAAAAACGCATACGCCCTTTTTGGCCAACCAAGCAACCTGGAAAGGCAAATCAGCGCTACAAAGAAGTCTCGCTTCCCATCGGTCAAAAGGGCCATGCTGCAGAAAGTGTCAAAACCAGAAATGCAGGACAGGCCATGGAGAAATGGCAGCCTTGCTACGCTGATGGGCGGGATGTAAATTGCCAACAGCCACTCTGGAGAAGTGTACTGTATGTCCTGAAACATCGAAAAAACACAGCTTAGGGAGCATAGGGCACGTCCACTCATGGGCGTATAAATTGGGAAAACTAAAAATCAGGAAGACACAGGCACCCCAAAGTTTAGGGCTGCTCTGTTGACAAGAGCCTCCACTTCATGACACCTTAAATATCCCAGGAAAGAGAAAAATGGATAAAGAAGTTGTGGTCCTTATGTACAATGGAATATCACTCAGACATGAAATCAATGTCATAAGGCTAGTAGAAGCAAGATGAGTGGATTTAGGTACGACGATTCTAAGTGAAATAAGTCACACAGAAAAAGACACTTATCATAAGCTATCACTTATAGAGGGAATGTAAAAACCGCTACACTTGCACTGAATTACAAAACAGAACAGAGTCTCACGCTTAGAAAACACACTATGGCTGCTTAACGGGAAAGGTGTGGTGGGGTGATGCATAAAACAAGGGTTTCAAATTGGCTCAGATACCGTTCCATACACCCAATATGTAATAGAAAAGACCTACTCCTTGCTCAGTGAACTGGACTCAACACCCCCTATTCACCGCAGAAGAATATAGGTGACTAGTAAGAATCTTAAAACCTATGTATTGATATCTGTCTGGAAGTGAGTCAAGTGGGTGTAAAGCCGCCTAAACACAGCCGTGAAAAGCAGCTATACCCCATTATAAAAATAAATTACTTTTAAAAACCCGTAAAACAAAGACAGTGAAAGAGAGAGAAATTCTTACAAAATTCGTTCAGAGGCTGTGATGCAACCTGGATTGACCATATCTAGACCCACAGCTGGATGAGACATAAGGGTGGACACACTTGGGGCTGAGAGGTTGGGTGAGGTTGGGTGAGCAAACACAGACCCTTTAAAGTAATACTGCCTGGTACCCATCCCATGGGTCCCAAATCTCCAGGTTCAAGGGCATATTCCTACATCGAAAACATGCATGAGAAACCCAGAAGGTGGTACACCGTGTGATTTTGAAAGGTTTCTAAAACGCACCTCATTTCTCATCTCCTTGTGCTCGGGTTCGCCATTCCAGCTACTTTACTAGCAATCTCCCTACTTGGAGAATCAGCACCTTTAACCTCCTGTTCCCTACAGGTTGCAATTTGTCCTGAGGATGAACGGAAGAGGGGCAACCAATGAGAGACTAGATCTAGGTGTTGGGACAGACACAGGTCACTCTATTTTCCCATCAGGAAGAAGAATTAACCACAGGCTCAGCCTGCCGCCCAGAAGCAGAATAGGGCCTGAGGCAATGCCGCGCTCTTAAGGCCAGCTCCCAAAAAAGGGAGTTGAAAAATGGAGCCCAGGGACACTGCCATTCACAATCCCGCAGAGTTATAAATGATAACTCTCGTCCACAAATATATTGAGGGAAGGCAACGAAGAGGATTTGAAAGCAAGGCAGAATTGCAGGAAACAGGTTTCAGGAGGTAGATTCGAATCGCCTTTAAAGCACATGAAAAGTCGCAAAACGTCGACAATGATGCCCTTGGCCAAAAAGGGCGTACGCGTTTTTTCCTGAATATATTCAGGAAAAAACGCGTACGCCCTTTTTGGCCAACCAAGCAACCTGGAAAGGCAAATCAGCGCTACAAAGAAGTCTCGCTTCCCATCGGTCAAAAGGGCCATTCTGCAAAAAGTGTCAAAACCAGAAATGCAGGACAGGCCATGGAGAAATGGCAGCCTTGCTACGCTGATGGGCGGGATGTAAATTGCCAACAGCCACTCTGGAGAAGTGTACGGTGTGTCCTGAAACATCTAAAACACACAGCTTAGGGAGCATAGGGCACGTTCACTCATGGGCGTATAAATTGGGAAAACTAAAAATCAGCAAGACACAGGCACCCCAAAGTTTAGGGCTGCTCTGTTGACAAGAACCTCCACTTCATGACACCTTAAATATCCCAGGAAAGAGAAAAATGGATAAAGAAGTTGTGGTCCTTATGTACAATGGAATATCACTCAGACATGAAATCAATGTCATAAGGCTAGTAGAAGCAAGATGAGTGGATTTAGGTACGACGATTCTAAGTGAAATAAGTCACACAGAAAAAGACACTTATCATAAGCTATCACTTATAGAGGGAATGTAAAAACTGCTACACTTGCACTGAATTACAAAACAGAACAGAGTCTCACGCTTAGAAAACACACTATGGCTGCTTAACGGGAAAGGTGAGGTGGGGTGATGCATAAAACAAGGGTTTCAAATTGGCTCAGATACCGTTCCATACACCCAATATGTAATAGAAAAGACCTACTCCTTGCTCAGTGAACTGGACTCAACACCCCCTATTCACCGCAGAAGAATATAGGTGACTAGTAAGAATCTTAAAACCTATGTATTGATATCTGTCTGGAAGTGAGTCAAGTGGGTGTAAAGCCGCATAAACACAGCCGTGAAAAGCAGCTATACCCCATTATAAAAATAAATTACTTTTAAAAACCCGTAAAACAAAGACAGTGAAAGAGAGAGAAATTCTTACAAAATTCGTTCAGAGGCTGTGATGCAACCTGGATTGACCATATCTAGACCCACAGCTGGATGAGACATAAGGGTGGACACACTTGGGGCTGAGAGGTTGGGTGAGGTTGGGTGAGCAAACACAGACCCCTTAAAGTAATACTGCCTGGTACCCATCCCATGGGTCCCAAATCTCCAGGTTCAAGGGCATATTCCTACATCGAAAACATGCATGAGAAACCCAGAAGGTGGTACACCGTGTGATTTTGAAAGGTTTCTAAAACGCACCTAATTTCTCATCTCCTTGTGCTCGGGTTCGCCATTCCAGCTACTTTACTAGCAATCTCCCTACTTGGAGAATCAGCACCTTTAACCTCCTGTTCCCTACAGGTTGCAATTTGTCCTGAGGATGAACGGAAGAGTGGCAACCAATGAGAGACTAGATCTAGGTGTTGGGACAGACACAGGTCACTCTATTTTCCCATCAGGAAGAAGAATTAACCACAGGCTCAGCCTGCCGCCCAGAAGCAGAATAGGGCCTGAGGCAATGCCGCGCTCTTAAGGCCAGCTCCCAAAAAAGGGAGTTGAAAAATGGAGCCCAGGGACACTGCCATTCACAAACCCGCAGAGTTATAAATGATAACTCTCGTCCACAAATATATTGAGGGAAGGCAACGAAGAGGATTTGAAAGCAAGGCAGAATTGCAGGAAACAGGTTTCAGGAGGTAGATTCGAATCGCCTTTAAAGCACATGAAAAGTCGCAAAACGTCGACAATGATGCCCTTGGCCAAAAAGGGCGTACGCGTTTTTTCCTGAATATATTCAGGAAAAAACGCGTACGCCCTTTTTGGCCAACCAAGCAACCTGGAAAGGCAAATCAGCGCTACAAAGAAGTCTCGCTTCCCATCGGTCAAAAGGGCCATGCTGCAAAAAGTTTCAAAACCAGAAATGCAGGACAGGCCATGGAGAAATGGCAGCCTTGCTACGCTTATGGGCGGGATGTAAATTGCCAACAGCCACTCTGGAGAAGTGTACGGTGTGTCCTGAAACATCTAAAACACACAGCTTAGGGAGCATAGGGCACGTCCACTCATGGGCGTATAAATTGGGAAAACTAAAAATCAGCAAGACACAGGCACCCCAAAGTTTAGCGCTGCTCTGTTGACAGGAACCTCCACTTCATGACACCTTAAATATCCCTGGAAAGAGAAAAATGGATAAAGAAGTTGTGGTCCTTATGTACAATGGAATATCACTCAGACATGAAATCAATGTCATAAGGCTACTGGAAGCAAGATGAGTGGATTTAGGTACGACGATTCTAAGTGAAATAAGTCACACAGAAAAAGACACTTATCATAAGCTATCACTTATAGAGGGAATGTAAAAACCGCTACACTTGAACTGAATTACAAAACAGAACAGAGTCACACGTTTAGAAAACACACTATGGCTGCTTAACGGGAAAGGTGAGGTGGGGTGATGCATAAAACAAGGGTTTCAAATTGGCTCAGATAGCGTTCCATACACCCAATATGTAATAGAAAAGACCGACTCCTTGCTCAGTGAACTGGACTCAACACCCCCTATTCACCGCACAAGAATATATGTGACTAGTAAGAATCTTAAAACCTATGTATTGATATCTGTCTGGAAGTGAGTCAAGTGGGTGTAAAGCCGCATAAACACAGCCGTGAAAAGCAGCTATACCCCATTATAAAAATAAATTACTTTTAAAAACACGTAAAACAAAGACAGTGAAAGAGAGAGAAATTCTTACAAAATTCATTCAGGGGCTGTGATGCAACCTGGATTGACCATATCTAGACACACAGCTGGATGAGACATAAGGGTGGACACACTTGGGGCTGAGAGGTTGGGTGAGGTTGGGTGAGCAAACACAGACCCTTTAAAGTAATACTGCCTGGTACCCATCGCATGGGTCCCAAATCTCCAGGTTCAAGGGCATATTCCTACATCGAAAACATGCATGAGAAACCCAGAAGGTGGTACACCGTGTGATTTTGAAAGGTTTCTAAAACGCACCTCATTTCTCATCTCCTTGTGCTCGGGTTCGCCATTCCAGCTACTTTACTAGCAATCTCCCTACTTGGAGAATCAGCACCTTTAACCTCCTGTTCCCTACAGGTTGCAATTTGTCCTGAGGATGAACGGAAGAGGGGCAACCAATGAGAGACTAGATCTAGGTGTTGGGACAGGCACAGGTCACTCTATTTTCCCATCAGGAAGAAGAATTAACCACAGGCTCAGCCTGCCGCCCAGAAGCAGAATAGGGCCTGAGGCAATCCCGCGCTCCTGCGGCCAGCTCCCAAAAAAGCGAGTTGAAAAATGGAGCCCAGGGACACTGCCATTCACAAACCCGCAGAGTTATAAATGATAACTCTCGTCCACAAATATATTGAGGGAAGGCAACGAAGAGGATTTGAAAGCAAGGCAGAATTGCAGGAAACAGGTTTCAGGAGGTAGATTCGAATCGCCTTTAAAGCACATGAAAAGTCGCAAAACGTCGACAATGATGCCCTTGGCCAAAAAGGGCGTATGCGTTTTTTCCTGAATATATTCAGGAAAAAACGCATACGCCCTTTTTGGCCAACCAAGCAACCTGGAAAGGCAAATCAGCGCTACAAAGAAGTCTCGCTTCCCATCGGTCAAAAGGGCCATGCTGCAGAAAGTGTCAAAACCAGAAATGCAGGACAGGCCATGGAGAAATGGCAGCCTTGCTACGCTGATGGGCGGGATGTAAATTGCCAACAGCCACTCTGGAGAAGTGTACTGTATGTCCTGAAACATCGAAAAAACACAGCTTAGGGAGCATAGGGCACGTCCACTCATGGGCGTATAAATTGGGAAAACTAAAAATCAGGAAGACACAGGCACCCCAAAGTTTAGGGCTGCTCTGTTGACAAGAGCCTCCACTTCATGACACCTTAAATATCCCAGGAAAGAGAAAAATGGATAAAGAAGTTGTGGTCCTTATGTACAATGGAATATCACTCAGACATGAAATCAATGTCATAAGGCTAGTAGAAGCAAGATGAGTGGATTTAGGTACGACGATTCTAAGTGAAATAAGTCACACAGAAAAAGACACTTATCATAAGCTATCACTTATAGAGGGAATGTAAAAACCGCTACACTTGCACTGAATTACAAAACAGAACAGTGTCTCACGCTTAGAAAACACACTATGGCTGCTTAACGGGAAAGGTGTGGTGGGGTGATGCATAAAACAAGGGTTTCAAATTGGCTCAGATACCGTTCCATACACCCAATATGTAATAGAAAAGACCTACTCCTTGCTCAGTGAACTGGACTCAACACCCCCTATTCACCGCAGAAGAATATAGGTGACTAGTAAGAATCTTAAAACCTATGTATTGATATCTGTCTGGAAGTGAGTCAAGTGGGTGTAAAGCCGCCTAAACACAGCCGTGAAAAGCAGCTATACCCCATTATAAAAATAAATTACTTTTAAAAACCCGTAAAACAAAGACAGTGAAAGAGAGAGAAATTCTTACAAAATTCGTTCAGAGGCTGTGATGCAACCTGGATTGACCATATCTAGACCCACAGCTGGATGAGACATAAGGGTGGACACACTTGGGGCTGAGAGGTTGGGTGAGGTTGGGTGAGCAAACACAGACCCTTTAAAGTAATACTGCCTGGTACCCATCCCATGGGTCCCAAATCTCCAGGTTCAAGGGCATATTCCTACATCGAAAACATGCATGAGAAACCCAGAAGGTGGTACACCGTGTGATTTTGAAAGGTTTCTAAAACGCACCTCATTTCTCATCTCCTTGTGCTCGGGTTCGCCATTCCAGCTACTTTACTAGCAATCTCCCTACTTGGAGAATCAGCACCTTTAACCTCCTGTTCCCTACAGGTTGCAATTTGTCCTGAGGATGAACGGAAGAGGGGCAACCAATGAGAGACTAGATCTAGGTGTTGGGACAGACACAGGTCACTCTATTTTCCCATCAGGAAGAAGAATTAACCACAGGCTCAGCCTGCCGCCCAGAAGCAGAATAGGGCCTGAGGCAATGCCGCGCTCTTAAGGCCAGCTCCCAAAAAAGGGAGTTGAAAAATGGAGCCCAGGGACACTGCCATTCACAATCCCGCAGAGTTATAAATGATAACTCTCGTCCACAAATATATTGAGGGAAGGCAACGAAGAGGATTTGAAAGCAAGGCAGAATTGCAGGAAACAGGTTTCAGGAGGTAGATTCGAATCGCCTTTAAAGCACATGAAAAGTCGCAAAACGTCGACAATGATGCCCTTGGCCAAAAAGGGCGTACGCGTTTTTTCCTGAATATATTCAGGAAAAAACGCGTACGCCCTTTTTGGCCAACCAAGCAACCTGGAAAGGCAAATCAGCGCTACAAAGAAGTCTCGCTTCCCATCGGTCAAAAGGGCCATTCTGCAAAAAGTGTCAAAACCAGAAATGCAGGACAGGCCATGGAGAAATGGCAGCCTTGCTACGCTGATGGGCGGGATGTAAATTGCCAACAGCCACTCTGGAGAAGTGTACGGTGTGTCCTGAAACATCTAAAACACACAGCTTAGGGAGCATAGGGCACGTTCACTCATGGGCGTATAAATTGGGAAAACTAAAAATCAGCAAGACACAGGCACCCCAAAGTTTAGGGCTGCTCTGTTGACAAGAACCTCCACTTCATGACACCTTAAATATCCCAGGAAAGAGAAAAATGGATAAAGAAGTTGTGGTCCTTATGTACAAAGGAATATCACTCAGACATGAAATCAATGTCATAAGGCTAGAAGAAGCAAGATGAGTGGACTTAGGTACAATGATTCTAAGTGAAATAAGTCACACAGAAAAAGACACTTATCATAAGCTATCACTTATAGAGGGAATGTAAAAACCGCTACACTTGAACTGAATTACAAAACAGAACAGAGTCACACGTTTAGAAAACACACTATGGCTGCTTAAAGGGAAAGGTGAGGTGGGGTGATGCATAAAACAAGGGTTTCAAATTGGCTCAGATACCGTTCCATACACCCAATATGTAATAGAAAAGACCGACTCCTTGCTCAGTGAACTGGACTCAGCACCCCCTATTCACCGCAAAAGAATATATGTGACTAGTAAGAATCTTAAAACCTATGTATTGATATCTGTCTGGAAGTGAGTCAAGTGGGTGTAAAGCCGCATAAACACAGCCGTGAAAAGCAGCTATACCCCATTATAAAAATAAATTACTTTTAAAAACCCGTAAAACAAAGACAGTGAAAGAGAGAGAAATTCTTACAAAATTCGTTCAGGGGCTGTGATGCAACCTGGATTGACCATATCTAGACCCACAGCTGGATGAGACATAAGGGTGGACACACTTGGGGCTGAGAGGTTGGGTGAGGTTGGGTGAGCAAACACAGACCCTTTAAAGTAATACTGCCTGGTACCCATCGCATGGGTCCCAAATCTCCAGGTTCAAGGGCATATTCCTTCATCGAAAACATGCATGAGAAACCCAGAAGGTGGTACACCGTGTGATTTTGAAAGGTTTCTAAAACGCACCTCATTTCTCATCTCCTTGTGCTCGGGTTCGCCATTCCAGCTACTTTACTAGCAATCTCCCTACTTGGAAAATCAGCACCTTTAACCTCCTGTTCCCTACAGGTTGCAATTTGTCCTGAGGATGAACGGAAGAGGGGCAACCAATGAGAGACTAGATCTAGGTGTTGGGACAGGCACAGGTCACTCTATTTTCCCATCAGGAAGAAGAATTAACCACAGGCTCAGCCTGCCGCCCAGAAGCAGAATAGGGCCTGAGGCAATCCCACGCTCCTGAGGCCAGCTCCCAAAAAAGCGAGTTGAAAAATGGAGCCCAGGGACACTGCCATTCACAAACCCGCAGAGTTATAAATGATAACTCTCGTCCACAAATATATTGAGGGAAGGCAACGAAGAGGATTTGAAAGCAAGGCAGAATTGCAGGAAACAGGTTTCAGGAGGTAGATTCGAATCGCCTTTAAAGCACATGAAAAGTCGCAAAACGTCGACAATGATGCCCTTGGCCAAAAAGGGCGTACGCGTTTTTTCCTGAATATATTCAGGAAAAAACGCGTACGCCCTTTTTGGCCAACCAAGCAACCTGGAAAGGCAAATCAGCGCTACAAAGAAGTCTCGCTTCCCATCGGTCAAAAGGGCCATTCTGCAAAAAGTGTCAAAACCAGAAATGCAGGACAGGCCATGGAGAAATGGCAGCCTTGCTACGCTGATGGGCGGGATGTAAATTGCCAACAGCCACTCTGGAGAAGTGTACGGTGTGTCCTGAAACATCTAAAACACACAGCTTAGGGAGCATAGGGCACGTCCACTCATGGGCGTATAAATTGGGAAAACTAAAAATCAGGAAGACACAGGCACCCCAAAGTTTAGGGCTGCTCTGTTGACAAGAACCTCCACTTCATGACACCTTAAATATCCCACGAAAGAGAAAAATGGATAAAGAAGTTGTGGTCCTTATGTACAATGGAATATCACTCAGACATGAAATCAATGTCATAAGGCTAGTAGAAGCAAGATGAGTGGATTTAGGTACGACGATTCTAAGTGAAATAAGTCACACAGAAAAAGACACTTATCATAAGCTATCACTTATAGAGGGAATGTAAAAACCGCTACACTTGCACTGAATTACAAAACAGAACAGAGTCTCACGCTTAGAAAACACACTATGGATGCTTAACGGGAAAGGTGAGGTGGGGTGATGCATAAAACAAGGTTTTCAAATTTGCTCAGATACCGTTCCATACACCCAATATGTAATAGACAAGACCTACTCCTTGCTCAGTGAACTGGACTCAACACCCCCTATTCACCGCAGAAGAATATAGGTGACTAGTAAGAATCTTAAAACCTATGTATTGATATCTGTCTGGAAGTGAGTCAAGTGGGTGTAAAGCCGCATAAACACAGCCGTGAAAAGCAGATAACCCCATTATAAAAATAAATTACTTTTAAAAACCCGTAAAACAAAGACAGTGAAAGAGAGAGAAATTCTTACAAAATTCGTTCAGAGGCTGTGATGCAACCTGGATTGACCATATCTAGACCCACAGCTGGATGAGACATAAGGGTGGACACACTTGGGGCTGAGAGGTTGGGTGAGGTTGGGTGAGCAAACACAGACCCTTTAAAGTAATACTGCCTGGTACCCATCCCATGGTTCCCAAATCTCCAGGTTCAAGGGCATATTCCTACATCGAAAACATGCATGAGAAACCCAGAAGGTGGTACACCGTGTGATTTTGAAAGGTTTCTAAAACGCACCTCATTTCTCATCTCCTTGTGCTCGGGTTCGCCATTCCAGCTACTTTACTAGCAATCTCCCTACTTGGAGAATCAGCACCTTTAACCTCCTGTTCCCTACAGGTTGCAATTTGTCCTGAGGATGAACGGAAGAGGGGCAACCAATGAGAGACTAGATCTAGGTGTTGGGACAGGCACAGGTCACTCTATTTTCCCATCAGGAAGAAGAATTAACCACAGGCTCAGCCTGCCGCCCAGAAGCAGAATAGGGCCTGAGGCAATCCCGCGCTCTTAAGGCCAGCTCCCAAAAAAGGGAGTTGAAAAATGGAGCCCAGGGACACTGCCATTCACAAACCCGCAGAGTTATAAATGATAACTCTCGTCCACAAATATATTGAGGGAAGGCAACGAAGAGGATTTGAAAGCAAGGCAGAATTGCAGGAAACAGGTTTCAGGAGGTAGATTCGAATCGCCTTTAAAGCACATGAAAAGTCGCAAAACGTCGACAATGATGCCCTTGGCCAAAAAGGGCGTACGCGTTTTTTCCTGAATATATTCAGGAAAAAACGCGTACGCCCTTTTTGGCCAACCAAGCAACCTGGAAAGGAAAATCAGCGCTACAAAGAAGTCTCGCTTCCCATCGGTCAAAAGGGCCATGCTGCAAAAAGTGTCAAAACCAGAAATGCAGGACAGGCCATGGAGAAATGGCAGCCTTGCTTCGCTGATGGGCGGGATGTAAATTGCCAACAGCCACTCTGGAGAAGTGTACGGTGTGTCCTGAAACATCTAAAACACACAGCTTAGGGAGCATAGGGCACGTCCACTCATGGGCGTATAAATTGGGAAAACTAAAAATCAGCAAGACACAGGCACCCCAAAGTTTAGCGCTGCTCTGTTGACAGGAACCTCCACTTCATGACACCTTAAATATCCCAGGAAAGAGAAAAATGGATAAAGAAGTTGTGGTCCTTATGTACAATGGAATATCACTCAGAAATGAAATCAATGTCATAAGGCTACTGGAAGCAAGATGAGTGGATTTAGGTACGATGATTCTAAGTGAAATAAGTCACACAGAAAAAGACACTTATCATAAGCTATCACTTATAGAGGGAATGTAAAAACCGCTACACTTGAACTGAATTACAAAACAGAACAGAGTCACACGTTTAGAAAACACACTATGGCTGCTTAACGGGAAAGGTGAGGTGGGGTGATGCATAAAACAAGGGTTTCAAATTCGCAGAGATACCGATCCATACACCCAATATGTAATAGACAAGACCTACTCCTTGCTCAGTGAACTGGACTCAACACCCCCTATTCAACGCACAAGAATATATCTGACTAGTAAGAATCGTAAAACCTATGTATTGATATCTCTTTGGAAGTGAGTCAAGTGGGTGCAAAGCCTCATAAACACAGCCGTGAAAAGGAGCTAAACCCCATTATAAAAATAAATTACTTTAAAAAACACATAAAACAAAGACAGTGAAAGAGAGAGAAATTCTTACACAATTCGTTCAGGGGCTGTGATGCAACCTGGATTGACCATATCTAGACCCACAGCTGGATGAGACATAAGGGTGGACACTCTTGGGGCTGAGAGTTTGGGTGAGCAAACGCAGACCCTTTAAAGTAATACTGCGTGGTACCCATCCCATGGGTCCCAAATCTCCAGGTTCAAGGGCATCTTCCTACATCAAAAACATGCATGAGAAACCCAGAAGATGGTACACCGTGTGATTTTGAAAGGTTTTTAAAACGCTCCTCATTTCTCATCTCCTTGTGCTCGGGTTCGCCATTCCAGCTACTTTACTAGCAAACTCCCTACGTGGAGAATCAGCACCATTAACCTCCTGTTCCCTACAGGTTGCAATTTGTCCTGAGGATGAACGGGAAGAGGGGCAACCAATGAGAGACTAGATCTAGGTGTTGGGACAGGCACAGGTCACTCTATTTTCCCATCAGGAAGAAGAATTAACCACAGGCTCAGCCTGCCGCCCAGAAGCAGAATAGGGCCTGAGGCAATCCCTCACTCTTACAGCCAGCTCCCAAAAAAGGGAGTTGAAAAATGGAGCCCAGGGACACTGCCATTCACAAACCCGCAGAGTTATAAATGATAACTCTCGTCCACATATATATTGAGGGAAGGCAACGAAGAGGATTTGAAAGCAAGGCAGAATTGCAGGAAACAGGTTTCAGGAGGTAGATTCGAATCGCCTTTAAAGCACATGAAAAGTCGCAAAACGTCGACAATGATGCCCTTGGCCAAAAAGGGCGTATGCGTTTTTTCCTGAATATATTCAGGAAAAAACGCGTACGCCCTTTTTGGCCAACCAAGCAACCTGGAAAGGCAAATCAGCGCTACAAAGAAGTCTCGCTTCCCATCGGTCAAAAGGGCCATGCTGCAAAAAGTGTCAAAACCAGAAATGCAGGACAGGCCATGGAGAAATGGCAGCCTTGCTACGCTGATGGGCGGGATGTAAATTGCCAACAGCCACTCTGGAGAAGTGTACGGTGTGTCCTGAAACATCTAAAACACACAGCTTAGGGAGCATAGGGCACGTCCACTCATGGGCGTATAAATTGGGAAAACTAAAAATCAGCAAGACACAGGCACCCCAAAGTTTAGGGCTGCTCTGTTGACAAGAACCTCCACTTCATGACACCTTAAATATCCCAGGAAAGAGAAAAATGGATAAAGAAGTTGTGGTCCTTATGTACAAAGGAATATCACTCAGACATGAAATCAATGTCATAAGGCTAGAAGAAGCAAGATGAGTGGACTTAGGTACGATGATTCTAAGTGAAATAAGTCACACAGAAAAAGACACTTATCATAAGCTATCACTTATAGAGGGAATGTAAAAACCGCTACACTTGAACTGAATTACAAAACAGAACAGAGTCACACGTTTAGAAAACACACTATGGCTGCTTAACGGGAAAGGTGAGGTGGGGTGATGCATAAAACAAGGGTTTCAAATTGGCTCAGATACCGTTCCATACACCCAATATGTAATAGAAAAGACCGACTCCTTGCTCAGTGAAATGGACTCAACACCCCCTATTCACCGCACAAGAATATATGTGACTAGTAAGAATCTTAAAACCTATGTATTGATATCTGTCTGGAAGTGAGTCAAGTGGGTGTAAAGCCGCATAAACACAGCCGTGAAAAGCAGCTATACCCCATTATAAAAATAAATTACTTTTAAAAACCCGTAAAACAAAGACAGTGAAAGAGAGAGAAATTCTTACAAAATTCATTCAGGGGCTGTGATGCAACCTGGATTGACCATATCTAGACCCACAGCTGGATGAGACATAAGGGTGGACACACTTGGGGCTGAGAGGTTGGGTGAGGTTGGGTGAGCAAACACAGACCCTTTAAAGTAATACTGCCTGGTACCCATCCCATGGGTCCCAAATCTCCAGGTTCAAGGGCATATTCATACATCGAAAACATGCATGAGAAACCCAGAAGGTGGTACACCGTGTGATTTTGAAAGGTTTCTAAAACGCACCTCATTTCTCATCTCCTTGTGCTCGGGTTCGCCATTCCAGCTACTTTACTAGCAATCTCCCTACTTGGAGAATCAGCACCTTTAACCTCCTGTTCCCTACAGGTTGCAATTTGTCCTGAGGATGAACGGAAGAGGGGCAACCAATGAGAGACTAGATCTAGGTGTTGGGACAGGCACAGGTCACTCTATTTTCCCATCGGGAAGAAGAATTAACCACAGGCTGAGCCTGCCGCCCAGAAGCAGAATAGGGCCTGAGGCAATCCCACGCTCCTGCGGCCAGCTCCCAAAAAAGCGAGTTGAAAAATGGAGCCCAGGGACACTGCCATTCACAAACCCGCAGAGTTATAAATGATAACTCTCGTCCACAAATATATTGAGGGAAGGCAACGAAGAGGATTTGAAAGCAAGGCAGAATTGCAGGAAACAGGTTTCAGGAGGTAGATTCGAATCGCCTTTAAAGCACATGAAAAGTCGCAAAACGTCGACAATGATGCCCTTGGCCAAAAAGGGCATATGCGTTTTTTCCTGAATATATTCAGGAAAAAACGCATACGACCTTTTTGGCCAACCAAGCAACCTGGAAAGGCAAATCAGCGCTACAAAGAAGTCTCGCTTCCCATCGGTCAAAAGGGCCATGCTGCAGAAAGTGTCAAAACCAGAAATGCAGGACAGGCCATAGAGAAATGGCAGCCTTGCTACGCTGATGGGCGGGATGTAAATTGCCAACAGCCACTCTGGAGAAGTGTACTGTATGTCCTGAAACATCGAAAAAACACAGCTTAGGGAGCATAGGGCACGTCCACTCATGGGCGTATAAATTGGGAAAACTAAAAATCAGGAAGACACAGGCACCCCAAAGTTTAGGGCTGCTCTGTTGACAAGAACCTCCACTTCATGACACCTTAAATATCCCAGGAAAGAGAAAAATGGATAAAGAAGTTGTGGTCCTTATGTACAATGGAATAACACTCAGACATGAAATCAATGTCATAAGGTTAGTAGAAGCAAGATGAGTGGATTTAGGTACGACGATTCTAAGTGAAATAAGTCACACAGAAAAAGACACTTATCATAAGCTATCACTTATAGAGGGAATGTAAAATCCGCTACACTTGCACTGAATTACAAAACAGAACAGAGTCTCACGCTTAGAAAACACACTATGGCTGCTTAACGGGAAAGGTGAGGTGGGGTGATGCATAAAACAAGGTTTTCAAATTTGCTCAGATACCGTTCCATACACCCAATATGTAATAGACAAGACCTACTCCTTGCTCAGTGAACTGGACTCAACACCCCCTATTCACCGCAGAAGAATATAGGTGACTAGTAAGAATCTTAAAACCTATGTATTGATATCTGTCTGGAAGTGAGTCAAGTGGGTGTAAAGCCGCATAAACACAGCCGTGAAAAGCAGATAACCCCATTATAAAAATAAATTACTTTTAAAAACCCGTAAAACAAAGACAGTGAAAGAGAGAGAAATTCTTACAAAATTCGTTCAGAGGCTGTGATGCAACCTGGATTGACCATATCTAGACCCACAGCTGGATGAGACATAAGGGTGGACACACTTGGGGCTGAGAGGTTGGGTGAGGTTGGGTGAGCAAACACAGACCCTTTAAAGTAATACTGCCTGGTACCCATCCCATGGGTCCCAAATCTCCAGGTTCAAGGGCATATTCCTACATCGAAAACATGCATGAGAAACCCAGAAGGTGGTACACCGTGTGATTTTGAAAGGTTTCTAAAACGCACCTCATTTCTCATCTCCTTGTGCTCGGGTTCGCCATTCCAGGTACTTTACTAGCAATCTCCCTACTTGGAGAATCAGCACCTTTAACCTCCTGTTCCCTACAGGTTGCAATTTGTCCTGAGGATGAACGGAAGAGGGGCAACCAATGAGAGACTAGATCTAGGTGTTGGGACAGACACAGGTCACTCTATTTTCCCATCAGGAAGAAGAATTAACCACAGGCTCAGCCTGCCGCCCAGAAGCAGAATAGGGCCTGAGGCAATCCCGCGCCCTTAAGGCCAGCTCCCAAAAAAGGGAGTTGAAAAATGGAGCCCAGGGACACTGCCATTCACAAACCCGCAGAGTTATAAATGATAACTCTCGTCCACAAATATATTGAGGGAAGGCAACGAAGAGGATTTGAAAGCAAGGCAGAATTGCAGGAAACAGGTTTCAGGAGGTAGATTCGAATCGCCTTTAAAGCACATGAAAAGTCGCAAAACGTCGACAATGATGCCCTTGGCCAAAAAGGGCGTACGCGTTTTTTCCTGAATATATTCAGGAAAAAACGCGTACGCCCTTTTTGGCCAACCAAGCAACCTGGAAAGGCAAATCAGCGCTACAAAGAAGTCTCGCTTCCCATCGGTCAAAAGGGCCATTCTGCAAAAAGTGTCAAAACCAGAAATGCAGGACAGGCCATGGAGAAATGGCAGCCTTGTTACGCTGATGGGCGGGATGTAAATTGCCAACAGCCACTCTGGAGAAGTGTACGGTGTGTCCTGAAACATCTAAAACACACAGCTTAGGGAGCATAGGGCACGTTCACTCATGGGCGTATAAATTGGGAAAACTAAAAATCAGCAAGACACAGGCACCCCAAAGTTTAGGGCTGCTCTGTTGACAAGAACCTCCACTTCATGACACCTTAAATATCCCAGGAAAGAGAAAAATGGATAAAGAAGTTGTGGTCCTTATGTACAATGGAATATCACTCAGACATGAAATCAATGTCATAAGGCTAGAAGAAGCAAGATGAGTGGACTTAGGTACGATGATTCTAAGTGAAATAAGTCACACAGAAAAAGACACTTATCATAAGCTATCACTTATAGAGGGAATGTAAAAACCGCTACACTTGAACTGAATTACAAAACAGAACAGAGTCACACGTTTAGAAAACACACTATGGCTGCTTAACGGGAAAGGTGAGGTGGGGTGATGCATAAAACAAGGGTTTCAAATTGGCTCAGATACCGTTCCATACACCCAATATGTAATAGAAAAGACCGACTCCTTGCTCAGTGAACTGGACTCAACACCCCCTATTCACCGCACAAGAATATATGTGACTAGTAAGAATCTTAAAACCTATGTATTGATATCTGTCTGGAAGTGAGTCAAGTGGGTGTAAAGCCGCATAAACACAGCCGTGAAAAGCAGCTATACCCCATTTAAAAATAAATTACTTTTAAAAACCCGTAAAACAAAGACAGTGAAAGAGAGAGAAATTCTTACAAAATTCGTTCAGGGGCTGTGATGCAACCTGGATTGACCATATCTAGACCCACAGCTGGATGAGACATAAGGGTGGACACACTTGGGGCTGAGAGGTTGGGTGAGGTTGGGTGAGCAAACACAGACCCTTTAAAGTTATACTGCCTGGTACCCATCGCATGGGTCCCAAATCTCCAGGTTCAAGGGCATATTCCTACATCGAAAACATGCATGAGAAACCCAGAAGGTGGTACACCGTGTGATTTTGAAAGGTTTCTAAAACGCACCTCATTTCTCATCTCCTTGTGCTCGGGTTCGCCATTCCAGCTACTTTACTAGCAATCTCCCTACTTGGAGAATCAGCACCTTTAACCTCCTGTTCCCTACAGGTTGCAATTTGTCCTGAGGATGAACGGAAGAGGGGCAACCAATGAGAGACTAGATCTAGGTGTTGGGACAGGCACAGGTCACTCTATTTTCCCATCAGGAAGAAGAATTAACCACAGGCTCAGCCTGCCGCCCAGAAGCAGAATAGGGCCTGAGGCAATCCCACGCTCCTGCGGCCAGCTCCCAAAAAAGCGAGTTGAAAAATGGAGCCCAGGGACACTGCCATTCACAAACCCGCAGAGTTATAAATGATAACTCTCGTCCACAAATATATTGAGGGAAGGCAACGAAGAGGATTTGAAAGCAAGGCAGAATTGCAGGAAACAGTTTTCAGGAGGTAGATTCGAATCGCCTTTAAAGCACATGAAAAGTCGCAAAACGTCGACAATGATGCCCTTGGCCAAAAAGGGCGTACGCGTTTTTTCCTGAATATATTCAGGAAAAAACGCGTACGCCCTTTTTGGCCAACCAAGCAACCTGGAAAGGCAAATCAGCGCTACAAAGAAGTCTCGCTTCTCATCGGTCAAAAGGGCCATTCTGCAAAAAGTGTCAAAACCAGAAATGCAGGACAGGCCAATTAGAAATGGCAGCCTTGCTACGCTGATGGGCGGGATGTAAATTGCCAACAGCCACTCTGGAGAAGTGTACGGTGTGTCCTGAAACATCTAAAACACACAGCTTAGGGAGCATAGGGCACGTCCACTCATGGGCGTATAAATTGGGAAAACTAAAAATCAGGAAGACACAGGCACCCCAAAGTTTAGGGCTGCTCTGTTGACAAGAACCTCCACTTCATGACACCTTAAATATCCCAGGAAAGAGAAAAATGGATAAAGAAGTTGTGGTCCTTATGTACAATGGAATATCACTCAGACATGAAATCAATGTCATAAGGCTAGTAGAAGCAAGATGAGTGGATTTAGGTACGACGATTCTAAGTGAAATAAGTCACACAGAAAAAGACACTTATCATAAGCTATCACTTATAGAGGGAATGTAAAAACCGCTACACTTGCACTGAATTACAAAACAGAACAGAGTCTCACGCTTAGAAAACACACTATGGCTGCTTAACGGGAAAGGTGAGGTGGGGTGATGCATAAAACAAGGTTTTCAAATTTGCTCAGATACCGTTCCATACACCCAATATGTAATAGACAAGACCTACTCCTTGCTCAGTGAACTGGACTCAACACCCCCTATTCACCGCAGAAGAATATAGGTGACTAGTAAGAATCTTAAAACCTATGTATTGATATCTGTCTGGAAGTGAGTCAAGTGGGTGTAAAGCCGCATAAACACAGCCGTGAAAAGCAGATAACCCCATTATAAAAATAAATTACTTTTAAAAACCCGTAAAACAAAGACAGTGAAAGAGAGAGAAATTCTTACAAAATTCGTTCAGAGGCTGTGATGCAACCTGGATTGACCATATCTAGACCCACAGCTGGATGAGACATAAGGGTGGACACACTTGGGGCTGAGAGGTTGGGTGAGGTTGGGTGAGCAAACACAGACCCTTTAAAGTAATACTGCCTGGTACCCATCCCATGGGTCCCAAATCTCCAGGTTCAAGGGCATATTCCTACATCGAAAACATGCATGAGAAACCCAGAAGGTGATACACCGTGTGATTTTGAAAGGTTTCTAAAACGCACCTCATTTCTCATCTCCTTGTGCTCGGGTTCGCCATTCCAGCTACTTTACTAGCAATCTCCCTACTTGGAGAATCAGCACCTTTAACCTCCTGTTCCCTACAGGTTGCAATTTGTCCTGAGGATGAACGGAAGAGGGGCAACCAATGAGAGACTAGATCTAGGTGTTGGGACAGGCACAGGTCACTCTATTTTCCCATCAGGAAGAAGAATTAACCACAGGCTCAGCCTGCCGCCCAGAAGCAGAATAGGGCCTGAGGCAATCCCGCGCTCTTAAGGCCAGCTCCCAAAAAAGGGAGTTGAAAAATGGAGCCCAGGGACACTGCCATTCACAAACCCGCAGAGTTATAAATGATAACTCTCGTCCACAAATATATTGAGGGAAGGCAACGAAGAGGATTTGAAAGCAAGGCAGAATTGCAGGAAACAGGTTTCAGGAGGTAGATTCGAATCGCCTTTAAAGCACATGAAAAGTCGCAAAACGTCGACAATGATGCCCTTGGCCAAAAAGGGCGTACGCGTTTTTTCCTGAATATATTCAGGAAAAAACGCGTACGCCCTTTTTGGCCAACCAAGCAACCTGGAAAGGCAAATCAGCGCTACAAAGAAGTCTCGCTTCCCATCGGTCAAAAGGGCCATGCTGCAAAAAGTGTCAAAACCAGAAATGCAGGACAGGCCATGGAGAAATGGCAGCCTTGCTTCGCTGATGGGCGGGATGTAAATTGCCAACAGCCACTCTGGAGAAGTGTACGGTGTGTCCTGAAACATCTAAAACACACAGCTTAGGGAGCATAGGGCACGTCCACTCATGGGCGTATAAATTGGGAAAACTAAAAATCAGCAAGACACAGGCACCCCAAAGTTTAGCGCTGCTCTGTTGACAGGAACCTCCACTTCATGACACCTTAAATATCCCAGGAAAGAGAAAAATGGATAAAGAAGTTGTGGTCCTTATGTACAATGGAATATCACTCAGAAATGAAATCAATGTCATAAGGCTACTGGAAGCAAGATGAGTGGATTTAGGTTCGATGATTCTAAGTGAAATAAGTCACACAGAAAAAGACACTTATCATAAGCTATCACTTATAGAGGGAATGTAAAAACCGCTACACTTGAACTGAATTACAAAACAGAACAGAGTCACACGTTTAGAAAACACACTATGGCTGCTTAACGGGAAAGGTGAGGTGGGGTGATGCATAAAACAAGGGTTTCAAATTCGCAGAGATACCGATCCATACACCCAATATGTAATAGACAAGACCTACTCCTTGCTCAGTGAACTGGACTCAACACCCCCTATTCAACGCACAAGAATATATCTGACTAGTAAGAATCCTAAAACCTATGTATTGATATCTCTTTGGAAGTGAGTCAAGTGGGTGCAAAGCCTCATAAACACAGCCGTGAAAAGGAGCTAAACCCCATTATAAAAATAAATTACTTTAAAAAACACATAAAACAAAGACAGTGAAAGAGAGAGAAATTCTTACACAATTCGTTCAGGGGCTGTGATGCAACCTGGATTGACCATATCTAGACCCACAGCTGGATGAGACATAAGGGTGGACACACTTGGGGCTGAGAGGTTGGGTGAGGTTGGGTGAGCAAACACAGACCCTTTAAAGTAATACTGCCTGGTACCCATCGCATGGGTCCCAAATCTCCAGGTTCAAGGGCATATTCCTACATCGAAAACATGCATGAGAAACCCAGAAGGTGGTACACCGTGTGATTTTGAAAGGTTTCTAAAACGCACCTCATTTCTCATCTCCTTGTGCTCGGGTTCGCCATTCCAGCTACTTTACTAGCAATCTCCCTACTTGGAGAATCAGCACCTTTAACCTCCTGTTCCCTACAGGTTGCAATTTGTCCTGAGGATGAACGGAAGAGGGGCAACCAATGAGAGACTAGATCTAGGTGTTGGGACAGGCACAGGTCACTCTATTTTCCCATCAGGAAGAAGAATTAACCACAGGCTCAGCCTGCCGCCCAGAAGCAGAATAGGGCCTGAGGCAATCCCACGCTCCTGCGGCCAGCTCCCAAAAAAGCGAGTTGAAAAATGGAGCCCAGGGACACTGCCATTCACAAACCCGCAGAGTTATAAATGATAACTCTCGTCCACAAATATATTGAGGGAAGGCAACGAAGAGGATTTGAAAGCAAGGCAGAATTGCAGGAAACAGGTTTCAGGAGGTAGATTCGAATCGCCTTTAAAGCACATGAAAAGTCGCAAAACGTCGACAATGATGCCCTTGGCCAAAAAGGGCGTACGCGTTTTTTCCTGAATATATTCAGGAAAAAACGCGTACGCCCTTTTTGGCCAACCAAGCAACCTGGAAAGGCAAATCAGCGCTACAAAGAA
Organism: Eschrichtius robustus; assembly: GCF_028021215.1. Classification (NCBI taxonomy): domain Eukaryota; kingdom Metazoa; phylum Chordata; class Mammalia; order Artiodactyla; family Eschrichtiidae; genus Eschrichtius; species Eschrichtius robustus. The sequence goes on from NW_027175231.1 coordinate 510,786, forward strand.
GTCTCGCTTCCCATCGGTCAAAAGGGCCATTCTGCAAAAAGTGTCAAAACCAGAAATGCAGGACAGGCCAATTAGAAATGGCAGCCTTGCTACGCTGATGGGCGGGATGTAAATTGCCAACAGCCACTCTGGAGAAGTGTACGGTGTGTCCTGAAACATCTAAAACACACAGCTTAGGGAGCATAGGGCACGTCCACTCATGGGCGTATAAATTGGGAAAACTAAAAATCAGGAAGACACAGGCACCCCAAAGTTTAGGGCTGCTCTGTTGACAAGAACCTCCACTTCATGACACCTTAAATATCCCAGGAAAGAGAAAAATGGATAAAGAAGTTGTGGTCCTTATGTACAATGGAATATCACTCAGACATGAAATCAATGTCATAAGGCTAGTAGAAGCAAGATGAGTGGATTTAGGTACGACGATTCTAAGTGAAATAAGTCACACAGAAAAAGACACTTATCATAAGCTATCACTTATAGAGGGAATGTAAAAACCGCTACACTTGCACTGAATTACAAAACAGAACAGAGTCTCACGCTTAGAAAACACACTATGGCTGCTTAACGGGAAAGGTGAGGTGGGGTGATGCATAAAACAAGGTTTTCAAATTTGCTCAGATACCGTTCCATACACCCAATATGTAATAGACAAGACCTACTCCTTGCTCAGTGAACTGGACTCAACACCCCCTATTCACCGCAGAAGAATATAGGTGACTAGTAAGAATCTTAAAACCTATGTATTGATATCTGTCTGGAAGTGAGTCAAGTGGGTGTAAAGCCGCATAAACACAGCCGTGAAAAGCAGATAACCCCATTATAAAAATAAATTACTTTTAAAAACCCGTAAAACAAAGACAGTGAAAGAGAGAGAAATTCTTACAAAATTCGTTCAGAGGCTGTGATGCAACCTGGATTGACCATATCTAGACCCACAGCTGGATGAGACATAAGGGTGGACACACTTGGGGCTGAGAGGTTGGGTGAGGTTGGGTGAGCAAACACAGACCCTTTAAAGTAATACTGCCTGGTACCCATCCCATGGGTCCCAAATCTCCAGGTTCAAGGGCATATTCCTACATCGAAAACATGCATGAGAAACCCAGAAGGTGGTACACCGTGTGATTTTGAAAGGTTTCTAAAACGCACCTCATTTCTCATCTCCTTGTGCTCGGGTTCGCCATTCCAGCTACTTTACTAGCAATCTCCCTACTTGGAGAATCAGCACCTTTAACCTCCTGTTCCCTACAGGTTGCAATTTGTCCTGAGGATGAACGGAAGAGGGGCAACCAATGAGAGACTAGATCTAGGTGTTGGGACAGGCACAGGTCACTCTATTTTCCCATCAGGAAGAAGAATTAACCACAGGCTCAGCCTGCCGCCCAGAAGCAGAATAGGGCCTGAGGCAATCCCGCGCTCTTAAGGCCAGCTCCCAAAAAAGGGAGTTGAAAAATGGAGCCCAGGGACACTGCCATTCACAAACCCGCAGAGTTATAAATGATAACTCTCGTCCACAAATATATTGAGGGAAGGCAACGAAGAGGATTTGAAAGCAAGGCAGAATTGCAGGAAACAGGTTTCAGGAGGTAGATTCGAATCGCCTTTAAAGCACATGAAAAGTCGCAAAACGTCGACAATGATGCCCTTGGCCAAAAAGGGCGTACGCGTTTTTTCCTGAATATATTCAGGAAAAAAGGCGTACGCCCTTTTTGGCCAACCAAGCAACCTGGAAAGGCAAATCAGCGCTACAAAGAAGTCTCGCTTCCCATCGGTCAAAAGGGCCATGCTGCAAAAAGTGTCAAAACCAGAAATGCAGGACAGGCCATGGAGAAATGGCAGCCTTGCTTCGCTGATGGGCGGGATGTAAATTGCCAACAGCCACTCTGGAGAAGTGTACGGTGTGTCCTGAAACATCGAAAACACACAGCTAAGGGAGCATAGGGCACGTCCACTCATGGGCGTATAAATTGGGAAAACTAAAAATCAGCAAGACACAGGCACCCCAAAGTTTAGCGCTGCTCTGTTGACAGGAACCTCCACTTCATGACACCTTAAATATCCCAGGAAAGAGAAAAATGGATAAAGAAGTTGTGGTCCTTATGTACAATGGAATATCACTCAGAAATGAAATCAATGTCATAAGGCTACTGGAAGCAAGATGAGTGGATTTAGGTTCGATGATTCTAAGTGAAATAAGTCACACAGAAAAAGACACTTATCATAAGCTATCACTTATAGAGGGAATGTAAAAACCGCTACAATTGAACTGAATTACAAAACAGAACAGAGTCACACGTTTAGAAAACACACTATGGCTGCTTAACGGGAAAGGTGAGGTGGGGTGATGCATAAAACAAGGGTTTCAAATTCGCAGAGATACCGATCCATACACCCAATATGTAATAGACAAGACCTACTCCTTGCTCAGTGAACTGGACTCAACACCCCCTATTCAACGCACAAGAATATATCTGACTAGTAAGAATCGTAAAACCTATGTATTGATATCTCTTTGGAAGTGAGTCAAGTGGGTGCAAAGCCTCATAAACACAGCCGTGAAAAGGAGCTAAACCCCATTATAAAAATAAATTACTTTAAAAAACACATAAAACAAAGACAGTGAAAGAGAGAGAAATTCTTACACAATTCGTTCAGGGGCTGTGATGCAACCTGGATTGACCATATCTAGACCCACAGCTGGATGAGACATAAGGGTGGACACTCTTGGGGCTGAGAGGTTGGGTGAGCAAACGCAGACCCTTTAAAGTAATACTGCGTGGTACCCATCCCATGGGTCCCAAATCTCCAGGTTCAAGGGCATCTTCCTACATCAAAAACATGCATGAGAAACCCAGAAGATGGTACACCGTGTGATTTTGAAAGGTTTTTAAAACGCTCCTCATTTCTCATCTCCTTGTGCTCGGGTTCGCCATTCCAGCTACTTTACTAGCAATCTCCCTACTTGGAGAATCAGCACCTTTAACCTCCTGTTCCCTACAGGTTGCAATTTGTCCTGAGGATGAACGGAAGAGGGGCAACCAATGAGAGACTAGATCTAGGTGTTGGGACAGGCACAGGTCACTCTATTTTCCCATCAGGAAGAAGAATTAACCACAGGCTCAGCCTGCCGCCCAGAAGCAGAATAGGGCCTGAGGCAATCCCACGCTCCTGCGGCCAGCTCCCAAAAAAGCGAGTTGAAAAATGGAGCCCAGGGACACTGCCATTCACAAACCCGCAGAGTTATAAATGATAACTCTCGTCCACAAATATATTGAGGGAAGGCAACGAAGAGGATTTGAAAGCAAGGCAGAATTGCAGGAAACAGGTTTCAGGAGGTAGATACGAATCGCCTTTAAAGCACATGAAAAGTCGCAAAACGTCGACAATGATGCCCTTGGCCAAAAAGGGCGTACGCGTTTTTTCCTGAATATATTCAGGAAAAAACGCGTACGCCCTTTTTGGCCAACCAAGCAACCTGGAAAGGCAAATCAGCGCTACAAAGAAGTCTCGCTTCCCATCGGTCAAAAGGGCCATTCTGCAAAAAGTGTCAAAACCAGAAATGCAGGACAGGCCAATTAGAAATGGCAGCCTTGCTACGCTGATGGGCGGGATGTAAATTGCCAACAGCCACTCTGGAGAAGTGTACGGTGTGTCCTGAAACATCTAAAACACACAGCTTAGGGAGCATAGGGCACGTCCACTCATGGGCGTATAAATTGGGAAAACTAAAAATCAGGAAGACACAGGCACCCCAAAGTTTAGGGCTGCTCTGTTGACAAGAACCTCCACTTCATGACACCTTAAATATCCCAGGAAAGAGAAAAATGGATAAAGAAGTTGTGGTCCTTATGTACAATGGAATATCACTCAGACATGAAATCAATGTCATAAGGCTAGTAGAAGCAAGATGAGTGGATTTAGGTACGACGATTCTAAGTGAAATAAGTCACACAGAAAAAGACACTTATCATAAGCTATCACTTATAGAGGGAATGTAAAAACCGCTACACTTGCACTGAATTACAAAACAGAACAGAGTCTCACGCTTAGAAAACACACTATGGCTGCTTAACGGGAAAGGTGAGGTGGGGTGATGCATAAAACAAGGTTTTCAAATTTGCTCAGATACCGTTCCATACACCCAATATGTAATAGACAAGACCTACTCCTTGCTCAGTGAACTGGACTCAACACCCCCTATTCACCGCAGAAGAATATAGGTGACTAGTAAGAATCTTAAAACCTATGTATTGATATCTGTCTGGAAGTGAGTCAAGTGGGTGTAAAGCCGCATAAACACAGCCGTGAAAAGCAGATAACCCCATTATAAAAATAAATTACTTTTAAAAACCCGTAAAACAAAGACAGTGAAAGAGAGAGAAATTCTTACAAAATTCGTTCAGAGGCTGTGATGCAACCTGGATTGACCATATCTAGACCCACAGCTGGATGAGACATAAGGGTGGACACACTTGGGGCTGAGAGGTTGGGTGAGGTTGGGTGAGCAAACACAGACCCTTTAAAGTAATACTGCCTGGTACCCATCCCATGGGTCCCAAATCTCCAGGTTCAAGGGCATATTCCTACATCGAAAACATGCATGAGAAACCCAGAAGGTGGTACACCGTGTGATTTTGAAAGGTTTCTAAAACGCACCTCATTTCTCATCTCCTTGTGCTCGGGTTCGCCATTCCAGCTACTTTACTAGCAATCTCCCTACTTGGAGAATCAGCACCTTTAACCTCCTGTTCCCTACAGGTTGCAATTTGTCCTGAGGATGAACGGAAGAGGGTCAAGCAAGGAGAGACTAGATCTAGGTGTTGGGACAGGCACAGGTCACTCTGTTTTCCCATCAGGAAGAAGAATTAACCACAGGCTCAGCCTGCCGCCCAGAAGCAGAATAGGGCCTGAGGCAATCCCGCGCTCTTAAGGCCAGCTCCCAAAAAAGGGAGTTGAAAAATGGAGCCCAGGGACACTGCCATTCACAAACCCGCAGAGTTATAAATGATAACTCTCGTCCACAAATATATTGAGGGAAGGCAACGAAGAGGATTTGAAAGCAAGGCAGAATTGCAGGAAACAGGTTTCAGGAGGTAGATTCGAATCGCCTTTAAAGCACATGAAAAGTCGCAAAACGTCGACAATGATGCCCTTGGCCAAAAAGGGCGTACGCGTTTTTTCCTGAATATATTCAGGAAAAAACGCGTACGCCCTTTTTGGCCAACCAAGCAACCTGGAAAGGCAAATCAGCGCTACAAAGAAGTCTCGCTTCCCATCGGTCAAAAGGGCCATGCTGCAAAAAGTGTCAAAACCAGAAATGCAGGACAGGCCATGGAGAAATGGCAGCCTTGCTTCGCTGATGGGCGGGATGTAAATTGCCAACAGCCACTCTGGAGAAGTGTACGGTGTGTCCTGAAACATCTAAAACACACAGCTTAGGGAGCATAGGGCACGTCCACTCATGGGCGTATAAATTGGGAAAACTAAAAATCAGCAAGACACAGGCACCCCAAAGTTTAGCGCTGCTCTGTTGACAGGAACCTCCACTTCATGACACCTTAAATATCCCAGGAAAGAGAAAAATGGATAAAGAAGTTGTGGTCCTTATGTACAATGGAATATCACTCAGAAATGAAATCAATGTCATACGGCTACTGGAAGCAAGATGAGTGGATTTAGGTTCGATGATTCTAAGTGAAATAAGTCACACAGAAAAAGACACTTATCATAAGCTATCACTTATAGAGGGAATGTAAAAACCGCTACACTTGAACTGAATTACAAAACAGAACAGAGTCACACGTTTAGAAAACACACTATGGCTGCTTAACGGGAAAGGTGAGGTGGGGTGATGCATAAAACAAGGGTTTCAAATTCGCAGAGATACCGATCCATACACCCAATATGTAATAGACAAGACCTACTCCTTGCTCAGTGAACTGGACTCAACACCCCCTATTCAACGCACAAGAATATATCTGACTAGTAAGAATCCTAAAACCTATGTATTGATATCTCTTTGGAAGTGAGTCAAGTGGGTGCAAAGCCTCATAAACACAGCCGTGAAAAGGAGCTAAACCCCATTATAAAAATAAATTACTTTAAAAAACACATAAAACAAAGACAGTGAAAGAGAGAGAAATTCTTACACAATTCGTTCAGGGGCTGTGATGCAACCTGGATTGACCATATCTAGACCCACAGCTGGATGAGACATAAGGGTGGACACTCTTGGGGCTGAGAGGTTGGGTGAGGAAACGCAGACCCTTTAAAGTAATACTGCGTGGTACCCATCCCATGGGTCCCAAATCTCCAGGTTCAAGGGCATCTTCCTACATCAAAAACATGCATGAGAAACCCAGAAGATGGTACACCGTGTGATTTTGAAAGGTTTTTAAAACGCTCCTCATTTCTCATCTCCTTGTGCTCGGGTTCGCCATTCCAGCTACTTTACTAGCAAACTCCCTACGTGGAGAATCAGCACCTTTAACCTCCTGTTCCCTACAGGTTGCAATTTGTCCTGAGGATGAACGGGAAGAGGGGCAACCAATGAGAGACTAGATCTAGGTGTTGGGACAGGCACAGGTCACTCTATTTTCCCATCAGGAAGAAGAATTAACCACAGGCTCAGCCTGCCGCCCAGAAGCACAATAGGGCCTGAGGCAATCCCGCACTCTTACAGCCAGCTCCCAAAAAAGGGAGTTGAAAAATGGAGCCCAGGGACACTGCCATTCACAAACCCGCAGAGTTATAAATGATAACTCTCGTCCACATATATATTGAGGGAAGGCAACGAAGAGGATTTGAAAGCAAGGCAGAATTGCAGGAAACAGGTTTCAGGAGGTAGATTCGAATCGCCTTTAAAGCACATGAAAAGTCGCAAAACGTCGACAATGATGCCCTTGGCCAAAAAGGGCGTACGCGTTTTTTCCTGAATATATTCAGGAAAAAACGCGTACGCCCTTTTTGGCCAACCAAGCAACCTGGAAAGGCAAATCAGCGCTACAAAGAAGTCTCGCTTCCCATCGGTCAAAAGGGCCATGCTGCAAAAAGTGTCAAAACCAGAAATGCAGGACAGGCCATGGAGAAATGGCAGCCTTGCTACGCTGATGGGCGGGATGTAAATTGCCAACAGCCACTCTGGAGAAGTGTACGGTGTGTCCTGAAACATCTAAAACACACAGCTTAGGGAGCATAGGGCACGTCCACTCATGGGCGTATAAATTGGGAAAACTAAAAATCAGCAAGACACAGGCACCCCAAAGTTTAGGGCTGCTCTGTTGACAAGAACCTCCACTTCATGACACCTTAAATATCCCAGGAAAGAGAAAAATGGATAAAGAAGTTGTGGTCCTTATGTACAATGGAATATCACTCAGACATGAAATCAATGTCATAAGGCTAGAAGAAGCAAGATGAGTGGACTTAGGTACGATGATTCTAAGTGAAATAAGTCACACAGAAAAAGACACTTATCATAAGCTATCACTTATAGAGGGAATGTAAAAACCGCTACACTTGAACTGAATTACAAAACAGAACAGAGTCACACGTTTAGAAAACACACTATGGCTGCTTAACGGGAAAGGTGAGGTGGGGTGATGCATAAAACAAGGGTTTCAAATTGGCTCAGATACCGTTCCATACACCCAATATGTAATAGAAAAGACCGACTCCTTGCTCAGTGAACTGGACTCAACACCCCCTATTCACCGCACAAGAATATATGTGACTAGTAAGAATCTTAAAACCTATGTATTGATATCTGTCTGGAAGTGAGTCAAGTGGGTGTAAAGCCGCATAAACACAGCCGTGAAAAGCAGCTATACCCCATTATAAAAATAAATTACTTTTAAAAACCCGTAAAACAAAGACAGTGAAAGAGAGAGAAATTCTTACAAAATTCGTTCAGGGGCTGTGATGCAACCTGGATTGACCATATCTAGACCCACAGCTGGATGAGACATAAGGGTGGACACACTTGGGGCTGAGAGGTTGGGTGAGGTTGGGTGAGCAAACACAGACCCTTTAAAGTAATACTGCCTGGTACCCATCGCATGGGTCCCAAATCTCCAGGTTCAAGGGCATATTCCTACATCGAAAACATGCATGAGAAACCCAGAAGGTGGTACACCGTGTGATTTTGAAAGGTTTCTAAAACGCACCTCATTTCTCATCTCCTTGTGCTCGGGTTCGCCATTCCAGCTACTTTACTAGCAATCTCCCTACTTGGAGAATCAGCACCTTTAACCTCCTGTTCCCTACAGGTTGCAATTTGTCCTGAGGATGAACGGAAGAGGGGCAACCAATGAGAGACTAGATCTAGGTGTTGGGACAGGCACAGGTCACTCTATTTTCCCATCAGGAAGAAGAATTAACCACAGGCTCAGCCTGCCGCCCAGAAGCAGAATAGGGCCTGAGGCAATCCCACGCTCCTGCGGCCAGCTCCCAAAAAAGCGAGTTGAAAAATGGAGCCCAGGGACACTGCCATTCACAAACCCGCAGAGTTATAAATGATAACTCTCGTCCACAAATATATTGAGGGAAGGCAACGAAGAGGATTTGAAAGCAAGGCAGAATTGCAGGAAACAGGTTTCAGGAGGTAGATTCGAATCGCCTTTAAAGCACATGAAAAGTCGCAAAACGTCGACAATGATGCCCTTGGCCAAAAAGGGCGTACGCGTTTTTTCCTGAATATATTCAGGAAAAAACGCGTACGCCCTTTTTGGCCAACCAAGCAACCTGGAAAGGCAAATCAGCGCTACAAAGAAGTCTCGCTTCCCATCGGTCAAAAGGGCCATTCTGCAAAAAGTGTCAAAACCAGAAATGCAGGACAGGCCAATTAGAAATGGCAGCCTTGCTACGCTGATGGGCGGGATGTAAATTGCCAACAGCCACTCTGGAGAAGTGTACGGTGTGTCCTGAAACATCTAAAACACACAGCTTAGGGAGCATAGGGCACGTCCACTCATGGGCGTATAAATTGGGAAAACTAAAAATCAGGAAGACACAGGCACCCCAAAGTTTAGGGCTGCTCTGTTGACAAGAACCTCCACTTCATGACACCTTAAATATCCCAGGAAAGAGAAAAATGGATAAAGAAGTTGTGGTCCTTATGTACAATGGAATATCACTCAGACATGAAATCAATGTCATAAGGCTAGTAGAAGCAAGATGAGTGGATTTAGGTACGACGATTCTAAGTGAAATAAGTCACACAGAAAAAGACACTTATCATAAGCTATCACTTATAGAGGGAATGTAAAAACCGCTACACTTGCACTGAATTACAAAACAGAACAGAGTCTCACGCTTAGAAAACACACTATGGCTGCTTAACGGGAAAGGTGAGGTGGGGTGATGCATAAAACAAGGGTTTCAAATTTGCTCAGATACCGTTCCATACACCCAATATGTAATAGACAAGACCTACTCCTTGCTCAGTGAACTGGACTCAACACCCCCTATTCACCGCAGAAGAATATAGGTGACTAGTAAGAATCTTAAAACCTATGTATTGATATCTGTCTGGAAGTGAGTCAAGTGGGTGTAAAGCCGCATAAACACAGCCGTGAAAAGCAGATAACCCCATTATAAAAATAAATTACTTTTAAAAACCCGTAAAACAAAGACAGTGAAAGAGAGAGAAATTCTTACAAAATTCGTTCAGAGGCTGTGATGCAACCTGGATTGACCATATCTAGACCCACAGCTGGATGAGACATAAGGGTGGACACACTTGGGGCTGAGAGGTTGGGTGAGGTTGGGTGAGCAAACACAGACCCTTTAAAGTAATACTGCCTGGTACCCATCCCATGGGTCCCAAATCTCCAGGTTCAAGGGCATATTCCTACATCGAAAACATGCATGAGAAACCCAGAAGGTGGTACACCGTGTGATTTTGAAAGGTTTCTAAAACGCACCTCATTTCTCATCTCCTTGTGCTCGGGTTCGCCATTCCAGCTACTTTACTAGCAATCTCCCTACTTGGAGAATCAGCACCTTTAACCTCCTGTTCCCTACAGGTTGCAATTTGTCCTGAGGATGAACGGAAGAGGGGCAACCAATGAGAGACTAGATCTAGGTGTTGGGACAGGCACAGGTCACTCTATTTTCCCATCAGGAAGAAGAATTAACCACAGGCTCAGCCTGCCGCCCAGAAGCAGAATAGGGCCTGAGGCAATCCCGCGCTCTTAAGGCCAGCTCCCAAAAAAGGGAGTTGAAAAATGGAGCCCAGGGACACTGCCATTCACAAACCCGCAGAGTTATAAATGATAACTCTCGTCCACAAATATATTGAGGGAAGGCAACGAAGAGGATTTGAAAGCAAGGCAGAATTGCAGGAAACAGGTTTCAGGAGGTAGATTCGAATCGCCTTTAAAGCACATGAAAAGTCGCAAAACGTCGACAATGATGCCCTTGGCCAAAAAGGGCGTACGCGTTTTTTCCTGAATATATTCAGGAAAAAACGCGTACGCCCTTTTTGGCCAACCAAGCAACCTGGAAAGGCAAATCAGCGCTACAAAGAAGTCTCGCTTCCCATCGGTCAAAAGGGCCATGCTGCAAAAAGTGTCAAAACCAGAAATGCAGGACAGGCCATGGAGAAATGGCAGCCTTGCTTCGCTGATGGGCGGGATGTAAATTGCCAACAGCCACTCTGGAGAAGTGTACGGTGTGTCCTGAAACATCTAAAACACACAGCTTAGGGAGCATAGGGCACGTCCACTCATGGGCGTATAAATTGGGAAAACTAAAAATCAGCAAGACACAGGCACCCCAAAGTTTAGCGCTGCTCTGTTGACAGGAACCTCCACTTCATGACACCTTAAATATCCCAGGAAAGAGAAAAATGGATAAAGAAGTTGTGGTCCTTATGTACAATGGAATATCACTCAGAAATGAAATCAATGTCATAAGGCTACTGGAAGCAAGATGAGTGGATTTAGGTTCGATGATTCTAAGTGAAATAAGTCACACAGAAAAAGACACTTATCATAAGCTATCACTTATAGAGGGAATGTAAAAACCGCTACACTTGAACTGAATTACAAAACAGAACAGAGTCACACGTTTAGAAAACACACTATGGCTGCTTAACGGGAAAGGTGAGGTGGGGTGATGCATAAAACAAGGGTTTCAAATTCTCAGAGATACCGATCCATACACCCAATATGTAATAGACAAGACCTACTCCTTGCTCAGTGAACTGGACTCAACACCCCCTATTCAACGCACAAGAATATATCTGACTAGTAAGAATCCTAAAACCTATGTATTGATATCTCTTTGGAAGTGAGTCAAGTGGGTGCAAAGCCTCATAAACACAGCCGTGAAAAGGAGCTAAACCCCATTATAAAAATAAATTACTTTAAAAAACACATAAAACAAAGACAGTGAAAGAGAGAGAAATTCTTACACAATTCGTTCAGGGGCTGTGATGCAACCTGGATTGACCATATCTAGACCCACAGCTGGATGAGACATAAGGGTGGACACTCTTGGGGCTGAGAGTTTGGGTGAGCAAACGCAGACCCTTTAAAGTAATACTGCGTGGTACCCATCCCATGGGTCCCAAATCTCCAGGTTCAAGGGCATCTTCCTACATCAAAAACATGCATGAGAAACCCAGAAGATGGTACACCGTGTGATTTTGAAAGGTTTTTAAAACGCTCCTCATTTCTCATCTCCTTGTGCTCGGGTTCGCCATTCCAGCTACTTTACTAGCAAACTCCCTACGTGGAGAATCAGCACCTTTAACCTCCTGTTCCCTACAGGTTGCAATTTGTCCTGAGGATGAACGGGAAGAGGGGCAACCAATGAGAGACTAGATCTAGGTGTTGGGACAGGCACAGGTCACTCTATTTTCCCATCAGGAAGAAGAATTAACCACAGGCTCAGCCTGCCGCCCAGAAGCAGAATAGGGCCTGAGGCAATCCCACGCTCCTGCGGCCAGCTCCCAAAAAAGCGAGTTGAAAAATGGAGCCCAGGGACACTGCCATTCACAAACCCGCAGAGTTATAAATGATAACTCTCGTCCACATATATATTGAGGGAAGGCAACGAAGAGGATTTGAAAGCAAGGCAGAATTGCAGGAAACAGGTTTCAGGAGGTAGATTCGAATCGCCTTTAAAGCACATGAAAAGTCGCAAAACGTCGACAATGATGCCCTTGGCCAAAAAGGGCGTACGCGTTTTTTCCTGAATATATTCAGGAAAAAACGCGTACGCCCTTTTTGGCCAACCAAGCAACCTGGAAAGGCAAATCAGCGCTACAAAGAAGTCTCGCTTCCCATCGGTCAAAAGGGCCATGCTGCAAAAAGTGTCAAAACCAGAAATGCAGGACAGGCCATGGAGAAATGGCAGCCTTGCTACGCTGATGGGCGGGATGTAAATTGCCAACAGCCACTCTGGAGAAGTGTACGGTGTGTCCTGAAACATCTAAAACTCACAGCTTAGGGAGCATAGGGCACGTCCACTCATGGGCGTATAAATTGGGAAAACTAAAAATCAGGAAGACACAGGCACCCCAAAGTTTAGGGCTGCTCTGTTGACAAGAACCTCCACTTCATGACACCTTAAATATCCCAGGAAAGAGAAAAATGGATAAAGAAGTTGTGGTCCTTATGTACAATGGAATATCACTCAGACATGAAATCAATGTCATAAGGCTAGAAGAAGCAAGATGAGTGGACTTAGGTACGATGATTCTAAGTGAAATAAGTCACACAGAAAAAGACACTTATCATAAGCTATCACTTATAGAGGGAATGTAAAAACCGCTACACTTGAACTGAATTACAAAACAGAACAGAGTCACACGTTTAGAAAACACACTATGGCTGCTTAACGGGAAAGGTGAGGTGGGGTGATGCATAAAACAAGGGTTTCAAATTGGCTCAGATACCGTTCCATACACCCAATATGTAATAGAAAAGACCGACTCCTTGCTCAGTGAACTGGACTCAACACCCCCTATTCACCGCACAAGAATATATGTGACTAGTAAGAATCTTAAAACCTATGTATTGATATCTGTCTGTAAGTGAGTCAAGTGGGTGTAAAGCCGCATAAACACAGCCGTGAAAAGCAGCTATACCCCATTATAAAAATAAATTACTTTTAAAAACCCGTAAAACAAAGACAGTGAAAGAGAGAGAAATTCTTACAAAATTCGTTCAGGGGCTGTGATGCAACCTGGATTGACCATATCTAGACCCACAGCTGGATGAGACATAAGGGTGGACACACTTGGGGCTGAGAGGTTGGGTGAGGTTGGGTGAGCAAACACAGACCCTTTAAAGTAATACTGCCTGGTACCCATCGCATGGGTCCCAAATCTCCAGGTTCAAGGGCATATTCCTACATCGAAAACATGCATGAGAAACCCAGAAGGTGGTACACCGTGTGATTTTGAAAGGTTTCTAAAACGCACCTCATTTCTCATCTCCTTGTGCTCGGGTTCGCCATTCCAGCTACTTTACTAGCAATCTCCCTACTTGGAGAATCAGCACCTTTAACCTCCTGTTCCCTACAGGTTGCAATTTGTCCTGAGGATGAACGGAAGAGGGGCAACCAATGAGAGACTAGATCTAGGTGTTGGGACAGGCACAGGTCACTCTATTTTCCCATCAGGAAGAAGAATTAACCACAGGCTCAGCCTGCCGCCCAGAAGCAGAATAGGGCCTGAGGCAATCCCACGCTCCTGCGGCCAGCTCCCAAAAAAGCGAGTTGAAAAATGGAGCCCAGGGACACTGCCATTCACAAACCCGCAGAGTTATAAATGATAACTCTCGTCCACAAATATATTGAGGGAAGGCAACGAAGAGGATTTGAAAGCAAGGCAGAATTGCAGGAAACAGGTTTCAGGAGGTAGATTCGAATCGCCTTTAAAGCACATGAAAAGTCGCAAAACGTCGACAATGATGCCCTTGGCCAAAAAGGGCGTACGCGTTTTTTCCTGAATATATTCAGGAAAAAACGCGTACGCCCTTTTTGGCCAACCAAGCAACCTGGAAAGGCAAATCAGCGCTACAAAGAAGTCTCGCTTCCCATCGGTCAAAAGGGCCATTCTGCAAAAAGTGTCAAAACCAGAAATGCAGGACAGGCCAATTAGAAATGGCAGCCTTGCTACGCTGATGGGCGGGATGTAAATTGCCAACAGCCACTCTGGAGAAGTGTACGGTGTGTCCTGAAACATCTAAAACACACAGCTTAGGGAGCATAGGGCACGTCCACTCATGGGCGTATAAATTGGGAAAACTAAAAATCAGGAAGACACAGGCACCCCAAAGTTTAGGGCTGCTCTGTTGACAAGAACCTCCACTTCATGACACCTTAAATATCCCAGGAAAGAGAAAAATGGATAAAGAAGTTGTGGTCCTTATGTACAATGGAATATCACTCAGACATGAAATCAATGTCATAAGGCTAGTAGAAGCAAGATGAGTGGATTTAGGTACGACGATTCTAAGTGAAATAAGTCACACAGAAAAAGACACTTATCATAAGCTATCACTTATAGAGGGAATGTAAAAACCGCTACACTTGCACTGAATTACAAAACAGAACAGAGTCTCACGCTTAGAAAACACACTATGGCTGCTTAACGGGAAAGGTGAGGTGGGGTGATGCATAAAACAAGGTTTTCAAATTTGCTCAGATACCGTTCCATACACCCAATATGTAATAGACAAGACCTACTCCTTGCTCAGTGAACTGGACTCAACACCCCCTATTCACCGCAGAAGAATATAGGTGACTAGTAAGAATCTTAAAACCTATGTATTGATATCTGTCTGGAAGTGAGTCAAGTGGGTGTAAAGCCGCATAAACACAGCCGTGAAAAGCAGATAACCCCATTATAAAAATAAATTACTTTTAAAAACCCGTAAAACAAAGACAGTGAAAGAGAGAGAAATTCTTACAAAATTCGTTCAGAGGCTGTGATGCAACCTGGATTGACCATATCTAGACCCACAGCTGGATGAGACATAAGGGTGGACACACTTGGGGCTGAGAGGTTGGGTGAGGTTGGGTGAGCAAACACAGACCCTTTAAAGTAATACTGCCTGGTACCCATCCCATGGGTCCCAAATCTCCAGGTTCAAGGGCATATTCCTACATCGAAAACATGCATGAGAAACCCAGAAGGTGGTACACCGTGTGATTTTGAAAGGTTTCTAAAACGCACCTCATTTCTCATCTCCTTGTGCTCGGGTTCGCCATTCCAGCTACTTTACTAGCAATCTCCCTACTTGGAGAATCAGCACCTTTAACCTCCTGTTCCCTACAGGTTGCAATTTGTCCTGAGGATGAACGGAAGAGGGGCAACCAATGAGAGACTAGATCTAGGTGTTGGGACAGGCACAGGTCACTCTATTTTCCCATCAGGAAGAAGAATTAACCACAGGCTCAGCCTGCCGCCCAGAAGCAGAATAGGGCCTGAGGCAATCCCGCGCTCTTAAGGCCAGCTCCCAAAAAAGGGAGTTGAAAAATGGAGCCCAGGGACACTGCCATTCACAAACCCGCAGAGTTATAAATGATAACTCTCGTCCACAAATATATTGAGGGAAGGCAACGAAGAGGATTTGAAAGCAAGGCAGAATTGCAGGAAACAGGTTTCAGGAGGTAGATTCGAATCGCCTTTAAAGCACATGAAAAGTCGCAAAACGTCGACAATGATGCCCTTGGCCAAAAAGGGCGTACGCGTTTTTTCCTGAATATATTCAGGAAAAAACGCGTACGCCCTTTTTGGCCAACCAAGCAACCTGGAAAGGCAAATCAGCGCTACAAAGAAGTCTCGCTTCCCATCGGTCAAAAGGGCCATGCTGCAAAAAGTGTCAAAACCAGAAATGCAGGACAGGCCATGGAGAAATGGCAGCCTTGCTTCGCTGATGGGCGGGATGTAAATTGCCAACAGCCACTCTGGAGAAGTGTACGGTGTGTCCTGAAACATCTAAAACACACAGCTTAGGGAGCATAGGGCACGTCCACTCATGGGCGTATAAATTGGGAAAACTAAAAATCAGCAAGACACAGGCACCCCAAAGTTTAGCGCTGCTCTGTTGACAGGAACCTCCACTTCATGACACCTTAAATATCCCAGGAAAGAGAAAAATGGATAAAGAAGTTGTGGTCCTTATGTACAATGGAATATCACTCAGAAATGAAATCAATGTCATAAGGCTACTGGAAGCAAGATGAGTGGATTTAGGTTCGATGATTCTAAGTGAAATAAGTCACACAGAAAAAGACACTTATCATAAGCTATCACTTATAGAGGGAATGTAAAAACCGCTACACTTGAACTGAATTACAAAACAGAACAGAGTCACACGTTTAGAAAACACACTATGGCTGCTTAACGGGAAAGGTGAGGTGGGGTGATGCATAAAACAAGGGTTTCAAATTCGCAGAGATACCGATCCATACACCCAATATGTAATAGACAAGACCTACTCCTTGCTCAGTGAACTGGACTCAACACCCCCTATTCAACGCACAAGAATATATCTGACTAGTAAGAATCCTAAAACCTATGTATTGATATCTCTTTGGAAGTGAGTCAAGTGGGTGCAAAGCCTCATAAACACAGCCGTGAAAAGGAGCTAAACCCCATTATAAAAATAAATTACTTTAAAAAACACATAAAACAAAGACAGTGAAAGAGAGAGAAATTCTTACACAATTCGTTCAGGGGCTGTGATGCAACCTGGATTGACCATATCTAGACCCACAGCTGGATGAGACATAAGGGTGGACACTCTTGGGGCTGAGAGTTTGGGTGAGCAAACGCAGACCCTTTAAAGTAATACTGCGTGGTACCCATCCCATGGGTCCCAAATCTCCAGGTTCAAGGGCATCTTCCTACATCAAAAACATGCATGAGAAACCCAGAAGATGGTACACCGTGTGATTTTGAAAGGTTTTTAAAACGCTCCTCATTTCTCATCTCCTTGTGCTCGGGTTCGCCATTCCAGCTACTTTACTAGCAATCTCCCTACTTGGAGAATCAGCACCTTTAACCTCCTGTTCCCTACAGGTTGCAATTTGTCCTGAGGATGAACGGAAGAGGGGCAACCAATGAGAGACTAGATCTAGGTGTTGGGACAGGCACAGGTCACTCTATTTTCCCATCAGGAAGAAGAATTAACCACAGGCTCAGCCTGCCGCCCAGAAGCAGAATAGGGCCTGAGGCAATCCCACGCTCCTGCGGCCAGCTCCCAAAAAAGCGAGTTGAAAAATGGAGCCCAGGGACACTGCCATTCACAAACCCGCAGAGTTATAAATGATAACTCTCGTCCACAAATATATTGAGGGAAGGCAACGAAGAGGATTTGAAAGCAAGGCAGAATTGCAGGAAACAGGTTTCAGGAGGTAGATTCGAATCGCCTTTAAAGCACATGAAAAGTCGCAAAACGTCGACAATGATGCCCTTGGCCAAAAAGGGCGTACGCGTTTTTTCCTGAATATATTCAGGAAAAAACGCGTATGCCCTTTTTGGCCAACCAAGCAACCTGGAAAGGCAAATCAGCGCTACAAAGAAGTCTCGCTTCCCATCGGTCAAAAGGGCCATTCTGCAAAAAGTGTCAAAACCAGAAATGCAGGACAGGCCAATTAGAAATGGCAGCCTTGCTACGCTGATGGGCGGGATGTAAATTGCCAACAGCCACTCTGGAGAAGTGTACTGTGTGTCCTGAAACATCTAAAACACACAGCTTAGGGAGCATAGGGCACGTCCACTCATGGGCGTATAAATTGGGAAAACTAAAAATCAGGAAGACACAGGCACCCCAAAGTTTAGGGCTGCTCTGTTGACAAGAACCTCCACTTCATGACACCTTAAATATCCCAGGAAAGAGAAAAATGGATAAAGAAGTTGTGGTCCTTATGTACAATGGAATATCACTCAGACATGAAATCAATGTCATAAGGCTAGTAGAAGCAAGATGAGTGGATTTAGGTACGACGATTCTAAGTGAAATAAGTCACACAGAAAAAGACACTTATCATAAGCTATCACTTATAGAGGGAATGTAAAAACCGCTACACTTGCACTGAATTACAAAACAGAACAGAGTCTCACGCTTAGAAAACACACTATGGCTGCTTAACGGGAAAGGTGAGGTGGGGTGATGCATAAAACAAGGTTTTCAAATTTGCTCAGATACCGTTCCATACACCCAATATGTAATAGACAAGACCTACTCCTTGCTCAGTGAACTGGACTCAACACCCCCTATTCACCGCAGAAGAATATAGGTGACTAGTAAGAATCTTAAAACCTATGTATTGATATCTGTCTGGAAGTGAGTCAAGTGGGTGTAAAGCCGCATAAACACAGCCGTGAAAAGCAGCTATACCCCATTATAAAAATAAATTACTTTTAAAAACCCGTAAAACAAAGACAGTGAAAGAGAGAGAAATTCTTACAAAATTCGTTCAGGGGCTGTGATGCAACCTGGATTGACCATATCTAGACCCACAGCTGGATGAGACATAAGGGTGGACACACTTGGGGCTGAGAGGTTGGGTGAGGTTGGGTGAGGAAACACAGACCCTTTAAAGTAATACTGCCTGGTACCCATCGCATGGGTCCCAAATCTCCAGGTTCAAGGGCATATTCCTACATCGAAAACATGCATGAGAAACCCAGAAGGTGGTACACCGTGTGATTTTGAAAGGTTTCTAAAACGCACCTCATTTCTCATCTCCTTGTGCTCGGGTTCGCCATTCCAGCTACTTTACTAGCAATCTCCCTACTTGGAGAATCAGCACCTTTAACCTCCTGTTCCCTACAGGTTGCAATTTGTCCTGAGGATGAACGGAAGAGGGGCAACCAATGAGAGACTAGATCTAGGTGTTGGGACAGGCACAGGTCACTCTATTTTCCCATCAGGAAGAAGAATTAACCACAGGCTCAGCCTGCCGCCCAGAAGCAGAATAGGGCCTGAGGCAATCCCACGCTCCTGCGGCCAGCTCCCAAAAAAGCGAGTTGAAAAATGGAGCCCAGGGACACTGCCATTCACAAACCCGCAGAGTTATAAATGATAACTCTCGTCCACAAATATATTGAGGGAAGGCAACGAAGAGGATTTGAAAGCAAGGCAGAATTGCAGGAAACAGGTTTCAGGAGGTAGATTCGAATCGCCTTTAAAGCACATGAAAAGTCGCAAAACGTCGACAATGATGCCCTTGGCCAAAAAGGGCGTACGCGTTTTTTCCTGAATATATTCAGGAAAAAACGCGTACGCCCTTTTTGGCCAACCAAGCAACCTGGAAAGGCAAATCAGCGCTACAAAGAAGTCTCGCTTCCCATCGGTCAAAAGGGCCATTCTGCAAAAAGTGTCAAAACCAGAAATGCAGGACAGGCCAATTAGAAATGGCAGCCTTGCTACGCTGATGGGCGGGATGTAAATTGCCAACAGCCACTCTGGAGAAGTGTACGGTGTGTCCTGAAACATCTAAAACACACAGCTTAGGGAGCATAGGGCACGTCCACTCATGGGCGTATAAATTGGGAAAACTAAAAATCAGGAAGACACAGGCACCCCAAAGTTTAGGGCTGCTCTGTTGACAAGAACCTCCACTTCATGACACCTTAAATATCCCAGGAAAGAGAAAAATGGATAAAGAAGTTGTGGTCCTTATGTACAATGGAATATCACTCAGACATGAAATCAATGTCATAAGGCTAGTAGAAGCAAGATGAGTGGATTTAGGTACGACGATTCTAAGTGAAATAAGTCACACAGAAAAAGACACTTATCATAAGCTATCACTTATAGAGGGAATGTAAAAACCGCTACACTTGCACTGAATTACAAAACAGAACAGAGTCTCACGCTTAGAAAACACACTATGGCTGCTTAACGGGAAAGGTGAGGTGGGGTGATGCATAAAACAAGGTTTTCAAATTTGCTCAGATACCGTTCCATACACCCAATATGTAATAGACAAGACCTACTCCTTGCTCAGTGAACTGGACTCAACACCCCCTATTCACCGCAGAAGAATATAGGTGACTAGTAAGAATCTTAAAACCTATGTATTGATATCTGTCTGGAAGTGAGTCAAGTGGGTGTAAAGCCGCATAAACACAGCCGTGAAAAGCAGATAACCCCATTATAAAAATAAATTACTTTTAAAAACCCGTAAAACAAAGACAGTGAAAGAGAGAGAAATTCTTACAAAATTCGTTCAGAGGCTGTGATGCAACCTGGATTGACCATATCTAGACCCACAGCTGGATGAGACATAAGGGTGGACACACTTGGGGCTGAGAGGTTGGGTGAGGTTGGGTGAGCAAACACAGACCCTTTAAAGTAATACTGCCTGGTACCCATCCCATGGGTCCCAAATCTCCAGGTTCAAGGGCATATTCCTACATCGAAAACATGCATGAGAAACCCAGAAGGTGGTACACCGTGTGATTTTGAAAGGTTTCTAAAACGCACCTCATTTCTCATCTCCTTGTGCTCGGGTTCGCCATTCCAGCTACTTTACTAGCAATCTCCCTACTTGGAGAATCAGCACCTTTAACCTCCTGTTCCCTACAGGTTGCAATTTGTCCTGAGGATGAACGGAAGAGGGGCAACCAATGAGAGACTAGATCTAGGTGTTGGGACAGGCACAGGTCACTCTATTTTCCCATCAGGAAGAAGAATTAACCACAGGCTCAGCCTGCCGCCCAGAAGCAGAATAGGGCCTGAGGCAATCCCGCGCTCTTAAGGCCAGCTCCCAAAAAAGGGAGTTGAAAAATGGAGCCCAGGGACACTGCCATTCACAAACCCGCAGAGTTATAAATGATAACTCTCGTCCACAAATATATTGAGGGAAGGCAACGAAGAGGATTTGAAAGCAAGGCAGAATTGCAGGAAACAGGTTTCAGGAGGTAGATTCGAATCGCCTTTAAAGCACATGAAAAGTCGCAAAACGTCGACAATGATGCCCTTGGCCAAAAAGGGCGTACGCGTTTTTTCCTGAATATATTCAGGAAAAAACGCGTACGCCCTTTTTGGCCAACCAAGCAACCTGGAAAGGCAAATCAGCGCTACAAAGAAGTCTCGCTTCCCATCGGTCAAAAGGGCCATGCTGCAAAAAGTGTCAAAACCAGAAATGCAGGACAGGCCATGGAGAAATGGCAGCCTTGCTTCGCTGATGGGTGGGATGTAAATTGCCAACAGCCACTCTGGAGAAGTGTACGGTGTGTCCTGAAACATCTAAAACACACAGCTTAGGGAGCATAGGGCACGTCCACTCATGGGCGTATAAATTGGGAAAACTAAAAATCAGCAAGACACAGGCACCCCAAAGTTTAGCGCTGCTCTGTTGACAGGAACCTCCACTTCATGACACCTTAAATATCCCAGGAAAGAGAAAAATGGATAAAGAAGTTGTGGTCCTTATGTACAATGGAATATCACTCAGAAATGAAATCAATGTCATAAGGCTACTGGAAGCAAGATGAGTGGATTTAGGTTCGATGATTCTAAGTGAAATAAGTCACACAGAAAAAGACACTTATCATAAGCTATCACTTATAGAGGGAATGTAAAAACCGCTACACTTGAACTGAATTACAAAACAGAACAGAGTCACACGTTTAGAAAACACACTATGGCTGCTTAACGGGAAAGGTGAGGTGGGGTGATGCATAAAACAAGGGTTTCAAATTCGCAGAGATACCGATCCATACACCCAATATGTAATAGACAAGACCTACTCCTTGCTCAGTGAACTGGACTCAACACCCCCTATTCAACGCACAAGAATATATCTGACTAGTAAGAATCCTAAAACCTATGTATTGATATCTCTTTGGAAGTGAGTCAAGTGGGTGCAAAGCCTCATAAACACAGCCGTGAAAAGGAGCTAAACCCCATTATAAAAATAAATTACTTTAAAAAACACATAAAACAAAGACAGTGAAAGAGAGAGAAATTCTTACACAATTCGTTCAGGGGCTGTGATGCAACCTGGATTGACCATATCTAGACCCACAGCTGGATGAGACATAAGGGTGGACACTCTTGGGGCTGAGAGTTTGGGTGAGCAAACGCAGACCCTTTAAAGTAATACTGCGTGGTACCCATCCCATGGGTCCCAAATCTCCAGGTTCAAGGGCATCTTCCTACATCAAAAACATGCATGAGAAACCCAGAAGATGGTACACCGTGTGATTTTGAAAGGTTTTTAAAACGCTCCTCATTTCTCATCTCCTTGTGCTCGGGTTCGCCATTCCAGCTACTTTACTAGCAATCTCCCTACTTGGAGAATCAGCACCTTTAACCTCCTGTTCCCTACAGGTTGCAATTTGTCCTGAGGATGAACGGAAGAGGGGCAACCAATGAGAGACTAGATCTAGGTGTTGGGACAGGCACAGGTCACTCTATTTTCCCATCAGGAAGAAGAATTAACCACAGGCTCAGCCTGCCGCCCAGAAGCAGAATAGGGCCTGAGGCAATCCCACGCTCCTGCGGCCAGCTCCCAAAAAAGCGAGTTGAAAAATGGAGCCCAGGGACACTGCCATTCACAAACCCGCAGAGTTATAAATGATAACTCTCGTCCACAAATATATTGAGGGAAGGCAACGAAGAGGATTTGAAAGCAAGGCAGAATTGCAGGAAACAGGTTTCAGGAGGTAGATTCGAATCGCCTTTAAAGCACATGAAAAGTCGCAAAACGTCGACAATGATGCCCTTGGCCAAAAAGGGCGTACGCGTTTTTTCCTGAATATATTCAGGAAAAAACGCGTACGCCCTTTTTGGCCAACCAAGCAACCTGGAAAGGCAAATCAGCGCTACAAAGAAGTCTCGCTTCCCATCGGTCAAAAGGGCCATTCTGCAAAAAGTGTCAAAACCAGAAATGCAGGACAGGCCATTTAGAAATGGCAGCCTTGCTACGCTGATGGGCGGGATGTAAATTGCCAACAGCCACTCTGGAGAAGTGTACTGTGTGTCCTGAAACATCTAAAACACACAGCTTAGGGAGCATAGGGCACGTCCACTCATGGGCGTATAAATTGGGAAAACTAAAAATCAGGAAGACACAGGCACCCCAAAGTTTAGGGCTGCTCTGTTGACAAGAACCTCCACTTCATGACACCTTAAATATCCCAGGAAAGAGAAAAATGGATAAAGAAGTTGTGGTCCTTATGTACAATGGAATATCACTCAGACATGAAATCAATGTCATAAGGCTAGTAGAAGCAAGATGAGTGGATTTAGGTACGACGATTCTAAGTGAAATAAGTCACACAGAAAAAGACACTTATCATAAGCTATCACTTATAGAGGGAATGTAAAAACCGCTACACTTGCACTGAATTACAAAACAGAACAGAGTCTCACGCTTAGAAAACACACTATGGCTGCTTAACGGGAAAGGTGAGGTGGGGTGATGCATAAAACAAGGTTTTCAAATTTGCTCAGATACCGTTCCATACACCCAATATGTAATAGACAAGACCTACTCCTTGCTCAGTGAACTGGACTCAACACCCCCTATTCACCGCAGAAGAATATAGGTGACTAGTAAGAATCTTAAAACCTATGTATTGATATCTGTCTGGAAGTGAGTCAAGTGGGTGTAAAGCCGCATAAACACAGCCGTGAAAAGCAGCTATACCCCATTATAAAAATAAATTACTTTTAAAAACCCGTAAAACAAAGACAGTGAAAGAGAGAGAAATTCTTACAAAATTCGTTCAGGGGCTGTGATGCAACCTGGATTGACCATATCTAGACCCACAGCTGGATGAGACATAAGGGTGGACACACTTGGGGCTGAGAGGTTGGGTGAGGTTGGGTGAGCAAACACAGACCCTTTAAAGTAATACTGCCTGGTACCCATCGCATGGGTCCCAAATCTCCAGGTTCAAGGGCATATTCCTACATCGAAAACATGCATGAGAAACCCAGAAGGTGGTACACCGTGTGATTTTGAAAGGTTTCTAAAACGCACCTCATTTCTCATCTCCTTGTGCTCGGGTTCGCCATTCCAGCTACTTTACTAGCAATCTCCCTACTTGGAGAATCAGCACCTTTAACCTCCTGTTCCCTACAGGTTGCAATTTGTCCTGAGGATGAACGGAAGAGGGGCAACCAATGAGAGACTAGATCTAGGTGTTGGGACAGGCACAGGTCACTCTATTTTCCCATCAGGAAGAAGAATTAACCACAGGCTCAGCCTGCCGCCCAGAAGCAGAATAGGGCCTGAGGCAATCCCACGCTCCTGCGGCCAGCTCCCAAAAAAGCGAGTTGAAAAATGGAGCCCAGGGACACTGCCATTCACAAACCCGCAGAGTTATAAATGATAACTCTCGTCCACAAATATATTGAGGGAAGGCAACGAAGAGGATTTGAAAGCAAGGCAGAATTGCAGGAAACAGGTTTCAGGAGGTAGATTCGAATCGCCTTTAAAGCACATGAAAAGTCGCAAAACGTCGACAATGATGCCCTTGGCCAAAAAGGGCGTACGCGTTTTTTCCTGAATATATTCAGGAAAAAACGCGTACGCCCTTTTTGGCCAACCAAGCA
Organism: Eschrichtius robustus; assembly: GCF_028021215.1. NCBI lineage: Eukaryota > Metazoa > Chordata > Mammalia > Artiodactyla > Eschrichtiidae > Eschrichtius > Eschrichtius robustus. Next base: position 535,328 of record NW_027175231.1, read on the forward strand.
ACCTGGAAAGGCAAATCAGCGCTACAAAGAAGTCTCGCTTCCCATCGGTCAAAAGGGCCATTCTGCAAAAAGTGTCAAAACCAGAAATGCAGGACAGGCCAATTAGAAATGGCAGCCTTGCTACGCTGATGGGCGGGATGTAAATTGCCAACAGCCACTCTGGAGAAGTGTACGGTGTGTCCTGAAACATCTAAAACACACAGCTTAGGGAGCATAGGGCACGTCCACTCATGGGCGTATAAATTGGGAAAACTAAAAATCAGGAAGACACAGGCACCCCAAAGTTTAGGGCTGCTCTGTTGACAAGAACCTCCACTTCATGACACCTTAAATATCCCAGGAAAGAGAAAAATGGATAAAGAAGTTGTGGTCCTTATGTACAATGGAATATCACTCAGACATGAAATCAATGTCATAAGGCTAGTAGAAGCAAGATGAGTGGATTTAGGTACGACGATTCTAAGTGAAATAAGTCACACAGAAAAAGACACTTATCATAAGCTATCACTTATAGAGGGAATGTAAAAACCGCTACACTTGCACTGAATTACAAAACAGAACAGAGTCTCACGCTTAGAAAACACACTATGGCTGCTTAACGGGAAAGGTGAGGTGGGGTGATGCATAAAACAAGGTTTTCAAATTTGCTCAGATACCGTTCCATACACCCAATATGTAATAGACAAGACCTACTCCTTGCTCAGTGAACTGGACTCAACACCCCCTATTCACCGCAGAAGAATATAGGTGACTAGTAAGAATCTTAAAACCTATGTATTGATATCTGTCTGGAAGTGAGTCAAGTGGGTGTAAAGCCGCATAAACACAGCCGTGAAAAGCAGATAACCCCATTATAAAAATAAATTACTTTTAAAAACCCGTAAAACAAAGACAGTGAAAGAGAGAGAAATTCTTACAAAATTCGTTCAGAGGCTGTGATGCAACCTGGATTGACCATATCTAGACCCACAGCTGGATGAGACATAAGGGTGGACACACTTGGGGCTGAGAGGTTGGGTGAGGTTGGGTGAGCAAACACAGACCCTTTAAAGTAATACTGCCTGGTACCCATCCCATGGGTCCCAAATCTCCAGGTTCAAGGGCATATTCCTACATCGAAAACATGCATGAGAAACCCAGAAGGTGGTACACCGTGTGATTTTGAAAGGTTTCTAAAACGCACCTCATTTCTCATCTCCTTGTGCTCGGGTTCGCCATTCCAGCTACTTTACTAGCAATCTCCCTACTTGGAGAATCAGCACCTTTAACCTCCTGTTCCCTACAGGTTGCAATTTGTCCTGAGGATGAACAGAAGAGGGGCAACCAATGAGAGACTAGATCTAGGTGTTGGGACAGGCACAGGTCACTCTATTTTCCCATCAGGAAGAAGAATTAACCACAGGCTCAGCCTGCCGCCCAGAAGCAGAATAGGGCCTGAGGCAATCCCGCGCTCTTAAGGCCAGCTCCCAAAAAAGGGAGTTGAAAAATGGAGCCCAGGGACACTGCCATTCACAAACCCGCAGAGTTATAAATGATAACTCTCGTCCACAAATATATTGAGGGAAGGCAACGAAGAGGATTTGAAAGCAAGGCAGAATTGCAGGAAACAGGTTTCAGGAGGTAGATTCGAATCGCCTTTAAAGCACATGAAAAGTCGCAAAACGTCGACAATGATGCCCTTGGCCAAAAAGGGCGTACGCGTTTTTTCCTGAATATATTCAGGAAAAAACGCGTACGCCCTTTTTGGCCAACCAAGCAACCTGGAAAGGCAAATCAGCGCTACAAAGAAGTCTCGCTTCCCATCGGTCAAAAGGGCCATGCTGCAAAAAGTGTCAAAACCAGAAATGCAGGACAGGCCATGGAGAAATGGCAGCCTTGCTTCGCTGATGGGCGGGATGTAAATTGCCAACAGCCACTCTGGAGAAGTGTACGGTGTGTCCTGAAACATCTAAAACACACAGCTTAGGGAGCATAGGGCACGTCCACTCATGGGCGTATAAATTGGGAAAACTAAAAATCAGCAAGACACAGGCACCCCAAAGTTTAGCGCTGCTCTGTTGACAGGAACCTCCACTTCATGACACCTTAAATATCCCAGGAAAGAGAAAAATGGATAAAGAAGTTGTGGTCCTTATGTACAATGGAATATCACTCAGAAATGAAATCAATGTCATAAGGCTACTGGAAGCAAGATGAGTGGATTTAGGTTCGATGATTCTAAGTGAAATAAGTCACACAGAAAAAGACACTTATCATAAGCTATCACTTATAGAGGGAATGTAAAAACCGCTACACTTGAACTGAATTACAAAACAGAACAGAGTCACACGTTTAGAAAACACACTATGGCTGCTTAACGGGAAAGGTGAGGTGGGGTGATGCATAAAACAAGGGTTTCAAATTCGCAGAGATACCGATCCATACACCCAATATGTAATAGACAAGACCTACTCCTTGCTCAGTGAACTGGACTCAACACCCCCTATTCAACGCACAAGAATATATCTGACTAGTAAGAATCCTAAAACCTATGTATTGATATCTCTTTGGAAGTGAGTCAAGTGGGTGCAAAGCCTCATAAACACAGCCGTGAAAAGGAGCTAAACCCCATTATAAAAATAAATTACTTTAAAAAACACATAAAACAAAGACAGTGAAAGAGAGAGAAATTCTTACACAATTCGTTCAGGGGCTGTGATGCAACCTGGATTGACCATATCTAGACCCACAGCTGGATGAGACATAAGGGTGGACACTCTTGGGGCTGAGAGTTTGGGTGAGCAAACGCAGACCCTTTAAAGTAATACTGCGTGGTACCCATCCCATGGGTCCCAAATCTCCAGGTTCAAGGGCATCTTCCTACATCAAAAACATGCATGAGAAACCCAGAAGATGGTACACCGTGTGATTTTGAAAGGTTTTTAAAACGCTCCTCATTTCTCATCTCCTTGTGCTCGGGTTCGCCATTCCAGCTACTTTACTAGCAATCTCCCTACTTGGAGAATCAGCACCTTTAACCTCCTGTTCCCTACAGGTTGCAATTTGTCCTGAGGATGAACGGAAGAGGGGCAACCAATGAGAGACTAGATCTAGGTGTTGGGACAGGCACAGGTCACTCTATTTTCCCATCAGGAAGAAGAATTAACCACAGGCTCAGCCTGCCGCCCAGAAGCAGAATAGGGCCTGAGGCAATCCCACGCTCCTGCGGCCAGCTCCCAAAAAAGCGAGTTGAAAAATGGAGCCCAGGGACACTGCCATTCACAAACCCGCAGAGTTATAAATGATAACTCTCGTCCACAAATATATTGAGGGAAGGCAACGAAGAGGATTTGAAAGCAAGGCAGAATTGCAGGAAACAGGTTTCAGGAGGTAGATTCGAATCGCCTTTAAAGCACATGAAAAGTCGCAAAACGTCGACAATGATGCCCTTGGCCAAAAAGGGCGTACGCGTTTTTTCCTGAATATATTCAGGAAAAAACGCGTACGCCCTTTTTGGCCAACCAAGCAACCTGGAAAGGCAAATCAGCGCTACAAAGAAGTCTCGCTTCCCATCGGTCAAAAGGGCCATTCTGCAAAAAGTGTCAAAACCAGAAATGCAGGACAGGCCAATTAGAAATGGCAGCCTTGCTACGCTGATGGGCGGGATGTAAATTGCCAACAGCCACTCTGGAGAAGTGTACGGTGTGTCCTGAAACATCTAAAACACACAGCTTAGGGAGCATAGGGCACGTCCACTCATGGGCGTATAAATTGGGAAAACTAAAAATCAGGAAGACACAGGCACCCCAAAGTTTAGGGCTGCTCTGTTGACAAGAACCTCCACTTCATGACACCTTAAATATCCCAGGAAAGAGAAAAATGGATAAAGAAGTTGTGGTCCTTATGTACAATGGAATATCACTCAGACATGAAATCAATGTCATAAGGCTAGTAGAAGCAAGATGAGTGGATTTAGGTACGACGATTCTAAGTGAAATAAGTCACACAGAAAAAGACACTTATCATAAGCTATCACTTATAGAGGGAATGTAAAAACCGCTACACTTGCACTGAATTACAAAACAGAACAGAGTCTCACGCTTAGAAAACACACTATGGCTGCTTAACGGGAAAGGTGAGGTGGGGTGATGCATAAAACAAGGTTTTCAAATTTGCTCAGATACCGTTCCATACACCCAATATGTAATAGACAAGACCTACTCCTTGCTCAGTGAACTGGACTCAACACCCCCTATTCACCGCAGAAGAATATAGGTGACTAGTAAGAATCTTAAAACCTATGTATTGATATCTGTCTGGAAGTGAGTCAAGTGGGTGTAAAGCCGCATAAACACAGCCGTGAAAAGCAGATAACCCCATTATAAAAATAAATTACTTTTAAAAACCCGTAAAACAAAGACAGTGAAAGAGAGAGAAATTCTTACAAAATTCGTTCAGAGGCTGTGATGCAACCTGGATTGACCATATCTAGACCCACAGCTGGATGAGACATAAGGGTGGACACACTTGGGGCTGAGAGGTTGGGTGAGGTTGGGTGAGCAAACGCAGACCCTTTAAAGTAATACTGCCTGGTACCCATCCCATGGGTCCCAAATCTCCAGGTTCAAGGGCATATTCCTACATCGAAAACATGCATGAGAAACCCAGAAGGTGGTACACCGTGTGATTTTGAAAGGTTTCTAAAACGCACCTCATTTCTCATCTCCTTGTGCTCGGGTTCGCCATTCCAGCTACTTTACTAGCAATCTCCCTACTTGGAGAATCAGCACCTTTAACCTCCTGTTCCCTACAGGTTGCAATTTGTCCTGAGGATGAACGGAAGAGGGGCAACCAATGAGAGACTAGATCTAGGTGTTGGGACAGGCACAGGTCACTCTATTTTCCCATCAGGAAGAAGAATTAACCACAGGCTCAGCCTGCCGCCCAGAAGCAGAATAGGGCCTGAGGCAATCCCGCGCTCTTAAGGCCAGCTCCCAAAAAAGGGAGTTGAAAAATGGAGCCCAGGGACACTGCCATTCACAAACCCGCAGAGTTATAAATGATAACTCTCGTCCACAAATATATTGAGGGAAGGCAACGAAGAGGATTTGAAAGCAAGGCAGAATTGCAGGAAACAGGTTTCAGGAGGTAGATTCGAATCGCCTTTAAAGCACATGAAAAGTCGCAAAACGTCGACAATGATGCCCTTGGCCAAAAAGGGCGTACGCGTTTTTTCCTGAATATATTCAGGAAAAAACGCGTACGCCCTTTTTGGCCAACCAAGCAACCTGGAAAGGCAAATCAGCGCTACAAAGAAGTCTCGCTTCCCATCGGTCAAAAGGGCCATGCTGCAAAAAGTGTCAAAACCAGAAATGCAGGACAGGCCATGGAGAAATGGCAGCCTTGCTTCGCTGATGGGCGGGATGTAAATTGCCAACAGCCACTCTGGAGAAGTGTACGGTGTGTCCTGAAACATCGAAAACACACAGCTAAGGGAGCATAGGGCACGTCCACTCATGGGCGTATAAATTGGGAAAACTAAAAATCAGCAAGACACAGGCACCCCAAAGTTTAGCGCTGCTCTGTTGACAGGAACCTCCACTTCATGACACCTTAAATATCCCAGGAAAGAGAAAAATGGATAAAGAAGTTGTGGTCCTTATGTACAATGGAATATCACTCAGAAATGAAATCAATGTCATAAGGCTACTGGAAGCAAGATGAGTGGATTTAGGTTCGATGATTCTAAGTGAAATAAGTCACACAGAAAAAGACACTTATCATAAGCTATCACTTATAGAGGGAATGTAAAAACCGCTACAATTGAACTGAATTACAAAACAGAACAGAGTCACACGTTTAGAAAACACACTATGGCTGCTTAACGGGAAAGGTGAGGTGGGGTGATGCATAAAACAAGGGTTTCAAATTCGCAGAGATACCGATCCATACACCCAATATGTAATAGACAAGACCTACTCCTTGCTCAGTGAACTGGACTCAACACCCCCTATTCAACGCACAAGAATATATCTGACTAGTAAGAATCCTAAAACCTATGTATTGATATCTCTTTGGAAGTGAGTCAAGTGGGTGCAAAGCCTCATAAACACAGCCGTGAAAAGGAGCTAAACCCCATTATAAAAATAAATTACTTTAAAAAACACATAAAACAAAGACAGTGAAAGAGAGAGAAATTCTTACACAATTCGTTCAGGGGCTGTGATGCAACCTGGATTGACCATATCTAGACCCACAGCTGGATGAGACATAAGGGTGGACACTCTTGGGGCTGAGAGGTTGGGTGAGCAAACGCAGACCCTTTAAAGTAATACTGCGTGGTACCCATCCCATGGGTCCCAAATCTCCAGGTTCAAGGGCATCTTCCTACATCAAAAACATGCATGAGAAACCCAGAAGATGGTACACCGTGTGATTTTGAAAGGTTTTTAAAACGCTCCTCATTTCTCATCTCCTTGTGCTCGGGTTCGCCATTCCAGCTACTTTACTAGCAATCTCCCTACTTGGAGAATCAGCACCTTTAACCTCCTGTTCCCTACAGGTTGCAATTTGTCCTGAGGATGAACGGAAGAGGGGCAACCAATGAGAGACTAGATCTAGGTGTTGGGACAGGCACAGGTCACTCTATTTTCCCATCAGGAAGAAGAATTAACCACAGGCTCAGCCTGCCGCCCAGAAGCAGAATAGGGCCTGAGGCAATCCCACGCTCCTGCGGCCAGCTCCCAAAAAAGCGAGTTGAAAAATGGAGCCCAGGGACACTGCCATTCACAAACCCGCAGAGTTATAAATGATAACTCTCGTCCACAAATATATTGAGGGAAGGCAACGAAGAGGATTTGAAAGCAAGGCAGAATTGCAGGAAACAGGTTTCAGGAGGTAGATTCGAATCGCCTTTAAAGCACATGAAAAGTCGCAAAACGTCGACAATGATGCCCTTGGCCAAAAAGGGCGTACGCGTTTTTTCCTGAATATATTCAGGAAAAAACGCGTACGCCCTTTTTGGCCAACCAAGCAACCTGGAAAGGCAAATCAGCGCTACAAAGAAGTCTCGCTTCCCATCGGTCAAAAGGGCCATTCTGCAAAAAGTGTCAAAACCAGAAATGCAGGACAGGCCAATTAGAAATGGCAGCCTTGCTACGCTGATGGGCGGGATGTAAATTGCCAACAGCCACTCTGGAGAAGTGTACGGTGTGTCCTGAAACATCTAAAACACACAGCTTAGGGAGCATAGGGCACGTCCACTCATGGGCGTATAAATTGGGAAAACTAAAAATCAGGAAGACACAGGCACCCCAAAGTTTAGGGCTGCTCTGTTGACAAGAACCTCCACTTCATGACACCTTAAATATCCCAGGAAAGAGAAAAATGGATAAAGAAGTTGTGGTCCTTATGTACAATGGAATATCACTCAGACATGAAATCAATGTCATAAGGCTAGTAGAAGCAAGATGAGTGGATTTAGGTACGACGATTCTAAGTGAAATAAGTCACACAGAAAAAGACACTTATCATAAGCTATCACTTATAGAGGGAATGTAAAAACCGCTACACTTGCACTGAATTACAAAACAGAACAGAGTCTCACGCTTAGAAAACACACTATGGCTGCTTAACGGGAAAGGTGAGGTGGGGTGATGCATAAAACAAGGTTTTCAAATTTGCTCAGATACCGTTCCATACACCCAATATGTAATAGACAAGACCTACTCCTTGCTCAGTGAACTGGACTCAACACCCCCTATTCACCGCAGAAGAATATAGGTGACTAGTAAGAATCTTAAAACCTATGTATTGATATCTGTCTGGAAGTGAGTCAAGTGGGTGTAAAGCCGCATAAACACAGCCGTGAAAAGCAGATAACCCCATTATAAAAATAAATTACTTTTAAAAACCCGTAAAACAAAGACAGTGAAAGAGAGAGAAATTCTTACAAAATTCGTTCAGAGGCTGTGATGCAACCTGGATTGACCATATCTAGACCCACAGCTGGATGAGACATAAGGGTGGACACACTTGGGGCTGAGAGGTTGGGTGAGGTTGGGTGAGCAAACACAGACCCTTTAAAGTAATACTGCCTGGTACCCATCCCATGGGTCCCAAATCTCCAGGTTCAAGGGCATATTCCTACATCGAAAACATGCATGAGAAACCCAGAAGGTGGTACACCGTGTGATTTTGAAAGGTTTCTAAAACGCACCTCATTTCTCATCTCCTTGTGCTCGGGTTCGCCATTCCAGCTACTTTACTAGCAATCTCCCTACTTGGAGAATCAGCACCTTTAACCTCCTGTTCCCTACAGGTTGCAATTTGTCCTGAGGATGAACGGAAGAGGGGCAACCAATGAGAGACTAGATCTAGGTGTTGGGACAGGCACAGGTCACTCTGTTTTCCCATCAGGAAGAAGAATTAACCACAGGCTCAGCCTGCCGCCCAGAAGCAGAATAGGGCCTGAGGCAATCCCGCGCTCTTAAGGCCAGCTCCCAAAAAAGGGAGTTGAAAAATGGAGCCCAGGGACACTGCCATTCACAAACCCGCAGAGTTATAAATGATAACTCTCGTCCACAAATATATTGAGGGAAGGCAACGAAGAGGATTTGAAAGCAAGGCAGAATTGCAGGAAACAGGTTTCAGGAGGTAGATTCGAATCGCCTTTAAAGCACATGAAAAGTCGCAAAACGTCGACAATGATGCCCTTGGCCAAAAAGGGCGTACGCGTTTTTTCCTGAATATATACAGGAAAAAACGCGTACGCCCTTTTTGGCCAACCAAGCAACCTGGAAAGGCAAATCAGCGCTACAAAGAAGTCTCGCTTCCCATCGGTCAAAAGGGCCATGCTGCAAAAAGTGTCAAAACCAGAAATGCAGGACAGGCCATGGAGAAATGGCAGCCTTGCTTCGCTGATGGGCGGGATGTAAATTGCCAACAGCCACTCTGGAGAAGTGTACGGTGTGTCCTGAAACATCGAAAACACACAGCTAAGGGAGCATAGGGCACGTCCACTCATGGGCGTATAAATTGGGAAAACTAAAAATCAGCAAGACACAGGCACCCCAAAGTTTAGCGCTGCTCTGTTGACAGGAACCTCCACTTCATGACACCTTAAATATCCCAGGAAAGAGAAAAATGGATAAAGAAGTTGTGGTCCTTATGTACAATGGAATATCACTCAGACATGAAATCAATGTCATAAGGCTAGTAGAAGCAAGATGAGTGGATTTAGGTACGACGATTCTAAGTGAAATAAGTCACACAGAAAAAGACACTTATCATAAGCTATCACTTATAGAGGGAATGTAAAAACCGCTACACTTGCACTGAATTACAAAACAGAACAGAGTCTCACGCTTAGAAAACACACTATGGCTGCTTAACGGGAAAGGTGAGGTGGGGTGATGCATAAAACAAGGTTTTCAAATTTGCTCAGATACCGTTCCATACACCCAATATGTAATAGACAAGACCTACTCCTTGCTCAGTGAACTGGACTCAACACCCCCTATTCAACGCACAAGAATATATCTGACTAGTAAGAATCCTAAAACCTATGTATTGATATCTCTTTGGAAGTGAGTCAAGTGGGTGCAAAGCCTCATAAACACAGCCGTGAAAAGGAGCTAAACCCCATTATAAAAATAAATTACTTTAAAAAACACATAAAACAAAGACAGTGAAAGAGAGAGAAATTCTTACACAATTCGTTCAGGGGCTGTGATGCAACCTGGATTGACCATATCTAGACCCACAGCTGGATGAGACATAAGGGTGGACACTCTTGGGGCTGAGAGTTTGGGTGAGCAAACGCAGACCCTTTAAAGTAATACTGCGTGGTACCCATCCCATGGGTCCCAAATCTCCAGGTTCAAGGGCATCTTCCTACATCAAAAACATGCATGAGAAACCCAGAAGATGGTACACCGTGTGATTTTGAAAGGTTTTTAAAACGCTCCTCATTTCTCATCTCCTTGTGCTCGGGTTCGCCATTCCAGCTACTTTACTAGCAATCTCCCTACTTGGAGAATCAGCACCTTTAACCTCCTGTTCCCTACAGGTTGCAATTTGTCCTGAGGATGAACGGAAGAGGGGCAACCAATGAGAGACTAGATCTAGGTGTTGGGACAGGCACAGGTCACTCTATTTTCCCATCAGGAAGAAGAATTAACCACAGGCTCAGCCTGCCGCCCAGAAGCAGAATAGGGCCTGAGGCAATCCCACGCTCCTGCGGCCAGCTCCAAAAAAGCGAGTTGAAAAATGGAGCCCAGGGACACTGCCATTCACAAACCCGCAGAGTTATAAATGATAACTCTCGTCCACAAATATATTGAGGGAAGGCAACGAAGAGGATTTGAAAGCAAGGCAGAATTGCAGGAAACAGGTTTCAGGAGGTAGATTCGAATCGCCTTTAAGCACATGAAAAGTCGCAAAACGTCGACAATGATGCCCTTGGCCAAAAAGGGCGTACGCGTTTTTTCCTGAATATATTCAGGAAAAAACGCGTACGCCCTTTTTGGCCAACCAAGCAACCTGGAAAGGCAAATCAGCGCTACAAAGAAGTCTCGCTTCCCATCGGTCAAAAGGGCCATTCTGCAAAAAGTGTCAAAACCAGAAATGCAGGACAGGCCAATTAGAAATGGCAGCCTTGCTACGCTGATGGGCGGGATGTAAATTGCCAACAGCCACTCTGAGAAGTGTACTGTGTGTCCTGAAACATCTAAAACACACAGCTTAGGGAGCATAGGGCACGTCCACTCATGGGCGTATAAATTGGGAAAACTAAAAATCAGGAAGACACAGGCACCCCAAAGTTTAGGGCTGCTCTGTTGACAAGAACCTCCACTTCATGACACCTTAAATATCCCAGGAAAGAGAAAAATGGATAAAGAAGTTGTGGTCCTTATGTACAATGGAATATCACTCAGACATGAAATCAATGTCATAAGGCTAGTAGAAGCAAGATGAGTGGATTTAGGTACGACGATTCTAAGTGAAATAAGTCACACAGAAAAAGACACTTATCATAAGCTATCACTTATAGAGGGAATGTAAAAACCGCTACACTTGCACTGATTACAAAACAGAACAGAGTCTCACGCTTAGAAAACACACTATGGCTGCTTAACGGGAAAGGTGAGGTGGGGTGATGCATAAAACAAGGTTTTCAAATTTGCTCAGATACCGTTCCATACACCCAATATGTAATAGACAAGACCTACTCCTTGCTCAGTGAACTGGACTCAACACCCCCTATTCACCGCAGAAGAATATAGGTGACTAGTAAGAATCTTAAAACCTATGTATTGATATCTGTCTGGAAGTGAGTCAAGTGGGTGTAAAGCCGCATAAACACAGCGTGAAAAGCAGCTATACCCCATTATAAAAATAAATTACTTTTAAAAACCCGTAAAACAAAGACAGTGAAAGAGAGAGAAATTCTTACAAAATTCGTTCAGGGGCTGTGATGCAACCTGGATTGACCATATCTAGACCCACAGCTGGATGAGACATAAGGGTGGACACACTTGGGGCTGAGAGGTTGGGTGAGGTTGGGTGAGCAAACACAGACCCTTTAAAGTAATACTGGCCTGGTACCCATCGCATGGGTCCCAAATCTCCAGGTTCAAGGGCATATTCCTACATCGAAAACATGCATGAGAAACCCAGAAGGTGGTACACCGTGTGATTTTGAAAGGTTTCTAAAACGCACCTCATTTCTCATCTCCTTGTGCTCGGGTTCGCCATTCCAGCTACTTTACTAGCAATCTCCCTACTTGGAGAATCAGCACCTTTAACCTCCTGTTCCCTACAGGTTGCAATTTGTCCTGAGGATGAACGGAAGAGGGCAACCAATGAGAGACTAGATCTAGGTGTTGGACAGGCACAGGTCACTCTATTTTCCCATCAGGAAGAAGAATTAACCACAGGCTCAGCCTGCCGCCCAGAAGCAGAATAGGGCTGAGGCAATCCCACGCTCCTGCGGCCAGCTCCCAAAAAAGCGAGTTGAAAAATGGAGCCCAGGGACACTGCCATTCACAAACCCGCAGAGTTATAAATGATAACTCTCGTCCACAAATATATTGAGGGAAGGCAACGAAGAGGATTTGAAAGCAAGGCAGAATTGCAGGAAACAGGTTCAGGAGGTAGATTCGAATCGCCTTTAAAGCACATGAAAAGTCGCAAAACGTCGACAATGATGCCCTTGGCCAAAAAGGGCGTACGCGTTTTTTCCTGAATATATTCAGGAAAAAACGCGTACGCCCTTTTTGGCCAACCAAGCAACCTGGAAAGGCAAATCAGCGCTACAAAGAAGTCTCGCTTCCCATCGGTCAAAAGGGCCATTCTGCAAAAAGTGTCAAAACCAGAAATGCAGGACAGGCCAATTAGAAATGGCAGCCTTGCTACGCTGATGGGCGGGATGTAAATTGCCAACAGCCACTCTGGAGAAGTGTACGGTGTGTCCTGAAACATCTAAAACACACAGCTTAGGGAGCATAGGGCACGTCCACTCATGGGCGTATAAATTGGGAAAACTAAAAATCAGGAAGACACAGGCACCCCAAAGTTTAGGGCTGCTCTGTTGACAAGAACCTCCACTTCATGACACCTTAAATATCCCAGGAAAGAGAAAAATGGATAAAGAAGTTGTGGTCCTTATGTACAATGGAATATCACTCAGACATGAAATCAATGTCATAAGGCTAGTAGAAGCAAGATGAGTGGATTTAGGTACGACGATTCTAAGTGAAATAAGTCACACAGAAAAAGACACTTATCATAAGCTATCACTTATAGAGGGAATGTAAAAACCGCTACACTTGCACTGAATTACAAAACAGAACAGAGTCTCACGCTTAGAAAACACACTATGGCTGCTTAACGGGAAAGGTGAGGTGGGGTGATGCATAAAACAAGGTTTTCAAATTTGCTCAGATACCGTTCCATACACCCAATATGTAATAGACAAGACCTACTCCTTGCTCAGTGAACTGGACTCAACACCCCCTATTCACCGCAGAAGAATATAGGTGACTAGTAAGAATCTTAAAACCTATGTATTGATATCTGTCTGGAAGTGAGTCAAGTGGGTGTAAAGCCGCATAAACACAGCCGTGAAAAGCAGATAACCCCATTATAAAAATAAATTACTTTTAAAAACCCGTAAAACAAAGACAGTGAAAGAGAGAGAAATTCTTACAAAATTCGTTCAGAGGCTGTGATGCAACCTGGATTGACCATATCTAGACCCACAGCTGGATGAGACATAAGGGTGGACACACTTGGGGCTGAGAGGTTGGGTGAGGTTGGGTGAGCAAACGCAGACCCTTTAAAGTAATACTGCCTGGTACCCATCCCATGGGTCCCAAATCTCCAGGTTCAAGGGCATATTCCTACATCGAAAACATGCATGAGAAACCCAGAAGGTGGTACACCGTGTGATTTTGAAAGGTTTCTAAAACGCACCTCATTTCTCATCTCCTTGTGCTCGGGTTCGCCATTCCAGCTACTTTACTAGCAATCTCCCTACTTGGAGAATCAGCACCTTTAACCTCCTGTTCCCTACAGGTTGCAATTTGTCCTGAGGATGAACGGAAGAGGGGCAACCAATGAGAGACTAGATCTAGGTGTTGGGACAGGCACAGGTCACTCTATTTTCCCATCAGGAAGAAGAATTAACCACAGGCTCAGCCTGCCGCCCAGAAGCAGAATAGGGCCTGAGGCAATCCCACGCTCCTGCGGCCAGCTCCCAAAAAAGGGAGTTGAAAAATGGAGCCCAGGGACACTGCCATTCACAAACCCGCAGAGTTATAAATGATAACTCTCGTCCACAAATATATTGAGGGAAGGCAACGAAGAGGATTTGAAAGCAAGGCAGAATTGCAGGAAACAGGTTTCAGGAGGTAGATTCGAATCGCCTTTAAAGCACATGAAAAGTCGCAAAACGTCGACAATGATGCCCTTGGCCAAAAAGGGCGTACGCGTTTTTTCCTGAATATATTCAGGAAAAAACGCGTACGCCCTTTTTGGCCAACCAAGCAACCTGGAAAGGCAAATCAGCGCTACAAAGAAGTCTCGCTTCCCATCGGTCAAAAGGGCCATGCTGCAAAAAGTGTCAAAACCAGAAATGCAGGACAGGCCATGGAGAAATGGCAGCCTTGCTTCGCTGATGGGCGGGATGTAAATTGCCAACAGCCACTCTGGAGAAGTGTACGGTGTGTCCTGAAACATCGAAAACACACAGCTAAGGGAGCATAGGGCACGTCCACTCATGGGCGTATAAATTGGGAAAACTAAAAATCAGCAAGACACAGGCACCCCAAAGTTTAGCGCTGCTCTGTTGACAGGAACCTCCACTTCATGACACCTTAAATATCCCAGGAAAGAGAAAAATGGATAAAGAAGTTGTGGTCCTTATGTACAATGGAATATCACTCAGAAATGAAATCAATGTCATAAGGCTACTGGAAGCAAGATGAGTGGATTTAGGTTCGATGATTCTAAGTGAAATAAGTCACACAGAAAAAGACACTTATCATAAGCTATCACTTATAGAGGGAATGTAAAAACCGCTACAATTGAACTGAATTACAAAACAGAACAGAGTCACACGTTTAGAAAACACACTATGGCTGCTTAACGGGAAAGGTGAGGTGGGGTGATGCATAAAACAAGGGTTTCAAATTCGCAGAGATACCGATCCATACACCCAATATGTAATAGACAAGACCTACTCCTTGCTCAGTGAACTGGACTCAACACCCCCTATTCAACGCACAAGAATATATCTGACTAGTAAGAATCCTAAAACCTATGTATTGATATCTCTTTGGAAGTGAGTCAAGTGGGTGCAAAGCCTCATAAACACAGCCGTGAAAAGGAGCTAAACCCCATTATAAAAATAAATTACTTTAAAAAACACATAAAACAAAGACAGTGAAAGAGAGAGAAATTCTTACACAATTCGTTCAGGGGCTGTGATGCAACCTGGATTGACCATATCTAGACCCACAGCTGGATGAGACATAAGGGTGGACACTCTTGGGGCTGAGAGGTTGGGTGAGCAAACGCAGACCCTTTAAAGTAATACTGCGTGGTACCCATCCCATGGGTCCCAAATCTCCAGGTTCAAGGGCATCTTCCTACATCAAAAACATGCATGAGAAACCCAGAAGATGGTACACCGTGTGATTTTGAAAGGTTTTTAAAACGCTCCTCATTTCTCATCTCCTTGTGCTCGGGTTCGCCATTCCAGCTACTTTACTAGCAATCTCCCTACTTGGAGAATCAGCACCTTTAACCTCCTGTTCCCTACAGGTTGCAATTTGTCCTGAGGATGAACGGAAGAGGGGCAACCAATGAGAGACTAGATCTAGGTGTTGGGACAGGCACAGGTCACTCTATTTTCCCATCAGGAAGAAGAATTAACCACAGGCTCAGCCTGCCGCCCAGAAGCAGAATAGGGCCTGAGGCAATCCCACGCTCCTGCGGCCAGCTCCCAAAAAAGCGAGTTGAAAAATGGAGCCCAGGGACACTGCCATTCACAAACCCGCAGAGTTATAAATGATAACTCTCGTCCACAAATATATTGAGGGAAGGCAACGAAGAGGATTTGAAAGCAAGGCAGAATTGCAGGAAACAGGTTTCAGGAGGTAGATTCGAATCGCCTTTAAAGCACATGAAAAGTCGCAAAACGTCGACAATGATGCCCTTGGCCAAAAAGGGCGTACGCGTTTTTTCCTGAATATATTCAGGAAAAAACGCGTACGCCCTTTTTGGCCAACCAAGCAACCTGGAAAGGCAAATCAGCGCTACAAAGAAGTCTCGCTTCCCATCGGTCAAAAGGGCCATTCTGCAAAAAGTGTCAAAACCAGAAATGCAGGACAGGCCATGGAGAAATGGCAGCCTTGCTACGCTGATGGGCGGGATGTAAATTGCCAACAGCCACTCTGGAGAAGTGTACGGTGTGTCCTGAAACATCTAAAACACACAGCTTAGGGAGCATAGGGCACGTCCACTCATGGGCGTATAAATTGGGAAAACTAAAAATCAGCAAGACACAGGCACCCCAAAGTTTAGGGCTGCTCTGTTGACAAGAACCTCCACTTCATGACACCTTAAATATCCCAGGAAAGAGAAAAATGGATAAAGAAGTTGTGGTCCTTATGTACAATGGAATATCACTCAGACATGAAATCAATGTCATAAGGCTAGAAGAAGCAAGATGAGTGGACTTAGGTACGATGATTCTAAGTGAAATAAGTCACACAGAAAAAGACACTTATCATAAGCTATCACTTATAGAGGGAATGTAAAAACCGCTACACTTGAACTGAATTACAAAACAGAACAGAGTCACACGTTTAGAAAACACACTATGGCTGCTTAACGGGAAAGGTGAGGTGGGGTGATGCATAAAACAAGGGTTTCAAATTGGCTCAGATACCGTTCCATACACCCAATATGTAATAGAAAAGACCGACTCCTTGCTCAGTGAACTGGACTCAACACCCCCTATTCACCGCACAAGAATATATGTGACTAGTAAGAATCTTAAAACCTATGTATTGATATCTGTCTGGAAGTGAGTCAAGTGGGTGTAAAGCCGCATAAACACAGCCGTGAAAAGCAGCTATACCCCATTATAAAAATAAATTACTTTTAAAAACCCGTAAAACAAAGACAGTGAAAGAGAGAGAAATTCTTACAAAATTCGTTCAGGGGCTGTGATGCAACCTGGATTGACCATATCTAGACCCACAGCTGGATGAGACATAAGGGTGGACACACTTGGGGCTGAGAGGTTGGGTGAGGTTGGGTGAGCAAACACAGACCCTTTAAAGTAATACTGCCTGGTACCCATCGCATGGGTCCCAAATCTCCAGGTTCAAGGGCATATTCTTACATCGAAAACATGCATGAGAAACCCAGAAGGTGGTACACCGTGTGATTTTGAAAGGTTTCTAAAACGCACCTCATTTCTCATCTCCTTGTGCTCGGGTTCGCCATTCCAGCTACTTTACTAGCAATCTCCCTACTTGGAGAATCAGCACCTTTAACCTCCTGTTCCCTACAGGTTGCAATTTGTCCTGAGGATGAACGGAAGAGGGGCAACCAATGAGAGACTAGATCTAGGTGTTGGGACAGGCACAGGTCACTCTATTTTCCCATCAGGAAGAAGAATTAACCACAGGCTCAGCCTGCCGCCCAGAAGCAGAATAGGGCCTGAGGCAATCCCACGCTCCTGCGGCCAGCTCCCAAAAAAGCGAGTTGAAAAATGGAGCCCAGGGACACTGCCATTCACAAACCCGCAGAGTTATAAATGATAACTCTCGTCCACAAATATATTGAGGGAAGGCAACGAAGAGGATTTGAAAGCAAGGCAGAATTGCAGGAAACAGGTTTCAGGAGGTAGATTCGAATCGCCTTTAAAGCACATGAAAAGTCGCAAAACGTCGACAATGATGCCCTTGGCCAAAAAGGGCGTACGCGTTTTTTCCTGAATATATTCAGGAAAAAACGCGTACGCCCTTTTTGGCCAACCAAGCAACCTGGAAAGGCAAATCAGCGCTACAAAGAAGTCTCGCTTCCCATCGGTCAAAAGGGCCATTCTGCAAAAAGTGTCAAAACCAGAAATGCAGGACAGGCCAATTAGAAATGGCAGCCTTGCTACGCTGATGGGCGGGATGTAAATTGCCAACAGCCACTCTGGAGAAGTGTACGGTGTGTCCTGAAACATCTAAAACACACAGCTTAGGGAGCATAGGGCACGTCCACTCATGGGCGTATAAATTGGGAAAACTAAAAATCAGGAAGACACAGGCACCCCAAAGTTTAGGGCTGCTCTGTTGACAAGAACCTCCACTTCATGACACCTTAAATATCCCAGGAAAGAGAAAAATGGATAAAGAAGTTGTGGTCCTTATGTACAATGGAATATCACTCAGACATGAAATCAATGTCATAAGGCTAGTAGAAGCAAGATGAGTGGATTTAGGTACGACGATTCTAAGTGAAATAAGTCACACAGAAAAAGACACTTATCATAAGCTATCACTTATAGAGGGAATGTAAAAACCGCTACACTTGCACTGAATTACAAAACAGAACAGAGTCTCACGCTTAGAAAACACACTATGGCTGCTTAACGGGAAAGGTGAGGTGGGGTGATGCATAAAACAAGGTTTTCAAATTTGCTCAGATACCGTTCCATACACCCAATATGTAATAGACAAGACCTACTCCTTGCTCAGTGAACTGGACTCAACACCCCCTATTCACCGCAGAAGAATATAGGTGACTAGTAAGAATCTTAAAACCTATGTATTGATATCTGTCTGGAAGTGAGTCAAGTGGGTGTAAAGCCGCATAAACACAGCCGTGAAAAGCAGATAACCCCATTATAAAAATAAATTACTTTTAAAAACCCGTAAAACAAAGACAGTGAAAGAGAGAGAAATTCTTACAAAATTCGTTCAGAGGCTGTGATGCAACCTGGATTGACCATATCTAGACCCACAGCTGGATGAGACATAAGGGTGGACACACTTTGGGCTGAGAGGTTGGGTGAGGTTGGGTGAGCAAACACAGACCCTTTAAAGTAATACTGCCTGGTACCCATCCCATGGGTCCCAAATCTCCAGGTTCAAGGGCATATTCCTACATCGAAAACATGCATGAGAAACCCAGAAGGTGGTACACCGTGTGATTTTGAAAGGTTTCTAAAACGCACCTCATTTCTCATCTCCTTGTGCTCGGGTTCGCCATTCCAGCTACTTTACTAGCAATCTCCCTACTTGGAGAATCAGCACCTTTAACCTCCTGTTCCCTACAGGTTGCAATTTGTCCTGAGGATGAACGGAAGAGGGGCAACCAATGAGAGACTAGATCTAGGTGTTGGGACAGGCACAGGTCACTCTATTTTCCCATCAGGAAGAAGAATTAACCACAGGCTCAGCCTGCCGCCCAGAAGCAGAATAGGGCCTGAGGCAATCCCGCGCTCTTAAGGCCAGCTCCCAAAAAAGGGAGTTGAAAAATGGAGCCCAGGGACACTGCCATTCACAAACCCGCAGAGTTATAAATGATAACTCTCGTCCACAAATATATTGAGGGAAGGCAACGAAGAGGATTTGAAAGCAAGGCAGAATTGCAGGAAACAGGTTTCAGGAGGTAGATTCGAATCGCCTTTAAAGCACATGAAAAGTCGCAAAACGTCGACAATGATGCCCTTGGCCAAAAAGGGCGTACGCGTTTTTTCCTGAATATATTCAGGAAAAAACGCGTACGCCCTTTTTGGCCAACCAAGCAACCTGGAAAGGCAAATCAGCGCTACAAAGAAGTCTCGCTTCCCATCGGTCAAAAGGGCCATGCTGCAAAAAGTGTCAAAACCAGAAATGCAGGACAGGCCATGGAGAAATGGCAGCCTTGCTTCGCTGATGGGCGGGATGTAAATTGCCAACAGCCACTCTGGAGAAGTGTACGGTGTGTCCTGAAACATCTAAAACACACAGCTTAGGGAGCATAGGGCACGTCCACTCATGGGCGTATAAATTGGGAAAACTAAAAATCAGCAAGACACAGGCACCCCAAAGTTTAGCGCTGCTCTGTTGACAGGAACCTCCACTTCATGACACCTTAAATATCCCAGGAAAGAGAAAAATGGATAAAGAAGTTGTGGTCCTTATGTACAATGGAATATCACTCAGAAATGAAATCAATGTCATAAGGCTACTGGAAGCAAGATGAGTGGATTTAGGTTCGATGATTCTAAGTGAAATAAGTCACACAGAAAAAGACACTTATCATAAGCTATCACTTATAGAGGGAATGTAAAAACCGCTACACTTGAACTGAATTACAAAACAGAACAGAGTCACACGTTTAGAAAACACACTATGGCTGCTTAACGGGAAAGGTGAGGTGGGGTGATGCATAAAACAAGGGTTTCAAATTCGCAGAGATACCGATCCATACACCCAATATGTAATAGACAAGACCTACTCCTTGCTCAGTGAACTGGACTCAACACCCCCTATTCAACGCACAAGAATATATCTGACTAGTAAGAATCGTAAAACCTATGTATTGATATCTCTTTGGAAGTGAGTCAAGTGGGTGCAAAGCCTCATAAACACAGCCGTGAAAAGGAGCTAAACCCCATTATAAAAATAAATTACTTTAAAAAACACATAAAACAAAGACAGTGAAAGAGAGAGAAATTCTTACACAATTCGTTCAGAGGCTGTGATGCAACCTGGATTGACCATATCTAGACCCACAGCTGGATGAGACATAAGGGTGGACACACTTGGGGCTGAGAGGTTGGGTGAGGTTGGGTGAGCAAACACAGACCCTTTAAAGTAATACTGCCTGGTACCCATCCCATGGGTCCCAAATCTCCAGGTTCAAGGGCATATTCCTACATCGAAAACATGCATGAGAAACCCAGAAGGTGGTACACCGTGTGATTTTGAAAGGTTTCTAAAACGCACCTCATTTCTCATCTCCTTGTGCTCGGGTTCGCCATTCCAGCTACTTTACTAGCAATCTCCCTACTTGGAGAATCAGCACCTTTAACCTCCTGTTCCCTACAGGTTGCAATTTGTCCTGAGGATGAACGGAAGAGGGGCAACCAATGAGAGACTAGATCTAGGTGTTGGGACAGGCACAGGTCACTCTATTTTCCCATCAGGAAGAAGAATTAACCACAGGCTCAGCCTGCCGCCCAGAAGCAGAATAGGGCCTGAGGCAATCCCGCGCTCTTAAGGCCAGCTCCCAAAAAAGGGAGTTGAAAAATGGAGCCCAGGGACACTGCCATTCACAAACCCGCAGAGTTATAAATGATAACTCTCGTCCACAAATATATTGAGGGAAGGCAACGAAGAGGATTTGAAAGCAAGGCAGAATTGCAGGAAACAGGTTTCAGGAGTTAGATTCGAATCGCCTTTAAAGCACATGAAAAGTCGCAAAACGTCGACAATGATGCCCTTGGCCAAAAAGGGCGTACGCGTTTTTTCCTGAATATATTCAGGAAAAAACGCGTACGCCCTTTTTGGCCAACCAAGCAACCTGGAAAGGCAAATCAGCGCTACAAAGAAGTCTCGCTTCCCATCGGTCAAAAGGGCCATGCTGCAAAAAGTGTCAAAACCAGAAATGCAGGACAGGCCATGGAGAAATGGCAGCCTTGCTTCGCTGATGGGCGGGATGTAAATTGCCAACAGCCACTCTGGAGAAGTGTACGGTGTGTCCTGAAACATCTAAAACACACAGCTTAGGGAGCATAGGGCACGTCCACTCATGGGCGTATAAATTGGGAAAACTAAAAATCAGCAAGACACAGGCACCCCAAAGTTTAGCGCTGCTCTGTTGACAGGAACCTCCACTTCATGACACCTTAAATATCCCAGGAAAGAGAAAAATGGATAAAGAAGTTGTGGTCCTTATGTACAATGGAATATCACTCAGAAATGAAATCAATGTCATAAGGCTACTGGAAGCAAGATGAGTGGATTTAGGTTCGATGATTCTAAGTGAAATAAGTCACACAGAAAAAGACACTTATCATAAGCTATCACTTATAGAGGGAATGTAAAAACCGCTACACTTGAACTGAATTACAAAACAGAACAGAGTCACACGTTTAGAAAACACACTATGGCTGCTTAACGGGAAAGGTGAGGTGGGTTGATGCATAAAACAAGGGTTTCAAATTCGCAGAGATACCGATCCATACACCCAATATGTAATAGACAAGACCTACACCTTGCTCAGTGAACTGGACTCAACACCCCCTATTCAACGCACAAGAATATATCTGACTAGTAAGAATCCTAAAACCTATGTATTGATATCTCTTTGGAAGTGAGTCAAGTGGGTGCAAAGCCTCATAAACACAGCCGTGAAAAGGAGCTAAACCCCATTATAAAAATAAATTACTTTAAAAAACACATAAAACAAAGACAGTGAAAGAGAGAGAAATTCTTACACAATTCGTTCAGGGGCTGTGATGCAACCTGGATTGACCATATCTAGACCCACAGCTGGATGAGACATAAGGGTGGACACTCTTGGGGCTGAGAGGTTGGGTGAGCAAACGCAGACCCTTTAAAGTAATACTGCGTGGTACCCATCCCATGGGTCCCAAATCTCCAGGTTCAAGGGCATCTTCCTACATCAAAAACATGCATGAGAAACACAGAAGATGGTACACCGTGTGATTTTGAAAGGTTTTTAAAACGCTCCTCATTTCTCATCTCCTTGTGCTCGGGTTCGCCATTCCAGCTACTTTACTAGCAAACTCCCTACGTGGAGAATCAGCACCTTTAACCTCCTCTTCCCTACAGGTTGCAATTTGTCCTGAGGATGAACGGGAAGAGGGGCAACCAATGAGAGACTAGATCTAGGTGTTGGGACAGGCACAGGTCACTCTATTTTCCCATCAGGAAGAAGAATTAACCACAGGCTCAGCCTGCCGCCCAGAAGCACAATAGGGCCTGAGGCAATCCCGCACTCTTACAGCCAGCTCCCAAAAAAGGGAGTTGAAAAATGGAGCCCAGGGACACTGCCATTCACAAACCCGCAGAGTTATAAATGATAACTCTCGTCCACATATATATTGAGGGAAGGCAACGAAGAGGATTTGAAAGCAAGGCAGAATTGCAGGAAACAGGTTTCAGGAGGTAGATTCGAATCGCCTTTAAAGCACATGAAAAGTCGCAAAACGTCGACAATGATGCCCTTGGCCAAAAAGGGCGTACGCGTTTTTTCCTGAATATATTCAGGAAAAAACGCGTACGCCCTTTTTGGCCAACCAAGCAACCTGGAAAGGCAAATCAGCGCTACAAAGAAGTCTCGCTTCCCATCGGTCAAAAGGGCCATGCTGCAAAAAGTGTCAAAACCAGAAATGCAGGACAGGCCATGGAGAAATGGCAGCCTTGCTACGCTGATGGGCGGGATGTAAATTGCCAACAGCCACTCTGGAGAAGTGTACGGTGTGTCCTGAAACATCTAAAACACACAGCTTAGGGAGCATAGGGCACGTCCACTCATGGGCGTATAAATTGGGAAAACTAAAAATCAGGAAGACACAGGCACCCCAAAGTTTAGGGCTGCTCTGTTGACAAGAACCTCCACTTCATGACACCTTAAATATCCCAGGAAAGAGAAAAATGGATAAAGAAGTTGTGGTCCTTATGTACAATGGAATATCACTCAGACATGAAATCAATGTCATAAGGCTAGAAGAAGCAAGATGAGTGGACTTAGGTACGATGATTCTAAGTGAAATAAGTCACACAGAAAAAGACACTTATCATAAGCTATCACTTATAGAGGGAATGTAAAAACCGCTACACTTGAACTGAATTACAAAACAGAACAGAGTCACACGTTTAGAAAACACACTATGGCTGCTTAAAGGGAAAGGTGAGGTGGGGTGATGCATAAAACAAGGGTTTCAAATTGGCTCAGATACCGTTCCATACACCCAATATGTAATAGAAAAGACCGACTCCTTGCTCAGTGAACTGGACTCAACACCCCCTATTCACCGCACAAGAATATATGTGACTAGTAAGAATCTTAAAACCTATGTATTGATATCTGTCTGGAAGTGAGTCAAGTGGGTGTAAAGCCGCATAAACACAGCCGTGAAAAGCAGCTATACCCCATTATAAAAATAAATTACTTTTAAAAACCCGTAAAACAAAGACAGTGAAAGAGAGAGAAATTCTTACAAAATTCGTTCAGGGGCTGTGATGCAACCTGGATTGACCATATCTAGACCCACAGCTGGATGAGACATAAGGGTGGACACACTTGGGGCTGAGAGGTTGGGTGAGGTTGGGTGAGCAAACACAGACCCTTTAAAGTAATACTGCCTGGTACCCATCGCATGGGTCCCAAATCTCCAGGTTCAAGGGCATATTCCTACATCGAAAACATGCATGAGAAACCCAGAAGGTGGTACACCGTGTGATTTTGAAAGGTTTCTAAAACGCACCTCATTTCTCATCTCCTTGTGCTCGGGTTCGCCATTCCAGCTACTTTACTAGCAATCTCCCTACTTGGAGAATCAGCACCTTTAACCTCCTGTTCCCTACAGGTTGCAATTTGTCCTGAGGATGAACGGAAGAGGGGCAACCAATGAGAGACTAGATCTAGGTGTTGGGACAGGCACAGGTCACTCTATTTTCCCATCAGGAAGAAGAATTAACCACAGGCTCAGCCTGCCGCCCAGAAGCAGAATAGGGCCTGAGGCAATCCCACGCTCTTAAGGCCAGCTCCCAAAAAAGGGAGTTGAAAAATGGAGCCCAGGGACACTGCCATTCACAAACCCGCAGAGTTATAAATGATAACTCTCGTCCACAAATATATTGAGGGAAGGCAACGAAGAGGATTTGAAAGCAAGGCAGAATTGCAGGAAACAGGTTTCAGGAGGTAGATTCGAATCGCCTTTAAAGCACATGAAAAGTCGCAAAACGTCGACAATGATGCCCTTGGCCAAAAAGGGCGTACGCGTTTTTTCCTGAATATATTCAGGAAAAAACGCGTACGCCCTTTTTGGCCAACCAAGCAACCTGGAAAGGCAAATCAGCGCTACAAAGAAGTCTCGCTTCCCATCGGTCAAAAGGGCCATTCTGCAAAAAGTGTCAAAACCAGAAATGCAGGACAGGCCAATTAGAAATGGCAGCCTTGCTACGCTGATGGGCGGGATGTAAATTGCCAACAGCCACTCTGGAGAAGTGTACGGTGTGTCCTGAAACATCTAAAACACACAGCTTAGGGAGCATAGGGCACGTCCACTCATGGGCGTATAAATTGGGAAAACTAAAAATCAGGAAGACACAGGCACCCCAAAGTTTAGGGCTGCTCTGTTGACAAGAACCTCCACTTCATGACACCTTAAATATCCCAGGAAAGAGAAAAATGGATAAAGAAGTTGTGGTCCTTATGTACAATGGAATATCACTCAGACATGAAATCAATGTCATAAGGCTAGTAGAAGCAAGATGAGTGGATTTAGGTACGACGATTCTAAGTGAAATAAGTCACACAGAAAAAGACACTTATCATAAGCTATCACTTATAGAGGGAATGTAAAAACCGCTACACTTGCACTGAATTACAAAACAGAACAGAGTCTCACGCTTAGAAAACACACTATGGCTGCTTAACGGGAAAGGTGAGGTGGGGTGATGCATAAAACAAGGTTTTCAAATTTGCTCAGATACCGTTCCATACACCCAATATGTAATAGACAAGACCTACTCCTTGCTCAGTGAACTGGACTCAACACCCCCTATTCACCGCAGAGGAATATAGGTGACTAGTAAGAATCTTAAAACCTATGTATTGATATCTGTCTGGAAGTGAGTCAAGTGGGTGTAAAGCCGCATAAACACAGCCGTGAAAAGCAGATAACCCCATTATAAAAATAAATTACTTTTAAAAACCCGTAAAACAAAGACAGTGAAAGAGAGAGAAATTCTTACAAAATTCGTTCAGAGGCTGTGATGCAACCTGGATTGACCATATCTAGACCCACAGCTGGATGAGACATAAGGGTGGACACACTTGGGGCTGAGAGGTTGGGTGAGGTTGGGTGAGCAAACACAGACCCTTTAAAGTAATACTGCCTGGTACCCATCCCATGGGTCCCAAATCTCCAGGTTCAAGGGCATATTCCTACATCGAAAACATGCATGAGAAACCCAGAAGGTGGTACACCGTGTGATTTTGAAAGGTTTCTAAAACGCACCTCATTTCTCATCTCCTTGTGCTCGGGTTCGCCATTCCAGCTACTTTACTAGCAATCTCCCTACTTGGAGAATCAGCACCTTTAACCTCCTGTTCCCTACAGGTTGCAATTTGTCCTGAGGATGAACGGAAGAGGGGCAACCAATGAGAGACTAGATCTAGGTGTTGGGACAGGCACAGGTCACTCTATTTTCCCATCAGGAAGAAGAATTAACCACAGGCTCAGCCTGCCGCCCAGAAGCAGAATAGGGCCTGAGGCAATCCCGCGCTCTTAAGGCCAGCTCCCAAAAAAGGGAGTTGAAAAATGGAGCCCAGGGACACTGCCATTCACAAACCCGCAGAGTTATAAATGATAACTCTCGTCCACAAATATATTGAGGGAAGGCAACGAAGAGGATTTGAAAGCAAGGCAGAATTGCAGGAAACAGGTTTCAGGAGTTAGATTCGAATCGCCTTTAAAGCACATGAAAAGTCGCAAAACGTCGACAATGATGCCCTTGGCCAAAAAGGGCGTACGCGTTTTTTCCTGAATATATTCAGGAAAAAACGCGTACGCCCTTTTTGGCCAACCAAGCAACCTGGAAAGGCAAATCAGCGCTACAAAGAAGTCTCGCTTCCCATCGGTCAAAAGGGCCATGCTGCAAAAAGTGTCAAAACCAGAAATGCAGGACAGGCCATGGAGAAATGGCAGCCTTGCTTCGCTGATGGGCGGGATGTAAATTGCCAACAGCCACTCTGGAGAAGTGTACGGTGTGTCCTGAAACATCTAAAACACACAGCTTAGGGAGCATAGGGCACGTCCACTCATGGGCGTATAAATTGGGAAAACTAAAAATCAGCAAGACACAGGCACCCCAAAGTTTAGCGCTGCTCTGTTGACAGGAACCTCCACTTCATGACACCTTAAATATCCCAGGAAAGAGAAAAATGGATAAAGAAGTTGTGGTCCTTATGTACAATGGAATATCACTCAGAAATGAAATCAATGTCATAAGGCTACTGGAAGCAAGATGAGTGGATTTAGGTTCGATGATTCTAAGTGAAATAAGTCACACAGAAAAAGACACTTATCATAAGCTATCACTTATAGAGGGAATGTAAAAACCGCTACACTTGAACTGAATTACAAAACAGAACAGAGTCACACGTTTAGAAAACACACTATGGCTGCTTAACGGGAAAGGTGAGGTGGGTTGATGCATAAAACAAGGGTTTCAAATTCGCAGAGATACCGATCCATACACCCAATATGTAATAGACAAGACCTACACCTTGCTCAGTGAACTGGACTCAACACCCCCTATTCAACGCACAAGAATATATCTGACTAGTAAGAATCCTAAAACCTATGTATTGATATCTCTTTGGAAGTGAGTCAAGTGGGTGCAAAGCCTCATAAACACAGCCGTGAAAAGGAGCTAAACCCCATTATAAAAATAAATTACTTTAAAAAACACATAAAACAAAGACAGTGAAAGAGAGAGAAATTCTTACACAATTCGTTCAGGGGCTGTGATGCAACCTGGATTGACCATATCTAGACCCACAGCTGGATGAGACATAAGGGTGGACACTCTTGGGGCTGAGAGGTTGGGTGAGCAAACGCAGACCCTTTAAAGTAATACTGCGTGGTACCCATCCCATGGGTCCCAAATCTCCAGGTTCAAGGGCATCTTCCTACATCAAAAACATGCATGAGAAACACAGAAGATGGTACACCGTGTGATTTTGAAAGGTTTTTAAAACGCTCCTCATTTCTCATCTCCTTGTGCTCGGGTTCGCCATTCCAGCTACTTTACTAGCAAACTCCCTACGTGGAGAATCAGCACCTTTAACCTCCTCTTCCCTACAGGTTGCAATTTGTCCTGAGGATGAACGGGAAGAGGGGCAACCAATGAGAGACTAGATCTAGGTGTTGGGACAGGCACAGGTCACTCTATTTTCCCATCAGGAAGAAGAATTAACCACAGGCTCAGCCTGCCGCCCAGAAGCACAATAGGGCCTGAGGCAATCCCGCACTCTTACAGCCAGCTCCCAAAAAAGGGAGTTGAAAAATGGAGCCCAGGGACACTGCCATTCACAAACCCGCAGAGTTATAAATGATAACTCTCGTCCACATATATATTGAGGGAAGGCAACGAAGAGGATTTGAAAGCAAGGCAGAATTGCAGGAAACAGGTTTCAGGAGGTAGATTCGAATCGCCTTTAAAGCACATGAAAAGTCGCAAAACGTCGACAATGATGCCCTTGGCCAAAAAGGGCGTACGCGTTTTTTCCTGAATATATTCAGGAAAAAACGCGTACGCCCTTTTTGGCCAACCAAGCAACCTGGAAAGGCAAATCAGCGCTACAAAGAAGTCTCGCTTCCCATCGGTCAAAAGGGCCATGCTGCAAAAAGTGTCAAAACCAGAAATGCAGGACAGGCCATGGAGAAATGGCAGCCTTGCTACGCTGATGGGCGGGATGTAAATTGCCAACAGCCACTCTGGAGAAGTGTACGGTGTGTCCTGAAACATCTAAAACACACAGCTTAGGGAGCATAGGGCACGTCCACTCATGGGCGTATAAATTGGGAAAACTAAAAATCAGGAAGACACAGGCACCCCAAAGTTTAGGGCTGCTCTGTTGACAAGAACCTCCACTTCATGACACCTTAAATATCCCAGGAAAGAGAAAAATGGATAAAGAAGTTGTGGTCCTTATGTACAATGGAATATCACTCAGACATGAAATCAATGTCATAAGGCTAGAAGAAGCAAGATGAGTGGACTTAGGTACGATGATTCTAAGTGAAATAAGTCACACAGAAAAAGACACTTATCATAAGCTATCACTTATAGAGGGAATGTAAAAACCGCTACACTTGAACTGAATTACAAAACAGAACAGAGTCACACGTTTAGAAAACACACTATGGCTGCTTAAAGGGAAAGGTGAGGTGGGGTGATGCATAAAACAAGGGTTTCAAATTGGCTCAGATACCGTTCCATACACCCAATATGTAATAGAAAAGACCGACTCCTTGCTCAGTGAACTGGACTCAACACCCCCTATTCACCGCACAAGAATATATGTGACTAGTAAGAATCTTAAAACCTATGTATTGATATCTGTCTGGAAGTGAGTCAAGTGGGTGTAAAGCCGCATAAACACAGCCGTGAAAAGCAGCTATACCCCATTATAAAAATAAATTACTTTTAAAAACCCGTAAAACAAAGACAGTGAAAGAGAGAGAAATTCTTACAAAATTCGTTCAGGGGCTGTGATGCAACCTGGATTGACCATATCTAGACCCACAGCTGGATGAGACATAAGGGTGGACACACTTGGGGCTGAGAGGTTGGGTGAGGTTGGGTGAGCAAACACAGACCCTTTAAAGTAATACTGCCTGGTACCCATCGCATGGGTCCCAAATCTCCAGGTTCAAGGGCATATTCCTACATCGAAAACATGCATGAGAAACCCAGAAGGTGGTACACCGTGTGATTTTGAAAGGTTTCTAAAACGCACCTCATTTCTCATCTCCTTGTGCTCGGGTTCGCCATTCCAGCTACTTTACTAGCAATCTCCCTACTTGGAGAATCAGCACCTTTAACCTCCTGTTCCCTACAGGTTGCAATTTGTCCTGAGGATGAACGGAAGAGGGGCAACCAATGAGAGACTAGATCTAGGTGTTGGGACAGGCACAGGTCACTCTATTTTCCCATCAGGAAGAAGAATTAACCACAGGCTCAGCCTGCCGCCCAGAAGCAGAATAGGGCCTGAGGCAATCCCACGCTCTTAAGGCCAGCTCCCAAAAAAGGGAGTTGAAAAATGGAGCCCAGGGACACTGCCATTCACAAACCCGCAGAGTTATAAATGATAACTCTCGTCCACAAATATATTGAGGGAAGGCAACGAAGAGGATTTGAAAGCAAGGCAGAATTGCAGGAAACAGGTTTCAGGAGGTAGATTCGAATCGCCTTTAAAGCACATGAAAAGTCGCAAAACGTCGACAATGATGCCCTTGGCCAAAAAGGGCGTACGCGTTTTTTCCTGAATATATTCAGGAAAAAACGCGTACGCCCTTTTTGGCCAACCAAGCAACCTGGAAAGGCAAATCAGCGCTACAAAGAAGTCTCGCTTCCCATCGGTCAAAAGGGCCATTCTGCAAAAAGTGTCAAAACCAGAAATGCAGGACAGGCCAATTAGAAATGGCAGCCTTGCTACGCTGATGGGCGGGATGTAAATTGCCAACAGCCACTCTGGAGAAGTGTACGGTGTGTCCTGAAACATCTAAAACACACAGCTTAGGGAGCATAGGGCACGTCCACTCATGGGCGTATAAATTGGGAAAACTAAAAATCAGGAAGACACAGGCACCCCAAAGTTTAGGGCTGCTCTGTTGACAAGAACCTCCACTTCATGACACCTTAAATATCCCAGGAAAGAGAAAAATGGATAAAGAAGTTGTGGTCCTTATGTACAATGGAATATCACTCAGACATGAAATCAATGTCATAAGGCTAGTAGAAGCAAGATGAGTGGATTTAGGTACGACGATTCTAAGTGAAATAAGTCACACAGAAAAAGACACTTATCATAAGCTATCACTTATAGAGGGAATGTAAAAACCGCTACACTTGCACTGAATTACAAAACAGAACAGAGTCTCACGCTTAGAAAACACACTATGGCTGCTTAACGGGAAAGGTGAGGTGGGGTGATGCATAAAACAAGGTTTTCAAATTTGCTCAGATACCGTTCCATACACCCAATATGTAATAGACAAGACCTACTCCTTGCTCAGTGAACTGGACTCAACACCCCCTATTCACCGCAGAGGAATATAGGTGACTAGTAAGAATCTTAAAACCTATGTATTGATATCTGTCTGGAAGTGAGTCAAGTGGGTGTAAAGCCGCATAAACACAGCCGTGAAAAGCAGATAACCCCATTATAAAAATAAATTACTTTTAAAAACCCGTAAAACAAAGACAGTGAAAGAGAGAGAAATTCTTACAAAATTCGTTCAGAGGCTGTGATGCAACCTGGATTGACCATATCTAGACCCACAGCTGGATGAGACATAAGGGTGGACACACTTGGGGCTGAGAGGTTGGGTGAGGTTGGGTGAGCAAACACAGACCCTTTAAAGTAATACTGCCTGGTACCCATCCCATGGGTCCCAAATCTCCAGGTTCAAGGGCATATTCCTACATCGAAAACATGCATGAGAAACCCAGAAGGTGGTACACCGTGTGATTTTGAAAGGTTTCTAAAACGCACCTCATTTCTCATCTCCTTGTGCTCGGGTTCGCCATTCCAGCTACTTTACTAGCAATCTCCCTACTTGGAGAATCAGCACCTTTAACCTCCTGTTCCCTACAGGTTGCAATTTGTCCTGAGGATGAACGGAAGAGGGGCAACCAATGAGAGACTAGATCTAGGTGTTGGGACAGGCACAGGTCACTCTATTTTCCCATCAGGAAGAAGAATTAACCACAGGCTCAGCCTGCCGCCCAGAAGCAGAATAGGGCCTGAGGCAATCCCGCGCTCTTAAGGCCAGCTCCCAAAAAAGGGAGTTGAAAAATGGAGCCCAGGGACACTGCCATTCACAAACCCGCAGAGTTATAAATGATAACTCTCGTCCACAAATATATTGAGGGAAGGCAACGAAGAGGATTTGAAAGCAAGGCAGAATTGCAGGAAACAGGTTTCAGGAGGTAGATTCGAATCGCCTTTAAAGCACATGAAAAGTCGCAAAACGTCGACAATGATGCCCTTGGCCAAAAAGGGCGTACGCGTTTTTTCCTGAATATATTCAGGAAAAAACGCGTACGCCCTTTTTGGCCAACCAAGCAACCTGGAAAGGCAAATCAGCGCTACAAAGAAGTCTCGCTTCCCATCGGTCAAAAGGGCCATGCTGCAAAAAGTGTCAAAACCAGAAATGCAGGACAGGCCATGGAGAAATGGCAGCCTTGCTTCGCTGATGGGCGGGATGTAAATTGCCAACAGCCACTCTGGAGAAGTGTACGGTGTGTCCTGAAACATCTAAAACACACAGCTTAGGGAGCATAGGGCACGTCCACTCATGGGCGTATAAATTGGGAAAACTAAAAATCAGCAAGACACAGGCACCCCAAAGTTTAGCGCTGCTCTGTTGACAGGAACCTCCACTTCATGACACCTTAAATATCCCAGGAAAGAGAAAAATGGATAAAGAAGTTGTGGTCCTTATGTACAAAGGAATATCACTCAGACATGAAATCAATGTCATAAGGCTAGAAGAAGCAAGATGAGTGGACTTAGGTACGATGATTCTAAGTGAAATAAGTCACACAGAAAAAGACACTTATCATAAGCTATCACTTATAGAGGGAATGTAAAAACCGCTACACTTGAACTGAATTACAAAACAGAACAGAGTCACACGTTTAGAAAACACACTATGGCTGCTTAACGGGAAAGGTGAGGTGGGGTGATGCATAAAACAAGGGTTTCAAATTCGCAGAGATACCGATCCATACACCCAATATGTAATAGACAAGACCTACTCCTTGCTCAGTGAACTGGACTCAACACCCCCTATTCAACGCACAAGAATATATCTGACTAGTAAGAATCGTAAAACCTATGTATTGATATCTCTTTGGAAGTGAGTCAAGTGGGTGCAAAGCCTCATAAACACAGCCGTGAAAAGGAGCTAAACCCCATTATAAAAATAAATTACTTTAAAAAACACATAAAACAAAGACAGTGAAAGAGAGAGAAATTCTTACACAATTCGTTCAGGGGCTGTGATGCAACCTGGATTGACCATATCTAGACCCACAGCTGGATGAGACATAAGGGTGGACACTCTTGGGGCTGAGAGTTTGGGTGAGCAAACGCAGACCCTTTAAAGTAATACTGCGTGGTACCCATCCCATGGGTCCCAAATCTCCAGGTTCAAGGGCATCTTCCTACATCAAAAACATGCATGAGAAACCCAGAAGATGGTACACCGTGTGATTTTGAAAGGTTTTTAAAACGCTCCTCATTTCTCATCTCCTTGTGCTCGGGTTCGCCATTCCAGCTACTTTACTAGCAAACTCCCTACGTGGAGAATCAGCACCTTTAACCTCCTGTTCCCTACAGGTTGCAATTTGTCCTGAGGATGAACGGGAAGAGGGGCAACCAATGAGAGACTAGATCTAGGTGTTGGGACAGGCACAGGTCACTCTATTTTCCCATCAGGAAGAAGAATTAACCACAGGCTCAGCCTGCCGCCCAGAAGCAGAATAGGGCCTGAGGCAATCCCGCACTCTTACAGCCAGCTCCCAAAAAAGGGAGTTGAAAAATGGAGCCCAGGGACACTGCCATTCACAAACCCGCAGAGTTATAAATGATAACTCTCGTCCACATATATATTGAAGGAAGGCAACGAAGAGGATTTGAAAGCAAGGCAGAATTGCAGGAAACAGGTTTCAGGAGGTAGATTCGAATCGCCTTTAAAGCACATGAAAAGTCGCAAAACGTCGACAATGATGCCCTTGGCCAAAAAGGGCGTACGCGTTTTTTCCTGAATATATTCAGGAAAAAACGCGTACGCCCTTTTTGGCCAACCAAGCAACCTGGAAAGGCAAATCAGCGCTACAAAGAAGTCTCGCTTCCCATCGGTCAAAAGGGCCATGCTGCAAAAAGTGTCAAAACCAGAAATGCAGGACAGGCCATGGAGAAATGGCAGCCTTGCTACGCTGATGGGCGGGATGTAAATTGCCAACAGCCACTCTGGAGAAGTGTACGGTGTGTCCTGAAACATCTAAAACACACAGCTTAGGGAGCATAGGGCACTTCCACTCATGGGCGTATAAATTGGGAA
Source organism: Eschrichtius robustus (assembly GCF_028021215.1). Taxonomy (NCBI): domain Eukaryota; kingdom Metazoa; phylum Chordata; class Mammalia; order Artiodactyla; family Eschrichtiidae; genus Eschrichtius; species Eschrichtius robustus. The sequence goes on from NW_027175231.1 coordinate 568,917, forward strand.
AACTAAAAATCAGGAAGACACAGGCACCCCAAAGTTTAGGGCTGCTCTGTTGACAAGAACCTCCACTTCATGACACCTTAAATATCCCAGGAAAGAGAAAAATGGATAAAGAAGTTGTGGTCCTTATGTACAAAGGAATATCACTCAGACATGAAATCAATGTCATAAGGCTAGAAAAAGCAAGATGAGTGGACTTAGGTACGATGATTCTAAGTGAAATAAGTCACACAGAAAAAGACACTTATCATAAGCTATCACTTATAGAGGGAATGTAAAAACCGCTACACTTGAACTGAATTACAAAACAGAACAGAGTCACACGTTTAGAAAACACACTATGGCTGCTTAACGGGAAAGGTGAGGTGGGGTGATGCATAAAACAAGGGTTTCAAATTGGCTCAGATACCGTTCCATACACCCAATATGTAATAGAAAAGACCGACTCCTTGCTCAGTGAAATGGACTCAACACCCCCTATTCACCGCACAAGAATATATGTGACTAGTAAGAATCTTAAAACCTATGTATTGATATCTGTCTGGAAGTGAGTCAAGTGGGTGTAAAGCCGCATAAACACAGCCGTGAAAAGCAGCTATACCCCATTATAAAAATAAATTACTTTTAAAAACCCGTAAAACAAAGACAGTGAAAGAGAGAGAAATTCTTACAAAATTCATTCAGGGGCTGTGATGCAACCTGGATTGACCATATCTAGACCCACAGCTGGATGAGACATAAGGGTGGACACACTTGGCGCTGAGAGGTTGGGTGAGGTTGGGTGAGCAAACACAGACCCTTTAAAGTAATACTGCCTGGTACCCATCGCATGGGTCCCAAATCTCCAGGTTCAAGGGCATATTCCTACATCTAAAACATGCATGAGAAACCCAGAAGGTGGTACACCGTGTGATTTTGAAAGGTTTCTAAAACGCACCTCATTTCTCATCTCCTTGTGCTCGGGTTCGCCATTCCAGCTACTACTAGCAATCTCCCTACTTGGAGAATCAGCACCTTTAACCTCCTGTTCCCTACAGGTTGCAATTTGTCCTGAGGATGAACGGAAGAGGGGCAACCAATGAGAGACTAGATCTAGGTGTTGGGACAGGCACAGGTCACTCTATTTTCCCATCGGGAAGAAGAATTAACCACAGGCTCAGCCTGCCGCCCAGAAGCAGAATAGGGCCTGAGGCAATCCCGCGCTCCTGCGGCCAGCTCCCAAAAAAGCGAGTTGAAAAATGGAGCCCAGGGACACTGCCATTCACAAACCCGCAGAGTTATAAATGATAACTCTCGTCCACAAATATATTGAGGGAAGGCAACGAAGAGGATTTGAAAGCAAGGCAGAATTGCAGGAAACAGGTTTCAGGAGGTAGATTCGAATCGCCTTTAAAGCACATGAAAAGTCGCAAAACGTCGACAATGATGCCCTTGGCCAAAAAGGGCATATGCGTTTTTTCCTGAATATATTCAGGAAAAAACGCATACGCCCTTTTTGGCCAACCAAGCAACCTGGAAAGGCAAATCAGCGCTACAAAGAAGTCTCGCTTCCCATCGGTCAAAAGGGCCATGCTGCAGAAAGTGTCAAAACCAGAAATGCAGGACAGGCCATAGAGAAATGGCAGCCTTGCTACGCTGATGGGCGGGATGTAAATTGCCAACAGCCACTCTGGAGAAGTGTACTGTATGTCCTGAAACATCGAAAAAACACAGCTTAGGGAGCATAGGGCACGTCCACTCATGGGCGTATAAATTGGGAAAACTAAAAATCAGGAAGACACAGGCACCCCAAAGTTTAGGGCTGCTCTGTTGACAAGAACCTCCACTTCATGACACCTTAAATATCCCAGGAAAGAGAAAAATGGATAAAGAAGTTGTGGTCCTTATGTACAATGGAATAACACTCAGACATGAAATCAATGTCATAAGGCTAGTAGAAGCAAGATGAGTGGATTTAGGTACGACGATTCTAAGTGAAATAAGTCACACAGAAAAAGACACTTATCATAAGCTATCACTTATAGAGGGAATGTAAAATCCGCTACACTTGCACTGAATTACAAAACAGAACAGAGTCTCACGCTTAGAAAACACACTATGGCTGCTTAACGGGAAAGGTGAGGTGGGGTGATGCATAAAACAAGGTTTTCAAATTTGCTCAGATACCGTTCCATACACCCAATATGTAATAGACAAGACCTACTCCTTGCTCAGTGAACTGGACTCAACACCCCCTATTCACCGCAGAAGAATATAGGTGACTAGTAAGAATCTTAAAACCTATGTATTGATATCTGTCTGGAAGTGAGTCAAGTGGGTGTAAAGCCGCATAAACACAGCCGTGAAAAGCAGATAACCCCATTATAAAAATAAATTACTTTTAAAAACCCGTAAAACAAAGACAGTGAAAGAGAGAGAAATTCTTACAAAATTCGTTCAGAGGCTGTGATGCAACCTGGATTGACCATATCTAGACCCACAGCTGGATGAGACATAAGGGTGGACACACTTGGGGCTGAGAGGTTGGGTGAGGTTGGGTGAGCAAACACAGACCCTTTAAAGTAATACTGCCTGGTACCCATCCCATGGGTCCCAAATCTCCAGGTTCAAGGGCATATTCCTACATCGAAAACATGCATGAGAAACCCAGAAGGTGGTACACCGTGTGATTTTGAAAGGTTTCTAAAACGCACCTCATTTCTCATCTCCTTGTGCTCGGGTTCGCCATTCCAGCTACTTTACTAGCAATCTCCCTACTTGGAGAATCAGCACCTTTAACCTCCTGTTCCCTACAGGTTGCAATTTGTCCTGAGGATGAACGGAAGAGGGGCAACCAATGAGAGACTAGATCTAGGTGTTGGGACAGGCACAGGTCACTCTATTTTCCCATCAGGAAGAAGAATTAACCACAGGCTCAGCCTGCCGCCCAGAAGCAGAATAGGGCCTGAGGCAATCCCGCGCTCTTAAGGCCAGCTCCCAAAAAAGGGAGTTGAAAAATGGAGCCCAGGGACACTGCCATTCACAAACCCGCAGAGTTATAAATGATAACTCTCGTCCACAAATATATTGAGGGAAGGCAACGAAGAGGATTTGAAAGCAAGGCAGAATTGCAGGAAACAGGTTTCAGGAGGTAGATTCGAATCGCCTTTAAAGCACATGAAAAGTCGCAAAACGTCGACAATGATGCCCTTGGCCAAAAAGGGCGTACGCGTTTTTTCCTGAATATATTCAGGAAAAAACGCGTACGCCCTTTTTGGCCAACCAAGCAACCTGGAAAGGCAAATCAGCGCTACAAAGAAGTCTCGCTTCCCATCGGTCAAAAGGGCCATGCTGCAAAAAGTGTGAAAACCAGACATGCAGGACAGGCCATGGAGAAATGGCAGCCTTGCTACGCTGATGGGCGGGATGTAAATTGCCAACAGCCACTCTGGAGAAGTGTACGGTGTGTCCTGAAACATCTAAAACACACAGCTTAGGGAGCATAGGGCATGTCCACTCATGGGCGTATAAATTGGGAAAACTAAAAATCAGCAAGACACAGGCACCCCAAAGTTTAGGGCTGCTCTGTTGACAAGAACCTCCACTTCATGACACCTTAAATATCCCAGGAAAGAGAAAAATGGATAAAGAAGTTGTGGTCCTTATGTACAAAGGAATATCACTCAGACATGAAATCAATGTCATAAGGCTAGAAGAAGCAAGATGAGTGGACTTAGGTACGATGATTCTAAGTGAAATAAGTCACACAGAAAAAGACACTTATCATAAGCTATCACTTATAGAGGGAATGTAAAAACCGCTACACTTGAACTGAATTACAAAACAGAACAGAGTCACACGTTTAGAAAACACACTATGGCTGCTTAACGGGAAAGGTGAGGTGGGGTGATGCATAAAACAAGGGTTTCAAATTCGCAGAGATACCGATCCATACACCCAATATGTAATAGACAAGACCTACTCCTTGCTCAGTGAACTGGACTCAACACCCCCTATTCAACGCACAAGAATATATCTGACTAGTAAGAATCGTAAAACCTATGTATTGATATCTCTTTGGAAGTGAGTCAAGTGGGTGCAAAGCCTCATAAACACAGCCGTGAAAAGGAGCTAAACCCCATTATAAAAATAAATTACTTTAAAAAACACATAAAACAAAGACAGTGAAAGAGAGAGAAATTCTTACACAATTCGTTCAGGGGCTGTGATGCAACCTGGATTGACCATATCTAGACCCACAGCTGGATGAGACATAAGGGTGGACACTCTTGGGGCTGAGAGTTTGGGTGAGCAAACGCAGACCCTTTAAAGTAATACTGCGTGGTACCCATCCCATGGGTCCCAAATCTCCAGGTTCAAGGGCATCTTCCTACATCAAAAACATGCATGAGAAACCCAGAAGATGGTACACCGTGTGATTTTGAAAGGTTTTTAAAACGCTCCTCATTTCTCATCTCCTTGTGCTCGGGTTCGCCATTCCAGCTACTTTACTAGCAAACTCCCTACGTGGAGAATCAGCACCTTTAACCTCCTGTTCCCTACAGGTTGCAATTTGTCCTGAGGATGAACGGGAAGAGGGGCAACCAATGAGAGACTAGATCTAGGTGTTGGGACAGGCACAGGTCACTCTATTTTCCCATCAGGAAGAAGAATTAACCACAGGCTCAGCCTGCCGCCCAGAAGCAGAATAGGGCCTGAGGCAATCCCGCACTCTTACAGCCAGCTCCCAAAAAAGGGAGTTGAAAAATGGAGCCCAGGGACACTGCCATTCACAAACCCGCAGAGTTATAAATGATAACTCTCGTCCACATATATATTGAAGGAAGGCAACGAAGAGGATTTGAAAGCAAGGCAGAATTGCAGGAAACAGGTTTCAGGAGGTAGATTCGAATCGCCTTTAAAGCACATGAAAAGTCGCAAAACGTCGACAATGATGCCCTTGGCCAAAAAGGGCGTACGCGTTTTTTCCTGAATATATTCAGGAAAAAACGCGTACGCCCTTTTTGGCCAACCAAGCAACCTGGAAAGGCAAATCAGCGCTACAAAGAAGTCTCGCTTCCCATCGGTCAAAAGGGCCATGCTGCAAAAAGTGTCAAAACCAGAAATGCAGGACAGGCCATGGAGAAATGGCAGCCTTGCTACGCTGATGGGCGGGATGTAAATTGCCAACAGCCACTCTGGAGAAGTGTACGGTGTGTCCTGAAACATCTAAAACACACAGCTTAGGGAGCATAGGGCACGTCCACTCATGGGCGTATAAATTGGGAAAACTAAAAATCAGCAAGACACAGGCACCCCAAAGTTTAGGGCTGCTCTGTTGACAAAAACCTCCACTTCATGACACCTTAAATATCCCAGGAAAGAGAAAAATGGATAAAGAATTTGTGGTCCTTATGTACAAAGGAATATCACTCAGACATGAAATCAATGTCATAAGGCTAGAAGAAGCAAGATGAGTGGACTTAGGTACGATGATTCTAAGTGAAATAAGTCACACAGAAAAAGACACTTATCATAAGCTATCACTTATAGAGGGAATGTAAAAACCGCTACACTTGAACTGAATTACAAAACAGAACAGAGTCACACGTTTAGAAAACACACTATGGCTGCTTAACGGGAAAGGTGAGGTGGGGTGATGCATAAAACAAGGGTTTCAAATTGGCTCAGATACCGTTCCATACACCCAATATGTAATAGACAAGACCGACTCCTTGCTCAGTGAACTGGACTCAACACCCCCTATTCACCGCACAAGAATATATGTGACTAGTAAGAATCTTAAAACCTATGTATTGATATCTGTCTGGAAGTGAGTCAAGTGGGTGTAAAGCCGCATAAACACAGCCGTGAAAAGCAGCTATACCCCATTATAAAAATAAATTACTTTTAAAAACCCGTAAAACAAAGACAGTGAAAGAGAGAGAAATTCTTACAAAATTCTTTCAGGGGCTGTGATGCAACCTGGATTGACCATATCTAGACCCACAGCTGGATGAGACATAAGGGTGGACACACTTGGGGCTGAGAGTTTGGGTGAGGTTGGGTGAGCAAACACAGACCCTTTAAATTAATACTGCCTGGTACCCATCCCATGGGTCCCAAATCTCCAGGTTCAAGGGCATATTCCTACATCGAAAACATGCATGAGAAACCCAGAAGGTGGTACACCGTGTGATTTTGAAAGGATTCTAAAACGCACCTCATTTCTCATCTCCTTGTGCTCGGGTTCGCCATTCCAGCTACTTTACTAGCAATCTCCCTACTTGGAGAATCAGCACCTTTAACCTCCTGTTCCCTACAGGTTGCAATTTGTCCTGAGGATGAACGGAAGAGGGGCAACCAATGAGAGACTAGATCTAGGTGTTGGGACAGGCACAGGTCACTCTATTTTCCCATCAGGAAGAAGAATTAACCACAGGCTCAGCCTGCCGCCCAGAAGCAGAATAGGGCCTGAGGCAATCCCGCACTCTTGCGGCCAGCTCCCAAAAAAGCGAGTTGAAAAATGGAGCCCAGGGACACTGCCATTCACAAACCCGCAGAGTTATAAATGATAACTCTCGTCCACAAATATATTGAGGAAGGCAATGAAGAGGATTTGAAAGCAAGGCAGAATTGCAGGAAACAGGTTTCAGGAGGTAGATTCGAATCGCATTTAAAGCACATGAAAAGTCGCAAAACGTCGACAATGATGCCCTTGGCCAAAAAGGGCGTATGCGTTTTTTTCCTGAATATATTCAGGAAAAAACGCATACGCCCTTTTTGGCCAACCAAGCAACCTGGAAAGGCAAATCAGCGCTACAAAGTAGTCTCGCTTCCCATCGGTCAAAAGGGCCATGCTGCAAAAAGTGTGAAAACCAGAAATGCAGGACAGGCCATGGAGAAATGGCAGCCTTGCTACGCTGATGGGCGGGATGTAAATTGCCAACAGCCACTCTGGAGAAGTGTACGGTGTGTCCTGAAACATCTAAAACACACAGCTTAGGGAGCATAGGGCACGTCCACTCATGGGCGTATAAATTGGGAAAACTAAAAATCAGCAAGACACAGGCACCCCAAAGTTTAGGGCTGCTCTGTTGACAAGAACCTCCACTTCATGACACCTTAAATATCCCAGGAAAGAGAAAAATGGATAAAGAAGTTGTGGTCCTTATGTACCATGGAATATCACGCAGACATGAAATCAATATCATAAAGCTAGAAGAAGCAAGATGAGTGGACTTAGGTACGATGATTCTAAGTGAAATAAGTCACACAGAAAAAGACACTTATCATAAGCTATCACTTATAGAGGGAATGTAAAAACCGCTAAACTTGAACTGAGTTACAAAACAGGACAGAATCACACGTTTAGAAAACACACTATGGCTGCTTAACGGGAAAGGTGAGGTGGGGTGATGCATAAAACAAGGGTTTCAAATTCGCTCAGATACCATTCCATACACCCAATATGTAATAGAAAAGACCGACTAATTGCTCAGTGAACTGGACTCAACACCCCCTATTCACCGCACAAGAATATATGTGACTAGTAAGAATCTTAAAACCTATGTATTGATATCTGTCTGGAAGTGAGTCAAGTGGGTGTAAAGCCGCATAAACACAGCCGTGAAAAGCAGATAACCCCATTATAAAAATAAATTACTTTTAAAAACACGTAAAACAAAGACAGTGAAAGAGAGAGAAATTCTTACAAAATTCGTTCAGAGGATGTGATGCAACCTGGATTGACCATATCTAGACCCACAGCTGGATGAGACATAAGGGTGGACACACTTGGGGCTGAGAGGTTGGGTGAGGTTGGGTGAGCAAACACAGACCCTTTAAATTAATACTGCATGGTACCCATCCCATGGGTCCCAAATCTCCAGGTTCAAGGGCATCTTCCTACATCGAAAACATGCATGAGAAACCCAGAAGGTGGTACACCGTGTGATTTTGAAAGGTGTCTAAAACGCACCTCATTTCTCACCTCCTTGTGCTCGGGATCGCCATTCCACCTACTTTACTAGCAATCTCCCTACTTGGAGAATCAGCACCTTTAACCTCCTGTTCCCTACAGGTTGCAATTTGTCCTGAGGATGAACGGAAGAGGGGCAACCAATGAGAGACTAGATCTAGGTGTTGGGACAGGCACAGGTCACTCTATTTTCCCATCAGGAAGAAGAATTAACCACAGGCTCAGCCTGCCGCCCAGAAGCAGAATAGGGCCTGAGGCAATGCCGCGCTCCTGCGGCCAGCTCCCAAAAAAGCGAGTTGAAAAATGGAGCCCAGGGACACTGCCATTCACAAACCCGCAGAGTTATAAATGATAACTCTCGTCCACAAATATATTGAGGGAAGGCAACGAAGAGGATTTGAAAGCAAGGCAGAATTGCAGGAAACAGGTTTCAGGAGGTAGATTCGAATCGCCTTTAAAGCACATGAAAAGTCGCAAAACGTCAACAATGATGCCCTTGGCCAAAAAGGGCGTATGCGTTTTTTCCTGAATATATTCAGGAAAAAACGCATACGCCCTTTTTGGCCAACCAAGCAACCTGGAAAGGCAAATCAGCGCTACAAAGAAGTCTCGCTTCCCATCGGTCAAAAGGGCCATGTTGCAAAAATTTTCAAAACCAGAAATGCAGGACAGGCCATAGAGAAATGGCAGCCTTGCTACGCTGATGGGCGGGATGTAAATTGCCAACAGCCACTCTGGAGAAGTGTACGGTGTGTCCTGAAACATCGAAAAAACACAGCTTAGGGAGCATAGGGCACGTCCACTCATGGGCGTATAAATTGGGAAAACTAAAAATCAGCAAGACACAGGCACCCCAAAGTTTAGGGCTGCTCTGTTGACAAGAACCTCCACTTCATGACACCTTAAATATCCCAGGAAAGAGAAAAATGGATAAAGAAGTTGTGGTCCTTATGTACAAAGGAATATCACTCAGACATGAAATCAATGTCATAAGGCTAGAAGAAGCAAGATGAGTAGACTTAGGTACGATGATTCTAAGTGAAATAAGTCACACAGAAAAAGACACTTATCATAAGCTATCACTTATAGAGGGAATGTAAAAACCGCTACACTTGAACTGAGTTACAAAACAGGACAGAATCACACGTTTAGAAAACACACTATGGCTGCTTAACGGGAAAGGTGAGGTGGGGTGATGCATAAAACAAGGGTTTCAAATTGGCTCAGATACCGTTCCATACACCCAATATGTAATAGAAAAGACCGACTCATTGCTCAGTGAACTGGACTCAACACCCCCTATTCACCGCACAAGAATATATGTGATAGTAAGAATCTTAAAACCTATGTATTGATATCTGTCTGGAAGTGAGTCAAGTGGGTGTAAAGCCGCATAAACACAGCCGTGAAAAGCAGATAACCCCATTATAAAAATAAATTACTTTTTAAAACCCGTAAAACAAAGACAGTGAAAGAGAGAGAAATTCTTACAAAATTCGTTCAGAGGCTGTGATGCAACCTGGATTGACCATATCTAGACCCACAGCTGGATGAGACATAAGGGTGGACACACTTGGGGCTGAGAGGTTGGGTGAGGTTGCGTGAGCAAACACAGACCCTTTAAAGTAATACTGCCTGGTACCCATCCCATGGGTCCCAAATCTCCAGGTTCAAGGGCATATTCCTACATCGAAAACATGCATGAGAAACCCAGAAGGTGGTACACCGTGTGATTTTGAAAGGATTCTAAAACGCACCTCATTTCTCATCTCCTTGTGCTCGGGTTCGCCATTCCAGCTACTTTACTAGCAATCTCCCTACTTGGAGAATCAGCACCTTTAACCTCCTGTTCCCTACAGGTTGCAATTTGTCCTGAGGATGAACGGAAGAGGGGCAACCAATGAGAGACTAGATCTAGGTGTTGGGACAGGCACAGGTCACTCTATTTTCCCATCAGGAAGAAGAATTAACCACAGGCTCAGCCTGCCGCCCAGAAGCAGAATAGGGCCTGAGGCAATCCCGCGCCCTTAAGGCCATCTCCCAAAAAAAGGAGTTGAAAAATGGAGCCCAGGGACACTGCCATTCACAAACCCGCAGAGTTATAAATGATAACTCTCGTCCACAAATATATTGAGGGAAGGCAACGAAGAGGATTTGAAAGCAAGGCAGAATTGCAGGAAACAGGTTTCAGGAGGTAGATTCGAATCGCCTTTAAAGCACATGAAAAGTCGCAAAACGTCAACAATGATGCCCTTGGCCAAAAAGGGCGTATGCGTTTTTTCCTGAATATATTCAGGAAAAAACGCATACGCCCTTTTTGGCCAACCAAGCAACCTGGAAAGGCAAATCAGCGCTACAAAGTAGTCTCGCTTCCCATCGGTCAAACGGGCCATGCTGCAAAAATTTTCAAAACCAGAAATGCAGGACAGGCCATGGAGAAATGGCAGCCTTGCTACGCTGATGGGCGGGATGTAAATTGCCAACAGCCACTCTGGAGAAGTGTACGGTGTGTCCTGAAACATCTAAAACACACAGCTTAGGGAGCATAGGACACGTCCACTCATGGGCGTATAAATAGGGAAAACTAAAAATCAGCAAGACACAGGCACCCCAAAGTTTAGGGCTGCTCTGTTGACAAGAACCTCCACTTCATGACACCTTAAATATCCCAGGAAACAGAAAAATGGATAACGAAGTTGTGGTCCTTATGTACAAAGGAATATCACTCAGACATGAAATCAATGTCATAAGGCTAGAAGAAGCAAGATGAGTGGACTTAGGTACGATGATTCTAAGTGAAATAAGTCACACAGAAAAAGACACTTATCATAAGCTATCACTTATAGAGGGAATGTAAAAACCGCTACACTTGAACTGAATTACAAAACAGAACAGAGTCACACGTTTAGAAAACACACTATGGCTGCTTAACGGGAAAGGTGAGGTGGGGTGATGCATAAAACAAGGGTTTCAAATTGGCTCAGATACCGTTCCATACACCCAATATGTAATAGAAAAGACCGACTCCTTGCTCAGTGAACTGGACTCAACACCCCCTATTCACTGCACAAGAATATATGTGACTAGTAAGAATCTTAAAACCTATGTATTGATATCTGTCTGGAAGTGAGTCAAGTGGGTGTAAAGCCGCATAAACACAGCCGTGAAAAGCAGCTATACCCCATTATAAAAATAAATTACTTTTAAAAACCCGTAAAACAAAGACAGTGAAAGAGAGAGAAATTCTTACAAAATTCGTTCAGAGGCTGTGATGCAACCTGGATTGACCATATCTAGACCCACAGCTGGATGAGACATAAGGGTGGACACACTTGGGGCTGAGAGTTTGGGTGAGGTTGGGTGAGCAAACACAGACCCTTTAAATTAATACTGCCTGGTACCCATCCCATGGGTCCCAAATCTCCAGGTTCAAGGGCATATTCCTACATCGAAAACATGCATGAGAAACCCAGAAGGTGGTACACCGTGTGATTTTGAAAGGATTCTAAAACGCACCTCATTTCTCATCTCCTTGTGCTCGGGTTCGCCATTCCAGCTACTTTACTAGCAATCTCCCTACTTGGAGAATCAGCACCTTTAACCTCCTGTTCCCTACAGGTTGCAATTTGTCCTGAGGATGAACGGAAGAGGGGCAACCAATGAGAGACTAGATCTAGGTGTTGGGACAGGCACAGGTCACTCTATTTTCCCATCAGGAAGAAGAATTAACCACAGGCTCAGCCTGCCGCCCAGAAGCAGAATAGGGCCTGAGGCAATCCCGCGCCCTTAAGGCCATCTCCCAAAAAAAGGAGTTGAAAAATGGAGCCCAGGGACACTGCCATTCACAAACCCGCAGAGTTATAAATGATAACTCTCGTCCACAAATATATTGAGGGAAGGCAACGAAGAGGATTTGAAAGCAAGGCAGAATTGCAGGAAACAGGTTTCAGGAGGTAGATTCGAATCGCCTTTAAAGCACATGAAAAGTCGCAAAACGTCAACAATGATGCCCTTGGCCAAAAAGGGCGTATGCGTTTTTTCCTGAATATATTCAGGAAAAAACGCATAGGCCCTTTTTGGCCAACCAAGCAACCTGGAAAGGCAAATCAGCGCTACAAAGTAGTCTCGCTTCCCATCGGTCAAAAGGGCCATGCTGCAAAAATTTTCAAAACCAGAAATGCAGGACAGGCCATGGAGAAATGGCAGCCTTGCTACGCTGATGGGCGGGATGTCAATTGCCAACAGCCACTCTGGAGAAGTGTACGGTGTGTCCTGAAACATCTAAAACACACAGCTTAGGGAGCATAGGGCACGTCCACTCATGGGCGTATAAATTGGGAAAACTAAAAATCAGCAAGACACAGGCACCCCAAAGTTTAGGGCTGCTCTGTTGACAAGAACCTCCACTTCATGACACCTTAAATATCCCAGGAAAGAGAAAAATGGATAAAGAAGTTGTGGTCCTTATGTACAAAGGAATATCACTCAGACATGAAATCAATGTCATAAGGCTAGAAGAAGCAAGATGAGTGGACTTAGGTACGATGATTCTAAGTGAAATAAGTCACACAGAAAAAGACACTTATCATAAGCTATCACTTATAGAGGGAATGTAAAAACCGCTACACTTGAACTGAATTACAAAACAGAACAGAGTCACACGTTTAGAAAACACACTATGGCTGCTTAACGGGAAAGGTGAGGTGGGGTGATGCATAAAACAAGGGTTTCAAATTGGCTCAGATACCGTTCCATACACCCAATATGTAATAGAAAAGACCGACTCCTTGCTCAGTGAACTGGACTCAACACCCCCTATTCACCGCACAAGAATATATGTGACTAGTAAGAATCTTAAAACCTATGTATTGATATCTGTCTGGAAGTGAGTCAAGTGGGTGTAAAGCCGCATAAACACAGCCGTGAAAAGCAGCTATACCCCATTATAAAAATAAATTACTTTTAAAAACCCGTAAAACAAAGACAGTGAAAGAGAGAGAAATTCTTACAAAATTCGTTCAGAGGCTGTGATGCAACCTGGATTGACCATATCTAGACCCACAGCTGGATGAGACATAAGGGTGGACACACTTGGGGCTGAGAGGTTGGGTGAGGTTGCGTGAGCAAACACAGACCCTTTAAAGTAATACTGCCTGGTACCCATCCCATGGGTCCCAAATCTCCAGGTTCAAGGGCATATTCCTACATCGAAAACATGCATGAGAAACCCAGAAGGTGGTACACCGTGTGATTTTGAAAGGATTCTAAAACGCACCTCATTTCTCATCTCCTTGTGCTCGGGTTCGCCATTCCAGCTACTTTACTAGCAATCTCCCTACTTGGAGAATCAGCACCTTTAACCTCCTGTTCCCTACAGGTTGCAATTTGTCCTGAGGATGAACGGAAGAGGGGCAACCAATGAGAGACTAGATCTAGGTGTTGGGACAGGCACAGGTCACTCTATTTTCCCATCAGGAAGAAGAATTAACCACAGGCTCAGCCTGCCGCCCAGAAGCAGAATAGGGCCTGAGGCAATCCCGCGCTCTTAAGGCCAGCTCCCAAAAAAAGGAGTTGAAAAATGGAGCCCAGGGACACTGCCATTCACAAACCCGCAGAGTTATAAATGATAACTCTCGTCCACAAATATATTGAGGGAAGGCAACGAAGAGGATTTGAAAGCAAGGCAGAATTGCAGGAAACAGGTTTCAGGAGGTAGATTCGAATCGCCTTTAAAGCACATGAAAAGTCGCAAAACGTCAACAATGATGCCCTTGGCCAAAAAGGGCTTATGCGTTTTTTCCTGTATATATTCAGGAAAAAACGCATACGCCCTTTTTGGCCAACCAAGCAACCTGGAAAGGCAAATCAGCGCTACAAAGTAGTCTCGCTTCCCATCGGTCAAAAGGGCCATGCTGCAAAAATTTTCAAAACCACAAATGCAGGACAGGCCATGGAGAAATGGCAGCCTTGCTACGCTGATGGGCGGGATGTCAATTGCCAACAGCCACTCTGGAGAAGTGTACGGTGTGTCCTGAAACATCTAAAACACACAGCTTAGGGAGCATAGGGCACGTCCACTCATGGGCGTATAAATTGGGAAAACTAAAAATCAGCAAGACACAGGCACCCCAAAGTTTAGGGCTGCTCTGTTGACAAGAACCTCCACTTCATGACACCTTAAATATCCCAGGAAAGAGAAAAATTGATAAAGAAGTTGTGGTCCTTATGTACAAAGGAATATCACTCAGACATGAAATCAATGTCATAAGGCTAGAAGAAGCAAGATGAGTGGACTTAGGTACGATGATTCTAAGTGAAATAAGTCACACAGAAAAAGACACTTATCATAAGCTATCACTTATAGAGGGAATGTAAAAACCGCTACACTTGAACTGAATTACAAAACAGAACAGAGTCACACGTTTAGAAAACACACTATGGCTGCTTAACGGGAAAGGTGAGGTGGGGTGATGCATAAAACAAGGGTTTCAAATTGGCTCAGATACCGTTCCATACACCCAATATGTAATAGAAAAGACCGACTCCTTGCTCAGTGAACTGGACTCAACACCCCCTATTCACCGCAAAAGAATATATGTGACTAGTAAGAATCTTAAAACCTATGTATTGATATCTGTCTGGAAGTGAGTCAAGTGGGTGTAAAGCCGCATAAACACAGCCGTGAAAAGCAGCTATACCCCATTATAAAAATAAATTACTTTTAAAAACCCGTAAAACAAAGACAGTGAAAGAGAGAGAAATTCTTACACAATTCGTTCAGAGGCTGTGATGCAACCTGGATTGACCATATCTAGACCCACAGCTGGATGAGACATAAGGGTGGACACACTTGGGGCTGAGAGGTTGGGTGAGGTTGCGTGAGCAAACACAGACCCTTTAAAGTAATACTGCCTGGTACCCATCCCATGGGTCCCAAATCTCCAGGTTCAAGGGCATATTCCTACATCGAAAACATGCATGAGAAACCCAGAAGGTGGTACACCGTGTGATTTTGAAAGGATTCTAAAACGCACCTCATTTCTCATCTCCTTGTGCTCGGGTTCGCCATTCCAGCTACTTTACTAGCAATCTCCCTACTTGGAGAATCAGCACCTTTAACCTCCTGTTCCCTACAGGTTGCAATTTGTCCTGAGGATGAACGGAAGAGGGGCAACCAATGAGAGACTAGATCTAGGTGTTGGGACAGGCACAGGTCACTCTATTTTCCCATCAGGAAGAAGAATTAACCACAGGCTCAGCCTGCCGCCCAGAAGCAGAATAGGGCCTGAGGCAATCCCGCGCTCTTAAGGCCAGCTCCCAAAAAAAGGAGTTGAAAAATGGAGCCCAGGGACACTGCCATTCACAAACCCGCAGAGTTATAAATGATAACTCTCGTCCACAAATATATTGAGGGAAGGCAACGAAGAGGATTTGAAAGCAAGGCAGAATTGCAGGAAACAGGTTTCAGGAGGTAGATTCGAATCGCCTTTAAAGCACATGAAAAGTCGCAAAACGTCAACAATGATGCCCTTGGCCAAAAAGGGCGTATGCGTTTTTTCCTGTATATATTCAGGAAAAAACGCATACGCCCTTTTTGGCCAACCAAGCAACCTGGAAAGGCAAATCAGCGCTACAAAGTAGTCTCGCTTCCCATCGGTCAAAAGGGCCATGCTGCAAAAATTTTCAAAACCACAAATGCAGGACAGGCCATGGAGAAATGGCAGCCTTGCTACGCTGATGGGCGGGATGTCAATTGCCAACAGCCACTCTGGAGAAGTGTACGGTGTGTCCTGAAACATCTAAAACACACAGCTTAGGGAGCATAGGGCACGTCCACTCATGGGCGTATAAATTGGGAAAACTAAAAATCAGCAAGACACAGGCACCCCAAAGTTTAGGGCTGCTCTGTTGACAAGAACCTCCACTTCATGACACCTTAAATATCCCAGGAAAGAGAAAAATTGATAAAGAAGTTGTGGTCCTTATGTACAAAGGAATATCACTCAGACATGAAATCAATGTCATAAGGCTAGAAGAAGCAAGATGAGTGGACTTAGGTACGATGATTCTAAGTGAAATAAGTCACACAGAAAAAGACACTTATCATAAGCTATCACTTATAGAGGGAATGTAAAAACCGCTACACTTGAACTGAATTACAAAACAGAACAGAGTCACACGTTTAGAAAACACACTATGGCTGCTTAACGGGAAAGGTGAGGTGGGGTGATGCATAAAACAAGGGTTTCAAATTGGCTCAGATACCGTTCCATACACCCAATATGTAATAGAAAAGACCGACTCCTTGCTCAGTGAACTGGACTCAACACCCCCTATTCACCGCACAAGAATATATGTGACTAGTAAGAATCTTAAAACCTATGTATTGATATCTGTCTGGAAGTGAGTCAAGTGGGTGTAAAGCCGCATAAACACAGCCGTGAAAAGCAGCTATACCCCATTATAAAAATAAATTACTTTTAAAAACCCGTAAAACAAAGACAGTGAAAGAGAGAGAAATTCTTACAAAATTCGTTCAGAGGCTGTGATGCAACCTGGATTGACCATATCTAGACCCACAGCTGGATGAGACATAAGGGTGGACACACTTGGGGCTGAGAGGTTGGGTGAGGTTGCGTGAGCAAACACAGACCCTTTAAAGTAATACTGCCTGGTACCCATCCCATGGGTCCCAAATCTCCAGGTTCAAGGGCATATTCCTACATCGAAAACATGCATGAGAAACCCAGAAGGTGGTACACCGTGTGATTTTGAAAGGATTCTAAAACGCACCTCATTTCTCACCTCCTTGTGCTCGGGTTCGCCATTCCAGCTACTTTACTAGCAATCTCCCTACTTGGAGAATCAGCACCTTTAACCTCCTGTTCCCTACAGGTTGCAATTTGTCCTGAGGATGAACGGAAGAGGGGCAACCAATGAGAGACTAGATCTAGGTGTTGGGACAGGCACAGGTCACTCTATTTTCCCATCAGGAAGAAGAATTAACCACAGGCTCAGCCTGCCGCCCAGAAGCAGAATAGGGCCTGAGGCAATCCCGCGCTCTTAAGGCCAGCTCCCAAAAAAAGGAGTTGAAAAATGGAGCCCAGGGACACTGCCATTCACAAACCCGCAGAGTTATAAATGATAACTCTCGTCCACAAATATATTGAGGGAAGGCAACGAAGAGGATTTGAAAGCAAGGCAGAATTGCAGGAAACAGGTTTCAGGAGGTAGATTCGAATCGCCTTTAAAGCACATGAAAAGTCGCAAAACGTCGACAATGATGCCCTTGGCCAAAAAGGGCGTATGCGTTTTTTCCTGTATATATTCAGGAAAAAACGCGTACGCCCTTTTTGGCCAACCAAGCAACCTGGAAAGGCAAATCAGCGCTACAAAGTAGTCTCGCTTCCCATCGGTCAAAAGGGCCATGCTGCAAAAATTTTCAAAACCACAAATGCAGGACAGGCCATGGAGAAATGGCAGCCTTGCTACGCTGATGGGCGGGATGTCAATTGCCAACAGCCACTCTGGAGAAGTGTACGGTGTGTCCTGAAACATCTAAAACACACAGCTTAGGGAGCATAGGGCACGTCCACTCATGGGCGTATAAATTGGGAAAACTAAAAATCAGCAAGACACAGGCACCCCAAAGTTTAGGGCTGCTCTGTTGACAAGAACCTCCACTTCATGACACCTTAAATATCCCAGGAAAGAGAAAAATGGATAAAGAAGTTGTGGTCCTTATGTACAAAGGAATATCACTCAGACATGAAATCAATGTCATAAGGCTAGAAGAAGCAAGATGATTGGACTTAGGTACGATGATTCTAAGTGAAATAAGTCACACAGAAAAAGACACTTATCATAAGCTATCACTTATAGAGGGAATGTAAAAACCGCTACACTTGAACTGAATTACAAAACAGAACAGAGTCACACGTTTAGAAAACACACTATGGCTGCTTAACGGGAAAGGTGAGGTGGGGTGATGCATAAAACAAGGGTTTCAAATTGGCTCAGATACCGTTCCATACACCCAATATGTAATAGAAAAGACCGACTCCTTGCTCAGTGAACTGGACTCAACACCCCCTATTCACCGCACAAGAATATATGTGACTAGTAAGAATCTTAAAACCTATGTATTGATATCTGTCTGGAAGTGAGTCAAGTGGGTGTAAAGCCGCATAAACACAGCCGTGAAAAGCAGCTATACCCCATTATAAAAATAAATTACTTTTAAAAACCCGTAAAACAAAGACAGTGAAAGAGAGAGAAATTCTTACAAAATTCGTTCAGGGGCTGTGATGCAACCTGGATTGACCATATCTAGACCCACAGCTGGATGAGACATAAGGGTGGACACACTTGGGGCTGAGAGGTTGGGTGAGGTTGGGTGAGCAAACACAGACCCTTTAAAGTAATACTGCCTGGTACCCATCCCATGGGTCCCAAATCTCCAGGTTCAAGGGCATATTCCTACATCGAAAACATGCATGAGAAACCCAGAAGGTGGTACACCGTGTGATTTTGAAAGGTTTCTAAAACGCACCTCATTTCTCATCTCCTTGTGCTCGGGTTCGCCATTCCAGCTACTTTACTAGCAATCTCCCTACTTGGAGAATCAGCACCTTTAACCTCCTGTTCCCTACAGGTTGCAATTTGTCCTGAGGATGAACGGAAGAGGGGCAACCAATGAGAGACTAGATCTAGGTGTTGGGACAGACACAGGTCACTATATTTTCCCATCAGGAAGAAGAATTAACCACAGGCTCAGCCTGCCGCCCAGAAGCAGAATAGGGCCTGAGGCAATGCCGCGCTCTTAAGGCCAGCTCCCAAAAAAGGGAGTTGAAAAATGGAGCCCAGGGACACTGCCATTCACAAACCCGCAGAGTTATAAATGATAACTCTCGTCCACAAATATATTGAGGGAAGGCAACGAAGAGGATTTGAAAGCAAGGCAGAATTGCAGGAAACAGGTTTCAGGAGGTAGATTCGAATCGCCTTTAAAGCACATGAAAAGTCGCAAAACGTCGACAATGATGCCCTTGGCCAAAAAGGGCGTACGCGTTTTTTCCTGAATATATTCAGGAAAAAACGCGTACGCCCTTTTTGGCCAACCAAGCAACCTGGAAAGGCAAATCAGCGCTACAAAGATGTCTCGCTTCCCATCGGTCAAAAGGGCCATTCTGCAAAAAGTGTCAAAACCAGAAATGCAGGACAGGCCATGGAGAAATGGCAGCCTTGCTACGCTGATGGGCGGGATGTCAATTGCCAACAGCCACTCTGGAGAAGTGTACGGTGTGTCCTGAAACATCTAAAACACACAGCTTAGGGAGCATAGGGCACGTCCACTCATGGGCGTATAAATTGGGAAAACTAAAAATCAGCAAGACACAGGCACCCCAAAGTTTAGGGCTGCTCTGTTGACAAGAACCTCCACTTCATGACACCTTAAATATCCCAGGAAAGAGAAAAATGGATAAAGAAGTTGTGGTCCTTATGTACAAAGGAATATCACTCAGACATGAAATCAATGTCATAAGGCTAGAAGAAGCAAGATGAGTGGACTTAGGTACGATGATTCTAAGTGAAATAAGTCACACAGAAAAAGACACTTATCATAAGCTATCACTTATAGAGGGAATGTAAAAACCGCTACACTTGAACTGAATTACAAAACAGAACAGAGTCACACGTTTAGAAAACACACTATGGCTGCTTAACGGGAAAGGTGAGGTGGGGTGATGCATAAAACAAGGGTTTCAAATTGGCTCAGATACCGTTCCATACACCCAATATGTAATAGAAAAGACCGACTCCTTGCTCAGTGAACTGGACTCAACACCCCCTATTCACCGCACAAGAATATATGTGACTAGTAAGAATCTTAAAACCTATGTATTGATATCTGTCTGGAAGTGAGTCAAGTGGGTGTAAAGCCGCATAAACACAGCCGTGAAAAGCAGCTATACCCCATTATAAAAATAAATTACTTTTAAAAACCCGTAAAACAAAGACAGTGAAAGAGAGAGAAATTCTTACAAAATTCGTTCAGAGGCTGTGATGCAACCTGGATTGACCATATCTAGACCCACAGCTGGATGAGACATAAGGGTGGACACACTTGGGGCTGAGAGGTTGGGTGAGGTTGCGTGAGCAAACACAGACCCTTTAAAGTAATACTGCCTGGTACCCATCCCATGGGTCCCAAATCTCCAGGTTCAAGGGCATATTCCTACATCGAAAACATGCATGAGAAACCCAGAAGGTGGTACACCGTGTGATTTTGAAAGGATTCTAAAACGCACCTCATTTCTCATCTCCTTGTGCTCGGGTTCGCCATTCCAGCTACTTTACTAGCAATCTCCCTACTTGGAGAATCAGCACCTTTAACCTCCTGTTCCCTACAGGTTGCAATTTGTCCTGAGGATGAACGGAAGAGGGGCAACCAATGAGAGACTAGATCTAGGTGTTGGGACAGGCACAGGTCACTCTATTTTCCCATCAGGAAGAAGAATTAACCACAGGCTCAGCCTGCCGCCCAGAAGCAGAATAGGGCCTGAGGCAATCCCGCGCTCTTAAGGCCAGCTCCCAAAAAAAGGAGTTGAAAAATGGAGCCCAGGGACACTGCCATTCACAAACCCGCAGAGTTATAAATGATAACTCTCGTCCACAAATATATTGAGGGAAGGCAACGAAGAGGATTTGAAAGCAAGGCAGAATTGCAGGAAACAGGTTTCAGGAGGTAGATTCGAATCGCCTTTAAAGCACATGAAAAGTCGCAAAACGTCAACAATGATGCCCTTGGCCAAAAAGGGCGTATGCGTTTTTTCCTGTATATATTCAGGAAAAAACGCATACGCCCTTTTTGGCCAACCAAGCAACCTGGAAAGGCAAATCAGCGCTACAAAGTAGTCTCGCTTCCCATCGGTCAAAAGGGCCATGCTGCAAAAATTTTCAAAACCACAAATGCAGGACAGGCCATGGAGAAATGGCAGCCTTGCTACGCTGATGGGCGGGATGTCAATTGCCAACAGCCACTCTGGAGAAGTGTACGGTGTGTCCTGAAACATCTAAAACACACAGCTTAGGGAGCATAGGGCACGTCCACTCATGGGCGTATAAATTGGGAAAACTAAAAATCAGCAAGACACAGGCACCCCAAAGTTTAGGGCTGCTCTGTTGACAAGAACCTCCACTTCATGACACCTTAAATATCCCAGGAAAGAGAAAAATTGATAAAGAAGTTGTGGTCCTTATGTACAAAGGAATATCACTCAGACATGAAATCAATGTCATAAGGCTAGAAGAAGCAAGATGAGTGGACTTAGGTACGATGATTCTAAGTGAAATAAGTCACACAGAAAAAGACACTTATCATAAGCTATCACTTATAGAGGGAATGTAAAAACCGCTACACTTGAACTGAATTACAAAACAGAACAGAGTCACACGTTTAGAAAACACACTATGGCTGCTTAACGGGAAAGGTGAGGTGGGGTGATGCATAAAACAAGGGTTTCAAATTGGCTCAGATACCGTTCCATACACCCAATATGTAATAGAAAAGACCGACTCCTTGCTCAGTGAACTGGACTCAACACCCCCTATTCACCGCACAAGAATATATGTGACTAGTAAGAATCTTAAAACCTATGTATTGATATCTGTCTGGAAGTGAGTCAAGTGGGTGTAAAGCCGCATAAACACAGCCGTGAAAAGCAGCTATACCCCATTATAAAAATAAATTACTTTTAAAAACCCGTAAAACAAAGACAGTGAAAGAGAGAGAAATTCTTACAAAATTCGTTCAGAGGCTGTGATGCAACCTGGATTGACCATATCTAGACCCACAGCTGGATGAGACATAAGGGTGGACACACTTGGGGCTGAGAGGTTGGGTGAGGTTGCGTGAGCAAACACAGACCCTTTAAAGTAATACTGCCTGGTACCCATCCCATGGGTCCCAAATCTCCAGGTTCAAGGGCATATTCCTACATCGAAAACATGCATGAGAAACCCAGAAGGTGGTACACCGTGTGATTTTGAAAGGATTCTAAAACGCACCTCATTTCTCATCTCCATGTGCTCGGGTTCGCCATTCCAGCTACTTTACTAGCAATCTCCCTACTTGGAGAATCAGCACCTTTAACCTCCTGTTCCCTACAGGTTGCAATTTGTCCTGAGGATGAACGGAAGAGGGGCAACCAATGAGAGACTAGATCTAGGTGTTGGGACAGGCACAGGTCACTCTATTTTCCCATCAGGAAGAAGAATTAACCACAGGCTCAGCCTGCCGCCCAGAAGCAGAATAGGGCCTGAGGCAATCCCGCGCTCTTAAGGCCAGCTCCCAAAAAAAGGAGTTGAAAAATGGAGCCCAGGGACACTGCCATTCACAAACCCGCAGAGTTATAAATGATAACTCTCGTCCACAAATATATTGAGGGAAGGCAACGAAGAGGATTTGAAAGCAAGGCAGAATTGCAGGAAACAGGTTTCAGGAGGTAGATTCGAATCGCCTTTAAAGCACATGAAAAGTCGCAAAACGTCAACAATGATGCCCTTGGCCAAAAAGGGCGTATGCGTTTTTTCCTGTATATATTCAGGAAAAAACGCATACGCACTTTTTGGCCAACCAAGCAACCTGGAAAGGCAAATCAGCGCTACAAAGTAGTCTCGCTTCCCATCGGTCAAAAGGGCCATGCTGCAAAAATTTTCAAAACCACAAATGCAGGACAGGCCATGGAGAAATGGCAGCCTTGCTACGCTGATGGGCGGGATGTCAATTGCCAACAGCCACTCTGGAGAAGTGTACGGTGTGTCCTGAAACATCTAAAACACACAGCTTAGGGAGCATAGGGCACGTCCACTCATGGGCGTATAAATTGGGAAAACTAAAAATCAGCAAGACACAGGCACCCCAAAGTTTAGGGCTGCTCTGTTGACAAGAACCTCCACTTCATGACACCTTAAATATCCCAGGAAAGAGAAAAATGGATAAAGAAGTTGTGGTCCTTATGTACAAAGGAATATCACTCAGACATGAAATCAATGTCATAAGGCTAGAAGAAGCAAGATGAGTGGACTTAGGTACGATGATTTTAAGTGAAATAAGTCACTCAGAAAAAGACACTTATCATAAGCTATCACTTATAGAGGGAATGTAAAAACCGCTACACTTGAACTGAATTACAAAACAGAACAGAGTCACACGTTTAGAAAACACACTATGGCTGCTTAACGGGAAAGGTGAGGTGGGGTGATGCATAAAACAAGGGTTTCAAATTGGCTCAGATACCGTTCCATACACCCAATATGTAATAGAAAAGACCGACTCCTTGCTCAGTGAACTGGACTCAACACCCCCTATTCACCGCACAAGAATATATGTGACTAGTAAGAATCTTAAAACCTATGTATTGATATCTGTCTGGAAGTGAGTCAAGTGGGTGTAAAGCCGCATAAACACAGCCGTGAAAAGCAGCTATACCCCATTATAAAAATAAATTACTTTTAAAAACCCGTAAAACAAAGACAGTGAAAGAGAGAGAAATTCTTACAAAATTCGTTCAGGGGCTGTGATGCAACCTGGATTGACCATATCTAGACCCACAGCTGGATGAGACATAAGGGTGGACACACTTGGGGCTGAGAGGTTGGGTGAGGTTGGGTGAGCAAACACAGACCCTTTAAAGTAATACTGCCTGGTACCCATCCCATGGGTCCCAAATCTCCAGGTTCAAGGGCATATTCCTACATCGAAAACATGCATGAGAAACCCAGAAGGTGGTACACCGTGTGATTTTGAAAGGTTTCTAAAACGCACCTCATTTCTCATCTCCTTGTGCTCGGGTTCGCCATTCCAGCTACTTTACTAGCAATCTCCCTACTTGGAGAATCAGCACCTTTAACCTCCTGTTCCCTACAGGTTGCAATTTGTCCTGAGGATGAACGGAAGAGGGGCAACCAATGAGAGACTAGATCTAGGTGTTGGGACAGACACAGGTCACTCTATTTTCCCATCAGGAAGAAGAATTAACCACAGGCTCAGCCTGCCGCCCAGAAGCAGAATAGGGCCTGAGGCAATGCCGCGCTCTTAAGGCCAGCTCCCAAAAAAGGGAGTTGAAAAATGGAGCCCAGGGACACTGCCATTCACAAACCCGCAGAGTTATAAATGATAACTCTCGTCCACAAATATATTGAGGGAAGGCAACGAAGAGGATTTGAAAGCAAGGCAGAATTGCAGGAAACAGGTTTCAGGAGGTAGATTCGAATCGCCTTTAAAGCACATGAAAAGTCGCAAAACGTCGACAATGATGCCCTTGGCCAAAAAGGGCGTATGCGTTTTTTCCTGAATATATTCAGGAAAAAACGCGTACGCCCTTTTTGGCCAACCAAGCAACCTGGAAAGGCAAATCAGCGCTACAAAGATGTCTCGCTTCCCATCGGTCAAAAGGGCCATTGTGCAAAAAGTGTCAAAACCAGAAATGCAGGACAGGCCATGGAGAAATGGCAGCCTTGCTACGCTGATGGGCGGGATGTAAATTGCCAACAGCCACTCTGGAGAAGTGTACGGTGTGTCCTGAAACATCTAAAACACACAGCTTAGGGAGCATAGGGCACGTTCACTCATGGGCGTATAAATTGGGAAAACTAAAAATCAGCAAGACACAGGCACCCCAAAGTTTAGGGCTGCTCTGTTGACAAGAACCTCCACTTCATGACACCTTAAATATCCCATGAAAGAGAAAAATGGATAAAGAAGTTGTGGTCCTTATGTACAAAGGAATATCACTCAGACATGAAATCAATGTCATAAGGCTAGTAGAAACAATATGAGTGGACTTAGGTACGATGATTCTAAGTGAAATAAGTCACACAGAAAAAGACACTTATCATAAGCTATCACTTATAGAGGGAATGTAAAAACCGCTACACTTGAACTGAATTACAAAACAGAACAGAGTCACACGTTTAGAAAACACACTATGGCTGCTTAACGGGAAAGGTGAGGTGGGGTGATGCATAAAACAAGGGTTTCAAATTGGCTCAGATACCGTTCCATACAACCAATATGTAATAGAAAAGACCGACTCCTTGCTCAGTGAACTGGACTCAACACCCCCTATTCACCGCACAAGAATATAGGTGACTAGTAAGAATCTTAAAACCTATGTATTGATATCTGTCTGGAAGTGAGTCAAGTGGGTGTAAAGCCGCATAAACACAGCCGTGAAAAGCAGCTATACCCCATTATAAAAATAAATTACTTTTAAAAACCCGTAAAACAAAGACAGTGAAAGAGAGAGAAATTCTTACAAAATTCGTTCAGAGGCTGTGATGCAACCTGGATTGACCATATCTAGACCCACAGCTGGATGAGACATAAGGGTGGACACACTTGGGGCTGAGAGGTTGGGTGAGGTTGCGTGAGCAAACACAGACCCTTTAAAGTAATACTGCCTGGTACCCATCCCATGGGTCCCAAATCTCCAGGTTCAAGGGCATATTCCTACATCGAAAACATGCATGAGAAACCCAGAAGGTGGTACACCGTGTGATTTTGAAAGGATTCTAAAACGCACCTCATTTCTCATCTCCTTGTGCTCGGGTTCGCCATTCCAGCTACTTTACTAGCAATCTCCCTACTTGGAGAATCAGCACCTTTAACCTCCTGTTCCCTACAGGTTGCAATTTGTCCTGAGGATGAACGGAAGAGGGGCAACCAATGAGAGACTAGATCTAGGTGTTGGGACAGGCACAGGTCACTCTATTTTCCCATCAGGAAGAAGAATTAACCACAGGCTCAGCCTGCCGCCCAGAAGCAGAATAGGGCCTGAGGCAATCCCGCGCTCTTAAGGCCAGCTCCCAAAAAAAGGAGTTGAAAAATGGAGCCCAGGGACACTGCCATTCACAAACCCGCAGAGTTATAAATGATAACTCTCGTCCACAAATATATTGAGGGAAGGCAACGAAGAGGATTTGAAAGCAAGGCAGAATTGCAGGAAACAGGTTTCAGGAGGTAGATTCGAATCGCCTTTAAAGCACATGAAAAGTCGCAAAACGTCAACAATGATGCCCTTGGCCAAAAAGGGCGTATGCGTTTTTTCCTGTATATATTCAGGAAAAAACGCATACGCCCTTTTTGGCCAACCAAGCAACCTGGAAAGGCAAATCAGCGCTACAAAGTAGTCTCGCTTCCCATCGGTCAAAAGGGCCATGCTGCAAAAATTTTCAAAACCAGAAATGCAGGACAGGCCATGGAGAAATGGCAGCCTTGCTACGCTGATGGGCGGGATGTAAATTGCCAACAACCACTCCGGAGAAGTGTACGGTGTGTCCTGAAACATCTAAAACACACAGCTTAGGGAGCATAGGGCACGTCCACTCATGGGCGTATAAATTGGGAAAACTAAAAATCAGCAAGACACAGGCACCCCAAAGTTTAGGGCTGCTCTGTTGACAAGAACCTCCACTTCATGACACCTTAAATATCCCAGGAAAGAGAAAAATGGATAAAGAAGTTGTGGTCCTTATGTTCAAAGGAATATCACTCAGACATGAAATCAATGTCATAAGGCTAGAAGAAGCAAGATGAGTGGACTTAGGTACGATGATTCTAAGTGAAATAAGTCACACAGAAAAAGACACTTATCATAAGCTATCACTTATAGAGGGAATGTAAAAACCGCTACACTTGAACTGAATTACAAAACAGAACAGAGTCACACGTTTAGAAAACACACTATGGCTGCTTAACGGGAAAGGTGAGGTGGGGTGATGCATAAAACAAGGGTTTCAAATTGGCTCAGATACCGTTCCATACACCCAATATGTAATAGAAAAGACCGACTCCTTGCTCAGTGAACTGGACTCAACACCCCCTATTCACCGCACAAGAATATATGTGACTAGTAAGAATCTTAAAACCTATGTATTGATATCTGTCTGGAAGTGAGTCAAGTGGGTGTAAAGCCGCATAAACACAGCCGTGAAAAGCAGCTATACCCCATTATAAAAATAAATTACTTTTAAAAACCCGTAAAACAAAGACAGTGAAAGAGAGAGAAATTCTTACAAAATTCGTTCAGGGGCTGTGATGCAACCTGGATTGACCATATCTAGACCCACAGCTGGATGAGACATAAGGGTGGACACACTTGGGGCTGAGAGGTTGGGTGAGGTTGGGTGAGCAAACACAGACCCTTTAAAGTAATACTGCCTGGTACCCATCCCATGGGTCCCAAATCTCCAGGTTCAAGGGCATATTCCTACATCGAAAACATGCATGAGAAACCCAGAAGGTGGTACACCGTGTGATTTTGAAAGGTTTCTAAAACGCACCTCATTTCTCATCTCCTTGTGCTCGGGTTCGCCATTCCAGCTACTTTACTAGCAATCTCCCTACTTGGAGAATCAGCACCTTTAACCTCCTGTTCCCTACAGGTTGCAATTTGTCCTGAGGATGAACGGAAGAGGGGCAACCAATGAGAGACTAGATCTAGGTGTTGGGACAGACACAGGTCACTCTATTTTCCCATCAGGAAGAAGAATTAACCACAGGCTCAGCCTGCCGCCCAGAAGCAGAATAGGGCCTGAGGCAATGCCGCGCTCTTAAGGCCAGCTCCCAAAAAAGGGAGTTGAAAAATGGAGCCCAGGGACACTGCCATTCACAAACCCGCAGAGTTATAAATGATAACTCTCGTCCACAAATATATTGAGGGAAGGCAACGAAGAGGATTTGAAAGCAAGGCAGAATTGCAGGAAACAGGTTTCAGGAGGTAGATTCGAATCGCCTTTAAAGCACATGAAAAGTCGCAAAACGTCGACAATGATGCCCTTGGCCAAAAAGGGCGTATGCGTTTTTTCCTGAATATATTCAGGAAAAAACGCGTACGCCCTTTTTGGCCAACCAAGCAACCTGGAAAGGCAAATCAGCGCTACAAAGATGTCTCGCTTCCCATCGGTCAAAAGGGCCATTCTGCAAAAAGTGTCAAAACCAGAAATGCAGGACAGGCCCTGGAGAAATGGCAGCCTTGCTACGCTGATGGGCGGGATGTAAATTGCCAACAGCCACTCTGGAGAAGTGTACGGTGTGTCCTGAAACATCTAAAACACACAGCTTAGGGAGCATAGGGCACGTTCACTCATGGGCGTATAAATTGGGAAAACTAAAAATCAGCAAGACACAGGCACCCCAAAGTTTAGGGCTGCTCTGTTGACAAGAACCTCCACTTCATGACACCTTAAATATCCCAGGAAAGAGAAAAATGGATAAAGAAGTTGTGGTCCTTATGTACAAAGGAATATCACTCAGACATGAAATCAATGTCATAAGGCTAGAAGAAGCAAGATGAGTGGACTTAGGTACGATGATTCTAAGTGAAATAAGTCACACAGAAAAAGACACTTATCATAAGCTATCACTTATAGAGGGAATGTAAAAACCGCTACACTTGAACTGAATTACAAAACAGAACAGAGTCACACGTTTAGAAAACACACTATGGCTGCTTAA
This sequence comes from Eschrichtius robustus, assembly GCF_028021215.1. NCBI lineage: Eukaryota > Metazoa > Chordata > Mammalia > Artiodactyla > Eschrichtiidae > Eschrichtius > Eschrichtius robustus. The sequence goes on from NW_027175231.1 coordinate 597,395, forward strand.
CGGGAAAGGTGAGGTGGGGTGATGCATAAAACAAGGGTTTCAAATCCGCTCAGATACCGTTCCATACACCCAATATGTAATAGAAAAGACCGACTCCTTGCTCAGTGAACTGGACTCAACACCCCCTATTCACCGCACAAGAATATATGTGACTAGTAAGAATCTTAAAACCTATGTATTGATATCTGTCTGGAAGTGAGTCAAGTGGGTGTAAAGCCGCATAAACACAGCCGTGAAAAGCAGCTATACCCCATTATAAAAATAAATTACTTTTAAAAACCCGTAAAACAAAGACAGTGAAAGAGAGAGAAATTCTTACAAAATTCGTTCAGGGGCTGTGATGCAACCTGGATTGACCATATCTAGACCCACAGCTGGATGAGACATAAGGGTGGACACACTTGGGGCTGAGAGGTTGGGTGAGGTTGGGTGAGCAAACACAGACCCTTTAAAGTAATACTGCCTGGTACCCATGCCATGGGTCCCAAATCTCCAGGTTCAAGGGCATATTCCTACATCGAAAACATGCATGAGAAACCCAGAAGGTGGTACACCGTGTGATTTTGAAAGGTTTCTAAAACGCACCTCATTTCTCATCTCCTTGTGCTCGGGTTCGCCATTCCAGCTACTTTACTAGCAATCTCCCTACTTGGAGAATCAGCACCTTTAACCTCCTGTTCCCTACAGGTTGCAATTTGTCCTGAGGATGAACGGAAGAGGGGCAACCAATGAGAGACTAGATCTAGGTGTTGGGACAGGCACAGGTCACTCTATTTTCCCATCAGGAAGAAGAATTAACCACAGGCTCAGCCTGCCGCCCAGAAGCAGAATAGGGCCTGAGGCAATGCCACGCTCCTGTGGCCAGCTCCCAAAAAAGCGAGTTGAAAAATGGAGCCCAGGGACACTGCCATTCACAAACCCGCAGAGTTATAAATGATAACTCTCGTCCACAAATATATTGAGGGAAGGCAACGAAGAGGATTTGAAAGCAAGGCAGAATTGCAGGAAACAGGTTTCAGGAGGTAGATTCGAATCGCCTTTAAAGCACATGAAAAGTCGCAAAACGTCGACAATGATGCCCTTGGCCAAAAAGGGCGTATGCGTTTTTTCCTGAATATATTCAGGAAAAAACGCATACGCCCTTTTTGGCCAACCAAGCAACCTGGAAAGGCAAATCAGCGCTACAAAGAAGTCTCGCTTCCCATCGCTCAAAAGGGCCATGCTGCAGAAAGTGTCAAAACCAGAAATGCAGGACAGGCCATAGAGAAATGGCAGCCTTGCTACGCTGATGGGCGGGATGTAAATTGCCAACAGCCACTCTGGAGAAGTGTACTGTATGTCCTGAAACATCGAAAAAACACAGCTTAGGGAGCATAGGGCACGTCCACTCATGGGCGTATAAATTGGGAAAACTAAAAATCAGGAAGACACAGGCACCCCAAAGTTTAGGGCTGCTCTGTTGACAAGAACCTCCACTTCATGACACCTTAAATATCCCAGGAAAGAGAAAAATGGATAAAGAAGTTGTGGTCCTTATGTACAAAGGAATATCACTCAGACATGAAATCAATGTCATAAGGCTAGAAGAAGCAAGATGAGTGGACTTAGGTACGATGATTCTAAGTGAAATAAGTCACACAAAAAAAGACACTTATCATAAGCTATCACTTATAGAGGGAATGTAAAAACCGCTACACTTGCACTGAATTACAAAACAGAACAGAGTCTCACGCTTAGAAAACACACTATGGCTGCTTAACGGGAAAGGTGAGGTGGGGTGATGCATAAAACAAGGTTTTCAAATTTGCTCAGATACTGTTCCATACACCCAATATGTAATAGACAAGACCTACTCCTTGCTCAGTGAACTGGAATCAACACCCCCTATTCACCGCAGAAGAATATAGGTGACTAGTAAGAATCTTAAAACCTATGTATTGATATCTGTCTGGAAGTGAGTCAAGTGGGTGTAAAGCCGCATAAACACAGCCATGAAAAGCAGATAACCCCATTATAAAAATAAATTACTTTTAAAAACCCGTAAAACAAAGACAGTGAAAGAGAGAGAAATTCTTACAAAATTCGTTCAGAGGCTGTGATGCAACCTGGATTGACCATATCTAGACCCACAGCTGGATGAGACATAAGGGTGGACACACTTGGGGCTGAGAGGTTGGGTGAGGTTGGGTGAGCAAACACAGACCCTTTAAAGTAATACTGCCTGGTACCCATGCCATGGGTCCCAAATCTCCAGGTTCAAGGGCATATTCCTACATCGAAAACATGCATGAGAAACCCAGAAGGTGGTACACCGTGTGATTTTGAAAGGTTTCTAAAACGCACCTCATTTCTCATCTCCTTGTGCTCGGGTTCGCCATTCCAGCTACTTTACTAGCAATCTCCCTACTTGGAGAATCAGCACCTTTAACCTCCTGTTCCCTACAGGTTGCAATTTGTCCTGAGGATGAACGGAAGAGGGGCAACCAATGAGAGACTAGATCTAGGTGTTGGGACAGGCACAGGTCACTCTATTTTCCCATCAGGAAGAAGAATTAACCACAGGCTCAGCCTGCCGCCCAGAAGCAGAATAGGGCCTGAGGCAATCC